>NC_060130.1:583947752-584575418 GCF_021461395.2 Schistocerca americana | reverse complement strand
CGAAAATATTGTCCAAAAAACTAATTACCGTTATTTACCTCATACACTCATATATAGTGCGGTGGTAAGTTAAAGTGTGGAGCAACTTGGAGTCGAAGCAAAGCGTGGGTATGTAACAGGTGTCGCTGATATTACGGGTAAGTGTCGACTATCCATGTCAGAGGGAGAGCTATAATCGTAGCGACAACAGGGAAGGATCCCCACTTATTAGCTTTACTCTCTCATCGTTCATTTAGAACGCTAGGGGTTGCGAGGGAAAAAACTTCTCCCCGAGAAAAATAATTACGTAAATGAGCCGATGAGGAGGGGCGGTTGACGGTCGCGAATAGACACGCAAATAGGAATTGATCATCCCTTTTTTTTCAGTGGTGCTGGGGAGAAGGCTCTCCGTGTGTGCTGAACAAGTTACTTCAAGTCGAGCCTAATTGGAAAGACAAATGCAATTACGAGGGGTGGTGGGAGGGGGGGGCGGATGGGGCGGAGTTTGACATGCGCACCCCTGTCCCCAGCTGCCACGAACAGCCGTCGATTGCTCCGGCCGCGTCTTCAGCAGTAGCCTTCTGTGAATCGCCTCGATTATTGCAGCCCAAGGACGCTCATTAGCTTCCCAGTGTAACAGCCCTCATTTGTATTCCAGTGCCGCGACATCTTACAGAATTTTCCTTTCCTCAGGGCAGAACCTGAACCGCGAGCTCCTATTCCACTTTGATATCTGTGAATACAACTCCAACATGCTCGCGAATAGAAAATGTATTGTTCTTTCTACGGGACCTAATAGCGCACAGTATACATAACACACTTCTCTTCACTGCTATGTGATCGATTACATTAAATTTTGAGGGACAACTTAATAACACTTTAGAGAAAAACTCTTGTAGCTTTCATCTTCTCAGTGACCCATAAGCATATACTAACAATTTTCCTCCTACACTTTTTATTCTTACTTAGTATTTAACTATTTATTCTTCCTTTCTTACGGTTTAATTTCCGGCGCACTGTAGGAAGGCTATTCTCTACGCATTTCGTCGTCGATTTCTCAAATATTTCGGAAAATTCGTCTATTTATAATTAAACAAGCATGTCTGCTTATTTACTCTAGGGTTGATAATACTGCCGGGTTGGTAATATTGCTGGATGTATGCGAAAACTTGTGCTGTGATTGGTCGCAACTGCGCATAAAATGAAATAAAATTGGACAGACTTGTAAAGGGTATTTCAGATTTTTTAAAATGTGTAACTATAATATTCCACGCAAATTTCATGTGATACAAGACGAAATCGCTCCAAACACATTTACTTACGTAAAAAAATAATGAAGGCAACGGCCTCGTCGCAGTGGATACACCGGTTCCCGTGAGATCACCGAAGTTACGCGCTGTCGGGGGTGGTCGGCACTTGGACGGGTGACCATCCAGGCCGCCATGTGCTGTTGCCATTTTTCGGGGTGCACTCAGCCTCGTGATGCCAATTGAGGAGCTACTCGACCGAATAGTAGCGGCTTCGGTCAAGAATACCATCGAAACGACCGGGAGAGCGGTATGCTGACCCCATGCCCATCCTATCCGCATCCTCCTCTGAGGATGACTCGGCGGTCGGATGGTCCCGGAAGGCCACTCGAGGCCCGAAGACGGAGTGCTTTAAAACAATAATGAAGAAGTGTCTCGCTCACGGGAGAGTGGTTGACATGCCGGGGTTGTTCTTAAATTTTTGATAATGGTTTCACTGAAATAAAATGCTCTAGTTTCCAGTTGTGCCATTATCTAAACAACTGACGGGCAAGGTAAAATCGGCATGACTGCTTAATACACTTGAAAATGATTCGTAATTTAGTCGAAATGGTTTTTTTAATGAAAGGTTAACATAATCAGCAACCGAAGTATTTGATTTTACTAAATAAATAATGAAACTGGTCACAACAGCTTGACCTCCGGGAGTACTTTACCCTTATCAACGTGCCATATCATGCGGATTGAATACGGTGTTACGTGTATTTTATTAAGTTTATTGCGAGTACTCTGGATAAAATTAAAGTTATGAATTAATCCAAATTCGTCAATAATGAGCAAAAAATATAAATGTTTGCACCTCCTCTAGCCGAACCTATCCAGTAGAACAGTATTCATATTCATCTCCTCTGTGGCCGAGCGGTTCTAGGCACTTCAGTCCGGAACCGCGCTGCTGCTACGGTCGCGGGCTAGAATCCTGCCTCGTGCAAGGATGAGTGTGATCTCCTTAGGTTAGTTAGGTTTAAGTAGTTCTAAGTCCAGGGGAATGATGACCTCAGATGTTAAGTCCCATAGTGCTTGGAGCCATTTGAACATATTGATCTCCCGAGAAAAGAACAACCTTTTCTAATATATACAACAGCTTGAACGAAAGAGCTACTGAAATTTCATTACAATAATGAACGACGTTCCGACTTGACTGCTGGAAGATTTACGATCCTTTCCTAACATTCTTACTAGAGAGAAACTGAATCGTTAATAAAGAATACGCTGGCTGAAGTGCGTGGCTCAATGATTAAACGTACGAAAGTGGTTTCAAATGTAATTGCAGCGTGTACGGTATACGAACAGTGCAAGCTACACATGGGCTGCTTAGGAGAGAACATAATTTTTATCAAGTTGTGCGTTTTAGGAATACTATAATTACTGTTTCCAAATGTACCTTTACTAAATATAGGAATTCACGGTCATTACATTACTTCTATAAACTTCCTAAACTTATCTCAACTAACTACAAAAATAATTCCCAAACAGAGACCTAAGTTCGGTGTGTTCGGTCACGAAGCGATAGCGAGCAAGATCTATATATCTATTTACAGTCCAAATTATATAAAATAAAAAAACAAGTAAATTTTCTTGTACCTAAGTAGCTCTATTGTTGTGACCCATTTCACAGTCGTTCGCAGGATGTACTGATGCACTGACATTAGATCCCTCTTATTCGGTCTAATACATCACACCTGTGGAGGCGAGTGATGATATTAACTATCGAATTCAGTATTTATTGATTAATTGTTCTTACATAAAACCTAAAATAGTATATCCTTAGTGCTTGTCTGGAGATTTTTTCTGTGTTACTGTCATACTTTCTCCTTGTCTTTCATACACCAGGAGACAGTAGAATCGATTACAAAATTTGCATTGTATATTAAGGACTGATGTAGGAGTTGTCTGACAGAGTTTCATAATACAGTTTTTCAGTGACTGGTTTTCGACAGCCAGGAGAAAATTGATTTGCTGTTTGTAAATCTTTGATAGCCAGAGTCGGAACCAATTAAAAATGACATATGCGTATGACACAGCAGGAGGAGTTCCTGTGATTTTTGTGATATGAGTCGTTAAGAGCCACAATAAATATACCTTGTGAGATAACAGTATGACAACCTTCCTGCACACGAAATTGTTGGTGACGTATTCATATTACTATGTGCACTGACTCTTTCATGTGTTCTCTGCATTACAGAGCGGTATAGAGCAGTGGTTTAGACGTTGGGCCGATGCTTGGAAGGAACCGAGTGCAGACAGGTTGGCCATTCTGAGCTCAATTTCCCGTGTCGTCCCTGCATCATTCGACTTGAATTCTGGGATAGTTCCCATGGCAAGGCCACGGTGCCTCCTTCACAAATGTTCCCCAAAGAAGTTATAGTTTACACACTGGTTCAAAAATGGCTCTGAGCACTATGGGACTTAACATCTACGGTCATCAGTCCCCCAGAACTTAGAACTACTTAAACCTAACTAACCTAAGGACATCACACAACACCCAGTCATCACGAGGCAGAGAAAATCCCTGACCCCGCCGGGAATCGAACCCGGGAATGCACTCTGGTGACATCACCGTCCGCGAAACGTTAAAATGTAACCAAAGGGAAATGATGGCTGTTGCTGAAGTCTCTCTCGGAGAGAGGTCACCTGCCTACGAATTTGATCGTTGTAGGCGTAAGCGCGCCGTTGGGGGTGGGGGTGGTGGTGTGTGTGGGCGGGACGGGAGGCTGTATGGATCGGCGCAGCCCGGCTGGTGCGCAGCGCTGGCGTATTTTGATCGTGCATGCAGAGCAAAAGAGGGATAATTTTCAAGCGCCGGGGTAATTCCATTGTGACTTGAAGAGGAGATAACATTCCCGGCCGAAACGCAGTGCACGTGGATTTGATAAGGTTTATCTGTGCTTCTGTAATTGAAACCTAATTGGCTAAACTCCGGCCATTACCGAGCTCTGGTAATCTAGATGCAGTTACGCTGCCTGACTTATGGACTAACTTGCACTATTATCTGCGTCGCAAGTGTCTTATCGTTAAGTTTATTCTCCAGCCGCGTCGTATATTCCGTACCCTCGAATTACATACTAGAACTGTGTCAGTGAATTCGTATGTAGGTATAGCTCGCTTCTTTAGTACCTCTCCTGGTCTAAAGATCACTGTTCTACAAATAAAAATCTTACAATGGACCAATTTTTTACAGTTTTATCTTAAAAATGAGACTGTGTGTTCCACAAACTTTTACTCAAGCAACTATAGTGAAACTATGTTTCGTGTAGAATAACGTGTTAGTGTACAGTTTGCAACAGCATTTTGTTAAAAACATTGAAGTGCTTTGTGTACACTGCAGCTGACGGAGGACCTTTCTGGAATGAACCTATGCTTAAACCGGATACATCCTTGGAAGACGTGCGCAAAATACGGTGGAAACGTAGTACGTTATATTATGTGATAACATCAAGAAAATAGCTCCCATAATTAAACCACGTGAATCTTTTGAAAAATGCTTCGTGGCGGACAATTGTGAAACGATAGTCACATTCGATACATTTCTCGAGGGTACCAAAATGCGTGTTTTTTTTTCACCAGATGCGCTTTCTTTTATTGAGGTAAAGCATCATCAGTCGCCTATAATTAAGTTATTTACATTTTTATATGTTTTAAGATCGAAAAACAGTTCCTTAACAATATGTTGTTTGTACTTACGGCGATTTCCGCTCGATTTCTCGCTTACACTGGGAAATGCCGTCTGCTAGCACATAGTTTCTGTTTTTCTTCTTCAGACATTGGTAGTTGTTCTGCAGAGCTATGTATGGTTGCAACGACAGAACAAAAATACCCTCGAGAATTGTAAAGCAACTACGGACATCATGGCCACACAAATGAAGAATTACATTCGATACATGTTTATTGAAATCTCGCGTCCCGAATCATACCATAATGTTACCTATTTTTAGTTTTTATTTTATATGGTTTCAGCAGAGGCTGTTTCACCGGATACAAATATTTCACATAACGAAACAAATAAGACGTTTTTCTGACTTCATTACAAAACATCAAATTTAGTCTGATTAAACCATTACATTAAAAGCGACGAAATTTTGACATAAAGTTCAACTAATGTGTGTGTGTGTGTGTGTGTGTGTGTGTGTGTGTGTGTGTGTGTGTGTGTGTTTGTGTGTAATGAAACATAAGAAAAGATCCTCAAATTTTAAACTTCTATATTACAAAGACGGACAAAACTGCAAATACATATAGCAGCCTGCCTATTCATGGAGTTAAGAAGCACACTAAGAGAAAAATATTTCTTAATTTTTGAAATATTGTCCGGCGTAGTTGTTCTAGGATGATAGTATTTGTCACGCTCTATTAGTATACGTATAATGTCCTCGTCAATGAGGCAGGAATTACAGCTTGAAGATGAAATTAATTTTAACAAATGTTTAATTTTATTAGTATTCGAGTAAACTGTTCTCTTAGTCTGTTAGCAGTAACAATTTCTCTTCTCGTAAGGGTCGAGTTGGAAAACCAAGAGCGGCCTGGGATGTGTTGCTGAGTCGCTCCATACCAAGTACCTTTGCGATAACGGTCCATGTCCACTAACTTTGTCCGTTTCGTTTTTTATCTACTGGCGAGCTCACTACGAAAATCACTGTGCGGTAGGGGTATGTTGTGAGTAGATCTGCACTATTTTCGCCAGTTGGTATGCGCTTTCGTTGTCCCTAATTCCAACATGTCGTGGTAACCATTGTAGATGAATCAGCTGACGCAGCTCCTTTACCCAATGGAAACTTCTCAGCAAATAGTGTGCGAAAGGATTTACAGTTTTTCCTTAAGCTGCCCTCGTAAGAGGCTGTAGGGAGCTCGTCGAGTCAGTACATGTTAGTACTTGTACTACTTGGAAGTCGACTACGTAAATAATAATTTGATGTATGGCATACAACACCGCGGTTAATATCGACGCTGCTGCTGGCAGTAGGAAAGACTGTATGCTCGTCAAAAAATGTGTCTCCCGCAGAGATAGATGTCGTTACTCGATGTTACTTGAAGTGGATACAGAATACGTTTGGGATGGGTAAGACAATGTAGTTTGCTGTCAAATGAAACCCACGAAACCGGTAGCGGTTCTAATCTACTTTTCCCCCTATGTTTTCCTTATCTCTACTTTAAGTTTGATTTCTCTCTTATTATTTGACGTACGCAGCACATCTCACTGTACTTATCACTGACATACTGAATTAGGGCAACCTCTTTGGCGTTTTTGAAAAGCGTGGCAAACAAATTGCTGTGCATTATGGTCACTGAGAGTCTGCAATTGAAAACTGCGATAAATTCCTGGTTTCATTGGGAAAAAATGGCTCTGAGCACTATGGGACTTAACATCTGAGATCATCAGTCCCCTAGAACTTAGAACTACTTAAACCTAACTAACCTAGGGACATCACAACATCCGTGGCCGAGGCAGGATTCGAACCTGCGACCGTAGCTGACGCGCGGTTCCAGACTGAAGCGCCTAGAACCGCTCGGCCACAACGGCCGGCTCATTGGGACAAAGTCGATGGTGCAGGCACTTTAGAGCTAATAATTGCAAAATACCAATGAATGTTATTTTCGAAAAATGAAGTATTAAAATATATGTTTCATAGATTCTGTGTATTATTATACAGCAGGATCAATCAGTTACAGAAAGATTATATGTTAACTCTGGGGAGAATGGCTTTGCTAATTGAAGTACTGATTGTAAATAAAATAAAAAATACCTACCGAATCGTATATTAGTTCTTAGATGAATAATTTATTTATCTTTGTGCAGACTAGGTAACGCCTCTATTGGAATTGTGCCCTGAAGAAGTGCTACGAGTTTGGGCTACTTCACACCGAAAAAAAGCGCTAAATTTAATGTGAGGACCTAATCCGTTGTGTAGAAAAGCTTAACATCTTTTTGACCATGATGAACTATTTGGAGTACCTTCCTACTTCCCAGGAGAGGTCAATTGGTTACTTTGCGTATTTACTACCTGCAAGTTTCACCTGCTACGCGGATGATCTCACCGTTATGCGCACACACCGGCGGTAAATAGTTTTCGCAAGCTCTATTAGCAGTCATGGGCGTGCGCGGCTGACTTTTCCGACGGCCTTAACAAGGCCACGCAGAGTGCGTCAGCGGGTATTGTAATTGATAACTTATGGTAATCGCGGGGCAGGACGCGGCCTAGCTACTGCACCGGCAGAGACGTGCGTCTCAATCCGGACGAGGTGGCCGCCAGCTGCGCAATCCCGTAGCCTGGCGTGCCACCGGCTCAAGGCAACCTCCGCTGCTTCCGCTGTCGCACTGCGCGCTTTCCATTAACCTGAAATCTGTCCCTACTCTTTCCACAATACACACTGGCATTCAACAAACGTCAAATCTGAATGAAACGCAACCGCACAAAGTAGGTAGAGGTAACGCAATCAAATTGCTGTGTGTATAAAAAAGATAACGCAGCGGGTTTCTCATTCAAAAATCACATTTTTAATGTTGTTTGTTTGTGAGAAGATCGTGTAAAAAGGAGAGACTTCTTCCAGCGTAAGTAAGAATTGGACAGTCATGGGTTCGTGGTCTATTGAGATAGTTCCGCCATATTAGTCAGGATTCCGTGACTGTAATGTGAATATGGAATACGTGGATTCATGAGCGCCACACTCAAAGTCATGCAAGAGCACAATGACCCCACACGAATAGCGCCCGAGAGGACAGATATTCACTCTGCCGTGTAGGGCACGTCCCGTACCTTGAGTCAGTATGTGGGCTTGTTTGCAACAAGATAGATACCTACAAGGACAGTGAGACAACCTCTGGAGCACCACGAACTGTCAACAGGGCGGTTATTATTTGGCTTTCCTCGACTCGACAGCAGAGAGAGGTACGCCGACAGTGTAGGGTTCAACGACAACACTGGGCGCAAAGAGTGGCTCCATAGTGTCTTTTCGTTCGGGTACTGATTCTGGGTACAGCATAAGGATGGGCATATTCATGTGTGGAGTCTCCAAGGAGAGCGAGCGGTAGCAGATTGCATTCATCATCGTCATACGGGCCCAGTGCCTGGTGTTACTGAATGGGGTGCTGCGGGCTACACAACGCAATCACTTCGGGTTACCGTAATCGATAATTTGGCTGTAGCCATTGCAGTTATGACTTGACAAGGCAAGTGGATATATCTCTTCTCCAAGGCCTCCGTGACGTTACCTTCCAACAAGATAACTCAAAACCGCACGCTGTGGTGCTGTCCCGATCTATCTCGGTACAGAAAGTGTTCAGCTACTGCCCTGGCCAGCACGTTCACCGGAGCTCTCAGTCACTGAAAACATTCAGTTATCGGTTGCGGAGGGACTGGCACGCCACCATTCGCTGTCGACTATGACTTATGATTGATGACATTGGGTTGAAACAGCGTGGAATGACGTAAGCATATTTGTTACCCATGCTCAACTGTACTTGCAGCTCACCCGAATTAGAGCGACTGTTGTTGCCAGTGGTAGCATCTCTGTGTTTCAAATTTCGCACCCACCACATCCTCCAGTCACATACAGATTTAATCACGTATTGTTCCTACTACAGCATAAAGGTCCTAGGGGTAGAAGACAAGCTATTTCTTTTAAGGTTCAAAATGGTTCAAATGGCTCTGAGCACTATGGGACTTAACATCTGTGGTCATCAGTCCCCTAGAACTTAGAACTACTTAAACCTAACTAACCTAAGGACGTCACACACATCCATGCCCGAGGCAGGATTCGAACCTGCGACCGTAGCGGTCACGCGGTTCCAGACTGAAGCGCCTAGAACCCCACGGCCACACCGGCCGACTCTTTTAAGGCCTAAGGACAGTGTACTGAATAACACTGTCATTATTTACTTCATTTACAGACTAATGGTTTTAACTATTACAAGTAGCGTGTTTTTAGATTGGTTAGTACCTCCACGTACACGTGGCACAAGCGAACTATCAATGTTTGTTTTTCCTTGCGCAGCAGGTCAGTTATTGAAGCGTGGACCCGTTGACGCAAAACCGATAGTCTACACTGACAGACTTCGTCCACCTCGTGATGCAGATAAAACCATGCAGAAAACATTAGGTAGTAAAATATGTATTATATTTGCAGCAGGACTGTCGGACACATAAGAAACAACTATCACGCTGAAGGGGATACATACTGAGATACAAATTCTCACAATATATATATATATACCTAAGGGCCTAACATCTTTGCATATGTAGAATTTCGTTATTTGCTATCCTTCCTGGTAGTTCAGTTTTAGTGGTGAACAATGAATGAGAGTGGAGTGTAGCTCCGCTTCTCAGTGTTCCAATGTCTGACTAAAAACTCAACGTTTCGGCGTTCAACCTGTGGTCGTTGTATGTCGTTTTCTGACGCGTAAAGTGACTTACATATTTAACAGTGAACTGAGTATGCAAATAGGTTAAGCGAGGACGATTCTGTAACTACATGGATGAGCTGGTTTTCAGGCCAGAGGAAGGCACTGACAAAAGGCGCCTGCGGTAGGACCATGCCTAGCAAAACATTGTGGTGTTTAAGTTTACTTTTTTACATGGATCGAGCGGGGTGGCGCGACAGTAAAGCTCCTGACTTGTGAGCAAGGTATTCACGAATTTCTTTTTTTTTTCTGGAGTGCCTTACGCCAAAACATTCGCTATCGACAATGCAATGATTATGGAGGGTCGCTGACTCACTTCTTAGGCTGAAGTAATGTGTGTATAGTGTGTGCGATAATTGGTTTGAGAAATAAATTAACAGAGTAGCACCAGCACTTTACATTATTAAGTAACTTTCTTGCAGTAATGAATAAAAAAGCAGTGCTGTACACTAGGGATAAACCGAATGAGGTTGCACTGTTTTGAACATAACGGCATCGTATTCGGGAGGATGGAGGCTCTAATCTCCATCCTGCTATCCTGGTGTAGGTTACCTGTCGTTTCCCTAAATTACTTCAGGCATATGCCGGAATGGTTCCTACTACAAGGCCACGGACAGCCACACGTCCCGTACTTGGCGAACTAGATTTATATGCCTGTAAATGCCTGTATATATGAATTACGTCGTTTTGCTTTTAAGCTGTAATACGACGACATGCCCAATATCCTTGTGATCCACGGTTGAATAAAATTACAACAACAGCTACTACTACTACTGCCGTATTACTACATAGATAATCACAGCCCGAAATTTAAAAGTGCCCTCTATTTTCGAAAACTAGTTCATTGATGGTGATCCCTTCCTTTACCCTCAGCGAATCTACGTAGCTTTCTGTCCACGTTGCTGTCAGCATCAGCTTGCATCCACCTACCACTCTCTAGCAAAGGAGGTGTGCTTTTCTGCAGTTACAAACATGAATTCACTATACATCGGAGTTATCACAACAATGCTAAATCGAGAAATGACCGAGATATACTACTCCTAGTTTGGTGAGGTGGGCTCAGTCCTCCCTGAGGCGGTCCTGGTTCATATCTTTCTTAGTTTAGTTACAACAGTTAAAGTTACAACGAGGGCCGGCCGAAGTGGCCGTGCGGTTAAAGGCGCTGCAGTCTGGAGCCGCAGGACCGCTACGGTCGCAGGTTCGAATCCTGCCTCGGGCATGGATGTTTGTGATGTCCGTAGGTTAGTTAGGTTTAACTAGTTCTAAGTTCTAGGGGACTAATGACCTCAGCAGTTGAGTCCCATAGTGCTCAGAGCCATTTGAACCATACAACGAGATCTGTCCGTTTCCAGCTGCTCCGTAGCTGTGTGTGTGTAATGACGTCAACATAGTGGCATGTTGGACCACAACAAAACAGAAAAGAGGATTCGCTAATAGAGTTCATTTAAGAAAGGTCTCTTTGTGGTTCATACATAACGTATACGTAAAATTATTTTTTAAATACAAGATCTCCACTGGAATTGTCAATATTAATATTCAGTTCTACCTTTGAGCCGAAATAATATGAATATCTAACGAGGTGAGAGTCAGGCCGTTTGTATATGGTGTCTAAAAGTCGAATTTTACGGAATAATGTTTGCACGAATAACGAAAGCATATCTGAAGCAAGAACGTAAGAAGAATCGTCCTCATGTATCTGTGGATAAGGAAAAGCTGTCAGTTGCGTGCTGTGTTACGTTGCTATGTTGCTCCTCGTACTTGATTCCTAAAGAACAAGACTGCAAGCTCACTGTCACCTATAAGCTAACTCTTCCCAATACTGTAGATTGCTCATAAACAGGGCTTGCAGACTGACTTAATTCTGGCAACACAGGTTCGTAGTAGTGTTCGATATTCACTTAAGCGCAAACCGCAAACTCGTCCAGTATCTGATGCTGAGTCTCCAGTATGAATTTTTCCCCTGCTACAGAAACTGTTCCATCTTGTCTTGAATTTCACACCATGAGTCAAAAAGGACTTTACGACCTTAGAGTGATATATAAATATATTGAGATAACGTACAATATTGGTATATGTTTCATTTTGTAGCAAACAACCTCAAGTTTAATTCATGTAGTGCATCAGTATCCCATTCCGATACCAGAAGCGCCAGCGTAGTGCATTGTTGAAGTGGCTACTTTCACTGGTGTGTAGCGTGCTCGTTGTGTGTTTTAGGTTCATGAAACTAACTCTGCAATAAATGATTCCACAGGTCAATGTGGGATGATTTACAACCTGAAAGACAGCGCACCATCCCATTTCCTCACGGGAGTTCAAGGTTACCTCGATAATCGCCTCCCAGGTCGGTGGATTAGCCGTGAAGGGACAATCGCATGGCTACCTCGCTCCCCAAACTTGACACTACTGTATTTCTTTCTCTGGGGTTTCATTAAAGACCGTGGGTATGCTCCCCCCCCCCCCCCCCCCCCTGCAAACAGTGTAGCCGACCTGAAATGTAGAATCTACGGTGTCGTTGCACAAGTCGATTTCCTGCAACAAGTGTGAGAAGGAACTGACTACCGGTGCTATGTTTGCCGCATCACAAGTGGTAGTACCACAGAACCAGAATGACATTTGACACTTTTATGTGAAACTTGAGATTCTTTGTTACAAAATGGCACGTGTACCGATTCTATAAGTTATCTCACTAATTTTCTACACTCATGCTCATAAATTAAGGATAATGCTGATACATGGTGAAACAACGCTCTGGTAGGCGGTTTGCGGGTTCAAATCACCTCGGGGCATGACCAAGCGGTGCATTTGACCTGCGGTCGTCGCACGGTCCACATACGCAAAGGCGAGTTGGTGCATGTCAGAGTACGGTGCAGCGATTAAGTGTGCAGATGTTTTCAGACGTGCTAATGGTGACTGTGTGTTGAAAATGGCTCAAAGAACACATGTTGATGGGATGGCGTTATGAGGGGTAGAATACTAGGGCGACTGGAGGCTGGTCAAACACAGCAGGTCGTAGCAAGGGCCCAAGATTATGGCAACGATTCCAGCAGACAGGAAACGTTTCCAGGCGCTACAGTACGGGACGTCCACAGTGTACAACACCACAAGAAGACCGATATCTCATCATCAGTGCCCGCAGACGGCCACGGAATACTGCAGGTAGCCTTGCTCGGAACCTTACCGCAGCCACTGGAACAGTTGTCTCCACACACGTAGTCTACAGACGACTGAACAGACATGGTTTATTCGCCCGGGGACCTGCAAGGTGCATTCCACTGACCTCTGGTCACAGGAGAGCCCGTAGAGCCTGGTGTCAAGAACACAGTACATGGTCATTGGAACAGTGGTCCCAGGTAATGTTCACGGACGAGTCCAGGTATAGTCTGAACAGGGATTCTCGCCGCGTTTTGATCTGGCGTGTACCAGGAACCAGATACCAACCCCTTAATGTCCTTGAAAGTGATCTGTATGGAGGTCGTGGTTTGATGGTGTGGGGCGGGATTATAATTGATGCACGTACACCCCTGCATGTCTTTGACAGAGGAACTGTAACAGGTCTGGTGTATCGGGGCGTCATTTTGTATCAGTATGTCCGCCTTTTCAGAGGTGCAGTGGGTCCCACCTTCCTCCTGCTGGATGATCACGCACGGCCCCACCGAGCTTCCATCGTGGAGGAGTATCTTGAAACAAAAGATATCAGGCGAATGGAGTGGCTTGCCTGTCCTCCAGACTTAATCCCCATCGAGCACGTCTGGAATGCTCTCGGTCGACGTATCGCTGCACGTCATCAAACCCCTACGACGCTTCAGGAGCTCCGACAGGCACTGGTGCAAGAATGGGAGGCTATACCTCAGCAGCTGCTCTACCACCTGATCCGGAGTATGCCAACCTGTTGTGCGGCCTGTGTACGTGTGCACGGTAATCATATCCCATATTGATGTCGGGGTACATGCGCAGGAAACAGTGGCGTTTTGTAGCACATGTGTTTCGGGACGGTTTTCTCCACTTAGCACCAATACCGTGGACTTACAGATCTGTGTCGAGTGTGTTCCCTATGTGCCTATGCTATAAGCGCCAGTTTTGTGTAGTGCCACCTTGTGTGGCACGACATTCTGCAATTATCCTTAATTTATGAGCATGAGTGTATATCATTCCAAAGTTGCAAAGTCCTTTTTCACTCGTCCTGTGTAGATAAGAATAACAATGTACTTACGTCAGTACATGGCAGTACGTAATATTGTATATGAAAGTGTGTACTTCTACACTGCCGGAAAATAACTGCAGCACCCTCAAGAAGGACTGGGTCATTTTATTGATAAGTGATGTGACAGGTATTGTATTTGCTGCAGTACAAGATAGCAAGTTCACACCAAATGGAACCCACATTTCACAGCAAAGCATGACCCGTCATATCAGTGTACAGTAGTGTACAGTGTACCCCCCCCCCCCCTCCCCCTCCTTATAGTGGCAACGAAGGCGCGTATTCTTGCATGCAAATGGTGATAAAGATGTTGAGTGGTATCCTACGATAGATTGTACCAAGAATCTTGTACCTTTTGTTGCAATTCGGCAATGGTTAGCTTCGCTCTCTGGTGTCGTAGTGTCAGTGGTAACCTGGCCAAAGGTACGAGTGATTTTAATCCTGCTGCAAGCAGACGTTTCCTAATGGTCCCTGGTGTCACATCAGGTGCAATATGTGCCCGGATTTCATCCGTGGACGATGGCGGGGTGTGGGAATGTTGCACAAACACTCTATGAAAGCAGCGACAACCACCGATATATTTTGCACATCATAGACAGCAATCCACAATGCGATGTCGTTCGGGTGGCTGAATCTGTTTAACATGAGTGAGTACTCGTCGGAGGGGACTTGATTGTACCTTAGAATTAATGTTGCAAATACTGTTCATCTCTATAGTTAGTACAGTTACTGCCTGCAGAGTCAAAACGGGGGGCGCGTACGTAGGCCTCCGGAGCACCATCTGATCGTCGATGACCGTGACAAATGAATCTCTAACACTACACTCCCTCAGTGTGCATGTATGACACTCAAGTGCCACAGAACACAGCGTAAGTAGGCTGTTTAGGTTTTTATATTGGTAACGCCACGTAGCGCTCTGTATGAAAATCACTGGCTGTGCTGTGTGCAGTCTGTGGATGGGTGGCATTGTTGTAATATTCGCTATTGTAGTGTTGGGCAGCTGGATGTTAACAGCGCGTAGTGTTGCGCAGTTGGAGATGAGCCGCCAGCAGTGGTGGATGTGGGGAGTGAGATGGAGGAGTTTTGAGAGCGGATGATCTGGACAGAGACAGTAACTTTGTAAGACTGGACGTCATGAACTGATATATATATTATGACTTTTGAACACTATTAAGGTAAATACATTGTTTGTTCTCTATCAAAATCTTTCATTTGCTAACTATGCCTATCAGTAGTTAGTGCCTTATTTAGATGGCAGTATTGGCGCTCGCTGTATTGCGGTAGTTCGAGTAACGAAGATTTGTGAGGTAAGAATTCATGAAAGGTATAGGTTATTGATAGTCAGGGCCATTCTTTTGTA
Organism: Schistocerca americana; assembly: GCF_021461395.2. NCBI lineage: Eukaryota > Metazoa > Arthropoda > Insecta > Orthoptera > Acrididae > Schistocerca > Schistocerca americana. The sequence continues at coordinate 584,560,185 of NC_060130.1, read as the reverse complement.
CGGATTACTGAAAGTCAGACTGCGTTGCGCTAAAATATTGTGCGTCACTTTAGTGAATGTCTGAGTACGTTCAGTTTTGTTCAGCTGTTTGAAAATCAAATAACATAAGATGTTTATCAGCACAGTAATTCATAAATTTTTCTAAGGACACGTTACAACAGATCTTGACGGTGTTACATTTTTTCCGGCAGTGTATCTATGATAGGTGTGTTAATGAATATCTCATATTTACACAACGTGTGATATTATGTCTGAGCCCTAATTTTGTCCATTTTTCGTATATGTTCCAAATTTTTCATATATGTTTTTATATATGTTATTGTATTGTATACGAGGGTAGTAAGCATTAAGAGAATGGCGGAGAATTACTAACTTAGGGCAGTGCAGAATATATAATCTTCGTGTTCATCCTCGACTATTGTCATGCAGAGAACAGAAGTGTTGGGGGTGGAAATTTGAGACATTTAAACACTCGTTTTCTCTTTATTTAATAGATCAATCGAACCCAAAGATTTTTTATCATACTCTTCTACTTACCACACCTAAACTCGCTAATCTGCTTAGTTATCTCTGTGAGACTTTTCATTCTCCTCTTACCATTCTTATGAAAGTTGTCATAAAATAAGTGTCTACAATCAAAAACACCAGGCTTACACGTTCGGAGCGTCCGGACGACATGAGCGTGCATGGAGTGCCAGTTCAATCAGTGACGATGAAATCTGGCGGGTGTAGGGACGGACGAGCCATGAATCCGTAACGACCTTACTTAATTAATCGAGTGATGTGATCTAGTTTGCGGGACCTGCAGAAAAGGTGTAATCAACTTCGGGCTCCCCAGAGTAAGGTTTCATCGTCTTACCAATTCGTCGCCTTCCCGAAGAGGACTCGAGAACTGCGTGACGTCTTCCGATTTCCTTGTGGGGTGGAGGGATAGGACCCTCTTTATTAGCTTTCGTGACCGAGCTACTGATACTGATGTAAGTCAATTTTTGTAGTCATACCTATGTAAATGAACGAGGGATGAGTCTCTGTATCAGCTGAAATGTGATTCTGCCGGGTTTCAACTGCTGATTTAGTGACGGCGAGTGCCAAGAACGCTGAAAATGCATGAGCATTACCGCGTCCCTCTTCCGCTGTAGGGGTCACTGAGGCCTGTGAAGCAGGAAATTGCATCATATTCTACAGTGTTACCCATACTTATTTGAAGTATCACCTATTCTTGGCACTGGTCATTTCATTCGCGACTCTAAATTTGGATTTCCACTTGTCTGACGTTTCTGAGCCTTATCTGCCAGTGGCGGCAATGTATGTCGCCTTGCTCATCTCGTTTGTTTCGTGTATGCTAACTTTTCATTCCTTTCTTCTGTATACGAGGAATGATCCACATTCCTACTCTTTCTTGTTGCCTAGAATTTTTCATATTTCCTTATATGGTATTCATACACCCTTACGTTAAATCTTCATAGCAGGTCTCCTTTTGGCACTCGCTTGTGTACGGTTCACCTTTAAAAAGTTAGAGGAGTTTCAGGTACTATGGAACAGTAGAGCAGTATGGAATACCGACGCTGCTGAATCTTTGGAATGTTGGACACTATTTTTGTGGGCTCCAATGATGCTCTGTAGTGAGTGTCGACCGTTTTCTTCGCTGCTCAGGAAAGTTTGCTTCAGTTTTCTAAAATTTCTGCAGGTAAGTTCAAAAATTTTATCAACTATTACATGTGTACCTCAGACTTTGACATTAAGTGTAATACACAGTCAAAGAGTATTGGTTTACTAGGCACTAGCCGCTTTTTAGTTGCCGACTTTTTCTTCACCGAGCGAAAGGATACTTTTTTAAGTTGGCCTCTCGGCTTATAAAAAATATTTAACCAGAGTTCTGACGTAACCTCCCCTTGTCTGATACATGTTCTTATGCTCCCACTCCTTGTTAATCGAGGACTTCGGTTCTACCCTTGGATATATCACCACACCAAAAAAAGAAGACGTTCAGTAGAGGTAGACAAGCGGGGACATCAACTATACTGATCTATTCTCCATACAAAAGTCAATTAGAGGTGGAACCAATAGCTAAGCAACAGCCAAGGCCAATAAAAGTTCTAAGTGCAAAATTTTAAAATCTAAGAACCAGAAACATACCAACAAAAAGAAAGAAATTCTTCAATAGATTACAATTAACCCGTAAGGATGTCCGAAGGGGCGGTGATGAATATTTTCATTCTAATTTATTGGCTGAAATGGAGTTCGTATCATCTACTAAACCGGAAGACAACTGTGCTGAATGTTACTTTAATAACGGATACTTTCCCGAACACAAATAAAGAGAGATCCGGATGTAATGTTTACCTTCCCCCCTGTGGTTCCATCTCGACTGTGCTGTCACAGGAAAGGAAGATTATGTTTTTGATTTCTCCAAGTAAAATAAACTAAACTGCCTCACTAAACTGTAAAACGGTATTGTAAATGGCGTTACACATAATGCACTGCCTAAGTCTACTTACATACCGTTTTTTGCAAAGCGTAGTTTGTTGTCTGTTTTCGACCCTCTGTTCCGTACATCCCAGCTATTTCGTATTACACTCCATTCGACACAGTTTTTGGTTGCAATTATTTTTAATAAAAAGAATTAATCCAAATTACTTTTTTTATATTATGTAACTTATCACAATAAATCCCAGTCTCTATTAGCTTTGATTTTGGGCATTTTAATCATTCCGGCAGTAAATTATGCTTACAATTGTAAGTGGTATTCCACAATACCTTACTCTCCTCTACATTTACTGTCTTCTCTTATATCGATGAAACCACTGACGTATTTGATCTATGTTTCGGTAGTTCAGACTATTCTGAAACCATTTCCTTTATTTCGTGAAAATGCCTTGACGAGGGACCAAGACAGGGAACATATCACTTTGCGAAGGAGAGTGCAAAGTGGCGCATCGTTTAAGACACCGGACATGTAATCGGGAAGATTACTGTTCGGATCACCATTCAACCAATCTGATTTTGCAGTTATCTGGTTTACGGATATTATCTGATGTTATTGACCAGATGGTATCTTCGAAAAGGCAATGGATGATTCCCTCAACCATCTATTTCCACTCCAATCTTGTGCTCCATCTCTAATAACTTCATCGTCGGTGAGACATTGATCTTTAACTTAATTGCCGCACAGTGTACCCGCTCGGTCTAGGGCGCCTTGTCGTAGTCCGCGCGGCTGCTCCCATCGGAGGTTCGAGTCCTCCCTCGGGCATGGATGTGTGTGTTGTCCTTAGCGCAAGTTAGTTTAAGTTAGATCTGGTGGTGTGTAAGCTTAGGGACCGATGGCCTCAGCTTTGGTCCCATCGAATCTTACCACAAATCTCCAAAAAAAATTTTTTTGCTTACTTTTCTTTTACTTCACGAGTGTAAACAAAGTGTGCCAGGCATAAATACACTAATGTTGGTGCCAAACTGACCAATATTAGTTGTCTAAGCGTCATATTACATAAATTTACGTATCTAACCGATCTGATTAGAGTGCAACACAGTCCACTGCCTTCTTATTATTGTTGCTACTTTCTTATACTAACGCATTAAAAGGATGAATGATCATCAACAGATGTAAAGTTGCCTTAACAGCCAATTATAACATTACTGACTGGATGGCGTCACTGGTAGTTGCTCTAAGCATATTTGTAAGGCTATGTATGAGTGCATGGACAGAATATCTTGTCTAGCACAGGAATGACGTTGATACCAATGAAACTTTGATTTTCTTGTTGTTATGGTACATACTGAATTACAGTTTTAGTGTTAACTTTATATATATTGAGTGAGTATGTTATGGCAACCGTGAATGGGTTTTTGCAAACCTTGCAGCTTCAGGAATGGCATCTCCTAAATGGAAAATATTGGCCACTGACTACGCCGAGAAAAAGTTTATTTTTTATAGCGTCTTTCAATTCCACACCACAAATTTCCTTTTTGTACTTGTAATTAGGCCTTTTCTTCGTAGCTTATCAGTTATCTGCCCACTCTAACAGCGCTTTTTACTCTTTAACATTAAACTAAACCATTTGAAGATTAATTGGTCGTAATGAGCAACATTTCACAACCCTGTTTCTGCGAAACTAAACATAGACACTCGTTTCAACAATGTTTCTTTATTTTATTGTCTGTCTGACGCTAGAATGACTTCGCAGAGAACTGCTCGTAACCCGTGCCTCAGCGCGATAAGCTTCCAGTCTCCGTGCTCGGGCCAGCAGTAGCCTAATGCTGTTTGTGGGGGCGCTGTTTCATCTCCCAGCACATCACGGTGCTGTGTGTACAACTACACCGCAGTCGAGCCAGATGGCCGAGATAAAGCGGAGTAGCCGACCGCGCTTCCATCTGGAGTGCAACACAATGCCCCGGAAATTAAAAGTCGCCAGTGTGAGAGCTTTCAGCTGCCGGGGGAGCGTTAACTTCTGGCCACCGCGGCTCCAGGAGGCCCAAGTCCTTAGGCTTTGCTGATAACCTACTGACTACCCTTCTTCCCGCACAGGACAACTCAGGCAAGGACCGCAGTCCCTAGTACGGATTACCGACAGTTATTGAGGGATGTCATTTTTTTGTGTATCTTGTTTTATTTTGAAATAACCACTTCATTTTTTAATTTAACTATTAGCTAATTTCACTCCCTTGAGCGTAATAAAGCTACATCACAATAAAAAACTGTAATTCGTACAGCTTGAATTATCCCACTTACTGTAGAGGAAGCAACATGTAACTGTGTCCCTAATAACGATTTCACAAAACCATAGTCGTTACGGCACAACCTGTATGCACATCTCTCAGAAGTTATGTGTAACATGGAGAAAAAATACGACCAATATGCAAGTTTTGTCACTGCGCCAGCATAAATTACGTTAAACTATGTTAGCGTAACTATTTAAAATGAAAATACACGTAAAGACATAATTAGCGCCTTAATGTTGTGCCCGTAACTGCTATGGTTGTGCCGGACCCTTATTACGGACGCATAACATGTTGCTTCCTCCAAACATGTGTGGAATACGTTGTGCTGGGCGACATAATACTCGTCGGCACAGTGGTGGATTCTTAGATTTACTTCTGAAGGAGGCCCGGTTAATACAATAACACATTCAGAATATTAGGTCACTTTATTATAACTTGGACAAGACGAAATACTTAACTTTGAAACAACCCTTTGCCACTGGAATTTCATGTGTATTTTTTACTGTCAGTGACGCTAACTTAGCACTTGATACGATACAAGGTAACAGTCACTTCTCTCTAAGTACAATTGGCCATAAACTTTTCTACAGTTCTTCCTAATACAACTTTCGCACTCCTGGCCGTATAGAGAGGATGCTGTCGTCTTCGGCGAAGATTGCAGACTGGGGCATGTGGCACTCCGCTCTACAGTAAATAAGCGTGCTGCAGCGGTGGCGTATCAAATGGTTCAAATGGCTCTGAGCACTATGGGACTTAACATCTGTGGTCTTCAGTCCCCTAGAACTTAGAACTACTTAAACCTAGCTAACCTAAGGACATCGCACACACCCATGACCGAGGCAGGATTCGAACCTGCGACCGTAGCGGTCACGCGGTTCCAGACTGACGCTTCTAGAACCGCACGGCCACGCCGGCCGGCGGTGGCGTATCGAACTCCTGCGAGTGTGTCTATGCAGAAGTCTCTCATTAGTCGTCGCTTCCGACAGTGACTGTGCCTTGGGATCTCGTTCTTCGCACGACATCGCAGAATATACCATACTGTATGCATTACAGATTTTTACTACGATTTAACTTGATAATGCCTAAGGGGAGAAAGTAGCGATTCGCCAAGTTATGAAATAAAGTGATTATTTCAAAATAAAACAACGTGCGCGATGGGACACAGCATCTCCTTCGTAAGGATGAAGTGGGGATTTTCCCATACGACCATTTCTCCAGTGTACCGTGAATATCAGGAATCCGGTAGAACATCAAATCTCCGACATCGCTGCTCCCGGAAAAATACCCTGCAAGAAAGGTACCAACGACGACTGAAGAGAATCGTTCAACGTGACAGAAGTGGAACCCTTTCGCAAATTGCTGCAGATTTCAATGCTGGGCCATCAACAAGTGTCAGCGTGCGAACCGTTAAACGAAACATCATCGATGGGCTTTCAGAGCCAAACGCCCACTCGTGTACACTTGATGACTGCACGACACAAATCTTTACGTCACGCCTGGGCCCGTCAACACCGACTCTGTGCTGTTGATGACTGGAAACATGTTGCGTGATCGGACGAGTCTCGTTTCAAATTATATCGAGTGGATGGAAGTGTACGGGTATGGAAATAACCCCATGAACCCATTGACCCTGCATGTCAGCTGGGGACCGTTGACGCTGGTGGAGGCTCTGTAACGGTGCGGGGAGTGTGCAGTTGGAGTCATATGGGACCTCTGTTACGTCTACGTGATGACTGGGTGGTGTGTGATGTCCTTAGGTTAGTTATGTTTAAGTAGTTCTAAGTTCTAGGGGACTGATGACCATAGATGTTAAGTCCCATAGTGCTCAGAGCCATTTGAACCATTTTTTGTTACGTTTAGATACGACTCCGAAAGGTGACACGTACGTTAGCATCCTGTCTGATCACCTGCATCCATTCATGTCCATTGTGCATTCCGACGGACTTTGGCAATTCCAGTAGAACAATGCGACACTCCATTTTTTTCACAAAGAATTCGGAGACGTTACTGTACAGCACGGTCTCGTACATCTATACTTCGCAATCCGCCTTATGGTGTGTGGCGGAGGGTACGTTTTGTACCGTTGTCACTTCCCACCTATCCTGCTCCAGTCGCAAATGGTGCGCGGGGAGAAAGATTGCCGGTAAGCATGTATGTGAGCTAGAGCCTCTCTAATTTTAAATTCGTGGTGTTTTTGCGAGACATATCTAAGAGGAATCAATATATTATCTCCTCCAGGAACATACGCTCTCGAAAATTTAACAGTAACCCTCACCGTAATGCAGAACGCCTCACTTGCAGCGTTTCCGACTGGAGAAGGCTGAGCATTCCTGTGGCGCTTTCGCCCTTACCAAATGAACCTTTAACGATACGAGTTGCTCTTTTTTGGATTCCTCTTTTTCCCCTATTAGTCTTGTCTGGTATCTTATATTCACAAGCAATATTCAAGTACTGGTCTCACGTAGGGTTTGTAAACTACCTCCTTTGCGGGAGGACAACACTTCCTGACAATTTTTCTACTGAATCTCAATCCGGGATCTGCCTTACCGGCGATGATGATGTCATCAGGCAATGTCCTTCATGACAATTCTCGGCCGCACGCTGCAGCTGTATCAAAGACGCTCCTGCAGCGTTTTCGATGGAAAGTTTTTGATCAACCACCGTACAGTTCAGACTTCGTCCCCTATGATTTTCATATATTTGCTCATACGAAACGCTGGCTGCGAGGACAGCATTTTGGCACAGACAACGAGCGGCAGACCTGCTAAGAGAAATGGTGGACAGCAGAGGTGACTCCCTTCTATGACAAGGGTATTGGGAACTTTGTACCACGCTACGACAGATGTCTCAGTCGGAGTGGGGACTATGTCGAGAAGTATCTGGAAGTGCAGCTAAATGTTGCAACGTTTTAAATTTTCTCTGTTGTTTCCATTTCGGGGCTGTTCGGACCATGAAAAAAATAGCCCTCGTATACTAAGCGTAGACTACGGTAGAATTCCTAGTAACATTAGTCAGTTAAAATCACACCCGCGTTATCTGCACGTTAGGTGTGTTGCGTACGTATTGGGCTTTACCTCATATCGATCACTTTGTTTACTTATGCGATCAGTGTCTTACTAGAGTCTCCTAAAGACTGGAAGCAGGGAACCGTCTAGAAACAGAGTGAGTATATACAAAGGGCCGCATAGCCCACGGAACATTTTGGCACCACATAATTAGCCTCATGGGCGTTACTTAAGAACTAGTTAAACCTAACTAACCTAAGGACATCACAAACATCCATGCCCGAGGCAGGATTCGAACCTGCGACCGTAGCGGTCTTGCGGTTCCAGACTGCAGCGCCTTTAACCGCACGGCCACTTCGGCCGGCCAAAATTATTGGTTTGTAACTTGAAACAAAAGGATGTTGTAGTAAAAGTAGAGAAAACAATACAGAATTATCACATAGTGCTTAAAAACGCAATTTGCTCAACAAAAAGGTAAAATAAAAAAATCGCAAAACAAAAATAATTCAAACATCGCTTCGATACTTCGTTGAACTTACGTAAAACATGGTACTGTTAGTCGTAAACAACTTTCGCATTTATCAACTATAACAGGTTCAAATGTCTCTGAGCACTATGGGACTTAAACTGCCGAGGTCATCAGTCCCCTAGAACTTAGAACTACTTAAACCTAACTAACCTCAGGATATCACACACATCCATGCCCGAGGCAGGAGTCGAGCCTGCGACCGTAGCGGTCGCGCGGTTCCAGACTGTAGCGCCTAGAACCGCTGGGCCACTCAGGCCGGCAATAATAACAGGAAACTGTTGCCCTTGAACATAACGAAGAACGATCTGTTGAGTACAAAATAACAACGATAATTATATCGCTTTTTCTCATATATGTGCATGTGAACCGTACTTCTATCAAAAGTAACTGATGTGTTACATTAAAAGGCCGAAGTTACGAGATCAACTAATTTTTATTTCTCATACAATGGAACTTATATTCTGTAAGGATATAAAATACACAATGGACTCATAATGAATGATGTGCGATTCTAATTATCTTCAAAAAATAAGAAAAAAAAACAGAAAGAAATAGAGAGAGTAGTCATCGGCTCCCAGTTCCTCTCTTACTCATTAATTTACGAACACTACTGCTAATTCTGCCATTTACTATGTCGTTTATGTACTGTACCAAAACTACCGAACCGTGGTTCTCGCAGAACGCACCTCTAGTAATGGACCTGTAACACTCCCGAAATGACATAAACGTCAGAAGATTTCTGTCCGTTAAGAACGACTGTGTTGGTGGAGCGTGAACCGTGCGCACGGTCAGCTGCGTGTCGGCGAGAGTGGAGTACAGGTAGCTGGCATTGGGCAAGGCGTGTCGGCCGCGCTTGGCCGGCCACGGGCTGGGCACGAGCTGGCCGTGGGAAGGCGCTGCCATGTGGCTTCTTGCGCGCGTGCTGCTTCCATTGTGCGCTACCTGTCGCGTGTTCCGGTTATCCAGCACGCCCTCCACCCAGCTTTTTACCTCGCGCTCCCTGCATAAAGGCTCAGCGTTACACCTAATCTCTTGCATTAATGACTCCACAGAGTATAACGCTTCTTCCTCAGACGGCCGAGTACGGTACTGACCAGTTTAAGCACCACTTTATTCAGTCGGTTAAATACGTGAACCGCAACGCAAGGATCGAATGTTCGATTCCTGATCTTAAAACTGCGTATTTTGTGCTAAGGTAATCCATACCAAAGTTTCGTGAAAGCGAAAAAAATCCAACCTGGAATGAGATTTTCACTCTGCAGCGGAGTCTGCGCTGATATTAAACTTCCTGGCAGATTAAAACGGTGTGCCGGACCGAGACTCGAACTCGGGACCTTTGCCTTTCGCGGGCTAGTGCTCTACCAACTGAGCTACCCAAGCACGACTCACGCCCCGTCCTCACAGGTTCTGGAAACAGCTTCTGGAAACATCCCCCAGGCTGTAGCTAAGCCATGTCTCCGCAATATCTTTTCTTTCAGGAGTGCTAGTTCTGCAAGGTTCGCAGGAGAGCTTGTGTAAAGTTTGGAAGGTAGGAGACGAGATACTGGCAGAAGTACAGCTGTGAGGACGGGGCGTGAGTCGTGCTTGGGTAGCTCAGTTGGTAGAGCACTTGCCCGCGAAAGGCAAAGGTCCCGAGTTCGAGTCTCGGTCCGGCACACCGTTTTAATCTGCCAGGAAGTTTCAAAATCCAAGCTGTATCACAGTTTGCATTCTGCATAAGAAATAAAATACTAATAAGAAATAAAATACTAATAGGGTGACCTCCTTCACAATTCACTTGAAAACAAGAACGTATCATCTCCTAAACAGAACATTTCCTACTAACAACCCATGATTTAAGTGGAAATTGCAATCATTCGCTTCATAATGTATTTAAACTTCTCTGTACCACATTACCAACCGCTGTAGCCTCGTTATCGGATGGTGTTCAAAAATGGCTCTGAGCACTATGGGACTTAACTTCTGACGTCATCAGTCCCCTAGAACTTAGAACTACTTAAACTTAACTAATCTAAGGACATCACACACATCCATGCCCGAGGCAGGATTCGAACCTGCGACCGTAGCGGTCTCGCAGTTCCAGACTGTAGCGCCTAGAACCGCTCGGCCACTCTGGCCGGCTATCGGATGGTGGATGTTGAACACGTTGACTCCGCATGCATAATGATGGATGCTGCACGGCCACCCAGGCTACGAGTCGGCGTGAGGCTTTGCTGCGGCAACCAGCAACCTCTTGATTGTCAGCGTGTTAAAGGGACTTCATACTCTTCTCTATACACATCTTCCTCCTTTGAGATTGAATATTTGTACGGTGTACAAGCTGAGTTGCGTAAGACGTAACACGTAGTTTGTTTCTTGGACGGTCAAAGAATTTGAAATGAGGCATTCGACAATTGATAGTACGCAAAGGGACACGTAATTATGTTGCATGGTTGATACTCTCATCTCTTGTATTAAATAAGTTATTAAAGCAGGCATTGTTTTATTTTAACTAAACGTAATTCTTTTTAGCACCATTCTAAATTTCTTGAAACGACGAGTACAGTGATAAAATGCTAATTACTGGTGGCTTGAAGTTTTTTGCAAAATTTGCTGAAATTGAAAGACAAGGCGTCCGGAATAGGAAATTGTGGTGTAAACACTGTACGGTAGTACTCACAGGCCAGACTATGTCGTTGTACCAAGTACTAGCTGAGTACATGGCGTTCCGTAGGCATATTATTATCCCAATCTTGTGTTGGTCCATCACCTCCGTTCTCCTGTGTTATCACCTCCTTCCCCCCCCCCCCCCCCCCACACCACTCCCTCTCCATCCCCCTCCTTTCCTTCTCTCTGTTCATCTGCTCTTCTCTTCCCCCTTCTCTGTCCGTCACCTCCTTCCTCCTTTAAGCCATCTCCTCTTCCCCCTCTAAGTTCATCTCCTCATGCCTTTTAAGTCTATCCCCTCTCTAAAAAATGGTTCAAATGGCTCTGAGCACTATGGGACTCAACTGCTGAGGTCATTAGTCCCCTAGAACTTAGAACTAGTTAAACCTAACTAACCTAAGGACATCACAAACATCCATGCCCGAGGCAGGTTTCGAACCTGCGACCGTAGCGGTCTTGCGGTTCCAGACTGCAGCGCCTTTAACCGCACGGCCACTTCGGCCGGCCATATCCCCTCTCTCTGTACATCTCTTCCTCCCTCTATCTCTGTCAATTTACTCACTCCCCCTCTCTCTTTCCATCTCTTCCTCCCTCTATCTCTGTCAATTTACTCACTCCCCCTCTCTCTTTCCATCTCGTCATCCCCCTTTCACCATCCACCTAATCCTAGTCCCTTTTTCTATTCATCTCCTTTTCCCCTTCTCTCTTTTCATCTCCTCCTCCCTGCTACCTGTGTCCATCTCCTCCTCCACACCTTCTCTCTCCATCAGGAAGTTATGGCTCTGAGCACTATGGGACTCAACTTCTCAGGCCATTAGTCCCCTACAACTTAGAACTAGTTAAACCTAACTATCCTAAGGACATCACATACATCCATGCCCGAGGCAGGATTCGAACTTGCGACCGTAGCGGTCTCGCGGTTCCAGACTGCAGCGCCTAGAACCACACGGCCACTTCGGCCGGCTCCCATCAGGAAGTTATCACCTCCAGTCCAGTAGCAGGTTGGTGGTTCTTACCCCTCACAGTATTTTCTTCCAGAAAGTAAGTAATATTTGTACCAAGTTTGAACTCGGTCCAGGAACTTTTTAGACGCAGCTTTGCTGGAGTGCTCACAAGTCACATACATTTCACCCGCCCGGTTAGCCGCGTGGTCTAACGCGCTGCTTCCCGAGGGGGAAGGCGTGCCGGTCCACAGCACGAATCCTTCTCGCGGATTAGTGTCGAGATGCGGTGTGCTGGTCAGCCTGTGGATGGTTTTTACGGCGGTTTTCCATCTGCCTCAGCGAATGCAGGCTGGTTCCCCTTATTACTCCTCAGTTACACTATGTCGGCGACTGCATCGCAAACACTGTCTCCACATATGTGTACACCATAATTACTCTACCACGCAAACATTTGGGACTACAGCCGTCTGGTACGAGACGTGAGACGTTCCTGGGGAAGGGGGGGGGGAGGGATGGGAGGGTCCACTGGGAGCCGAACCGCACCATATCGCTCGGTTCAGTGTGGACCGGCGGTGGGGTGGGTGGATTGCTGTGGCCTGTTGTGGCGTTGTGAACGACTGAGGGCTACGGCGGGACGAAACCTTTCCGTTGTTTCTAGATCCCTGGTTTAATACACACAATACACACATACATTTCACATATATTTAACTGATTTCACACTATTTGTACATAGATTTCACATTTATATGTAGCGAATTTCGCCTTGCTGTTCCGTTTTCACGGAAGTCAACCTTTGTGACGCCATATCTCTTGAAGTGTGTGTTGTACAGTGATATAATTTTGTAACTACATTCAGCGGCATATGTGGATACTGTATGCGAAATTTTTTGTGAGTAGAATTAGTAGCATAGAAGTAATAAATTTAAACGTCATACATGATGCGGCAATATATCACCCATCTCAGTGTTTATGACGTGGTATCTCCTGAACTATGAGTCGTAGAATGACATAGTTATGCAGGTACATTAGGTAGAAAACTGTCTACAAAATACGTTGCGAATAAATTTAGCTGTAAAGAAGTAATAATTTAAAACTTCATGCCCAGTGAGCCAGTTTTACTGCATGAATAGCGAAAATGTAGTAAGCTGTAAACTTTTTTCCTTTCGTCGTCGTTTGGCGTTTGTCAATGAGAAAATGTCTCATGGTGTGTAAAGTTTATTATAAGTCACTAAGTGCTCTCATTCTGAAATACTGGATGAAGATATTCTGGGTATTCGCGCGTCGTGGGCTATACTTCTTTTTCACCCCCATCCCTTTGATAGATATGTGGTTCTTACCCCACAGCGACTTTTTCCAGCCAGTGATGTATGTACCAAGTATGATTGAAATCAGACCAACGCCTTAGGAGGAGATGAACATACATACATACGTACATCCATTTTTATAATTGGTATGGATTTCGATTGTGTACTTGTTTCCACAAAAGGTGTTCACGTAAAAACGAGTATGTACGCACATTTCAAATAGTTTTTCTAAGCCCCTTGTGATACACTAGAAGTTAGCATATTTTCAACCGTCGTAGCTGATACTATATACAGGATGTCTGACTGACAGAAGGTGCAAGTAGAGGACACCAAAACAACTAAATAATCCCAAGAAACATAGGTCCGGAAACCAATGGTTTCCTCAGTATGATACATTACGACTGGAAAAAATTTGGAAATTTGTGGTAAGATCTTATGGGACCAAACTGCTGAGGTCATCGGTCCCTAAGCTTACACAGTATTTAGTCTAACTTAAACTAGCTTACGCTAAGGACAACACACACCCATGTCCGAGGGGGGACTCGAACCTCCGACGGAGGGAGCCGCTTGGACCGTGACAAGGCGCCCAAGACCACGCGGCTACATTACGACTGAGTGTACGAACACTTTATAATAGAGTCCCAGACGATCCCAAGCGCAGCTATGCACTTGAAGACAAACATACTACAATAAATGTTCCACACGGCCACTATCAATCTGAAGGCAGGATTCAACACGTCTCCTTATCGATGGCCAAACACGTTCGAAAATCCCAGGCGTGTTCCGAATACATTGACAACCATTCACAATACATTCCCGGGGTTCATCGTCACAACCAACAGGACTCTAATACACAAAAAAGTTTAAATATCCTCACACAGAACAATCCAACGGGTTCAATTTGGGGGGCCTGAGAGGCCATGGTATTGGCCAGCCACGACCGATGCACTTATTGTCGAAGGTTCGTGCTTCGTATTTCCGAACAGCCAGACGAAAGACTGCCGGTGAACCATCATGCGATGGACCACATACGCCTCCGTACACTATAAGGAACATAGTCCAAAAAGTCGAATAGCTTGTGCTGTCGTTTTTAAGGGTTCAAAAGCCCTATAATTGCATTGGGTGAAATCACGACTATAGGACCGGTGCTCGAGTGTCTCCCACATGAGTTTGCATTATCCGTAATGGATACAACTCGCCTCCAAGTTCGACTGGAGTCTTGTGTCGAAACAACACGGATGTTGGTGCACCATTCCACAACGGGGGTTTTCTGCAGATATGCTGCCCCGTACACAGTCTTCATTCACCGATGAATGTCTACTGTTGTTTGTCCTTCGGCAGCCAAGAAAAGAATAACAGCTCGTTTGGACGCATCTGGTAACAGTGTCGTCATAGTTCACGTTTTCTCATTTACTGCACGCACGTCCAAAAGACACGAATTCCACACTAATTCCTAGTCGTTGTTACCCGCTTCGGAGTCGCACTGCATTGCACATACGCTGCAGCATCACCCTCATGCGGAAACTTTTTGATCACCCCTTGTATATTAAAGTGAATTTGTCGGAAAGGAATAGTATTGATTTGTAGAAGCAGGACAGTTTTGTGAAGGATGAAAAATGATCTCAAAATAATCTACTGTTTCTCGACCGTGAGAACTTATTAGATCAAAATTAATCTCTTAAGAACCACTGTCAGTCGCAATTAGTTGACATATTGGGTTGGGTTCTTTGGGGAAGGAGACCAGACAGCGAGGCCATCGGTCTCAACGGATCTGGGAAGGACGGGGAAGGAAGTCGGCCGTGCCCTTTCAAAGGAACCATCCCGGAATTTGCCTGGAGCGATTTAGGGAAATCACGGAAAACCTAAATCAGGATGGCCGAACGCGGGATTGAACCGTCGTCCTCCCGAATGCGAGTCCAGTGTCTAACCACTGCGCCACCTCGCTCGGTGGAGTTGACATATTGTTAAACTTGTATTCGTGTGAGGTGTATTGTAACGAAACAGGCTGTATTGGGTCATGTGGAGTACCTGATACAGCAGGTTTCGTAGTATGCGATACACGCTAAAACAGATGTGGGTAGTGTATAAGGACACTTAGTGAAAAAGCGTGAAATAGTTGTAACGAAAATGTTAAACTGTGTCACAGACCAGTTAATGCATGTTCTTAAATCAGGTAAAGTAATGTACAGTTAGGATAAGTCATTATCACTTTGATATGAATTTCGGGATGTTTTGAAGAGAAAGAACAAGTTCTGGAATCAGTGTTAATAGTGTAAAAATGTTAGTAACTTTTTCATTCAGTTTTGCAATTACAATTCAATTAGTAAAATTCACTGTTTACCATAACGCAGATTAACTGTGTAAACCATTGATTTTATAAAAGCTTAACATTTATGTATCTTCGCAAGTCAGGACAACATTTTCTTACGCAAATCACAAACTAAAAATCTGTAATTAAACTCGCAATTAATGTTTCTGGAAGATTCTATAAAGAAATTCAGTGCAGTGTCCACATATTACGAAAACTAGAAAACATTCGATTAAACTGGAGACATAACCTGATTCAGAAAGACAATTTGTATCATAAATAATGTTAGAAGAACGATTCATAAATCTTTTGTAACACGATTTAAAGATTTTGTGATTTACGTAATTATTCTGCACTTTAGCATTCAAATGTTGTAAAAACGTCATTTTGAAAGTATGAATTGTAATTTTGATGGTGTAGAAATATTACCAGCTCAAATTACGTAATTTAATTAATTATGCAAAGATATTCAAGAATGTTCTGGACTGAATAAAAAGAATTTAATTGTTAACTGTATGTATGTTTCAAAACTGCACTTGTAAAAGATCATTAATTTCGGAAATATGCATTATCATGGTACTCGTTTTAATTTCTGATAAAACTCTGAAATGTCAGTTTTTAATGGATTAACTTATTGCAATTGCAACATCAAACTTGAAATAACATAATAATGTCAAAGAACGTAATTGTTGAAAGTTGACCTGCGGAGTGTGGTTGGAGTACTAGCTAGTGTGTTCACGTGACTGTAAGGTTGTGACAAATAAACAAGTGTTGTAAACAGACGTCTGGTAGTTACCAAAGACTTTCTGCAGCGAAGTTATCACATCCAAAAATGTAAAACATGGCACGATCAGCTGTAATATGTTAAACCTGAATTGATGTGATTGCTACGTTAGATTTGGTGAATGGAGCTGGTATGAGAAGTTACGTTATATTTGACGTTGGAGCTGGGCTTCTGGACCTGGTTACGTTTTAGTGTCCAGGAATAAGCTTCATCATCAGGCATTCATAAGGCAACGAAAATGATTTAACCTAAGTAGACACTGCTTTATTTTCTTTGTAATAATCTAGTGACAATTTAAAAGGGCAAGTAAAAAGTACGTTTTAAACAATGCATTTGTGCAGTGAAGTATTACTTAGATGATAGAGCTCAGGGGTTTGGTAAGAACTGAAACACAAATAAATAATTGTAAAACACCTGTCATTTTACAATATACTATCGCAGCATACTGTTATCTTGTTGTTACCTTGGAAAACCTAACACTAAAGCCCTGAAATGGTTAATGCTATCATCTTACTCTAGTTCTGTGCTCAACATCTCACTTACTACGGGCGGATGCTGTCTAAATTTTTCAAGCAAACAAATGGGATGTTGCGATGTATAAAATGAAAACCAATCATCATCATCATCATCATCCTGGTCTTGTGTCATCTTATAGTGAGTGTACATTGAGTGAAGTGTGTACAGTCGTTGGTGTTGAAAAATAAATAAGCATAGTGGCTGGCTCAAATGGCTCTGAGCACTATGGGACTTAACCTCTGAGGTCATCAGTCCCCTAGAACTTAGAACTACTTAAACCTAACTAATCTAAGGACATCACGCACGCCCATGCCCGAGGCAGGATTCGTACCTGCGACCGTAGCGGTCGCGCGATTCCAGACTGTAGCGCCTAGAACCGCTCGGCCACCCAGGCCGGCAGCAGAGTGGCGATAGCTTTTTAGATTGTGTAACAACCCCTTTGCAAGAGTGTATTAACAAAACAGCATTGTACACTAGGGATACCCTGAACGAACTTGTGCTGTTGTTAACAATCTAGCCCTGTATTCAAGAAATAGAGGCTCTAATTCCCATCTGGCCGTCTTGGTTTAGGTTTTCCGTTGTTTTCTAAAACTATTTCAAGAATAGTTCCTACTATAAGGCCACGACCGACTAACCACCCTGTCATTGCTAAAATAGTCTTCTAAGTATGTAACTGACTGTATATATGAATATGTTTCTTGTTCTAACATCATGACTAGAGCACAATCATTGTAAATATGAGTGGAGGAAGAATAAGACTACTACTACTATTACTTCATATATTATGTTTAGTAAACCGTAATCGACGAGCAAGTTTTAAGCCGTTTTGGTTTTTCGGCTGTACCCACGTTGCAAAAGAAAAAAAGAAAAATCTTTAGGAGAGTGAAACAGTGTTGGCGCGGAGCGCTCTGGCCAGGGTCCTTAAACTCTCATTCCAAGCTTTAGGTGCGCTCACGCTTTAGTCTGCGATTCACCGAGTCATGCCGCCCGTCCCGTGAAAAATTTCTTGTTCGTACTCAAGCGTAAAGCGGTCGCCAAGAAACAACGGCTTTTTCCGGGAACTCCTCCACAGGTGTTGTACCCTCAACAACTTGCGTTGTACCCCTTGAGCTCCAGGCAGAGATCTTCCTATCACGCGTGACAATTTCGCTAAGAGCTCTGTCAGTTCAGAGCGTATTTTACTCACTTCGTAGCTCGTAAACTTTCAGAAAATTTCGTTCAGATCTCTTTATCACATAAGTCATCCTGACAGGCAAATAAATTTCGACATTTATACAAACAGTATGACTCAGAGATAATTAAATAAGTGTAAAAGAGAAATAGTTTGAAAATAGAAGTAATATGCTATCAGTAACAAGATCGTCACGTGTATGGAAGAAGATATCCGGTTTCCGCTTCGAGGACAAAATTAAAATTTCACAGTGATATAAATTTCTTTACGAAAATGTGTGGAAACAAAACCTTTGGACAAAATTTCTTCTTTTCCTTTTTTGTTTCTTAGAACAGTTGACACAGATCTTTAGGAATAAATTAAATAGAGTTGTGTGAAACAAGGCAACATGTCCCAATATGTGACATATATGACATATAGCTCCAAAAATACAGTAGAAGCTTGTATACCATTTCAGCAAACCACTCTTGTCACAAAGCAATAAACTGCCATCAGCTCGTAGACTTATTTAAAGTACTTCTTTTTAAATTTGACGTTTATTGTTTTTATTCTGTAATACCTTCTGTTAAACCGAGCTATTTTCATCGTGTCTCCCTTATCACAGGTTTTGGACACGTACACTTAACAGTACATATATGTTTATCTGTCAATAAATGTGGAACACCACGATGGTATTCATACTCCGAAGAAGGCATATGACTTAGCGACAGAAATGACAGCTATGCTGGAGCGCTCACACACGCACCTGATAAGTCTTAATATTTAAATTTGTTTATTCATAGTTAAGATTGTTTATTATTATTTACAACTGCTAAATTGTTGGGAAGTATAACGGTAGTCTGATACTCTTGGAGGGTAATAATTATTGTAAGTTTTTTTTACAAGGACTCTGACTCTTTGTCTTCGTATTTAATTCGCGGCTAAAACTGTATGTTTTGCATGCTGTTTATAATAGAATATATAACGAAAACATTCAAAAACTTGCAGTAACGTTCCATTCAACCAAATATTTAACACTGAACATGTTACTGAAGGTTACACTTAACAGTCTTTGGTACATATTAATGAACTAAGTAGCTAGTGTGACGTATTTAATTAACCAGAAGTAAGTACAGGGAAGGTTGCAGCAGTTTTGATCCATCGTTATGGTGTTTATTAAATCACTAGCATCTTACAGATTATATTAGATTCAGCCATCACAACAAAGAGTGCAGCAATTCTGTTCCTAATTGTATACATACATGCACACGTATCTCCTCCTGATCAGTAAATTAACATGCTTAATATGATGTGACTAATTTTTGCTTTCGATTTTGGAAAGGAATTCGGCTTATGTCATATGCGATAACACAAACTGGAGTCAGACCGTGAAGCGAAGGTTCCAGTGGAAGGAGTGTCCTAGAACACCCTTCACGTCGTTTTGTGGCAGCTATTGCTAATTGCGTAATAGACCCCTGTTAGTGTAATTGAAACAGGGATGACTCAGCTGTAAGGCAGCTGCTGGTGCGCCTTAAGCAGGCTTTACATATGTCTGAGCGGAACATCAGAAAAATCGCTCTATGCCCACCCTCCGCACCTGCAAGTGTTAACAACACGTCCACTGTCTCTAGGATATTATGCATTCAACCCAGTATAGCAGTATTTCGTCCAGAATGGGTAATAGTAATAACATAAACAATAATAGTCATTATTATTGGTCGCTTTAAATGCAAAAAATAGGCGAAAATCGTAATACCAGGTGTTATAATTAAAGTGACGTTATTCATACAGGTCCGGTTTGGGCTGTAATTATCGAATGGCAGCAAAACGTGGTAGATGTTCTAATGCGATAATGCGGAACAGATTTTCGCTGGAAAAATAGTTCCAATTTTGCCACCAGGTGCAAATCTGGCGCTGTGAATGCGAAGAAGACGTATAAAAATGTTTCATGTGTAATGGATTAGGAACGGGACGAGGTGAGGAAAGGTCAAACGACTCAGAAAGGCATAGGCCTAATGAGGATTTTATTATTAACCACCGGTTACACATTTCGTTCAGTATGAGGCCTGGAGACGTC
Organism: Schistocerca americana; assembly: GCF_021461395.2. Classification (NCBI taxonomy): domain Eukaryota; kingdom Metazoa; phylum Arthropoda; class Insecta; order Orthoptera; family Acrididae; genus Schistocerca; species Schistocerca americana. Next base: position 584,540,206 of record NC_060130.1, on the reverse strand, counting down.
GGGGAGATGCTGTAGAGCGCCAGATTTGCACCTGGTGGTCAAAAAAAGAACTAATTTTTTCCAAATTAGTGTATCTACCAAGTTTCGCTGCCATACGATAATTACAGCCAACTCTGCACCTCCGTGAGTAGCTGCACTTTTATTATAACCTTCGGGTATCGACATTGTTCTTTACTCATACAATGCCGTGATATAAGGCATTACTTATGAGATTAACGTTTCGTCTCCTAACGCTGGAGACATCGTCTGTGGTCATAAAGACTCAGCAATTCCAAACTTTAATAAGCCCAGCAAGCCAATCTGTTTATACGTATCTATGCAACGCTCAGTTCGTGACGTCATCAGCCCACTGCGTGCGCTCGTGGATTTGTGCCGACGTGTGTTCTGGAGCATCTAGTGGCGAAGAGTTGGCGCTGTTTGCTTTATTTAGCAATTCGTAGTCTTAGGTAGCAGTCTGATGAGATCACGCACCGGTCGTTACGTGGGTACGTATAAAGAAGTTTGCTTGCTGTGCTTGTTTAAGTTTGAAACTGCTGTCTGAGTCTGTATGTCCTCCGATGATGTCTCCAGCCTTAGCAGACAAAACGTTAGTAACAGAAATAAATCTTGGAACACGGCCGCTGACGACTGTAAAACAAAAACCACCAAGTAGTGTCTTCTAACTTTTAACAATTTAATTATTACGACGGATATCCGCAGACACAACTGCTGGTATCCGCATCCGCGCAGGTATTTATCGGCAAAGTCAATATTACTGCGGATATATCCGCATCTGCGGAGATCTCTACTTTATAACTGACTGGTCGAGTCACCTGGGCTGACAACGTCTAAAAGAAGCACTTTAGTGTTCATAACCTCCAGCTGGGGGCGGCCACACCTTTACAAGTACCTAAGTTCCTGAGTATGTAGCATACGATCTTATGGAGTATAAAAGCCGGAGCTGGTGGTGGGCAGCTGTTGGTGAGGAGACGGGAGCTCGCGACAACGGCTGGCCCGGCCGCCTTTGTTTTTACGCCAGGGAGTGATTTTCCAGCGGTGCACAATTTGTGCGCGCTGAACCGTGGCTAGCGCGGGTCCATTTGTTCCCTCACCCCCGTGATCAATGGGAATTTTATTTCCTCTCTGACGGGAAAGGAATGCTTTTCCCACCTCCCCCTCCCTCCTCTTCTGGCGCTGCTCCTCCACCACCTACTCCTCCTCCTTCTCATTCCGGTATCGCTTGCTAGTATCTCAGCTGGGACTGTGCTGTAATGCGTTCAATTGGATGCCTACGTCGGAGAGGCGGAAGGAAGTTTGTTCCGTAAAGATAGTAAGTGCGGGACCGACAACTGCTAATGCGGGAGCGAACAAAATACGAACTTACCGAGTACTGGACCAGATTTGTGGCTGGATTCAGGACTTCCTTGCAGATACAAATCAACACGTCACTCTTAAGGGGATGTCCATTAATTAAGTGAGCTCAAAATAGAATTGGGGGGGGGGGGAGGAGGAGGAGGAAGGGTCTGGTAAAATGTAACCAAACCTAATTTAAAGGGGGTGGGGGTTAATGAAAACCTTACGCCAGCTTCTTAATTATACATTCTTCTTCTTCTTCTCCGCGGATGGATCACTTAGGACCACGCGTAATCAACATTTGTTGGCCTTTCTTTTCGCCCAGTATTCCTTCATAAACAACGAATGGGCTAGCTTTCGTTACGTAGACCATGTATGTCGGCTAGTTTTTCTCTCTTCGTCCTCAAAACCCCGTGTGTTTGTGATTTTTCTGATTTCATTTCTATCATGTAGATTTGGAGCCCCTAATTCTCTCAGGTATTTTTCCGTCTGTTTGTACCAGTTCGGTCTTGTAGTTTTGTTCTTTAAAAATGTATGGATTTTGTGCGTTAACCTGTTTGAGTCCATTCTTTCTAAGTGCCCCATGAATTGGATTCTTCTCATGCGCATTGTGTCTGTTATTTTGGAGATATTTTTATATATTTCTGCATTGGGTTTTGGATAATGTACTCCATCTTTAGTTCTTGGTCCTAGGATTTTCCTCATTATCTTACGTTCTTTCACTTCTAATCCCTCTTTTAGTGATCTGTGTTGAAGGTTTAGTGTCTCAGATGCGTAGAGAGTTTCGGGTCTAATTACTGTTGTATAGTGTCGTATTTTGCAGTTCCACGAGAGACTCTTTTTGTTGTAAATGTTTTTTGTTAACTGAAACGCCGTCTCCATTTTCTGGACTCTTGATCTGACAGATTATTATATATACATACATATATATAGACATTATTATATATATACATTATTATAACTGATAACAGTTAATTTTATATAATTAATCCTGAGAACAGACAATATTAAAGAGCCCATTAGTCTTTATGGTCTCTCTGAACAGCACTGAAGGCCGGGGATTCCCCGATTTAAAATAAGTGTCTCACAAGTGTTGAATTTTATTCAGGGGTTCTGTGCCGCGCTGGTCGAAATCAATGCAAGGCATATTAAGCTAATGTTATTCAAAAAATGGTTCAAATGGCTCTGAGCACTATGGGACTTAACAGCTGTGGTCATCAGTCCCCTAGGACTTAGAACTACTTAAACCTAACTAACCTAAGGACATCACACACATCCATGCCCGAGGCAGGATTCGAACCTGCGACCGTAGCAGTCGCGCGGTTCCGGACTGCGCGCCTAGAACCGCGAGACCACCGCGGCCGGCTAATGTTATTGTATTAACAAGAATTTTTATCAAAACTGTTACACTGCATCTGTTAAACGGCATGCCCAAGCCGAAACACTGGAGCAAATTAGAAGTTATTTGTTTGTGGGAGGACGCTAAGCTGACATTCATCGATAAGACTTCTCTTAGTGGTCACACAAAAAACTAAGTAATCATACCGCTCAAAGGAAGGTGCAAACAAAGTTGTCTTTCATCTGCAAAGTAAGTAAAGGTTCAATTACACCTGTCTACACCGTTAATACTAATTTCGTTCACCCCTGGCTGTACGTGTGCCCGTCAGAATGCTGCTCGGGACTGGCATGTTTAAAATAGTGTCTTCAATCACGCGTTAAAAACACTGTTTAATACAATTTATAATATAATTTAATACACTTTAATTAATGTGTTTTAATCAGTGCTTGAAACAAATTTTTAAAGATTTCATTTTTACCTATTTTTAATCGACTGCGCAAGGGGGAGGGGAAATGTTACCATATCTCACTAAATCTCACCAAATGTAGAGGAGGAGAAGGAGAGAGTCCAAATTTGAATGAAAACCACTCACGTAATTAATGGATGTCCCCTAACGGAACAAAATCGACGGTTGTGAAGTTAATTTCTGGAGTACTCCAAGGATACCGTCAGGGTTTACAATAAATACCCAGCCAGTCCAAAAAGTATCGAGACTTGATTGATAAAAAATACATTAAAGTTAAGTGATGTTCTTAATGTTTTAGGTGATATACATACTCTCCCCTCACTTGAGTACATCGCGCAGGAACCTCACTCAGCCACGTGCAACTGTCAGAAAAGTCATTCTTTGGGATGATGCTCAATGCACGCGTCACATCGGCTTGAATGTCGGTTACGCCGTCAAAGCGTTGAACCTTCATGTGAATTTCTATGCTTCGTTCAAATGGTTCAAATGACTCTAAGCACTATGGGACTTAACTGCTGAGGCCATCAGTCCCCTAAACTTAGTACTACTTAAACCTAACTAACCTAAAGACTGAAGCGCCTAGAACCGTTCGTCCACAGCGGCCGGCCTATGCTTCGTCTTTTTGTGGTATGTTCGTACTGATGTCACCCAGCCTAGTCACCCATTATGACCTTTTTTTTTCAGAAAAGAATTGTCTGCGTTTTCCACACCAGCCAAATCGCGGCAGGCGACCACGCGTCGTTGTTTTTGTTCAGGAGTCAAGATGTGCTGTACGACCTTTGCACAAACTTTTTTCTTCTTCAAAACATTATGGAAAATGTCTTGAACACTTCATTCAAAGATGTTGCTCCATTACGATTTATCACCCAACAACGCTGACACACTACGGCTTCGGTTCCATTACTTGGCACTTCCTTCTCACAGTTGACTGGTCGAATGCACATCTATTGTTTACAGTCGTTGGTTCCAGTGGCCACTGTAGTTAATACGCTGACGTCGCTTATACGCCAGGAATAAAATCAGTCTCGGAACTTTTTGGAAGGACGATTTATGTATTTAGTAGTAGTGCAATTCGATTCAATTTATCTGTTGCAACAGAGTGAAGTAAAACATGGATAAGATTTTCCAGTACTTGTTATTCGTTAACGTGGTGTGACACCGGCGATCGTCAGGAAGGAGTAGGAGAAGGTCATTGACAGCAACTAAATGAGGAAGTGCAAACGCCGGAAGCTACTTAAAGGCTGTTCACAGATGATGCGGGCGCCTATAAGAAGGTAACACTGCCAGAAACTTCAGTGAATTGCAGGAAGGCCCATAGACTAACGATGATTGATTCAGGGACTGGCAATTGACACTGAACATAAATAAACATAACATACTGTGCATAATAGGCGAAGAAATCCAGTAGTGTACGATTACATAATTGGCGTTAAATCAATGGAAACAGTAACTGCAGCAAAATACTGAGGAGTAACCATCCAGAGGGACGTAAAGTGGAATGGTCACATAAAACAAATCGTAGGAAAAGCGGATCCCAGGCTGAGATTCGTTGGAGGAATCTTAAGGAATTGTAATTCATTCACAAAAGAAATGTATTACAATATATTTGCTCGACGAATTCTTCTTGAGTACTGTTTATCAGCGTTGGAGCCCTAGTAGGTTGGATTAATAATCCAACGACGAACGGCGCGTTTCATCACGGGATCACTTAATGGGCGTCAGAACATTACCAAGATGTTCAACAAACTCCAGTGGCAGACGCTGCAAGAGATTGTGCATCACGGAGAGGTTTAGTGGTGAGCCGGCCGTTGTGGCCGAGCGGTTCTAGGCGGTTCAGTCCGGAACCGCGCTGGTGCTACGCTCGCAGGTTCGAATCCTGCCTCGAGCATGGATGTGTGTGCTGTCCTTAGTTAGGTTTAAGTAGTTATAAGTTCTAGGGGACTGATGACCTCAGAAGTTAAGTCCCATAGTGCTCAGAGCCATTTGAACTAACAACTGTAAACAACAGAAGTGCATTCGACCGCTCACTTGTAAGCAGCCAGTGTTACAGATGCAATGGAGCAACACCTCTAAATCACGTCTTCAAGACATTCAAAAATGTTTTGGAGAAGAGAAAAGTCTGTGCAAAGTGACTCTCTGGCTCCCTGAAAAAAAGGTAACAACAGCACTTGGACGCTTGCCGTAAGTTAACTGAAATGCAAAACGTGGAAAATTCTGTTCGGGAAAAAATCGGCACTGGTGACGAGACTCGGTGTTATCAGAACGGACTTACGACAAAACAACAAACTGCAGACATTCACAGGAAGCGTCAACTCTCTGACGACATAACCGACATTCAAGCCAACGTGACGCGCAAGTTGAACAACACCCCAAACAAGAGCTTCTCTGACTGACATATTTCCATGAACGTTCTTTGATTAGGAAACAAGTGGGGTTATACTACATAAAACGGCTGAAGCACTGAAGGCACTATCTTAACTTCCCTCTATTTTTTATTAATCCAGTCTCGAAACGTTATGGACTGACGAGGTGTGTATGAAACTTAGTAGGAATTCCAGTGCAGAACACTAATGGCACATTAATAATGTTTATTAGAAAAATAAACCTTAGCAGACCACAGCTTCGGCAATAAGCATAACATTACATTTGATGAACCAAAATTCCTTCTCGAATTCTGACATCAAAAAGGCCAAAGCGACTAGAATGTGCGTCGGTACCTTTAATCCGGACAGCGGATGGAATCTTAGGGATGCGTGGAAGCGGCTTCTCGACCTGAAGAGATTACAGAAGTCTTTAACTTTCCTACAGGCGCCAGTAGCAACGTAGAAATCGACACAATCTGTGGCAGCATGAAGTCACGATGACGTAGGGCGACCAATCACAGGACGATTATTAGGTCACCACAGCAGCAGTTACGATAGGCAGTTGCCCCTAATGAAGACGAAGGGAGTTATTGGCGACAAAACGACTTTTTAATCTAATTTCAGGCAGCAAACACACCGCGAATATTTTACAAAATCACATTGCCCCGAGAAACGTCGTCCCCACAGTTCATTACTCACCTAAATGGGTAAGGTAAACAACCTGACAATCATACTTAATGTGACTAAAATGTATGAGTATTTATCTTTAAAATGAGATCTGTCGCTAACCTGAGTGATGGATCTGAACCATTACATCTGAGTGTGTAATGCATTGGATGAACAAATAAAAACTTGCGCAACTTATATTTTTCGCTCAGGTTTCAAGCAGGTGATAGTAGATAGCGGGGCACGTTATTTTATTGTGTGGCTAATATTATTATCTCTTGTATCAACTGAGATACTGAAGATACAGAGTGTCTCATAAATATCGCGACAGACTTCTAGCTGCCTTGAACAACAAATCGAGGATAGAAACCCTCGTCTGGAAACGTCATCCAATGACGCTACAGAACGTCGAAGTTATATGCGCCATAGCCTGCCACAAGACCACCCCTTCGGCAACAAACGTGACTTTGTACGCTGACGCACTGTAAACGGAATGTCTCGCAGTGTTGTTTGTTATTCAGCGACCGCGATTGATTGCCACGGTCGCCTGTGTAGGAAATTGAGCTACCTTCGAGCTACACAGGCCTTGACTCCAATGAATGTGAAGTTCTGTTGCCATGGTGGACGACGATTTTGGACACGGATTCCCATTTGCAGTTCATTTTTCTCCTGTATACCGAAAGTCATTGGAGATTGTAGATGGTTTCAGGAGAAAAATAAATAGTAAATAATAAAAAATAAATTGCGAATGGAAACCTGTGTCCGAAACAGTCACCCACGGAGGCAAAAGTGCATTGCATTCGTATGTCCTTTCCACGTAACAGCTAGCTCCTCGTTCTCCACTGGTGATCGTGGCAATCAGTCGCCATCACTGAATAGCGAACAACATTGCGAGACCTTCCGCCTACGGTCCGTCAACGTAAAAAGTCACATTTGCTGCCTGAGGTGTGGCCCAGTGGCAGGCAACGGCGACTATAACCACGACTTTCTGGGCCGTTGTTGGATGACGTTTTCGGACACGGGTTCCTATAATCGACTTTTTCCTCAAGACATTCTCTACAACAAATATACACTCTGTATATTTTTTAATGGTACAACACACTTTTTAATGTATTCTGAAGTGTTTTGAAAAGACGAGTACAGTGATTTGCGCTCGTTAATGTTGGTGGTGAAACTTCTCAAAAGTTATCCGTAAACGTGCTAAATTAGAAAGGCAAAGCGACTGTAAGCGGCTATGGCAAGGTATACTCCGCCAGCTGGGGCTCTTATACCAGGCTCTGTCGTCACGTACATCTAGAAGACAGACTTGCGCTACTAAGATAAATCGTCGAAGACCCCAGAGCAGAGCGTGGAGACATTAGCTAGCTGCAGGTGGTGTTGGACAAGAGGGACAGACTTGGCTATAGTTAATTTACATCAATAAATTTGTTTCAGTGCAAATTTGTGCGTAGTGTTTTGAATAATGTTTCCCATTTTTACTCTGAACATTGTTCCTGGTTTGCTGTCACGTAATTATCAACAGCAATTGTTAATAACCCCCAACTGCCTTGCCGGAGTGATAACACCGATTCCCGTCAGATCACCGCTGTCGGTCTTTGCTAGCACTTGAATGGGTGACCGTCCGGGTGTGCCGAGCGCTGTTGATAAGTGGGGTGCACTCAGCCCTTGTGAGGCCAATTCAGAAGCTACCTGACTGAGAAGTAGCGGCTCCGGTCATGAAAACTGGCAGCTGTCGGGAGAGCGGTGTGTTGACTACATACCACTCCACATCCGCATCCCGTGTCGCCTATCAGTTAAGGATGACACGGCGGTCGTCGGTACCGTTGGACCTTCCGAGGCCTGTTCAGACGGAAAGTAATTGCTAATAACCAGTTGCAGGTTGTGAATACAAAAGTTAGCGGTGAACATACTCCAGTCCAGTGGTCGGACCTCGAAATCTTTCCAGAATATACACTACTGGTCATTAAAATTGCTACATCAAGAAGAAGTGCAGATGATAAACGGGTATTCATTGGACAAATATATTATACTAGAACTGACATATGATCACATTTTCACACAATTTGGGCGCATAGATCCTGAGAAATCAGTACCCAGAACAACCACCTCTGATCGGAATAACGGCCTTGATATGCCTGGGCATTGAGTCAGACAGAGCTTGGATGACGTGTACAGATAGAGCTGCCCATGCAGCTTCAACACGATACCACAGTTCATCAAGAGTAGTGACTGGCGTATTGTGACGAGCCAGTTGCTCGACGACCATTGACCAGACAATTCCAATTGGTGAGAGATCTGGAGAATGTGCTGGCCAGGGCAGAAGTCGAACATTTTCTGTATCCAGAAAGGCCCGCACAGGACCTGCAACATGCGGTCGTGCATTATTCTGCTGAAATGTAGGGTTTCGCAGGGATCGAATGAAGGGTAGAGCCACGGGTCGTAACACATCTGAAATGTAACGTCCACTGTTCAAAGTCCCGTCAATGCGAACAAGAGGTGACCGAGGCGTGTCACCAATGACACCTCATACCATCACGCCGGGTGATACGCCAGTATGGCGATGATGAATACACGCTTTCAATGTGCGTTCACCGCGATGTCGCCAAACACGGATACGACCATCATGATGCTGTAAACAGAACTTGGATTCATCCGAAAAAATGACGTTTTGCCATTTGTGCACCCAGGTTCGTCGTTGAGTACACCATCGCAGGCCCTCCTGTCAATGATGCAGAGTCAAGGGTAACCGCAGCCTTGGTCTCCGAGCTGATAGCCCATGCTGCTGCAAACGTCGTCGAACTGTTCGTGCAGATGGTTGTTGTCTTGCAAACGTCCCCATCTGTTGACTCAGGGATCGAGACGTGGCTGCATGATCCGTTACAGCCATGCGGATAAGATGCCTGTCATCTCGACTGATAGTGATACGAGGCCGTTGGGATCCAGCACGGCGTTTCGTATTACCCTCCTGAACCCACCGATTCGATATTCGGCTAACAGTCATTGGATCTCGACCAACGCGAGCAGCAATGTCGGGATACGATAAACCGCAATCGCGATAGGCTGCAATCCGACCTTTATCAAAGTCGGAAACGTGATGGTACGCATTTTTCCTCCTTACACGAGGCATCACAACAACGTTGTACCATGCAACGCCGGTCAACTGCTGTTTGTGTATGAGAAATCGGTTGGAAACGTTCCTAAAGTCAGCACGTTGTAGGTGTGGCACCGGCGCCAGCCTTGTTTGAATGCTCTGAAAAGCTAATCATTTGAATATCACAGCATCTTCTTCCTGTCGGTTAAATTTCGCGTTTGTAGCACGTCATCTTCGTGGTGTAGCAATTTTAATGGCCAGTAGTGTATTTACATAGGTACAGCGCTTTTCATTATTGACTTTTGAGTCGTAAAGCTTAACCCTGTCTCGTGGGTCAAAGCGAGGTTGCGTACGTGTATTCAGACCGCGGCTGCCAGTGTGACTTCGCGCGACCCCACGGCAGCTCCGAAGAAATGACGAAGGACCATTTCAGTTTGCAGGACCTCTCGAATGCCATTTCAATAACACTGCTTCATTATCTCGCTTCATATAGAATTACCCCTTACTCACATTCACACACACGTTTGCAGTAAATCCCACAAACAAACACCGAACCCATACGGGCAGTCACACCAAAAGACAAAAGTTTCCGGCGTGACACTTAATTTGGAGCGCACAATAATACGATTAGGAATGAACGCCATTAAGTAATGGACGCCCCGCACACGAGATGATCGCCTGGGCTGTTAGGGTTTCTGAGAAGGCGGCCGCCGTCAGTCCTCCACTTAGCGCTACAATGCGCCGAGTCGTGGCGGAACGCACAAAAACCGGCACGATCTCTGGACCCTAACACTCGCGGCTTAAAGAGCCCTAAACACCACCTCGCAAACTATTATTGCACAGGTGCATTGCCCAAACTCGAGCGTGTAAGAAATTTTCAATGTTAGTGTTCTGTGCATGTATGGATGTAAAGCGTTTCAAATATCGAAACATACGTTAAAACTGACTGAAACTGTGCTATTATCCGATTTTACATACGTTCGGTTCGCATCTGGACATGCTACTGTTGAGTTAACGGTGTTGAATAGCAAAAGGTAGTATCAGAATATTCGTGATAGGCATGGTGCATGGGATGTCTGTAAAACAAGGTCTTCAGTTCCTTCCCTAGTGTCACATTTCTAACGGAAAGGAAGAAAGAAGTATTAGGATTTAACATGGTTTCAACGACAGATACATTAGAGACGGAGTAGAAACTTGGTTTGGGGATGAACACAGTTTTGCGACTGACCTGGAACGATTGCTCTGGTAACTGTTTTTGTGGTTCCCAAAGGAACGAGCGTTATTATTCCTCCCGTAGTTTGCCTTTCATTATCTTAGTGCTTTGTGAGCGTCACTAATGACGGCATTCACGACCTTAGGGTTTTGGAAGTTTTGAGAGTGGAGGAGAAAATTATTTAAGAAAACCACTCAAAATCTAAATTCAGATGATCGAACTTTGACTTGACCGTCATTCCACATGAAAACGCGAGTGTCACTTTAACTGCTGCGCATTTCGCTCGGTATCATATGAAATTCTCCATGTGCTCAGCTCAAAATGTGGCTTTTATCCCGAGCCATTCCACATTTAAATCAATGCCAAAGCCTCGTTTCGAAAGAGTACTCTCAAGTGGCCCCAGCTTTGACTAACTAATAAATAGACAATTTGTAATACGACTAAGGAAATGAGAACTCCATCAGACAGTTATTTTGATTCGTTGCCCTGAATTGTTGTTTCTTTGGGAAAAGAGGAAAATCACGGGTGTAGAGAAGTGTTAATGTCACTGGATGAAAGAAACCGATAGGTCGGCCATGTTTGCAGTGGCTTTCGTCTGCGTCGATGGGTGTACTATGTTTTGGAGAATCCAGAGGAAACATAAATGAACAGCAGCAAGCAGTGAAGGGTGCCGGTGACCGAATAAGAAAACATTTTCGCCGGGTTGGTGTCCGTCCCTCTTCTATAGCGTCTGTAAGATCCACGACGTTTCAGGATCCGCCAAGAACAAGGCAGTTGCTCTACACACTGTAGACGTTTACAAGGTGCACCATGAGTGTGGAGAAGTACACGTCGGCGAAACTGACAGGCCAGTAGCAAAAAGTATCCGGCAGCACGAGCTCTACATTTGCCATCGGCAGCACAACAAATCTGCAGTGGACGAACACCAGATAGACTGTGACAAAGAGATAAAATTAAACGATGCTCTCATACTTGCCAAGTGACCGGGGATGGTGAAACGCAAGATGATGGAAGCACTAAAATATTAAAACATCCGGAAGATATTAATAGAGAAGACGGCTATAGGCCTGCTCCAACGTGACTGCCAGCAGAGCTAGGGCGCACTAACAACTTACGACAAGTGTATGACCAGTGAGGAACTGACGCTACGTGTCCAAGTTTCCGCAAAAGGAAAATAGAGCTCACAGCAATCTAAAATTCATTCGCCGTTGACTGTCCATCAAGGTTCACCAACACACAGCAGTAGACTCCCACTCCTTCCACCAAAGGAAACCTATCATATCGGCCGGCCGTTGTGGCTGAGCGGTTCTAGGCACTTCAATCTGGAACCGCGCGGCCGCTACGGTCGCAGGTTCGAATCCTGCCTCTGGCATGGATGTGTGTGATGTTCTTAGGATAGTTGGGTTTAAGTAGTTCTAAGTTCTAGGGGACTGATGACCTCAGATGCTAAGTCCCATAGTGCTCAGAACCATTTTTGAACCAATCATATCACAGTTTTTTGTTAATTGCGATATAATCTCGCGACTAATTGTAAGTGGACCCTCTACAAAACTGTAAATCTGTAGATGCAGAGGAAGGATATTGCAAGTGTGGCTGAAACGTCGATTGCGTTCACCCAGTGACAGCTATTTTACAAAAATGGTTCAAATGGCTCTGAGCACTATGGGACTTAAGAGCTGTGGTCATCAGTCCCCTAGAACTTAGAACTACTTAAACCTAACCAACCTAAGGACATCACACACATCCATGCCCGAGGCAGGATTCGAACCTGCGACCGTAGCAGTCGAGTTATTTTACAACGTGACGTACTGTACACTTTTATATAGTGAAACAGGCCATCATCTCAGCCTGTATGATCATAGATCTTGAGCATAGAGTGGGGTTTCAAAGAATGACAGAGCTTGCAAAGTCACTTCGTTCTGCTATATTTCAACCTACATTAGGAATAAAATACGTGTATACTTTTAGGGACTTCAGAAAGTAAGTTACACTGTCAACCCACGCTAAGACCATTGTGCACCAAAAGTAGCGCGTTGTCAGAAGAGAGTACACGATCTGGGATTCCTGCAGATGCAATTCTGCTGCGGTAAAGATAACAAGTACGTCAGAGTGTGGTAGTGAAATGGCGCAGCACCTGGAATTTTATGAACGAACTGAGCTCTCGATTACGTCCCGTAAGTGTTCTATGAGATTCATGTGGACGATCTGGCTGACCAAATCATTCGCTCGAATCGTTCAGAATGTTCTTCAAACCAATAGCGAACTATTGTGCCCCGCTGACATGGACTGTTGTCATCCATAAAATTTCCACCGGTGTTTGGCAACATGACGTCCATGAATGGCTCATGTGGTCTCCAAGGAGCCGAATATCCACAGGACCCTGTCCATTCCATGTAAAAACAGTCCACACCTTTGTTGAGCCACCACTAGCTTGAATAGTTGGCTGCGTGGTGTAGCCGCCCGGCCTGGGCGCCTTGCCACGGTTCGCGCGGCACCCCCTCGTCTGAGGTTCGAGTCCTCCCTCTGCCATGGGTGTGCGTGTTGTCCTTAGCATAAATTAGTTTAAGTTAGATTAAGTAGTGTGTAAGCCTAGTGACCGGTGACCTCAGCAGTTTGGTCTCGTAGGAACTTACCACCAGTTTCCAAATTGAATAGTTGCTTGTTGACAACTTGAGTCCATAGCTTCGTGAGATCTGCACCACACTCGAACTCTACCATCAGATCTTACCAACTGAAATTGGGGCTCATCTGACCAGGCTACAGTTTTCCAGTTGTCTAGGGTCCAACCGATATGGATACGAGCCCAATAGAGCCGCTGCAGGCTACGTCGTGCTCCTAGCAAAGGTACTAGCGTCGGTCGTCAGCTGTCATAGCCCATTAACGCCAAATTTCGCCGCACTGTCCTGATGGATAAATTCGTCGCTCCCCAACCATTTCCAAAATGTAATGCCCCATGCGTCTAGCCACAACTACCAATCCGCGTTGAAAGTCTGTTAATTCCTGTCGTGAGGCCATAAATACGTCGGGAACCTTTTCACACGAATCGTCTGAATACAAATGACGGCTCCGCCAATGCCCCGCCCTTTTATACCCTCTTTAAGCGATGTTACTGCCGTTTCTATATGTGCAATCGCTATCCCATGACTTTTTTTCACCTCAGCATAGGGGTATAGGTGGAGATATTTTGATCATTGGTACCTTAGTAGTCCCTTCACCAGTGAGTTAGTAGTTTTCCTCTGTATCTAACAGTCTTCCCAGAAACACGCCACATAATTTGTACCTGATGTTTTCTGAACGGTCGTAACTGCACCACGAAGAGGACTACGCCTGTCAATCTAGACTAACTGTCTTACATCCAAGTGTCCACCCTTAAACACCTGACCTGCTGCTCAGGGGATACCAAACATTAATGGCTTGCTCCTGCCAAATGTACAAGGGCTATTCGGACAGTAATGACCGATTGGAAGTGAAATCGAAACCATTGTGAAAATCAAAACCGTTTCGTTTGAAAGTGCAGCTCTTTGTCTGTGCCAAAATGTTGTCTTCATAGCCAGTGGCTCATTTGAGCAGAGGTGAAAAACAGAAGAAACCAAATACGGACTGTATGGTGAGTGGTCAAACAGTTCCCATCGAAAATGCTGCAGAAGCGCCGTCATTGCCCCTAGTGCGTGCGGCTGAGAACTGTCATGAATAAGGAACTGCATGACAGTTATTATGTTGGGTTGCGTGAAATCAGGCGAAATCTCACGATAGGCCCCAATACTTTGCGGGAGACACTTTTTTCTAGGCATCTTTACGGTCTCACTGTGTGCTCAGAACCGAGAAGAGCGACTTGACGCTAGCTAAGCGAATACTAGAGACACTGTCCAACACATCTGTGCAAAGCTTCTTCAGAGTCACACTGTGGTTGCCATTTCGAGGCCGATCGTTCCTTACTTTCCAAATAGCCCTTGTGCTTGGAGATACTAACCAACGTAAAAACATAATTGTCTTAAGAGCTATAACTATTAGCCTGCAAATTAAATAAATAGTCACGTAATGTTCTTCAGCAAACCGACCTCTGTCACCAATAAAAATATCTGAAAATATTGTGTCAGTGCAATGTGCTGAACGTCGAAAACCTGTGTATAGAAGAACGCACGATTGCAATGCAGGAGACAAAAACCTGAGTACTTAAGTAAAAAATTACTTTTAAACATGAGATCTGTTGATTATATCGCTAAACGGACTTCTAAACAAAACCAAAATTGTTACAGTAGCTCTGGAGGTATGTTATATAAAACGATACATGAATGGTCCAAATAAAACTTTTTACAGTCGCAAGCCGATCGGGATTAGCCAAACAGTCTAGGGCGCTGCAGTCATGGACTGTGTGGCTGGTCCTGGCGGAGGTTCGAGTCCTCCCTCGGGCATGGGTGTGTGTGTTTGTCCTTAGGATAATTTAGGTTAAGTAGTGTGTAAGCTTAGGGACTGATGACCGTAGCAGTTAAGTCCCATGAGATTTCACACACACACACACACACACACACACACACACACACACACACACACTCGCAAAACAGGGGCCACGTAAGAAAGGGTTTAAATCAGAAACGTAACTCCGATATACATTGCGCTGCTGTGCTGAAATGTTAATCATGTACATACTGAAGAATGCAGCATCTCAGCATGCCAATTTGGTGTGTGTTGCGTGCCGTCTCTACGGTGCTGCAATCTTAATGGCCGGCAGTGTAGTTTCCAGCAAAGCGAGTGAGACTCTTTCTCCCCGAGTCCGCCATTCATTATCTCAGTGCCTCACGGGGGTCACTAATGACGACATGTCACGGCCTTAAGGTGGCTGGCGCGCGAGGGCGGATGAGGAAATGTGCGCCTGGCGGGTGGCGGAATGACGGCAGCAGGGCTTGAGCAGGGGCGCGTCCCCTCTCGCAGGCGTCATCCCCCTGACCTAGTCTTAGCCACATTTGCCGGGAAGGCCGAATCAATATTATGTCCGCCACACTGACTCATTCGTCTCGTGTGCTCCCCGGCAGTATGCCGCGGCCACTCAATCCGACTGGGGCCGCCGCAATATCGGACTCTGGGAATTGGTTTCGGCCGGCTTACTCGTACAGCGGGTTGGCGTCGCCGAATTCCTGCGGAGGGACCGCGCGCCGCGGAAAAACGGCCGCCGACCAGCGCCGGGCTGCGCCGTGCGGCCGCCTAAAAAGCGAGCGTAAGTAAGAGCTGCTCATCACCACTCCCGTCTGCCCGTTTTTCATTACCACCACAAATTTGAGGTAGCGGATCCGTGGCAAAACATCGAACTTACATGTACACATTTTCCGCTAGACCTGTGTCAAGTAACGCAAGACAAAATTGACAACACATACAGAGTGAAAATTATTGAACTATATTAAATAATATCGTCATAACTTATGAACTGTTTGGATTAGGACGTTCAAGGTGCACGGTTGGCTGCGGGACATGACGGGAATTAGTATGTGCATGCATGGTTTGTGTTGTGGATTGGCAAGAGAGCCAACCCACTATGAGAGGAAGCCGAAAGGCACGCGTTTTAGCTCACGCAGGCTGGCGTGAGGTCTGGAACAAGTCAAGGAAATGAGACTAGCAAAAAAGGACGTAGCTGAGGAATACTTAACTTTAATCAAATGGTTCAAATGGTTCTGAGCACTATGGGACTCAACTGCTGAGGTCATTAGTCCCCTAGAACTTAGAACTAGTTAAACCTAACTAACCTAATGACACCACAAACATCCATGCCCGAGGCAGGATTCGAACCTGCGACCGTAGCGGTCCCGCGGTTCCAGGCTGCAGCGCCTTTAACCGCACGGCCACTTCGGCCGGCTAACTTTAATCCATAAATGGTGAACATCGCTCTTGACGGTACATGTTTTACAGCATCAATAGTAACTGGTAATGGCGCCTTGCTAGGTCGTAGCAAATGACGTAGCTGAAGGCTATGCTAAATATCGTCTCGGCAAATGAGTGCGTAATTTGTCAGTGAACCATCGCTAGCAAAGTCGGCTGTACAACTGGGGCGAGTGCTAGGAAGTCTCTCTAGACCTGCCGTGTGGCGGCGCTCGGTCTGCAATCACTGATAGTGGCGACACGCGGGTCCGACGTATACTAACGGACCGCGGCCGATTTAAAGGCTACCACCTAGCAAGTGTGGTGTCTGGCGGTGACACCACAGTTTGGTTTAGCGTCGAGGTCCACTTTCATTTGGATGGGTTCGTCAATGCCGCGTGGGATTAGCCGAGCGGTCTGAGGCGCTGCAGTCATGGACTGTGAGGCTGGTCCCGGCTGAGGTTCGAATCCTCCCTCGGGCATGGGTGTGTGTGTTTGTCCTTAGGATAATTTAGGTTAAGTAGTGTGTAAGCTTAGAGACTGATGACCTTAGCAGTCAAGGCCCATAAGATTTCACTAATTTTTGGTTCGTCAATAAGTAAAATTGGCGCATTTGCGGTATTGAGAATACGCATTTCGCGATAGAGAAATCTGCTCATCCTCAACGGGTGACTGAGTGGTGTGCATTTTCCAGCCACGGAATAATCGGTACGATATTCCTTGTTGGCACGGTCACTACAGAACGGTACATGAAGGTTTTGCAAGATTATTGCATCTCCATTACACAAAGTGACCCCGATTTCGACAAGATATGGTTCATGTAAGACGCAGTTCGACCGCATTGAAGCAGGAGAGTGTTTTATGTCCTGCCACTGGCATGGGTCTCGATTGGCCGCCATATTCTCCCGATCTGACCACATGCGACTCCTTTTTGTGAGGCTATATCAAAGACAACGTGTACAGCAGTAACCCCAAAACCACTGCTGAGTTGAAAACAGCCATTCAGAAGGTTTACGATGACATCGATGTTCCTACACTTCAGCGGGTCATGTAGAATTTCGCTATTCGTCTGCCCACATCATCGCCAATGAAGGCAGGCATATCGAGCACGTCGTAACCTAATCCGAATATCTGTAGTGAGGTTTATATGTTGAATAAAGTGTGTGCACGCTGTAGATTGAAACTATTTTATGTTTTTGTAGGTCACACGGAGTTTGACATAATTAAGAAGTGGACGCATTTACATTCATGCATAACTGTACCATTTATTAGGGCTTCTTCCCGTTCCATGTACGCGTAGAACGCGGGAAGACTGGTTGTTTAAACACGTCTGTGAGCTCTGTCATCTTGTTCTAGCGATCACCAAAGGAGCGACACGTAGAAACTCGTAGTATATTCTAGATTTATCGATTACAACTCGTCCTTGAAACTTTGTAAGCAGACTTCCTCGGTGTAGTCGACACCTGTTTTCAGCGTCTGCCAGTTCAATTTCTTCAGCGTCTCCATGACGCCACTTTCAAAGCAAAACGTTAAAAAAAAAAAGAAATTCATAGTATCGTCTTACAGAGCAAAAGCGTCTTGAATAGACTGTGACTTCCACCCCCGAGAATAAGACGAGAGTAGCCTTTCGTTCCGACAATCAACTTCGATGTAAATAATGGCATAAAGAAGGAATGTTTCGTAATAAGTACTCAGTCAACTGTTTATAAGATCAAGTGTGACGGACGCATGTCCGATATTTTACAAGGGCTAAACAGGCAGATCTTTCGATGTTCGCTTTAGAGAAAATTGTAACGTAGGTAATAAAAACACAAATTTCGGTCCTCATTTAAAACAATTCGGACATGAAGTAAATAAAAAAAATTACTAGCTATTATGTTCCAAAACTATGCCATCAGGATGCACTTGAAGAACTTTAAATTTTTACTAATTTCAAAAAATACCTACATCAGTTGTTAAATGAACAAAGCGATTTTCGTGGCAAAGCCTTTTTCCTAAGTGCTTGATGATCTTTTATCTTATTTTTCTTTTAGCTTCATTGCTTGGGGATACTTTTTGTGCAGACTCGCCCTTGCCCAACAGTACCTCGATTTATCAGTTGTATCATACCGGTCCTTTGGTGTAAAATTGCAAGACACCAATTGACTACTCGCTGACCGTGTCTACAAGCGAGCGTCAAGTGCCCACTATTACTCACTTCAACGAGGCGTTCTCTCACAATCAATTTTACGTTGTGAGTATTCTTAAGCATATATTTATAATTTAACTGTGACAAACTTTATATTATTTCGTACTCAGCTGTAGCCTTCAGTCCCAACAATCAGAGTGCACATATTTTTACAATGTGAATGCCTCTGCGGACTTCTTCACTTGATCGGTTACAATAAAACATATTCAAGTACGTTTGGTTCTGCATAGAACTTGATTTGATTTGGAATTTGGTTTCTTAGCATTTTACTATGCCCTTTTGTTTCTTTTTAATCAGATCATCTGATGATGGATTTTAATAACCGCTAATATCACCACGGATGTGACATTAGCTTACAAAACGTTTTTCGCCATTTGAGCCTTCTACAAAACAACTGTTGTCTTTCCTTCTTTAGTGAAATCATACACAGAAGTCGCAACGCTAGACAACTATAGCAAAATTCAGGAAGACCAATAGAGGATCGATGCTTGGTGCAGAGTTACAGTTGACCCTCAACATAAACAAATGTAACGTACTGCTCACAAATAGACGAAAGTCCCGTTACTGCATGATAAAGCGATTGCTGAATAATCACTGGAAGCATTCACGTCCGTCTGGGAGTGTGCGTACGGAACAGTTAAAATTGGAACGTGCAGAGCAAACTATTCGCAGACTGAGATTCATTGGAAGAATCCTTAGAAAGAGTAGGCCACTCATAATGGAGGTACTTTACAAAACCGTCGTTAGACCAGAATTTGAATATTGCTCGTCAGTCTGCGATCCGTACTGGTTACGATTCATAGGGGAAACGGAATATATCTAAATAAGAGCAGTGATTTTCGTTACAGATTCATTTAATAAGCACGAAATCGTCACGTAGAGGCACATCCAACTCCTGTTGTCGACGCTGCAAGAGAGGCATTGTGCGTCATTGTGTGGTTTACTGAAATTTCCTAGAGCATATATTCCTGGAAGAGTCAGCCAGTATATTTCTTCCTCGTACGTACATCTCGCGAAAAGACCATGAATGTAAAATTAGAGATTCGAGCTCACATGGAGGCTTAACAACAATCATTCCTCCTGCGTGTTATTTGTGGTTGTATCAGAAAAGTAGGGGAAGTAACAGTGGTCCACAACGTACCCTCCGCCACAGACCATAAGGCTGTTTGCGAAGTATAGATATAGATGTAGAGCAAAAATTATGTATTTTAATTCTGATAATGACTTAGTGAGAAACATCAGGGATGATGAGAATGGATAGTAAGGCGAATAAGCGGATAAGAAAAGGACAGGAGTTGAAGGTATCGCAGTCTTCGTTACAAAATCGAAATAGTGATAGGCAGAGCATATACCCCAACGAACTTATGGGTTATGAAAAGAGGAAAGTCTTTGTGGGATCACTCGTTATCAGAAACGAACTAGACGACGACCACATGGAACATAGGCAGACCAGATCAAGAAAAATCAGTATATGCTAGATACGTATAAAACTGCCCACAGTAATATGTGGAGAAATATGATAACGACCATTATCCAGAGATTATGAAAAATGACTTTTGAGGACGGTGCACACTCAATGAGGAAGTGGACCTGACAACCCATAGTCACGTTCTGTTGTTAGAGGACCAGATGAAAAAGTGGGTAGTTGGCACAGCGAACCGAATAGCTTCAGGCTGCAGTATTGCCACCGGAATTTGAGTCACGCTCATTCTTCGGCGCCACTCACACTGACTGCAGCGAGCGCTTTCTTATCAATGAACAGATTTCCCACAGTACGGAAGCTGTTTTGCAATTCTGCTGCCGGCTGCCTTTCGATCTCGTCGCAGCAACCAACACTCTACCAAAGGTTATGTACTTCATATACCTGCTAATCGTGTAACGTCTTCTGTACTTGATTGTGTCTTAGCAGTCTGCGATAAGTACTTGCCTGAAATAAGGAAGTAGCCCCCCATGCACCTAGGGAGGTACAGAATATCTCGTGTATAGCTGCCCAAACTGGCCAGCATAACCGCCCATCAATCATAAACTGGGAAAACTGATTGGATTAGATCAGGCACAGCGTTCTGCCTGGAGGTAAGCGTGAAGCAGAGACATTAATTGATCATGTAAATTTTGGAAACCGACAAATCCAGATTTATATCGTATAAATGCATAAACCAATCAGTAATCGACAATCAACGTTATCTGCACCTCCTCTATTGCATCTTTCCTCTTACATTGCACCCCATCTGTTCCAGAATACCCGTGTGAGTACTCCAGTCAGAAGCTTCGTTGTTCTGTAATTTCTCTATCCTTCTTTGTCACGACCTCTAATTCCCAGTTTGTGCACGCGTCCTAACCTGCTGGTGTGATTAATTTACGTTGCTTGTTGTCGGTGCTGAGAACTTGTACAATAAAATACAGTGCTGTGTTTGGATTATTATGGATGAGTACGGAATAAAGTTAGGAAGAGGTGAAAAGCGCTGACAGTAAATAGCCTGTTCATCTTGCATAATACCAATTGCGACGTGAAGCGTAACGTACACGTGTGACTTCCAGATTTCCACGAACAACGCCGTATTCTAAACTTCCTGGCAGATTAAAACTGTGTGCCCGACCGAGACTCGAACTCGGGACCTTTGCCTTTCGCGGGCAAGTGCTCTACCAACTGAGCTACCGAAGCACGACTCACGCCCGGTACTCACAGCTTTACCTCTGCCAGTACCTCGTCTCCTACCTTCCAAACTTTACAGAAGCTCTCTGTAAAGTTTGGAAGGTAGGAGACGAGGTACTGGCAGAAGTAAAGCTGTGAGTACCGGGCGTGAGTCGTGCTTCGGTAGCTCAGTTGGTAGAGCACTTGCCCACGAAAGGCAAAGGTCCCGAGTTCGAGTCTCGGTCGGGCACACAGTTTTAATCTGCCAGGAAGTTTCGTATCAGCGCACACTCCGCTGCAGAGTGAAAATCTCATTCTGGGAACGCCGTATTCTTCTTACTCTACGATACACTGGGGAGAAGTTTGAGATTTAATCTTTTCCAGTGATGTAGGGTCTCGTCTAGTGTGCAAAACACTCAATTCGCCATCTCTTTTGCGAAATCCAAGGGAGTTTTGATGAAAATTTCTTTCATGATCAAATGAAACTATATGGTTCCAGAGACCGTTTCAAGTCTCAAACATCTGTGATGTATATATGCAGACCGAAGCGACGAATGAAAATTTATACCAAGGCGGGGATTCAAATCTGAGTTTCCTGCTCCTGGATAGATGTGCTAACCAGTACGCCACCCTGGCACAGTGTCTTTGCACAACTGCAGGGACTGCCCTAGCACGCCTCCATCCTCAGTCCAAATACCCATTCACGCCTCATCCCACTTGTTTTATCTCCTAATCTGGAACATCACTGCAGCATTGAGGAGGGCAGCGTGCAAGGTTAGTAATCCATGCAGTTGTGCGAAGCCACTGTGTCAAAGTGGCTTAATGGTTAGTGCATCCGCCTAGTGAATAGGAGACTCGGGTTCGAATCCCGGCCTTGTTAAAGATTTTCATTCGTCGCTGCAGTCTGCATATACGCATCACAAAATTTCTTTCATCACCAGGGTTGGAAACGGCCACCTCTGAGTCGAACGCGTGCATTAGTGACCCGGGTAGGTGTTTCCATGCTTTCCCCAAATCACCTCAGGCCAATACTCTGATTAAGACTGTCAACAAAACCAAAGACCATCATTTTCTCCCTCCCTTTACTCCAGTCCGAGCTTGTCTAGCATCACTAATGACACTGGCATCGACGAGACGTAACAATCTAATCTTCTTTCCGTGTTTTTCAGAAGAATCTGTCACGAACAAAGCCTTTCATAAAGCCGGAGAGATCGGGAGCACCAACAAGGTTCCCGTTAAGTGCTGTCATAAGTAGCAGCACGGACAAAGGCCGCGAGAAGGCGTCACATTCCCAACTCGGCGGTGGCGAGCAGGAATCCGAGACTGAGTTTTGCTCGAAACGCGTAACATGGGGCTGTTGCATGACGGACACGCAGCTGGATCGCTAACGCGGGCCGACTCCAGATAATAAAGCGGCCTTCGACCGCAGGTCTCCCATAAAGAAACCTCGACTAAATGAATAATTACGGATCATCGCGACACAAAGACCGCGGCGTGGAGAGCGCCAGCTGCGTCCAGATACTTGTGTTTGTTTTCTCGAATCTCGCCTTGTCCTCTGCCTTTTGTCATCTTTTTTCCCCGTCGTGACCAGAGGGAGTCGCCGCTTTAGGAGAATGGCTTCCGATTTACATGGGTTAACGCTGTTACTCCGAAACCTGTGTAAGCTGAGGGATTCCCCACCGGTTCTGTGCAGAGTCGAGCGCTCCAGGACGGTCAGCTGCCGAGAAACAACGGCCGGCCTCGGGCCTGCGCCGGGACAATAAGCTAATAGAGCGTTTAAAGCTTTATCCGCGCTGACACTCCAGCCGTGAAGTCTGGCCGACGAGAAGAAGCGGCAGCGGTCCGCTGCCCTCCCCGCTGTTTCTCTATATGAACCTAATTCTTTCTTCGCTCCTCTTTCGGCCCGTCCCTCTCCTTTCCTTTCCTTCCCTTTGCTTGATTAGACGAAACTCACTAAATAAAAGCAATGTTGGTTTTATCTGGAGTGTAATTTCAGTCGTACAATAGAGATGTGGACGGCGGTAAATTGTGTTAGAGCGTGAGGGTTGTTTTGCCGGGTGAAGGGGTTGGCGCTGCAGCTCGCCTCCTTACGGCGGCTTTGCGGCTCCACCCCAGCGCACCTCCCCCTACCGATCCCCAAATCCCCGAGTCCAGCACTTCGTCGCAGCCTCTGCACTGCAGGCACCAAAATGCTCTTCTGCCCGAAAAACACACTTATCTAACATAATACTCACTGAAAATAAATTGACTGCTTAGTAAATGCAAAAGTTCGTGCTGAAATGTAATGCCTCCGAATTTTTTGCGTGAAAACTCTTGACTTTTTTAAACAGAACGAACTTTATTAACATTCTACATCTTTATTCCAATGTCTATTTATATATTACTCAACATAGTCACCCTGGCGACGAACACATTTCTCCCAACGAGAGATCAGTTTGTTGATACCGTCGCTGTAGAAGGTCCGACTGTTGTTGACGGAGGCACAAAGCTACTTCTGCATGCGGCGCTCCATCACTGTGAAAGTGAATTCCTCGAATGTATTCTTCAAGTTATGGAAACGGATGAAAATCAGATGGTGCCAAGTGGAGACTGTATGGAGGATGATCGATGACAAAAACACAGCAGGGCCGCAGTGGCCGAGCGGTTCTAGGCGCTACAGTCTGGAACCGCGCGACCACTACGGTCGCAGATTCGAATCCTGCCTCGGGCATGGATGTGTGTGATGTCCTTAGGTTAGTTAGGTTTAAGTAGTTCTACGTCCTAAGGGACTGATGACCTCGGAAGTTAAGTCCCATAGTGCTCAGAGCCATTTGTACAGAAAACACAAAGCGTCGGTTGTTGCAGATGTCGCAGCCCTCGCGTCGGTCTGGCATTTTCATGCTGAAGGAGAGGGTGCACCATGTGTGAATTCGAAACTCGATTACAGCACGCTGTTCCACATGTACCGACATAGTTGCGTGACGCACTACCTTATTATATCCTACAATTCGGCGCCCTCGAGCGGCAGAGCGCTGCAAATATGAAGCCACCGAGAATAGAGATGTAGAATGTTAATAACCTTTGTTTTATTTAAAAAGCTATAAGAGTTTTCACACGAAAAAATTCTAAGCTATTACTTTTCAGTAGGCTCTCGTATATGAAATTCGTCTTTGCAACAACTAAAAATGTCAATTTATTTTACCATATCGATTTCGTCTTATTGCTTACAGCAGCATCAGTGGAACCATATTCCGTCAGTCTGAAAAAGTTTCGAGACAGGATTGATAAAAAATAGAGGAAAGTTCAAAAAAATGGTTCAAATGGCTCTGAGCACTATGGGACTTAACTTCTGAGCGCACATTGTATAACACGGGGATCCGCAGCAGTCGACTCCTACATGTTCATCCAAAGACGATCGTCAAATACGATTGCAGTGGGAATGAGCTCATCGAGACTGGACCGTGGATCAATGGAAAAGTGTCACCTGGTAGGATGAATACCGTTTCTTGTTACGCCGGGTCGATGGTCATGCCCGGAATAGCCGTCATTCAGGCGATCGGCTGCTCGAGACACACCGCGCCACGGACGCAGGCCTGTGGGGACAGTATTTTGCTATGGCGGACACTCTCCTGGGTTTGCATGGGACCTGTTGTTGTAATCGAAGGCATCATGTCAGCTGTGGACTACGTGAACATTATTGCGGATTACCAGCACCCCATCATGCTAGATGTCTTCCCTGACGGCGATGACATCTTCCAATAGGATAACTGGGCGTGGTCAGGATTGTGCTACAGTAGTTTGCGAAGTATGATAACGAAATCATCTTGATGTCTTGGCCACCGAATTCGCCTGACATGTACCCTGCGGAACATATTTGAATTGCTATCGGGCTCCAGCTCAGCGGCCACAAGCCACCAGCCCATAATTTACGGTTAGGTGGGTGGGTTGGTTGGTTTGTTAGTCGGTTAGTTAGTTACATGTTCCATAGCTCATTTGAACGATTCTTTCATGATGTGGAACTAGTCAGTTCACAGGATATGTATACATGATTAGTGTTAACATTAATTAACTCATTATCATTTTACTCGTTCTCATGCAACTACACCTAAAAACAACCTTTTTTTCCACTGGCTATCATTGTTAAGCAGAAATTCGTCAGTGGAATAGGAGGAGTTGTGCAGAAGAAATGATTTTAAATTAGATCTAAAACTTGCTTCGCTACCTGTCAGACATTTTATGTTATTCGTCAGATAATCAAAATTTTTATTGCTGCATGTTGAACTCCTCTCTAAACCACTGACAGCTTCAACAAATGGGTAATAAAGGTCATTCTTTCCGTCTAGTGTTGTAGATATGGACGTCACTGTTCTTCTCAAATTGTGATGGATTATTTATGACGAATTTCACTAGCGAAAATATGTATTCTGACGGCGCAGTTTAAATGCCTAGCTCCTAGAAGAGAATCTGTGCGTAGACCTCCGATGTCACTTCCACTCGGAAACTACCTAGGACCTATCGAATCCATGCCGCGCAGAATTCCTGCTGTACTGCGTTTGATAGGTAGGTAAACACTCTATTTAGCACTTGGTCGTAATCTTTTGGGTCATCAGGGTATCATTGTCATATATGAAACACAACTAGCTATTCATTCTCACAACGTAATGAGTGCTACCGACATGGGATGTAAAATTGATGCCATATTTTTTTTAAATATTTCCAGGTGGTTTATGACACCGTTCCCCTCAAGCGACTTCTAATCAAATTGCGTGTCTACTTGGTTTCATCTCATTTGTGCTACTGGATTCTTGATTTCCTGTCAGAAGGGGTACAATTCGTAGTAATTAACGGAAAGTCATCGAGTAAAACAAAAGAAGTATATCGCGTTCCCCAAGGAATTGTTATAGTCTGTCTGCCGTTCCTGATCCCTATAAACGATTTAGGAGACAATCTGAGCAGCCCTCTTAGATTATTTTGCAGAAGACGCTGTCATTTACAGCCTTGTAAAGTCATCAAATGATCAAATGCAACTGCAAAATGATTTAGACAAGATAGTGGAAATTGCCTCTCAATAATGAAAAGTGTGAATTAAGTACTTCAGGATTACAACTACGAATAACTGAAATTGGAAGTTAGCATAGATAATGTTGTGGCGAAAGTAAGCCAAAGAGTGAGATTTACTGGTAGAACACTTAGAAAATGCAACAGATCTACTAAAGAGACTATCTACACAAGCTTGTTTGCCCTCTTCTGGAGTATAGCTGCCCGGTGTGGGATCCGCATCAGGTAAGACTGACGGAGTACATCGAAAAAGTTCAAAGGTCAGCTCGTTCTTTAGCATCGCGAAATAGGGGAAAGAGTGCTACGGATATGGTACGCGGATTAAGGTAGCAATCATTAAAAGAAAGGCGTATTTCATTGCTGCATGATCTTCTCATGAAATTTCAATTAACCAGCTTTCTCCTCCGAATGCGAAAATATTTTGCTGGCGCCCACCTAAATAGGCAGATACTATCACCATAATAAAATAAGAGAAATCAGAGCCAGCACGGGAAATTTTTAGTATCCGTTTTTCTCACGCGCTGTTCGAGAGTTGAATGGTAGAGAAATAGTTCGAAAGTGATTCGGTGAACTCTCTGCCAGACACTTAATTGTGAATTGCAGAGTAATCATGTAGAGGTAGGTGTCTATAAGAGTTTTTCAGTGATTCGTGTATGAAGTGATGCCGCAGGACTATGATATGTTGTATGATGTTTCACGCAGTGATGAAGCTTGAAGTTCTGGAGATTTCCGGTTGAACGGTTGCCATCAGTTTGCGTAGCTTCTGCAATGGAACTGTGAGGCGCACGAGTTAGTGCGGTCCATCTCTGCTCACAGTTATCTCTCTTCTCCTCTTGGTCTGTTTGGCAGTCACAGCAGTAATTTGCAAGGATGTTCTGACTACTCAGTAACCTTCTCCCACTGAACAACATTCAAATTTTTTAGGGAACGAGCTTAAAGAGCGACTGATCACACTGCACGAATGCGGGGAAATAATTGATATTAGAACTCGTACCATCTATGGACTGACTTACACAAAATCTATAATTGAATCAGAATGAATAGCTATGGAATGCGGAGGAAAGCCATCTCTGCATCATGCAACTCTCCCCTCATGATTGGTCAAGCGCTGATCCTGTAGTGCAACTGATAGACGTAATAAAGAAGAGGAGGATTTAGTAAAGACCAAGTGTCACCTAAACCCGTACCCGACATAACCTCACGACATAAAACAATGTGTAATTCTCGATGCGATTGCAGGTGAACTTCCGGAAAATATTAATCACATGTTGTGTAGCTGGAAATATGGAAATCCCTGAAATCCTCGATCTTGGGACGAACTAATTGCTGCTATGGGATATTGACTCTACCTCGGATTGTTATCAGTTGCAAGTTGCAGCTCTGAATCTGGTAATAGCAGTTCAGAGCTTTCGACAGCTACTTAATTCCGTGACCATACGCCTGCCGGATATTGTAACGCGGGCGGCCGCACACTTCCCACCGGCTGTCACCATTAGCTTGTTAGGCACAGCGGTTACTGTGCTTTAGGCTCCACTTTCTTGCGCCCGCAGAGGACGCCACCGCTTACTCGTTAACGTTTTTGGAGCTGCCTTTGTCAGCCACCGACTGCTAGCCTCTCTTCTCGATGCGCTTTATTTCTTCTCTTTACGCCCTCTTACAAAACTGAAAGAGCACTCTTTTTCGTGACATTTCCTATATCATTTTACGCAGACTTGAAATAGCCAGAGGATAAAGCGGGGCAGAATATAATGCAGTTGCTATTCTTTGTTCGGACACACTGTAACAGGCGAGGAAAAAATAGAGATTTTTCTATATTCGTTGTTAGCTGCCCATGCTCTTGCTTCAGTACATCATGTGGCTACAATGAGAATGACCAAGTAACACAGGTTGCTCGTTTACACACTAAGTTGCGACGTTAATGTCACAGTAAATGTCACAGTAAATTCTGCAGTCCATGATGAAAAAATATAATGTTTCTTTTTGTTTTATCATTCTTACATCTACTCCACAAGTCACCTTACGGTATGCAGCGGAGGATACTTCTGGTTCACATCACTTACCCCATTCCTGATCCATTCTTGAGTAGTGCATGGGAAGAACAGGTGTCAGTAGACCTTGGTATAAACTCTAATTTCTTTGGTATTCTCATTGTTGACGTTTTTGGGAGGAAGTAATTCGTTGCTACATCTACATCTACATTTATACTCCGCAAGCCACCCAACGGTGTGTGGCGGAGGGCACTCCACGTACGCTCTCGGAATTTCAATAGTTAACTTCTGCGCGATGGACAACGCCTCTCCTGTAGCACCGCGTGACCGCTACGGTCGCAGGTTCGAATCCTGCCTCGGGCATGGATGTGTGTGATGTCCTTAGGCTAGTTAGGTTTAAGTAGTTCTAAGTTCTAGGGGACTGATTACCACAGATGTTAAGTCCCATAGTGCTCAGAGCCATTTGAACCATTTTTTTCCTGTAGCATCTGCCACTGGAGTTCATTGTGTTTACTAAATCACCCCATGATGAAACGCGCGGCTCTTCTACATCTACAACGATGTTCTGCAATCCACCTTACGGCACGTGGCGGAGGTTATCCTGTACACTGTCATTTCCTTTCCTGTTTCACTCGCATATAGAATGAACGAAAAACGACTGTTTACACGCCTCTGTATGAGCACTTTCTCTTATCTTCGTAGTCCTTACGCGCAATGTATGCGAGAGACAACATAATCGTTCTGTACTCCGCTGCAAATGCCGGTCCTCTAAATCTCTTCGTTGGATCTCTTCCATGTGTTCTATTATCCAGTCTGGTAATGGACTCCAATTGACGAGCAATATTCGAGAATCTGTCGAACGAATGTTTTTAAGAGATTCCTTTCGTGAATGAAATACATTTCCTTAAGATACTTCCAATGAATCTCCGTCTGACATCTACTTCCTCTAAAACTAGTTTTATGTGGGTATTCCCATTTAGGTAGCAGCAAACGGCTGAAAGGAAGTGTAAACGATGCGAACGAATTTCTGACCAACGTATACTGGGAGATTCCATGTCAGCAAAGCAGAACTATATCTTCCACGTCTGCTTCGACATGAAAAAGCACACTCTAACGCTAAAATTATTTCTCTGGTCAGACTTTCTTACTGTCTCCACATTATTTTAACCTAAGCGAAGGGAAAACTGCTGAAGCCTAATGTCTACAGGTAGAAGTTTATTCTGATCCCATTTGTATTTCGACTGTATTTTCAGCCTATCTCAGCGACAAAGGGCAATCTGTCTTAGTGTGTCCAACCTTTCAGTGTAGGTAGTTGACCAGTCCCAGGGTTTTTAAGCGTTTGATAGGGATCTAACTAGCCAAGTGAAACTTGTGTTCACGACTGAGCGAGGTGGCGCAGTGGTTAGACGAAGGTTCAAATCCGCGTCCGTCCATCCTGATTTAGGTTTTCCATGATTTCCCTAAATCGTTCCGGCAAAATGCCAGGCTAGTTCCTTTGACAGGGCACGGCCGAGTTCTTTCCCCATGCTTGAATCATTCGGAGCTTGTATTCGGTCTCTAATGGCATCGATGTCGACGGGACGTTAAATCCTGATCTTCTTTCCTTTCATCTGTTCTCGAAGCTACTCCCTTAGTTGAGGAGCTCAACGAAATGTCTAATTTGTATCTTAGAGTGCACTGTTACTAGCTAAAGGAAAAAGAAGTCCAACTTGCTGAAGAACACTCAGCTGTCAAAAGGGGACGGGCAATAGGGGCCTTTACTGACAGGCTCATAAGCTCAGGAAGTCCAGTTTCTTAGCTCACATTCTCGAGAAGCAGGGTCAGATACCGGATTTGGGTTTCCCGTAGTTTTCGCTAATCGCTTCTGGTGAAATGCGTGCTATAGGTTGCAACAAAGCCACAGATGATCCTTTCCTCCTTCATTATCCAACTGAGATGCTGCTCAGTCTCGAATAACGCTGACTTCGTCGGACTCTAATGATCCTTGTTTTCTGTATTACACCTCACATAAATTGAGGCTTGTGTATGGTCAGTTTTCTCTCGTAACAGTGGTTTGTTGGACACACTGTCAAGTAGGCTGTTTTAACCGTCGGGACCTCTGAAGACCGAGCGACGCCACGCTATCGTGCAGTGGAAACAGGGAGGTGACGCGTTAGTCGTTACCAGTGACGAAGCGGCCGCTACCACAAGGTCAGAGCGTGACGTGCGTCTCCTCAGTGCGCTTTCAGGCAACTGAGTCTTCCGTGAAAAGCAGCACGATACTCTGAACATCTGACAAACTCATTGTTCTCGGAGTCTAATTTTATTGTACAATTTATAACGAGTTCTGTATTATGTATTGGGTTTTGGATTTTTTTTTTCAATTTATTGACTTTCGAACAGCGCCCATTCACCCATTCCAGTAGCAGAATGTCAATAATGACGATACGAACGTAAGGACAACACAACACCTAGTCACCGAGCGGAGAAAATCCCCGACGTGGTCGGGAATCGAACCCGGGGCACTTCGCTTAGCAGTCTGCTGCGCTGACCGCGCAGCTGCTGAGGCGGACTTTTTTTTATTATTATTATACACTGCCTGACAAAAAAGTGAAGGATCCAGAAAAGTGATCGGATGTCAATGCAACTTTGTACACGCACACGTCATCGGCAGGCTAGAGATTTGGTTCTCTGTTGCAGGTAGAACGACCACAAGAAAGCATTAGTGTCGTTCGTGTTTAGTGTTGTTAGCAGGCCTGACAGGGTTCGTACAATGGGCATGAAAAACTTCAGATTTTAGGTGATCGCGGAAGGACACGGAGATGCCGTGTACTCGTATGAGACAGCGTTATGAGAACCTGACATTTGGAAAGGGGCCTCGTTGTGGGTGTCCATTTTACCGGCTGAGAGCATCGTGCAGTATTCAGATTTGTGGAGGGTTCGGATGTGCCAGTGGTCCATTCTTGGACAGCATACGAATGTGAGTGCATTCATACCTGTCGTCAAGTTCCAGTCGACTACGCCTGCCCACCACAAGGGAGGACCGCCTTACTGTGCACCAAGCATACCATAACCCCTTCACGTCTGCGGCTGCCATCTGAAAACAAGTAACGAACTGTATAAAACATTGCGCGTCACCCTGCACCATGGTCGAAGGCAAACAGCAGCCGCACTAGGGAATTATCGTCCTATGCGTAGGCTGCCGTTACCGCATCACAAACGACTGCGTTTAGAGTGGTGCAGTGGCCAGATAATATGGACTGCTGACGAATAGTTTCACATTGCGTTTAGCAATGAATAGTGGTTCTGTACTACCCCGAGCGACCATCATCGGCAAGTATTTAGGCGACCTGGAGAGGAACAGCGGTGTTGGTCCTGGCGTCATAGTACGGGGACCCATCGGTTGTGACTACAGGTCTCAGCTGGTTGTAATCGACACAACGATGGATGTACAGTGGTATGTGAAGGACATCCTGCGCCCTCATGTGTTACCTCTCATTCGACAGTATCGTCGCGCCATTTTTCAAAAGGATAATGCTCGTCCACCATGGCACGTGTCTCTCTGAACCTTTTGCAAGATGTTGAGGTATTCCGGTGCCCAACAAGATTCCATATCCGTCCCCTATAGAACATGTGTGGGATTGTTTCGGACGTCAACTCTGTCCCATTACCAGTCTGGACCAGTTACGTCAGTTGTCTGCGGCTTGCCTCGAGAGAGGGTACAACGACTTTATGACACCATTTTCAGCCGAACCAATGCATAAATCCAGGCCATAGTTTTAAAGACATCGAGCATTCACCCACAGGCTTGATGACGTTGTTGCATGTCATGGTGGGGATGATATCTGAAACCTTACAGTGAAATCATGCTGAACATATCTCCCTGATTGTGCTGTATGAGCCCAAGTGCTCATTGCGATCCGTTCCTCCATGGTGTAATTGGAGTCATCAGCACCTGCAATAACAAGAAACAATAGTTCATTAACGTCTAAATTATACATTTGGGCTAATGGGACTTTATTACTCTATAGTGTGATTATACAAGTACTGTTCGTGGTCAAATACAACAGCACAAAGTGCACGCTAGGCTTGCTGTTGTATTTGACAGCACCTGTGTAATTGCAATGTCCTCAATACGTTGCAAGAGTTGTACCGGCAAACACCATCCGCTAACACACAAGGCGGACGAAACAGTGTGTTGAGTGAGCGTGACAGACGGTCATTGAAGAGGATCGTGACGATAACTAAGAGAACGACAGCCTGAAAAGTCACTGCAGAACTGAATGTCGCACTCGCTAGTCCAGTCAGTATTAAAACAACAGTTACGTAAGCATGGAACTGCAAGGCGATCTGAAATTCCAGAACTACGTATCAGTGATGCAAATGCCCGTAAGAGGGAAACATGGTGCTGCAGCCATAAGACCTGGACTGTGGAGGAATGTAAGGAAGTTTTGTTTCACACTGTATCCAACTTCGCCGGCCGGTGTGGCCGAGCGGTTCTAGGCGCGTCAGTCTGGAACCGCACGACCGCTACGGTCGCAGGTTCGAATCCTGCCTTGGGCATGGATGTGTGTGATGTCCTTAGGTTAGTTAAGGTTTAAGTAGTTCTAAGTTCTAGGGGACTGATGATCTCAGATGTTAAGACCCATAGCGCTCAGAACCATTTTTTTTGTATCCAACTTCGCCCCGCGTTTACGACCTAAGAGTGAAACATAGCGTGGGTTCGGTGATAATTTAAGCAGCCATATCGTAGTATTTCGAGGACCCCACGGTTACTCTGCAAGGTCACTTTACGGCCAAGGGTCATGCGAGGATCTTGGCTGATGAGGTCGAACCAGTAGTATAATATCTGTTCTCCAATGGTAATGCTATGGTCCAAGACGATAGTGCCATCGCCCACACAGCTGGTATAGTCTGGGACTGGTTTTGTGAGCACGAGGGCGAATTGTCGTATCTCCCTTCGTCACCGCAATCACCAACTCTCATCATTATTGAGCCTTTGAGGTCTGCTTAGGAGAGGAGATCCGTACTGAGGACATTGCATAGGTACCGCTCGTAGTAAAAAAACAACCCGCAGCGTTACAACCCGCAGCCTTGGCTGGCATCTGCATTTATGTTCAAACGTACATTTTTTGCACTGTTTCCGTATTTTTATCCATATGGATTGGATGTGTAAATGACCATCATCGTTACCTGAACTAGGCACTACTTTGTGGGAAGAAGGTATCAGATTCCTTCGAAAACCATGCAGTACCTGTAGTTATCCTTTCCGAGACAACTGGAAGCTGTTTTGAATGCCAAAAGTTCCTACATTGTATTATACATGGTAATGTATTGTGTTTTGCTTTTTCCATATTTTTGACCACTCCCTGTGTATATAATAAAAATTCTACCTTCACTAAAGGTGACTGATGGCCTTCATTTCTGTAAACTTTTATTCATCACAGTCGCAGTGTTCCACATTCACAACAGATAAAACTTTTAGTACCCTATACGGTATCGTCTCTTACCACTCCAGGAAACCGCTGCAAATAGACGGCAGAAAGTTGTAGCGTTTCGCCAAATTTGTGGAGTTGTTTGTAGCCGCAGTGACAACGTCCAGTAGCAGTAAGCGGTCGTCAGCAGAGGACGGAGGAGTCTGGAGACGTCGCCGCGAGGGTAACGGGCAGCGCGCTGTGGTCAGAGATGTCACGTTTAGATAAGCCCGCGCCGGCTCCATTACGATATTCATGAGGCGGTGCTTTATTAGCACATAAGACAAACGCCGCTCTCTGGAGGGTAATTGTCCCGCGGCCGCAATTGCAGTCAGGGCGCAAAACCGCCGCCGTCTCCGCATTCCCTCACACGCCAACAGCTGGGCTGCGTCTCCCAACTGTGCCCAATGTTGCTTGGTACTCCAACTACATGAGTTTCTACGTGACGAAGAAAGTGCGTTATGGAGCGGAAGGTGCCGAAGCGATTACATTCGCCTTTCGGATGGTAGCAACACTCGTGCTCATCGTAGGTCAGACACGTTGGCGATTAAATAATTTTACAAGGAATCGCGATACCGTAGCTGTTAGGAAAACGGAAATCATTTGAATGAAACTTGCGTTTATGTCTACACGAATCCATCGCAAGATAGCTTATGACGTGTGGTAGAGTGTACTTCTGTTCCATTCGCGAATGGCGTGTACGAAGAATGTTTTTCGAGATACCTCCGCATTAGATCTAATTTCTCAGATTTTCTCGTTGTGGTCATTTCGCAGGAGGTATGTGGGAGGAAGTAATACGAGGGAAGTTCAAAAAGTAGACGTCTTGTCAGTCATTCGAAGAGATTTTTCTTGAAGAGACTATGAACACTTTATGTTAAATTGTTTTCAGTTTGTAGTTGAAAACTAGCGTAGAATTTCTCAAATTATAGAGAACATTAATTGGAACGTTTTTAATTTATTCCTTGTGTATAAAATTACGGTTCTTCACTGCTTCTTTCGCCAGAAAGTCAGGTAATTGGCTGAAATATTCCGAGGGCACTTAAAACGATACGCGCGGTACGGTACACCTAAACGAAGCTTGCAGTCTTGTGAAACTATTCTGAGCCACGGAGGTATTCAACAAACTCCGCAGCAGGCCGCTGAGGTTTTGGGACGTAACAAACAGGCTATAACCGCAGGTGTTCCGCTTACTGGCTCATTATGTGGCGTAATCGTCTATCAACACTCTGTGTGGCCCGTTGAAGGCCATACGGTCAGCACATTCTGCCACTAATAGTGAGTAACGCTACTGTCTATACTACGTTTGTGTCCTGCTTGAGGGCATGCATCTATCGAATTTCACCTGTGCTTATTTATGACAATTGTTTTAAATTTGAAGTTATTTTCAGTTTTTAATGAAACTTCCCTGCGACATTAGTGTATATTTCAAGTCTCGTGCTGTGGCTCCTATGCACATAAAGCTCAACTACTCTCTTTTGCACTTATCCTCAGCCTAAGCTTAAGATGTTGAGGCACAACTTCGTGACAGCCTGTTAGGAAAACAAGGGGTGTAAATGTCGTGTGAAATAATTGCTTGTTTGTAACTTAAGTAGATGAGACGGAAATACTATATGTTTTTGCTTGTTTTTTTTTGTGTGTGTTCATGGAATGTATCTTAAATACTGTTCGAGAGACCTCGCAGAATTACCACTCATATTACTCCAGACTGTAGGCGCAATCCACAGCAGTTGCCTTCCCACCCAATCTCTCTCTCTCTCTCTCTCTCTCTCTCTCTCTCTCTCTCTCTTTTTCTCTTCCACCCCCCCCCCCCTCCCCCACCTCCACCCCGAAAACCGTGGTGAAATGATTGAGTGACCATGTACCGACGATAACTCGTCATGGTACAGACTGTATAAGTTTGTAAACTAAAGTAAGACTGGCTTTTTGTATGTGCGTCGTTATCTGACAGTTATTTCCACGACAGTGTACTTAAGAGCTACATACGATAAATTAATCTATCGTAGAACAAATATGAAATGCACATAACTATTGTGTCAGTTTGATAGGAGACGAATACGCGGTGAGATTATGTTGAACAGCAATAGAGGTGTTTGTGTTGCTGTCAATGGAGGAATGTCTGACGCCCGTGTGAAGGCAGTGTGTCGTTCTCGTAACAAGGCACCTTCCAGCGCGGTATAGGTCTGGAAAGGAAGACTGCCAGCAGTAACAGCCGGCCGGTGTGGCCGTGCGGTTCTAGGCGCTTCAGTCTGGAACCGCGTGACCGCTACGGTCGCAGGTTCGAATCCTGCCTCGGGCATGGATGTGTGTGATGTCCTTAGGTTAGTTAGGTTTAAGTAGTTCTAAGTTATAGGGGACTGATGACCATAGATGTTAAGTCTCATAGTGCTCAGAGCCATTTGAACCATTTTTTTGAGCAGTAACAAACATTCAGAAGGTACCACAGACACACAATGCGAGATCCAGATAGGCAGATAGAAGTGGGCACTCACACACTAAAGTGTTTGCTTTTGAAGATATTCATCTACGACACGAGTTGTGCGTCGTCAACAGTTGCCATAATGTAACATAAAAATCTCTCTTCTTGTAAAGGCATAACGATGTACAGACGCGTCAGAAATGTCATTTCTACAGACTTTTGTGGCCATAGTTCCTCCTAGAGAGACAGTGAAGCGTTTCCGCCCACACACTATCTGATCAAAATTACCCGGACACCTATTAGTGGACATTAGCATGAGATGTGGCCGCTGTCCACCTTTATGACTGCTTGAACTGTGCTGGGGACACATTTAATGAGTTGTCTGAATGCCTTTTGGGGAATGGCAAGCCATTCTACCTTACGAGCCGAACTCAGAGAAGGAAGTGATGTTGGACGCTGCGGTCCGAAGCGAAATCCTAAAGGTGTTCCATTGGGTTTAGACCGGAACTCTGGACAGGACAGGCCATTTTAGGAATGCTATTATCCACAAACCATAACCTCACAGATTTATGACAGGGTGTACTGTCACGCTGATATAAAGAATCATTGTCTCTGAACTGTTGCTCTACAGTACGCAGTACACAATGATGTAAAATGTGTTCATATCCTTCCGCATTTACTATTTTCTTAATCACAATATGAGGACCGCAACAACCAGTAAAATTATTCCCATACAATACCACCACCTCCTGTGCAACTCCACTAATGGCAGGTAATGTTCTCGAGGCATTCATCATGCCCAAACACTTCCATCGGCTTGCCAGAGGATACATTATGATTCATCACTCCAAAATCACTCATTTCCAGTCATCCATCGTCCAGTGGTGTTGCTCCTTTACACCAGCTCAAGCTTCTCTTACCGTTAGCATTAACTGCAGAAACGTGTGGCTAATGAAGAGCTGCTCGACCACTGTATGCCATTCTTTTAAGTCCCCACGCACAGTCGTTGTGCTAGATGGACTGCCGGTAACTTTTGGGACTCACGAGTGATATCTTCAGTTGATTTCGTGTGATTTTTTACAACTATCCTCCTCTCACGACACATCGTCGGGATACCCTCCCCCCCCCCCCCCCCCGCCGGCTAGAGTGGCCGAGCGGTTCTAGGCGCTACAGTTTGGAACCGCGCGACCGCTGCGGTCGCAGGTTAGAATCCTGCCTATGGCATGGATCTGTGTGGTGTCCTTAGGTTAGTTAGCTTTAAGTAGTGCTAAGTTCTAGGGGACTGATGACCACAGTAGTTAAGTCCCATAGTGCTCAAAGCCATTTGAACCATTTGATACCCTCCCCCCAGAGACACCGTCAAGTGCCTAGCAAAGTTCACAGTATCTGATCAAAAGTATGCAGACTCTCCTATACAGTGCGGAACTGAGCAGTGCATGCCACGAGAAGTGAGCCCGCCAGTATAAAAGGTGGGTAGCGCCACGTTGTCAGTAGAGAAGCAGTAACAGCAGAATGGGTCAGTCAGGAGAGGTCAGTGACTTCAGACGTCAGCCAGTCATTGGATGACACATGAGTAACATATCCATTTGGGACATTTCAACGCTTCTATAGCTACAAGAGTCGAATTTTCGTGATGTGACGGTGAAATGGAAACACGAAGGAACAACCACAGCTAAACCAAGACCAGATGGACATCATGCACTGAAGGTCAGGCGCCGCCGAGCACTGCGGAGGGTACTAAATGCCTAACGATACGAACACATTTTACGACATTGTGTAGTGTGTACGGTAGCGGAACAGATCGGAAACGATGTTTGTTTGTATCAGCATGATAATACACCCTGTCATAAAGTAGCACCTGTGATGCAATGGTTTGTGGACAACAACATTCCTGTAATGGACTGGCCTTCCCAGAGTCCCGCCCTGAACACAGTGCAACACCTTTGTGACAAGTTAGACCCCAGCGTCAAACATGACTGCCTTCTGTGTTTTCAGCTCTTGTGGAATAATAAGTTGGCATTCCTCCACAGGCTTTCAGACACCTAATCTAATGTCTACCTAGCAGAATTCCAGTCGTAACAAAGGCGAAGGGTCAACATAATTCATATTAATGTCAGCTAGTAGCTATCCGAATACTTTTGATCAGATAGCTTAGCTATAGAGGTAGGAAAGACATTTTCGCCCTTACTGCACTTCCTCATTAGGGCACTGTATCTGAAGTTCTTTGTATCTAGATATCGAAAGAGAGTTGGAATTTTTCTGCTCTGCAGCCGACCGAACATTTCACTCACAACAAGGAAGAAGTGTCAAGTTCACATTACATCTGGCCGTTCTGTCAGCAAGGATTCTCGATCTGCTTGTGGCACGAAGGTCGATGTTGTGCTTTGCACACCCGGGTTTCCCCTCGGAAGACAATACAGGGCCGAGTTTTCCCTGG
This sequence comes from Schistocerca americana, assembly GCF_021461395.2. Lineage (NCBI taxonomy): Eukaryota > Metazoa > Arthropoda > Insecta > Orthoptera > Acrididae > Schistocerca > Schistocerca americana. The sequence goes on along the minus strand of NC_060130.1, from coordinate 584,501,738 downwards.
CAAGGTCGGATGGAGAGACACACGCAGCGACTATCAATGACCCGGGAGGCGCCAAGAAGCTCACCGCACACCCTCCTTGGGCACGTCTCCTGGAATCTTGCGTTTACCTAGGCTTATGTCTTCCGGTCTGTAAAAAAGATACCCATCACTTACGTGTCTGCTGGTGTACCTTTTCAAGTATTTACGTCTATGATAGGAAGACCAGCCGATACAGGAAGAGGGTTGTCCAGAAAGTATTGCATTGCATTTTTTTCTCAGCCGAAAACAATGCTACGAATGCGAAACGTTACGTACGTATTAGTTGAAGTCTCCTGAGTGAGCGCGCCAAGTTTTTCGTCACTTCCGACAGATCGCGTAGCGGTAGGACAGTTTCAAAATGGCCTCTGTAGGTGATGTACTTAAGAAGCAACGTGACGTCATTGAATTTCTCACTACAGTCAGCCCCCGGTAGCTGAGTGGTCAGCGCGACAGACTGTCGATCCTAAGGGCCCGGGTTCGATTCCCGCTCAGGGACTGGGTGTTGTGTTGTCCTAATCATTATCATTCTATCCCTATCGACGCGCAAGTCGCCGAAGTGGCGTAAAATCGAAAGACTTGCACCTGGCGTGCGGTCTACCCGACGAGAGGCCCTCGTCACACGACATTTTTTTCTCACTGCAGAGAAAGAAACTGTGGAAAATATTCACAACCGCTTGTGCAATTTCTATGGAGCATCTGCTGTCAACAGAAGTACAGTTAGTCGCTGGGAACGGAGGGTGAGGTCATCAGAAGGGGGTTCGGCGGAGCTCCATGATTTTAGCCGTCGGGGAGACCATCCACGGCTGTCACACCTGACAGCCCTGACGTAGCCCCCTCGGACTTCCACTTGTTTGGGCCATTAAAGGGTGTCATTCGTGGAAGACAGTTTGAGGACGATGAAGAGGTGATTCACACAGTGGAGCATTGGCTCCGCTACTAGGACAAGGATTGGTAACGACAGGGCATACACGCCCTTGTTTCGAGCTGGAGGAAGGCCATAGAACAGGGTGGAGATTACGTGGAAAAATACGTAGCAAACTGTGGACGACTGGACACATACTATCCGGTCGGATCCACTACACTTTCGTTTGTAGACGAGTGCCGTACAGCATAGTGTTCAGTGAATATCTTAGGAAACCTTCTGCAGAGCTGCATGGAACTCGTGGCACAAGCTGAAGAGGGTTTCGTTTTACCGTGTGGGTCTTAAGTTTAAACAAAAATGGGTCCTTTGGATGAGGTTAAATGTACCACGAATCAGGTTGGCAACGTCGAGGTCCTGAAAACTAAGTTTTTCTGTTTGTCCTTAGTCTACTACCAAAGAAAAATCTCACCTGGTTACCTACAGAAACCTAAAAAATGTTAACCATGACGCTCTTCAAAAGGATTGCACAGACATCCCTTGGCATGATATAAGCAATGAACCGACTTTAGACGGAAAAATTCGGGAATTATGTCGCAAAATTATTGCACTGTATGATAAACATGCTCCTCAACGCACTGTCAAGGTAAAGAGAGCTCCCGCTCCGTGGCTCACCACTGCATTACGCCAGTTAATGAATAAACGTGGTGCTGCACATAGGGCCTTCAAGCGTAACCCAACTCCCGAGGCGTACGAAGCTTATAGGAAACTCCGAAATAGAACCAAGAAAAGCGTGAGGAATGCCAAAATCAGACATGCCCGCTCTGCCGTATGCGGCATATCAAAACCTGCTGCACTGTGGAAAAAGCAGCGCAGTTTCGGTATAGGGAAGCGAAGATCTGACGCTGTTTATCAAGCGTCTGTAGAAGAATTAAACGATTTCTTCTCAACAGCTGTAAACTGCCACGCAGCGACAAATTACCAGCCCCATGATATCAATCTCTCGAGAGACAACTATTTCCTAAAACGTGTCACTACCGGCACAGTACACAAGGCAATTATGAGAATCTCTTCCGAGGCAGTAGGAAATGATGGAGTGAGCATTGGCATGATTAATAACGTCGTAAACACTATTACTCCAGTTATCACAGAAATCTTCAACCTGTCTCTTGTCAGTAGTACATATCCTACTGAGTGGAAGCAAAGTTTAATTCAATCTATACCCAAGACTGACAACCCTAAGTCGCCAGGTGACTACAGGCCGATCAGCATACTTCCTGCAATATCTAAAGCCCTAGAATACATCGTTCATGAACAGCTGACGGATTACCTCAAAACTCATAACATCCACGACAAATATCAGTCAGGCTTTCGAAAGCACCATAGTACAGCAACTGCATTAATCAGTAACTGATGACATTAAACATGCTATGGACAGACGTGAAGCTACCATCCTAACACTGCTTGACTTTAGCAAGGCTTTTGATACAGTTGACTATGATATATTACTAATTAAAATGAAGCAGCTGAATTTCTCAAACAGCGCAATACACTGGTTCGACAACTACCTGAAAAACAGAAGTCAACAAGTCATTTGTGGGTCGGAAAAGTCATCATGGAAAAACGTGCGCTCTGGAGTTCCCCAAGGCTCCGTCCTTGGTCCATTACTCTTCTCACTGTACATTAATGATAGTTCTTCAGTGATTCACTCCTGCAACTACCATCTATATGCCGACGACATCCAACTGTACATAAGTGCAAGCCCCAAGAACATTGCTGACGCAGTAGCGAGTATGAACGCAGATCTTTGCTCTGTTTCTCGATGGGCACAGAACCTAGGTCTGAAACTAAACCCCAAGAAATTCCAGGTCATACTTATATCTCATCCAAAGTTAATCAGTCGGTACTTTCGCGAAACAGTCCCTCAAATACTCCTCAATGGTACCCAACTACCATACCAAAAAACAGTAAAAGACCTTGGAATAATCTTGGATGAACACCTAAACTGGGAAGAACAAACAGTCACAGCTTGCCGGAAATCGCTCTCCTCCCTACATGCAATTCAAAAATTTAGAAAAATATTTCCAACCCATGTTAAACAAAAGTTAGTCCAAACACTAGTCTTGCCTAATCTTTACTACTGTGATGTAGTTCAACACGGCACAAATAGTGAAAATTCGAGATGCCTCGAGCTAGTGATGAATGCTTGCGTTAGATACGTATGCAATATACGGTTGTATGATCATATCAGTCCTTCATACTCCCAGCTAGGTTGGATACGCCCACATAAGGCACGCGATCTCCACACGATGTGCTTACTTCATCGATTTCTTAGCCACTGGTGCCCCCAATACTTATCTTCTCACATTAAACACCTATCATCATTCCACAACCGCAATACCAGATCGGATACGTCTAGCATCTTGGCCGTACCTTTATATAACACAAAATCTTTCTCCGTGTCATTCTCCATATCAGCCATACGACTATGGAATGCGCTCCCCTGTGATCTGCGTCTTATCCAAAACCATTCAACATTCAAGAGGGAACTCAAGACTTACATATTAGGGACGGTATAGCCACCATTGTTGTGCCCTTCTCATCTTTTTCTTTCTCCTCTCCATCATAGCTTCGAATTTTACCATTCTATTTCTCTTCCTCTAACCTATCTACCTCTTCTATATCTCTTTCACCCCATTCCATCGTCTTATGTCTCTGCTTGATGAGAATAACTCACAAGCTGCAAGAATATAACGAGAAAATTCCCAACTAGCAATAGGATTGACATTCATAAAAGAAAAATATGTTTACTTTCATATACATAGTCATTATTATTATTATTATTATTATTATTATTATTATTCTTGATTGTTATAATTTTTTTGATTGTTATAATTATCATTGTACTACTTTTATAATCTCTATTTTTTTTCTTTAACATTAATACTGTATAACATGTTATATGTCCTTAATGTTCTGTAGAAACTGAAATTTGTTGAATCTGAGTATGCCTGGTTAGGTTTAAGAGAGGGCCTGAAGGCCCTAGTATTGCCAGGTAAAATAAATGCATAAATAAATAAATAATAGCCTATCTCCCAACATGACGATTTCCGTGTCTACTTAGTAAAAAATCTGTGACTCCTTGACATATGCAGAAGTACACTAAGAAGCCATCACACATCACACAAAGTACATTGATACTAACTCAAATGAAATTATCCAGACCAACTGGAATATTGTGATCGTTTCTACAATGCTACTGCAGCGTTTGCAGCTTATCATGTAGGTGTGGCAGCATCAATTGAACGAATTCAGAGATGTGCTGCTAGGACAGTAAAAATTTGGTATCCTCACAAGGAAGTCTAATAAATATTCTCATTTGACGTAACTGGCAATTTACGGAAAATCAAGGACGTCATTATCGCAAAACCTTGTAGGGTACATTGGAAAACCAGTATTCGATGAAAGGATAGAATGTACCCAATATTAGTGCGATTTGCACTCCAGAAAGTGCTTTACAATGGTTTACCAAGCTTTTCGTTTTGGTGTAGCATGAATAGTTAGGCTAATGTCTTTTCCATCCACAAACTTCTCAAGCTCGTGCTACAGCAGTTCTCACTTGTTAGCAGTGAAAGACAGTGCGATTGTTAACAGAGATAAATTGAACATGAGGCAGAGAGAGAGAGAGAGAGAGAGAGAGAGACGTCATGATTTTATTCAGTCTTATTCTTAACCGCTCAGAAAAGAAAATGAAAGAATTTCAGACACTAACGAATCCGTGGAGGATATCACTAACGTTTTCACTCTTCAGTGTATTGCAATATATGTGTCAGAAATGAAACGCTGCAAAGGGACTCCAGTGTGGCCAAAGAATTCAGCAGATTCTTAAAAAAAAACTATGAAATAATATCCCAGAGCCTTGAAATAGCTCCGAAACGCGCACTGATTTATCAAAACGTGTGTTACAGCCTGTTGAAGGATTCTATACAGTAACAGTAATACAATAGAAGATAAGAGTTCCATGCTCCCCCAGTATTGAGGTCTTCAGGGAAATAGCACTAGACCATTTGGACCGGTATGGGATATGAAATTTTAAATGATGCGGGTGCAGTAGTCCTGAGCTTATTGGCGGTAGTGATTCAGAAAATGTCCAGAGTGCATTTAATTCCTAGTCCTCCTGAATGCGATGCTGCAATTTGAACATCAGAATCCCTTATTAGACAGAAGACACGATACCACTACAGACTGTATGATGACCATGGATGATAACGGTGATTTTGCTGAATTGTTTAAATTCATTATTCCCGGGAAATCTTCGACACTTTTCATTACTTAGTTCAGCAGTCTCTTGGTTGTTTAATGAATTCGCCGAGTTTGTATTTTTTTATAGTCACATTGCAACTCCTAATATTATCGCAAGCACCTCCCCATTTCTTCTTGCAATTACACAATTAGCCTCTGCTGTCTTTTCCACTTATTTCTCGTTCTGCTGGTGGAAATGAGAGAGTTTAGTTTGAGAAGCCGGAATTTGCACGCTAGTATCGCAACTGGCCGCCCACTAAATAGCGACAGGTGGTCTTTTCAGATGAACTACATTTTATGCTCCATCGGACTGAAAGCAAGCACCCTGCAACATTCGTCAGAAGAGTCCAGGCCGGAGGTAGCCTTATGGTCCGGGTAATGTTTTCTTGTGATTACCTGGTTGATCTCGTCATTCTGGAAGGCGCAATGGGTCAACACAATTACACATCTGTCGTTGGGGACGATGTCCACCCCTAGATGTAATCTGTTTTTCCCGACACGACGACATTTATCAGCAGGAAAATACAACGTGTCACAGAACTCTCAGTATAAGTGCGTTGTTCGAATAGCACCGGATGATTTTACCGGACTCCTCTGACCACCAAACTCTTCGGATTTTAACCGAATCGACCATCGATCGGGCTATTCTCGCCATGGATCCTCAACCGAGAAACGTAGCGCAGCGGGCCAAGGCACTGGAGTCAGCGTGGCTCCACATCCATAACGGTACGTTCCAGAACCTCCCTGCACGTCTCGCAGCGGTGCGCTCTGCAAAAGCTGGTTATTCAGGTTTTTGACAGGTGTGTGACTGGACAGTGTACAATATTTTTATGTTGCTATTCCTATCATGACTAAGGCCCACACCGTGAACGTCAACCAGGTGGCTTAGTCCAACAATCTCGGTGACCAAGTGTTGTCCTTTTTTCCACATCTCCATGACGAGTACACTGGCTTCCAAGATGACAACGGTTGTGTTCACCGAGTTGCACGCATTACGTTCCTGGTTTGAGAAAGACTCGGCCACCTTCGAGCCTCGACTGGCCCGCTAAATCGCCCGATGTTAATCCCATATAAAATGTCTGGGACTGCTTGGAACAGAGGTTAACCATAGCAATCGGCATTCCCACAATTTCTACATCTGCATCTACATTGATACTCCGCAAGCCACCCAACGGTGTGTGGCGGAGGGCACTTTACGTGCCACTGTCATTACCTCCCTTTCCTGTTCCAGTCGCGTATGGTTCGCGGGAAGAACGACTGTCTGAAAGCCTCCGTGCGCGCTCTAATCTCTCTAATTTTACATTCGTGATCTCCTCGGGAAGTATAAGTAGGGGGAAGCAATATATTCGATACCTCATCCAGAAACGCACCCTCTCGAAACCTGGCGAGCAAGCTACACCGCGATGCAGAGCGCCTCTCTTGCAGAGTCTGCCACTTGAGTTTATTAAACATCTCCGTAACGCTATCACGGTTACCAAATAACCCAGTGACGAAACGCGCCGCTCTTCTTTGGATCTTCTCTATCTCCTCCGTCAACCCGACCTGGTACGGATCCCACACTGATGAGCAATACTCAAGTATAGGTCGAACGAGTGTTTTGTAAGCCACCTCCTTTGTTGATGGACTACATTTTCTAAGCACTCTCCCAATGAATCTCAACCTGGTACCCGCCTTACCAACAATTAGTTTTATATGATCATTCCACTTCAAATCGTTCCGTACGCATACTCCCAGATATTTTACAGAAGTAACTGCTACCAGTGTTTGTTCCGCTATCATATAATCACACAATAAAGGATCCTTCTTTCTATGTATTCGCAATACATTACATTTGTCTATGTTAAGGGTCAGTTGCCACTCCCTGCACCAAGTGCCTATCCGCTGCAGATCTTCCTGTATTTCGCTACAATTTTCTAATGCAGCAACTTCTCTGTATACTACAGCATCATCCGCGAAAAGCCGCATGGAACTTCCGACACTATCTACTAAGTCATTTATATATATTGTGAAAAGCAATGGTCCCATAACACTCCCCTGTGGCACGCCAGAGGTTACTTTAACGTCTGTAGATGTCTCTCCATTGATAACAACATGCTGTGTTCTGTTTGCTAAAAACTCTTCAATCCAGCCACACAGCTGGTCTGATATTCCGTAGGCTCTTACTTTGTTTATCAGGCGACAGTGCGGAACTGTATCGAACGCCTTCCGGAAGTCAAGAAAAAATAGCATCTACCTGGGAGCCTGTATCTAATATTTTCTGGGTCTCATGAACAAATAAGGCGAGTTGGGTCTCACACGATCGCTGTTTCCGGAATCCATGTTGATTCCTACATAGTAGATTCTGGGTTTCCAGAAATGACATGATACGCGAGCAAAAAACATGTTCTAAAATTCTACAAGAGATCGACGTAAGAGATATAGGTCTATAGTTTTGCGCATCTGCTCGACGACCCGTCTTGAAGACTGGGACTATCTGTGCTCTTTTCCAATCATTTGGAACCCTCCGTTCCTCTAGAGACTTGCGGTACACGGCTGTTAGAATGGGGGCAAGTTCTTTCGCGTACTCTGTGTAGAATCGAATTGGTATCCCGTCAGGTCCAGTGGACTTTCCTCTATTGAGTGATTCCAGTTGCTTTTCTATTCCTTGGACACTTATTTCGATGTCAGCCATTTTTTCGTTTGTGCGAGGATTTAGAGAAGGAACTGCAGTGCGGTCTTCCTCTGTGAAACAGCTTTGGAAAAAGGTGTTTAGTATTTCAGCTTTACGCGTGTCATCCTCTGTTTCAATGCCATCATCATCCCGTAGTGTCTGGATATGCTGTTTCGAGCCACTTACTGATTTAACGTAAGACCAGAACTTCCTAGGATTTTCTGCCAAGTCGGTACATAGAATTTTACTTTCGAATTCAATGAACGCTTCACGCATAGCCCTCCTTACGCTAACTTTGACATCGTTTAGCTTCTATTTGTCTGAGAGGTTTTGGCTGCGTTTAAACTTGGAGTGGAGCTCTCTTTGCTTTCGAGCCGGCCGTTGTGGCCGAGCGGTTCTAGGCGCTACAGTCCAGAACCGCGCTGCTGCTACGGTCGCAGGTTCGAATCCTGCCTCGGGCATGGGTGTGTGTGCTGTCCTTAGGTTAGTTAGGTTTAAGTAGTTCAAGTCCAGGGGACTGATGACCTCAGATGTTAAGTCCCATAGTGCTTATAGCCATTTTGAACCACAATTTGATAATTTTGCGTAATCTGATCACCAATGAGGGGCTTCAGCTGGATATGGCATACCTCAAGAAAGTTCTGGACTCTCTCTCTCTCTCTCTTTCTCTCTCTCTCTCTCTCTCTCTCTCTCTCTCTCTCTCTCGCTTGCCGAAATGATATTATTTTCAATGTTGGAGGCGGTGTTTCACGGTATTAACATGTTATCACCTGTGTGTGACTGATGTTTGCCAGTTGTGCTTATGTTATGTAGTTGCCTCCTTATGTGCGCCCCTTTCCACTTCGATTCGACTCTCATGACGTCACTACTCTCTAACTTACCACTTTCTTTACTTCTAAAATTGCTAAGAAAATCACTTTGCAGTATATTCGTTCTCATGATGCATAATAGAGACAGCTATTGACGTGTGTCCGGAAACACTGGCTTGAGCTGGAATCAAACCATCTACATATCCATTTACATACATACTCCACAAGCTACCGTAATGTGCATGGCGGAGAATACCACGTACCACTACTAGCCATTTCCTCTCTTGTTCCACTCGCTAATCCAGTGACGGAAAAACGACTGTCTAAAACCCTCCATACGAGCCCTAGTTTCTCGCATCTTATCTTTAAAGTTCTTTCGCGAAATGTACGTTAGCGGTAGTAGAATCGTTCTGCATTCGGTCTCAAATACCAGTTCTCTGAATTTCCGCTATAGTGCCTCGCGAAAGGAGCGTCGTCATCGTCCAGGGATTCCAATTTGAGCTCACGAAGCTTCTCCGTAATACTTGTGTGCTGATCGACCCTACCGGTAACAAATCTAGTAGCACGCTTCTGAATTGCTTCGATGTGTTCCTTTAGTCAGACCTGGTGAGAATCCCGAACACTCGAACAGTACTCAAGATAAGGTCGCACTAGCGTTCTATCCGTTGTCTCCTTTATGGATCATCTATACTTTCTCATAAATCTCCCAATAAAACGGAGCTGAGCATTCGCCTTCCCTACTACCAACATGACGTGCTCATTCCATTTCATATCGCTTTGCAACTTCAGGCCTAGATATTTGATCTATGTGACTGCCAAGCAGCACCCCACTAATCCTGTATTCCAACAACAAAGGACTGTTTTTCGTACTTACCCGTGTTAACTTACATTTTCCTACTTTTAGAGCAAGCTGCCGGTCATCACACCGACTAGAAATTTCGTCTGTCATCTTGTATCCTCCTACAGTCACTCAACAACGACACCTTCCCTTACACCATAGTGCCATCTGCATGCAGTCGCATCCTGTCTGCCACATCATTTATGTATACAGGGTGAACGTTAATAAAATCGATAAACTGCAGGGACAGATTCCTGGCTGAAAATGGAGGAAAAAGGGTTCTATGAACACGTATCCGGAAATGCATCGTTGCCACAGTAGATGGCACTGATCACGTGCCACGTGCCCGTGTGTTCATTGTATGTTGCAGGCTGTGTGATTGACGTAACGTACTGTCGGCAGCAGAATGGTTCGGTATTCATGTCGGGACCAAGCTGACATGGTGTTTGTGTACTGCCAAGCAGATGGAAACGGCCGAGAGGCACCACGACTTTACCAAAACAAGTGCCATCACAGACACCAACAACATCGTACAACATTTCAAGCCCTTTTTGGGCAATTGTTTGATCATGGGTCTTTTCAGACAGACAAACGTGCAGGGAAGCGGCGGACTGTGCGAACCCCGGATTTGGAGCACCGAGTTCTACAGGATACTGAGACGAATCCCAGTACAAGCTCCTGGCAAGTGGCCCGCCAACATGGTTCAAGCCAAAGTGCGATTACGTGTATCCTGCATGGCAACAGCTACCGCCTTTATCACATGCTACGAGTGCAAGGATTATCAGCAGCAGACTTCCCTCTTCGGGAAGGATTTTGTCGATGGGTTTTGCACCAGATCATCGCAATTATGGGATTTCTGTCATCAGTCCTCTTTACCGACGAATCATTCTGCTGCTTACAATATGCTGCGTGAATCACACAACCTGCCGCAAACATGGAACACACGACATGTGTCAGAGGAACTTTCATTCGTCAGCTCCATCTACCGTGGCAACGATATATCTTTGGGCACATGTTCAAAGGACCTTTTTTCTTCCGTTTCCAGTCAGGATTCCGTCCCTGCAGTTTGTCGGTTTTGTTAATGCCCACCCTATACAGATAATAAGAGCGGTCCTATGACACTTCTCTGGGACACTCCTGACGATACACTTGCTCTGATGAACACTCGCCGTCGAGGGCAAAGTACTATTACTTAGAAAGTCCTCGAGCCACTCACATATCTTGTAACCCATCCAGTACTCACGGACCTTCGTCAGCAGTCTGCAGCGGGGCAGCGTGTCAAACGCTTTTCGGAACTCTAGGAATATGGTATGGTACCTGTCTGTTACCCCCCTATGGGCTGTAGGATATCATGTGAGAAAATGCAAACCGGGTTTCGCACTAACGACGTTTCCTAAATTCGTGTTGATTGTGGACAGGAGCTTTTCTGTCACAAGGGAATTTATTATATTCGAACTGAGGATAAGTTCAAGAATTCTGTAGCAAACCACTGTTAAGGATGGGGATATCAACCTCCAACATAGGCTACTGTACTGACGCATCCTTGGTCTGCTCCGAATACACAAGTGCAACTGTTAACTTTTGTCTGTCAGCACTGAAGGCCTGTTTGGATTTGACCCCGGGTTCACCCATTTCGGCGGGTAATGACGTACTACTGTTGCTGTTCGGAACATTAATCGCAGCCATAGAGTACTGACTGCCCAACCCCATGCTAAAAATCAGAATTACGAATGTTTATTTGTGTACACTAACACCGCCATGACCTAAAATCGGACTCGTGGACACACACCAAGCTGGAAGTGCAGTACCACAGCTGCTGTCCGAAGATGATTCTCATACTGCGAATGCAACAAGGCCACGTAACATGCGTTAGTCGAGGTACTACTGTTGCTTTTTACGAACGTTAAACGCCGTCGTAATCTACTAACGACCCAAATCCATCCCAAAACTCACGATAGCGATTGTTTACTCGTGTACCTGAACACTGTCACGGCCTAAAATAGATCTCAGAGTCGTAACCCACAGCGGAAATGCGCTCCCACTGCTGGTTTCCGAACATCAAGCGCCCTCATTGGCTCCCTGTGGGTGCAACGAGGCCATCGGTGTGACTGTTTACTCGTATCCCGTGGTCTACCTCGGGATCTGTATCGAACGGCGCCCAGGTGCGCTATCGGTATCGACGCCCCAAGCGGGCCACGGCACACGGCTAGACGCACGCGGCGACACCTGTTGCTGTCCCCGCCCCCTGGCGCGCCGGCCAACACGATGCGGCGTGCAGGGCGTGGCCAGCGCGGGGCGCGGCCTAGCGCCGAGCGCTGACGGAGGCGCCCGAAGCTCGAGCGCGCGCTGCCCGAGCGTTCGCGCCGGCCGAATCGCTCATTATTTTGCAGCGAGTCGTTAAGGAGGAGGAGAGTATTGTTGTCGCACAGTGATGGGCGCAGCGTCGTCAAGGTTGCGTGTGCGCTGGCAGCGGGCAGTGAGCGTGTGAAATCTCAGCGGGCGAGTTTTTTTGTGCAGCATGTTGCCGTACCAGGCGGTGGCGATGGACTACGCCGTCACGTCGTCCTTTCAGCGGCAGCCGGGTTCTGGTGCGCTCATCAACCCGGCCTTCACGCACTCCTGGTTCGTACCGGCGGACTATGTCCCCTGCAAACAGAAACAGTCGAACATCCTCGAACCAGGGCATGTTATATTACAATACTATTCTCTGCCTGCTGTAGCTCTTAACTCGTGTTCCCCGTTAACGGATCTACGAACGCTCTAATGGTTTTTGCTAGCACTCTCCTCAGATGACTCGCTCCACCGAGCTTCCTCTCTGACAGTTCACTTGTTCTTGTTCAGCCCTTTCAAAAATTCCGAGGGAACGAACCTTGGAAGAGACTGAGTGGAGCGTCGAGAGCGCGGAGGAAGACTCGGAGGAACCATCAGAGCTTCGCGGACGTTTTGCGGAAGTTGAATTGCCCTCTCCTGCGCTTGCACCTTCTTCCTGTTACCGTTGTTTCTCGCTGCTGTGCATTCGTCTGCTGTGTCTTGCGTGTGTACATTTTGTGACAACCTGTGTTGTTCCTTTGTATCGTTCTGTGAAAACAAACTTTGTCAGTGATTAACTCCGCGATATTGGACGAACAGTGCAATGTGTTTCTTCTTAGCAGCCAAAACATTTTCCTTCCTAGGAGCGGCATCGGATAGCTGGATCATGTCCGAGATGCGAATTACTCCTCTTTGTAAGTTGGTCGGCTCCGAAGCCGCGGCTTAAGTTACAGTGTCTTCCAAAAACCCAATAGTCATTGGAACGTGTACTCTCAGCATTCCTGATTCACACCATCTAGACACGAACTCGGTTGGGGATGGTAACGCGCTACCTCTGTTGAGCTTCATAAGCATTTCTTTCAGATATCAAACAGCTGAAGCGCAATAAATCTTGAAGAGGTTTTGTAATATTTTGTTAGGATCTGCTGAGCGTAGCAGAGACATAACGTCGCAGGAGCTTCGACAAAGTGATTTCAGTTCACCGAGCATGTTTGGTATTGCTGACTGCACAACCGTTTATGTGAGATAAGGATGTGCATTGGAAAACAGCCTATCTTCATAGGTGGGATACGCTCATTGAATCTCTGTAAGAAGAGAAAAGGTTAGCTTTTAATGTCCCGTCCACGTCGAGGACATCAGCGATATTAGGCAATAGTTGAGTTGAATATAGAGTCAAGTCGAGGACAGTGGCCTATTCACAGGAAGTATCCGGACATTTGTCTTAAATAATTTATAAAAATCAGGGAACCCCAAAATCTGTGTGTCTGAACAGGAATTTGAAGCCCAGTCTTCCCTAATATGAGTAGTCCAACGTCTTACGTAAAGTGTCACCCTCGCTCTGCAGCCCCCCCCCCCCCCCCCCCCCACCGACCCCACTCTCTGCAGACACAGATTTCACGGCACACTGAAGTAGGTGACTTTAGACCAAGAGGGTAAATATTATCTCCCCGAACCTTACATCCTAGAGTAGCCCATTCCAAACGGCCCTCGAAACTAAGGGTCGCTTAGGACTTAATTTACCGCCTAGACACAAAAAACGAGGCTACTCGTGTAACTAAGGAGATACATGTCATGGTGTATTAGTGCGCGACTGCTGTTTGACCTTCAACTTTGTTCAGCTGAGAGACAGTACACAAGCAGTTTAGCACAGGCATTTTCTGGACCTCGACTGGGAAATTCCATGGACGGAGTCTGATACCGAACGAATGGGAATGATATTGCAAATTTATGTACATAACAGATATAGTCAGCCAGTGGTGGTCATCATTTGCGTCCATACTCGTCAGCATTCGTTCCTTCCACTGCTCAAACCATTTCTGATCGTCGTTCGCCGCAAGGCTGTTCGGGAGCTCCGTCGTTTTTGCCTTCCGGCTGACAGTAAGAACACGCCTGCAGTAAACTGTTAGCCCTCTGCTACTGAGTTGAGCGATTTGATTAAATGTACCACAGTGTAAAAATACAGTTCAAGGTCGGATACATTCACAGTTCTTTAGAAATGCTATCTCTCTCTCTCTCTCTCTCTCTCTCTCTCTCTCTCTCTCTCCCTCCCTCCCTCCCTCCCTCCCTCCCTCCCTCCCTCTCCCTCTCCCCCTCCCTCCCTCCCTCCCTCCGTGTGTGTATGTGTGTGAGTGAGACAGTGAGTGAGTGAGTGAGTGAGCGACAGAAGTACGCCAACAGTCTTAAGAAAAATGTTGTTGACACATGTCGCGTGAGCAACGCAACATCGTTCTGAATCTATATAAGCAGAGGAAAATCTGAACAACACTTTGGGATTGTTTGCAGATGATGCTGTCGTTAGCATCAAGTAAAGTCACAAGAAGATCTAAATGAATTGTAAAATAATTTAGAGATGAGTGAGGTCGTCCCCATGAGTGCCCAAAAAATTGCGTTAAATTACGATTAAATGATAAATCTCACAAATTTACAGGTTGTCAATTCAAATAAATATCTAGGAATTTCAATTACAAACAAGTTAAATCGGTACCATAACACAGAATATGTTGTGGGGGGGGGGGGGGGGGTGAACCAGGGACTGCGTTTTATTGGCAGAACTCTTAGAAGATGCAACACATCCACTACAGAGACTGCCTATACTACTGTTGTCCGTCCTCTTATGGAGTTTTGGTGAGCGGTGTGGTGTCCTTTACTAGATAGGATTGATGAGTTCAAAGAAGTGCACCTCGTTTTGTATTATCGCGAAATAGGTGAGAGAGTGTGACGGATATGAAATGAGAGTTGGGCTTGCAGTCATTCACACAAAGGCTTTTTTCGTTGCGGCAGGACCTTTCCACAAAATTTCAATCATCAACTTTCTCCTCTGAATGAGAAAATATTTTGTTGGCCCCCAGCTACTTACGGAGAAATTACCATGCTAGCAAAATAAGATAAATCAAAAATCGCACGGAAGGATGTAAATGTTCATTTTCCCATGTGCTAGTAGAGAGTGGATCGGTCGATGAATAGGCTGGAAGTGGTTCCATGAATCCTCTGACAACCACTTACGTGTGGATTACAAGTAATCATTTAGATCCAGAACTAAACTTCATATTCTAAAAATGGCAGCAGTTGCTCTACCCCACAACTGCACCTCTGGAAGGATATGGAAGTTGTAGTTCTGCTCATATACTTAAGACAAGACTCTGGCAGCGCTCAGTCGCAATGAATTAACTACTCGCTACGAAGCACAATCCACGCCTGTCGTATCCTGCTTATGTCCTGGAACAGTTCTCTTCATTCACCGAGCATGAATAGAACTGCATGATTGTTGACAACGGCTTTTACATACCCGTTACATAAGATTTAAACTTCATTTTTAGTTATAGTCGAGAGGGTACCCAGATTCTGCGCTATTGGGAGAAAAGAGAACGGTGGGGGGCGGAGGGGGGGAGACGGAGGGGGGGGGGCAGTGAGGACGGCAACTAATGTTTATTCCACTATAAATGACGAAATAGTTTTGCACTTTCACCACGAAAGGCTACGGGTACACTAACTATTATTCAGTACCCATTACATATTCTCACTTTCAAACTGATACTAAGTTGGTATGTCGAGGTGGGCAGGATGGGGATGGGGGCTGCCCATCTCTGCCTCTTGCTGGGTACGTACAAAATCATTGGGATAGAAACTTCGGGCGATAATTATAATGGTGCATGCTGGAATTACGTAGTGACGAACTTGTTAATGCTTATTTGAGATATTAATAGAGATACTGGTCATGCTGTACACTTCAGGCAGCTAACACCTACGAAGATGAGAGCGGTGAGCAAGACAAAAGTTAAATTCGTGCTCACTGAGAAGACGGGCCCGATTTCCTCTGAGACGCAGAGTCGGTTGGTGTTTCACAAATCTATTACGAACGAGGAACTAATACAAATTAATTAACAGCAACAGAACACGCAGAAATGTTGAGTTAGAATTGCTTAGTTTTCAGCTGAGGATGGAAACTCACCGTCGAGACGCAACGTAGTGTTTTATCTGGTAGAGAAATGCGTCACTGAAGGAGTCATTTGGGTGGATTTCGCCGCTAAAACGACGTTCCGCGGGGACGCGGGGCGCGTGTTCCGGCAGGCGTATCAGCGAGTGACGCAAGTACGCCAGTAGCCGAGTTTCCCGGCGCGCTGCGTCGCCTCCGCCTGCGAAACTTTCCTCACAATTGCTGGACTCGCTCCAAAATTTCGATTCCGTCAGGCAAACTCCCTGGAACTGGCATCGTTCGCTAGTCGTTTGCAAGAACCGATATCTTCTTCCGAATGTTGCGGTTTTGCCCATTGTTTTCTGAGGGACTCTTTCCAAGGAACTCTTGGCATCCTCGCGTCGTTGAAAAAAAAAAAAAAAGAAAAATATAAAATGCTGTCTTGCCAATGACAGGGACACATTTATTGACAGGTATCCGAACTGCGTGATTTAAAACGGGTACGCTTAAAAACACACACGCACACACACACACACGCCGCAGATGTCGACATGGAGCTGGAGAATTTCGCTCTCTTGTACCAATTTTGTCCGTTCAGCAAAGTATACAAGTACTCAGTACGTTTTGTTATCAAACAAGAGCGTTGGAAACACAGTCATGACTTTATTAAATGAAGGTGGCGTTCTTCCACTTAGGTCGTGTTTATGTAGACCGCTTCTTAAGATTATTAAGCCATAATCGAGTGAACGTGCCACATGTATGAAAATGGCAACATATTCGCATTGCTTCCCTTTGATCTTTTTTTCCCAAGTTGTTTCGTTGCTGAGGTTTCAGAGTACAAATTGTAAACCAAGACAAATAGAAACACATCGTGTGATTACATTGCCATTTTCATACTACAGCACCTAGTTCTCGCTAAAAACTCGATAGTAGCTTAAAAATCAGAAACTGGTTGTGGATCACGCAAGACGACAGTTGGCAAAATGTTGCCTCCCTCCTGAACAGGTGGGTAAGGAATCTGCCATGTGCTTGGTACTTAGGTGCCCTGTCCCTGGCAAGAGTGGTAAGGAAAATGACAGGAAATTCCAGTCAGAATTCGATTCTACCGTTTCAGTACTGCACAGCCTCTCCCAACGCGGTTCGTACTCTTCAATGTCCGTTGCTACAGATATTATTGGCTTCTTACGTGGGGAGACATCCTTCGTCGTCCACTGAAAATAGCTGTCTCTCTTCTTGTAAAATATTTTGATAAAACGTTTTAAACGGCTTCACTTTAAACCCTAAGCCTGAATGAAGCCGTTACTCGAAGTGTCATGTAGCGAGTTCGAGTCGTTACCGGTGGAGAAGCTCTGCAGCGGGATGGATTTTCGTCACGGTGTGGATAAATTTTTCTTCCGTCAGCAGTTCGATATCCATTCCCGACTAGAATGAAAAATGTATTCAGCGGCGGCCATGGGAGCGTGACGAAATTGTATAAAATTTTTAGCTAGTAACTCAAACGAATACGCTGCTCTCAAACAGTCAATGATTTATTCATTTATACTACTTTTTAAAATTGTCGTTAAAATGCGAATTTTCTATTATAGTATTTACTTATTCGCAAGTATACTGTTGGATCCTCACAGATGACCACTTCTTTCAAATAAAGCCTCCCCCTCTTCTCCCCTTCTTTCCCTGCCAGCCCACAGCTACGAATAAAGAATTTGTATTCATTTTCTGGAAATTTAACATTCAACAATTGCACCCTCTTAGCAGCAACAAGAGGTGTCAAGAAATAAATGAGTGGGGAGTTGCTCGATCAGCGCGCAGTGACGGCTTCGCCAGATTAACCTCTCCAACAGTGTGTTCACTTGGTTATCATGTGTCAATCAAATTTTTTATGTTGCGCGTTCTGCATACTGAAGGTAGTACGGAGCACACCTCCAGTCGCCTGCTTGATTCGCTTCCCTCTTGTGATTACACATCCTCAACACCTGCGGCAGTTTTCGGTACTTGTCATTTTTATTCTGTCGTCTTTGGATGATGTGCCAGTGTGTTAACTGAACAGTACACTGTGCTACAGAATATAGACAGTATGAATAACGAGCTTAGGCTGAATGTTTGACACTGAAATTACTGCTAGCGCTACGATCTTTTTTTGTGAGGCTCAAAGCATCTAG
The DNA here is from genome assembly GCF_021461395.2 of Schistocerca americana. Lineage (NCBI taxonomy): Eukaryota > Metazoa > Arthropoda > Insecta > Orthoptera > Acrididae > Schistocerca > Schistocerca americana. Next base: position 584,483,661 of record NC_060130.1, on the reverse strand, counting down.
TTACGAAATATCTGACAACTTCGTGGATTTTTCTTTCGTTATGAATGTTGCAAGACGAATGGTATACGGATAAAGTGACTTCCTCTGGGAAAAGCCGAATACAATAAACGTGCATAAGAGATTTACAAGGCTCGATGCCGGATATAAGAGCAAAGATTTCCGTATCGTAGCGCTGAGCTAATGAAAATGTGTTTTGCGAAGAGCTACGCTCTCTGACAAGGTAAAACAGCGATGCATTACTGGTGCAGAGGCAAGTAACAGACCACCTCAAATGGTAAAGACCAGCCTCTTTTAATCTTGTGGTTCAAGGACACATTTTACCCCTGTTCGCTCTCAGATACACGCATATGGAAATGCGGTCCTGCCTTCTGTGAACACAATTCTGTTCTTTAACACCCATACTCTCTTCGGCGAAGTTTCCCCATCGTCAATACGTTCAATTCATTTTCTGTCGAATAATAGGTAAAAATTTTGGGTGATAATAGTGCTATAAATATGAATACCACAATCCCAAAACCGTGTATATTGTACGTAATGTTTGCCTATTATCGACACAAAATAATATTAACCTCCTGACCATTGTGATGAAACTTCACCGAAACATGTATGGCTGTTACAAAAGAATATTTCTAAAATTATATGCCATCCTTTCCTCTAATGCGAAATTACTCAATTTCCTACATACTAACATTTTTTTCCAAAGCAACACCCCGTTAATCTATTCTCAATACTTCAGCCAGTTTAGAAAACTCACCCGACCTGAGCTGTCTGTTTGTAGTTTCCTCGAAACAATTTACTGCACAGCAGCTACCAGTAACTTAAAATCTTAGCTATGATTGTATTACGTACGTATCAACGGATCAGTTTCTGTATTTCAAATTGTCAGTCAATGAATCACATAAACAGTACAAAAAGGAAATGCTAACACAGTAACGCATATGCTGCATCTCTGTCGTTAAGTATCCACATTAATGAAAGAATTCCAGAATACAGTAGTAACACACCGGGGGTATAAGCTAAGGGAAAACAACATTTCGACCTATCGAGGTGGCGCAGTGGTTAGCACACAGGACTCGTCTTCGGGAAGACGATGCTTCAAACCCGCGTCCGGCCATCCTGATTTAGATTTTCCGTAATTTTCCTAAATCGTTTCAGGCAAATGCCGGGATGGTTCCTTTGAAAGGACACAGCCTGCTCGATTTCCTTCCACGTCCTTCCCTGCTTCGTGGGACCGATGACCTCTCTGTTTGGTCCCCTCCACCAAATCAACCAACCAGACTAATATTTCGATATACCGAATACATCTCGATTATCTTAATGATGGTGACACTTCGCTTGGTCATGATCGCAGAAAATGACAGAAGAATGTTTACGCAGAACTAAATTTTTATTACAGCATCTACAGAAAAATCAGCGTATTTGCTGTTTAGTTTCTTTCAGTTTTATGCCCTTTACGCCGTCGACGCCTTTCTCAGTGTTGATCGCCAGCTACTCGGCGTAGAAATTGGTTTGGGAAACAACCTAGACAGCATTATGGAAACTATTTATACAAATCAGCTAAATTTTTGACCTTATTAAGGTTTGGTGTTGACACTAGTAAGTCAAAAGAAAAGTGTTACATTGTCATAAAATTAATTCGTACCGTCTCAGAAGAACTAATTCTATCGTCGAAACGCAGTGAACACCCTGGAACTTTATATACTTACTTAAGTCGTGCCACTTCCACACCTTCCATAGCGAAGGTAAAACAGATTGGCAGCGCGATCATACTCTGTTCCACCTCCCTCTTTTTCGTCCGCGTTAATCAGACACTAACGGAGCAACAAGAAATTCTCCTTCATGCGTGTTAGATGTTTTCGCTGCTACATCTTGTCCGAACTCGTGCTGCGCGTAAAACGTTAAATAGAAAAACGTACTTGTAATTAAAAAACCGGCACACTTTTACCTTCACGCTTTGTGAGCTTCTGGAGTTAACTAGCCTCACTCACAGCTCAGGCGACTCATCACAGCCTCTCGTGTCTTTGAGTACGTAATCATGCGGCCGCTATAAGCTCCCCTAACTCCTAACGTGCGGCTCAATCGTGAAATTGGTGCAGCCCAAACGTCTTCGTTCACAGTCTAAAAACAGAATGGCGTGCCACATTTCTCCGGCAAATAAACACGTAGATTGTAACTTTTTTAGACTGGGGGAAACCTGGGTGCCAGATGCAACAATTTAATTGATTTCCGGAGAAATCACAACTCTGAAAATAGAATGGACATGTAGAAGACTGGTGAAGATCTAAAACACAAATGAGAAGTATGACTACAATTTTGCTGCAAATTCTTTGTTCAATAATCTCGTTCGTAACGATGTATTACGTATTTGACGACGGAACGTGATTCTTCCCTTTAGTTGCAAATCGCGTCGCTCGTAGAGCCCGCTTTATCATTTCTGTGAAATAAGTGATTGTCACTAAAGGAAGTATTTAAGTTGTAGTCCCCGGTTACTTGTGGTCCGTTATTCTTTTTTGTGTCTCGTTATTAATGTCTGAGCAGTCTAGTTTCCTGGAAACAAAAAAGTACATTGATGCGATGCAAAAGCAAGTTCCATTAGTAGGTCATTGCCGTAATACTTTTTGCATCTTTTATAAGAAATGGTTGCATTTACTATTGTCCTTTTACCCTCTCACCAACACCTCCCACATCTCTGAGCCTTTTCTCTCAAATCTAAAAGGAAGCAACGTAACGCGAACAGAAAATTGCTAAACATACTGTACACGTCCATCATTAGCGGAGCTGACCTGTTCATTGATCTGATTTGTTATTTAATGTTCAATACTTCGTGGCTGACAGGCTTGTAGATACCGACAGTAAACTAATTTGTACAGAAAGACAAAATAAATTTAACTTGGCCTTGGTAAACGTGGCATCCCGGTAAGCGTGTCAAATCATTCATGTAAAATCTCATCGGGATGTCGGGACAATGATATGAATCGAAATGCGAGTCTATTGCGTTAAGCGTTGTACAATTTCCCTTCCTGTTTATTTTTCTCTAGCCTTTTTAGTTTCGAACTTTGTTGCTACGTTTAACCTAAATTTGGACATGTGATACACATGTGTAAAATATGTGTATTTTATTTGCTGTGTGAAGTATTGTAAAGAGTCTTAAATTAGAAACGTGATAGTTCGCAATTAATTCCCATTTCAACACACCCCTTTTAGTTTTAATGCTGAACTAAACATTTTATCTATAAATAGTTATGTTACTAACTAGCGGTCTAATCCGATTATTCTGCAGCCAACTAGAAAATTTGTTCTGCCACAGTGTGAGATTTATAAGTAATATATGAAAAATGCTCTGTCCTTTCCTCTCTATATGAAACTTATAGAATTTCCACTATTTAGTTGCCTGAAAAGCACGACTAATATTTGTAGGAGTTAAAAATAAAATACATAAATATTACTTTTTCGATTTGCAGAAATATTTCACACTTTATGTATAAAACAGTTTTGCATTTTAAATTTGCTAATACAAATTATGGCGATTATCACCGATAGAACGAGCATTGATATGGAATCGGTGAAAAACACGAACAGAAACCATTTGAAATTCCATGAGCCTCTAACGATAAAGAAAGGTGGCCGTACGTGACTCAGGGAATTTCAAGAGAGAGTTCCAACGTCTAACGCTTTCTCCTGCAGGAAAAGATACGTTTCCGGACGCATTGTGCGTATAAGTAAAATGATAGTGCTAAGAAATAAGTAGGTGTCTAGAAACATTAACACGAAAAACATAAATACTTCAGCACCCCGCGTTACACACAAACGTATAATGAAGAGCAGAGTCGCTTGTTTCGTTGATGTTGTATTTTCATTACGCACAGTCATTAACAAGTGGCTCATGACACTTGACAGAATTTGTAGAGATGCAGTTTCATTAACTCTCTCTGATAAATGTATGTATAATTACGCAAATTACGTGGAGTGTTTACATATAGATGAGGCTGTTCGTTTGTGACAGAATAATGTTTACCTTTCATCCAGAAAACGATAATTGATTAAATAGAAACCTTATTTGACAATGTTGTCTCGACGAAACAGGTTACAAATACTTTCTGGATGTCCAAACACATATCCTTTCTTGGCTGTTTTTAAATCTTTGTACCACTTAAACTTCTAAATAATTAGATTTTCACATTCTGTATAAAGCTTTTTAATTATTAACATTCATGGGAACGTGCATGAAATTGTTTGTGTTCAAAGTTAAATTCAAACTCTGCGACACTGATGTGCTGAAAAAGATGAGCCACAGAGAATTCTTAAGCCACTACCCATGCTAAAAAGAAATTTTTCACCCCGAAGACCACGAGCATTGACTACCTACGCATTTTATTTAGTAACTGTCGGAATACAAAACTGATTGAGCTTCATTTGAGGATATGGACTTCGTTAGATGACGGAAAACGTAGTTCGTTGAGACACTCGCAATTTATTATAAACACAAATAGCATTATGTAGTATCACTTCTAGGTAGAGAAGAATAAGGGGAAAATTCAAATAGACATAGGTCCAATGTACATTTATATAAACAATAAAATGATATTCATTAATGTTTAAGAAACGTTGTTGTTGTTACATCAGTTGAAAACAGTACTCGGTTTTAGCGTAGTAAAGGGGGAAATTAAAGTGCCAAAACGTATTGTGTAACACCATAGGACAGATCAAAACTTGTCACTGTCCTAATATTTACATGAATTTCGGAAATTTTATTCCACGTCTACTGCTCTAGTATATCGCATAGTTTTCTGTAGGCTTCTGGGTCTTTAAATGTGGTCTCTTTTTTTCTTTAAATGTTCACTGAATGCTTTTAGCAGTGTCATTCCAAACTAAGTACCGGCTACAGACAGTGCAAAAAAATTTCTATCTTGAACTTAGTTCTCCACGAGAATAATAATTCATCCTACAATTCGTGATAGGGCTTATTGAGGATGTAATATGCTTGTTCCAGACCTCCTTTACGTTCTTCAGAGTTTCCACTTCCGTACAGCAATCCATATAATCAAAACACCAAATTACTTGAACGCTGTTTTGCTATTAAACTGTCACGGTGCCGTTGATATGTGGACAAATACGTTCCTTTCCGATATAAATTCCTTTCAGATCTGTACGTAATTTCCTTACTGTCGATGCATAAAATTTCTCTTATTTCTCTCTCAGACATGTTGTAAATGCACTGCAGTAACAAGTCTTACGTGCGTATTTTTCGAGACGTAAGTATTTGTCAGTGATAAAGATAAAATCATTAAATGTGGTGTGTAATAGTGGCAAGTCGGTTTCCGGTTCTCTCTCTCTCTCTCTCTCTCTCTCTCTCTCTCTCTCTCTCTCTCTCTCTCTCTGTGTGTGTGTGTGTGTGTGTGTGTGTGTGTGTGTGTGTGTGTGTGTGCGTGTGTGTGTGTGAAAACTTATAGTCTAATACAAAACTGCCACTGGCTCAGATTCGTTTTTGACGTTTGGGTGAAGTGTGATTTTGGCACACTGTGGGATGACATTCCTCCTCACAGCAAAGACCGTAAAATGTTCATAAGCAGCTCTTTTCTACGCTTTAGTTAGTATATATGTAAAACGTGGGGAAATTTGTAATAGGTTTCCGTTTTTCCTCTTACACTGCCATGATGGCATATTAGTTGCATATTTTTCTCTCAGTAAATCCGCGCTCTTATTCTTTCTCTCATAATTCACTGGAGTCTGGTAATCATTTCTGACACTTACATAGGTCAGCAAGAATTTTTCAGTGTCATACGTTGAAACAACTTGATACTGAACCTATGTAACGTTTGCATTTTGTCGAGTCTGACTTTTTGCTATCACCACCTGACCATTTATTAATAAAGGAAACAAAGCTTTACTGTGCATAGTTATAATTTTGTTAACTACACATTTCCTGCGCTTCAAGTCATAAATTCATCTTAAAATAAGTAGGCATTGACTAAAGGAGTCTTCAAGCAGAAATAGTGCTTGTGCTTGTGGAATAAAATTCTCCCGCTAGACAATCTGCTGTCACCACTTCATATGACTTAACTTCGTTCAATGATTAACTCAGAAAGAATGACTAACTTTATAAGAAAATTGTATAAAAAATTAAATGTCGTTAAATCAGCTTTTACCAGTAATTTGAAGAACAGTAAATCATATTTTATAGTAGTGCTGTCAGCATCTTACAGTGTTACTTGTTAATGAGATGAATCTTCGTAGCTCACATCCAAATGACGCGGACGAAAATGGTCCCACAAAATGTCTGTCACATATGATTGTTTAACTGTTTCACCTTCAGACTTCGCCCATTATTCTTGCACTCTACGGACATGTTAATCGGGGAAACTTTCAGTTGGGTGCACGTTAGTTTACCAAGACAAGGAATTCTGAGAAAGGAGAGTTAATAGAAGTAGAAAACCGTTTTTGTACTTGGAGAGAGGCAAATACACTACAAATGTGAGTTGCAGCCGTTGTTCATTAACAGAAAACAACCAATTTTGCACGATCCATCTTAAAGATACAAGAAGTCACTGCGTTTTAAGTCATCCGTGGAATAGGCCAAAACTAACTATATGAATAAAATATTGCCGTTATATTGTACCTTTGGCCATTCCCCATCCACATAGGTGACTATATGACGTAAATATTCTACTGCTGTATGGGTCAAAATGCATATCGCATCCTTCTGTTACTTTTGCAGTGTTTCACGAGCCTATTTATGTCGCCAGCTTACGAAGCTGTTCTCTACCGTCTGCTGCAGAAGGGATATCGCCTGTATATCAGTGAAAAGAAACTCTCACATTATGTAAAGTTTTCACTAATTCTGTTAGTTGCGCAACACGTGAAGCTGCTATAGGAAAATATTTAAAGCAAAAGTCTGAGAAATTTCACACTGTTCAAACTCTAATAACCGCATTCTTCGAAACGACTTAATACATCGAATCATAGAAATCTGCACATTATCAGCATAACTGGTTACCGATACAAATGGTATCGTCCGGTAGGTTGCTGAAACATGGCGCCTTGGAACGTAATCATTCTTGGAACGTTATGACCGGTGCAATCAAGACTATACGACGACACAAATATTTTCAGTCGTGGAAGAGCTAGAATTAGCTCATCCTATCTCTAATCTAGCTGACCAGTCGTAACATCCATTAGTTTTCTTCACAAAAATTCTTGGAATGATAGGAGAGAAATTTGCGCCCTTCACTCCATCTTAACTACAGGTAAAACCGAAGAGTATAGCGAACAAATAGTGAGAAATCTGTTTGTAGTTAGTAGAGCCGTGGACCCATGTCGTCAAAAGCTGTGCATTTGTCCATACAAAATGTGTAACGCTATTTAAGTGGTGGGTATTTCGTTAACGAGCTCACCGAGCGCGGTGGCACTGTCGTTAAAACACATTTTTACCAAGAGTGGGTTTAAATCCTCGCCCGTCCGTCCATCTTTGTCCCTCAGGTGGCAGGGTGGTTCTGTTGATAAGGCCAAAGCCGATGTCTTCACATTAGTTCTGCTTCAGAGTTAATGATGCGTCTCGTTAAACTGTAGCTTCCCTTCTTTCCTGTCCAATAATCTCAACGTCAACGTGACATTAAACGATAAACTCCCTTTAGTGACGGATAGGAAAAAGAACCTTCCAGTAAGTCCAGAAGATCGAAATATTTTTGTAAAATTTTCGCCATGAATTGTGCGCTAAGGGCAGCGTTTTTGCGTTTGCGAAAATGCAAAGTTACCGGTTGGCATAACGTTTTGTACATTTCTTACTTGTATATTAAAATCCAGAGAGAGTTGTGTATTTTTTGTTGGTTTTAATTGACATTGGGTACATTTGTTTATGCCGATAACTCGACATTCATACATCGAGAAGACAGAGTTGCAGTATCTTATTATAACATGTTTTCATAACTGTATCACGTTCTGCTTCGTATTGACCTACTACAATGAAAATAAGGAATTAATGTTCACCCTGTGAAAAGATAAGAAATGGTGAAAACTTTCCAGTACGGCGCAATTGAATTTTTGCATTCTGGGTCTGCACTGCAGTAGTTGCCACAGATATTGCTAGTAATTAGTATAGTGAAAACGTTTGTAGTGTATATTTTCTAGCCACTTCCACTCTAATGACCTCGTCTTCGACAGGACGTTAAATTCTTAATCAGCCTTCATTTTCTATTTACCTGACTGAGTATTGTAATCTTGACTGAATTTCAAGTGTTTACTTCTAATGGAGTCTTTGTCAGACTCTCAAAGGGCCCATGATCATGTATTCATTTAATTAACTGTAGAAATGGGGCCCGCAACTATTTTAATTTGAAGGAAGGTGGGCTCACAGAACTCGGCTTATAGTGATCAAATTTTTAAGAAAATGGACACTTGTTATAAAAATTATATTTGGTGACAAAAACGTCCTGTACTCTTGGAAATACTGATCTTATGTCCAAAAGTAGGGTCCACTACAAATAATAATCGTAACACTTAAGTTAAATTAATTTCCAAAAGAAACTCAAGATTTAAACATTATTTGAGAGAGGATTTATATGTATGTGACAACTAGTTTGCAAAGATTTGTCGGAATATTAAATATCTTATAGAGATTAAAAGGAAATTATGCAATATTCCCAAAGTCAACTCTCCCACTTCACTACAATGCTGATACGTTTTATAGCTTGGAGTCATTATATTGTTCTTAAATAAAATATGCCATATATGTCAGCCTACATGATAGCCATCAACCTTTGGAGCCTGAATAGTTGTAATACTACGAAACGATATGAAACGAAGCGAACACTTGAAGTCAATACCTTGTAGGGAAGGCAAATCGAAGACGTATATTAGTTGGTTAGTTCTAAGGAAACTGTGGTGTATCCCTTAAGGAAACTGAATACAAGACGTTAGTGCGACCTATTTTAAAATAAAGCAGCAGTGTATGGAGTTAGTTAATAGCCCTGATTCTGAGACACGCTGCTAGAATTGTAACAGGTCAGTGTTGGGCATCTCATACGAAAATGTAACAGAGAGGCAGAGGGAAATTAAAACGGAACCCTTCGAAAGAAGACGATTTTTTAAAATTATTCCAAGTCATCTTCAAATGACCTGAATACGATACATTGTAGACTAATTCGTAAACTTCAGAGCGCATATTTGCTAGCATTACTTGTGTCTTCAGCTGACGAATTATTATGCAGCGTGTTCAGACCATCTGATAATGGTTTGATAATACGTCGAAAGCTTGGAATTTTCCGATGCTGAAATGTGAGAATGCGGAGAGCCCGGGCCCAGTTCCCGGTACTGCCAAGGATATTTCCTCGGCGGGAGGGCTGGAACGGGTTGTACTCAGCCTCATGATGCCAACTGAGAAACGAGCTATTTGACCGAATAATAGCAGCTTCGCTGTAATAAAACGTAAGGATAACAAGAAGCAAGACATAATGTGATAACATTGAATCAACACAACTTTTAGAAGCATTACTTACAAAATCAGAAAGTATCCGACACGTCTGAATGAGATATCACAACACATAGGTGGACGTATGTAACAGTTGTCTCACCATACGACATGAGTACGTACTAAAAACAGGGATTGCAGCCAACATTACGCAAGGCAGATACGCTTTAACGCACTGTACTGTGATCATGATGTCCAATACCGCGCTGTGACAAGCGCGGAGTATAACCAAACACGAAGTACCATAAATATTCATCTATACCACTTCAGAGATTTTCATTTATATATCAACCTGATCTTTGGAGTGCCAGTGCCTTAATGAGGAAGGAGAACAGATTGTTTCTGATAGTGGTACACAACCAAGGAATAACCGTAAAGAGTGGCTAATATTAGTGCTGCGTAGTGATTTGCCGAATATAGACGTGATACACATTTGGCTTGTTTCTATATACGAGGTCGCGCTGAAAAGTAATGTCACCGAATATTTTATGTGAATAATCTTACAGCGTTTTAAATAAAACAGACGTTGTCAACATTCTACTTCTTTATTCTTTACGTCTACTTATTTATCTCTCAACATAGGTATGCTGGCAACATCTACATCTACATGGATACTCTGCAAATCACATTTAAGTGCCTGGCAGAGGGTTCATCGAATCACCTTCACAATTCTCTATTATTCCAATCTCATATAGCGCGCGGAAAGAATGAACACCTATATCTTTCCGTACGAGCTCCGATTTCCCTTATTTTATCGTGGTGGTCGTCTCGCCATGTGTAGGTCGGTGTCAACGAAGTATTTTCGCATTCGGAGGAGAAAGATGGTGATTGGAATTTCGTGAGAAGATTCCGTCGCAACGAAAGACGCCTTTCTTTTAATGATTTCCAGCCCAAATCCTGTATCATTGCTGTGACACTCTCTCCCATGTTTGGCGATAATAGAAAACGTGCTGCCTTTCTTTGAACTTTTTCGATGTACTCCGTCACTCCTACCTGGTAAGGATTCCACACCGCGCAGCAGTATTCTGAAAGAGGACAGACAAGCGTTGTGTAGGCAGTCTCCTTAGTAGGTCTGTTACATTTTCTAAGTGTCCTGCCAATAAAACGCAGCCTTTGGTTAGCCTTCGCCAAAACATTTTCTGTGTGTTCTTTCCAATTTAAGTAGCTCGTAATTGCAATACCTAGGTATGTAGTTGAATTTACGGCTTTTAGATTAGACTGATTTATCGTTTAACCGAAGTTAATCGAGTTCCTTTTAGCACTCGTGTGGATGACCTCACACTTTTCGTTATTTAGGGTCAACTGACACTTTTCGCGCCATTCAGATTTTTTTTCTGAATCGTTTTGCAGTTTGTTTTGATCTTCTGATGACTTTATTAGTCGATTAACGACAGCGTCATCTGCAAACAACCGAAGACGGCTGCTCAGATTGTCTCTCAAATCATTTATATAGATAAGGAACAGCAAAGGGCCTATAACACTACCCCTTGGTGAACACCTGAAATCACTTCTGTTTTACTCGATGGCCTTCCGTCAATTACTACGAACTGTGATTTCTCTGACAGGAAATCGCAAATCCAGTCACATAACTGAGACGATATTCCATAAGCACGCAATTTTAGTACGAGCCGCTTGTGCATCCGTGCAACAATCACATTTCTGCCAACGAGAGACCAGTTTGTTGGTACAGTCACTGTAGAATGTTTGATTTTGTTGACGAATCCACAATCTCACCTCTGCTTGCATCCATTCATCACTGTCAAAGTGAATTCCTCAAAGATGTTCTTTAAGTTCTGAAAACAGATGAAAATCGGATAGGGTCAACTCGGTACCGTATGGAGGATACTGGATGAGAGTGAATGCAAGGCGTCGTATTGTTGCAGATGTCGCAGTGCTCGTGTGTGGTCTGGCGTTGTCCTGCTGACGGAGAGGGTGCTCCATGTGGAGATGAACTCTACGAATTCGTAACTCGATTACAGCACGCTGTTTCTCGAGCACCGACGTAGTTACGTTACACACCACCATGTTACACGCTACAGTTATTCGACGCCCTCTAGCGGCAGATGGCTGCAAATATGTAGACACGATGGCTAAAGATGTAGAGTATTACTAACGTTTGTTTTATTTAAAAAGCCTTAAGAGTTCACACACAAAAATTTCGGAGGCATTACTTTCCAGCACGCCCTCGTAGCATACCCAATAAATTATCGCACTGTTCATCGCCGCCCCAGGTAATTTTACTGCGACTTATTTGTCTCACTAACGTAACAAGATTCATATGTAGGTGTACTGTGTGTATTTTACCCGTGTATTCGGTATCCTGGCGATATCAGGCTGCAGGCAGTTGTGCTGTCAGAGCTACTCAAACCCCCCCACCCCTCACAGGGGCAGTAAACGGATGCAGTGGCTAAGACAGTTGGGTCAGAGTAAATGCGGGACGTACGTAAAAAAGCGAGCGAGTGCTCGAAGGGCGCGTAGAGAAGGTGATCGGAGCGTTATAGGCGGATATCGCGTCAGCAAAATAGGCCAGGGAGGTGAGAAAACCCCATCGTTGACGTGGTTTGAGTGGGCGCCGTAAAGCACGCGGGGGAATGAAGGCGGCACGTGTTTACGGCCGTCCCGCGGGGGCTGAGTCGGCAGCGACAGCCGCGCCGCGCCGCCCGTTCTAATCAAGTGTAGCTCACTCTGCAAATGACACGGGACTCCCAGCTAGGGGTCAGCTATGCAGACAAGCGCAGCAAACGACAAATATGTAACAGTTTTGTTGGTATTGCCATTTTACGCAGGAAGTGTATAAATATTCGTTTTATAAATAAGAATGTATTTTCAAAAGACAAGGCATAAACATGGCCTGCAGCACCGATAATTCTCTGCAAAGATACAGGCTAGTTATTATCAGATTTTCACTACTTGAGAGGGTCACCTAGAGAAACGAGAGGTTTTTTTTTTTTTATTAGGCACATTTTTGAGCTCCTTTTTCAGCCAGAGTCAGGCAACAATTTATTGTTTTTTGTTCCGTTCTTCATTAAATTCCTTTGCATTAGCGCTATGTAAGGGGGGGGGGGGGGGAGAGTGGAGGGAACTTTTATCTCCCACTTAGGAAAAACGATTGAACGTAGGGCAATGAAACTTTGTGGAAACACCTGTAACGTCATGCGAACAAAAAATAGCCGGTAAACCATTGAAATGTTCAAAATGTTTAAATGTGTGTGAATTCCTAAGGGACCAAACGCTTGAGGTCATCGGTCCCTAGACTTACACACTACTTAAACTAACCTATGCTAAGAACAACACACACACCCATGACCGAGGGAGGACTCGGACCTCCAGCGGGAGGGGCCGATCAGTCCGTGACATAGCGCCCCAAACCATTGAAAGAAACACATTTTAATTTCCACGTGAGAGGGTAACTTTTGTTAACTGCATACCATGTATATGTTCCACTTTACAAAAGTTGCTCAATGTGACAACCACCTGCATCCACGATAACCTGGAACAACATAGATTGTTCTTCTGCTGCCCGAAATATCTGACGTGGGACGTCGGCCACATCCCTCGCTATGCTCACACGTGTTCAAATCTCGTGATCTTGGTGGCCACATAGTTTGGAACGATCGGCCAGTGATTCAGTTTTCTCCAAATGTGTTACGGAGAAGCTGGGTGACCTCACGAGTAATGTGAGGTGGAGCTTCATCGTACATCAAAACAGCGTCTCTCTCTCGTATAGCATGGATCACAGTTTGGCGATGCAGGTGACGATAACGTGTGCCGCTCACGCTGCATGTTCTTGGTCCTAGGGTGCGAGTACCTCAAAGAAAAAACAGAGGACCGCTCCGTATTCCAGTAATGTGTCGATAATAGTGAAGAGCAGCAGCACTAATGCTATTGGTATGATAAAACAGGTTTAAGAGTAAAGCCCTGCTGACCTTGTCTATACTAATGTTGACCGTCTGCAGCAGCAATGCACGGTGATGCTTGTGTTTCAACCCTATGTCGCCGTTCCAGTACCGGCGCCTAACGGCAAGTCCTGTCATTAACACACTACTAACAAAGCAAATCCTTCACAGCACAATTTGAACATCATTCCTATAAAGCTGTATACCCATACGGTAAATTGTTTTCCGTCCACCCTGGCTAAAGTAACGAAAGTTTAATTATGAGAACCCTGTACGTCCCAAAACTAACAAAAGACTTAGACATATACCTGAAAGCATGTCTGATTGTAAATACATCAGGCCAACAAGTAGAGCGTTCTATATCGTAGACAACATATCAGAGTCTGGAAGTATGGAAAAATCACTCCACATTTGCAGAGCGTCTCAGAAACATAATCACAAGCCAACCTCCAGAAAAGAAGATGTGGAAATAACAAGAATAATCAGCTAAGACATCTTCCAAATTTGCAATAAATTTATCATTCAAAAAATCCATAAAGAAAACTCGTTTGAATGATCAGTCGTATATCACAAATAACACACTATTCACATTTAAAGTTGAAATGGTAGGGTAACGCCTGAACGGTTGTTTACCTCACAACTCATTTCTCCTCCCTACACCTTAATACCGTCCAAAAAACCTGATAACCAAAAACCCGATCGTGTGAATAGCTAAAACTATTCACCCACTCCCTGACAGCTAGTATATTCACATTCAACTTTCTGCAGCCCCTAACCAAATTCCTGCTCTGCCAATATCTTAAAATAACGGTAAAATGTCTGAAGTATTACAAGTGAACAAACTGCTACAACAGAAATCTTTCATTGCCCCCGTAAGAAAAATCTACATTTCTTGTTAAATTAGTAGTGGTATTCCACAATAATTATCTTACGAAATGTGTAAACTATAAAATAAAACGAACGCGGCATGAAAATGTGACTGTCTCACAAGTGAAGTGACAGTGCGGCCTCTAACCTATTACCAGATGAGAGGAAACAGATTTCGACGGAGATTTATTTTAAAAATGTGGTTCAAAATGTTTCTAAGTATTACACATAAAGACAAACTACGAGTATATTATTCCAGAGTAAATTCTCTGAAGATGCTTTAATATAACAAGCGAAACCTCTCTGGGACATAAATACAAACTGTAGCATGAAAATGGCATTTCAGTTTATAAAACGGAGGACAATTATGTCCTTCAAACATGTTTCATTGAACCATACACAGTATCTGTCCGTACTGGCGAACTTTCTTCTAGTTACGTCTAAATGACTGCTCTGCAATTCACAATAAAGTGTCTGGCAGAAAATTCATCGAACCACCTTGAAGCTATTTCTCAACCCATCCACACTCGAACAGTGCGCAGGGAAAACGAAAACTTAAATCTTACCGTACGAGCTGTGATTTCTCTTATTTTAATACAATGACCATTTCACCCTATGTAGGTGCGCGGCAGCAAAATATTTTCGCATTCGTAAGAGAAAGTTGGTAATTGAAATTTTGTGAAAAGTTCCTGCCACAACGACAAATGTGTTTGTTTTTATGATCATCACCCCAACTCGCGTATCATATCCGTGACATTGTCTCCCTTATTTCGCGATATTACAAAACGACCTGCCCTTCTTTGAAGTTTTTCGATGTCCTCCATAAATGCGGATCCTACACTGCACAATAATACTCGAGAAGAGAACGGACAAGCGTAGTTCAGGCAATCTGTTTAGAAGACCTGTTGCAATTTGTAAATGTTCTGCCAATAAAACGTAGCTTATGGTTAGCTTCCCCTACAACATTATCTAAGTGGTTGTTCCAGTTTAAGTTATTCGCAGTTGTAATACCTAAGTATTTAGATGAATTCACAGCCTTCCGATTTAAGCGATTTATCGTGTAAATTTGGCGGATACCTTTTAATACTCAAGTGGGTTATTTCACACTTTTGATTATTTAGAGTCAGTTGACACTTTTCGCACCATCCAGATATCTTTTTGATCATCTGACGATTTCGCGAGACGGTAAATGATGTCACCATCTGCAAACAATCTAAGAGAACTGCTCAGAATGTCTCCTAAATCGTTTATGTAGATTAGTAACAGCAGAGGGCCTTTAACATTGTCTTAGGGAATGCCAGATATCACTTCTGTTTCACTCGATGACTTTCCGTAAATTACTACGGATTGTGACTTTCTGATCGGAAATCACGAATCCAGTTGCACAACTGAGACGATACTCCGTAGGCACCCAATCTGATTAGAAATCGCTTGTGAGGAACGGTGTCAAAAGCCTTCTGAAGATCTAAAAGCTGGGGATCTATTTGTGACCTCCTGTCGATAGCGTTCATTATTTCGTGTTAGTCAACAGCCAGTTGTGTTTCACAAGAAAAATATTTTCTGAATCTGTGTTAACTATTTGTCAATAAATCGTTTTCTTCGAGATAATTCATAATGTTCGAACATGTATATGTTCCGAAATGATACTGCATACTGACGTTAGTGTTGAAAGTCTGTAAATCATGGATTACTCCTATTTCCTCTCTTGAGTATTGGTGTGACCTGCGAAACTTTTTAGTGTTTAGCTACGGATCTTTCGTCGAGCGTTGGTCGTATATGATTGCTAATTATGGAATTATTGTTGCAGCACACACTGAAAGAATACTAATTGGTGCACTGTCTGGAACAGAAGAGTTATCCGTAGTAAGTGATTTAAGCTGCTTCGCTACGCCGAGGATGTGTACCTCTACGTTAATCATGTTGGTAGCTACTCTTGATTAGAATTCTGGAACTTTACTTCCACTTCTTTGGTTAACGAATTTCGGAAAACAGTGTTTAGTAACTCCGCTTAAGTGCCACCGTCACTGGTAACATTGACATTGCTATTGCACAGCGAAGGTGTGTCTTGCCGCTGGTGTACTTTATATATGATCAGATCTCCTTGGATTTTGTGCCGGATTTCGAGACAGACTTTCATTGTGGGAACTGTAAAAGTATCCTGCATTGAAGTCCGTGCTAAATTTCGAGATTCAGTAAAACATCACTGATATTGGAGATTTTGTGTTCTTTTAAATTTGGCATGCTGTTTTCGTTGCTTCCGCAACAGTGTTCTTGCCTGTTTTGTGTACCATGGCGGGTCAGTGACATCTCTTATCAATTTATTTGGTACACATCTCTTAGTTCCCGTCAGTGCTACTTCTTTGAATTTAAGACACATCTGATCTTCGCTTATATAGTCAGTTTTCAGACGGGTCTTGGTGTTTATAAAATGCATTTCGTGGCAAGATATAGTATTTTGAAGTCTATTAGAAATATAGCATTTTGAAGCCTATTTTTAATTGCGCTGAGATACGAGTGTAAGGTAACGTGAACTCGGCGTGTAGAGGTGCTTTAGGTCAATGAACTTTTTCCATGTTTCTCCTGTCAGTAAATTTCATCCGTAAAGTGGAATCTTCATTTTGATGAGTCATGATTTGGCATTACAGCTGCACAGGGTTTGGAAAAACTATGGAAACACCAAAAGCATAACACATTACCATGCCTAATACGAAGTAGGAAACCCGATGGCATTCAAAACAGCTTCCAGTCTTCTCGGTATAGATAAATACAGTTTATGAATGGTTTTCAAGGGATCTTATACCATTTTTCGTGCAAAATAGAGACAAGTCGACAATTCATCCTCGTGCTCACAAAACCAGTGCTGAGCGATGCGGCCTGTTTGAACAGGGGCCTGTCGTCTTGGAACACAGCATCACCAGTGGCGAGAAAAATTGTGCCATGGGATGGACCTCAGCAGCCAAAATGGTCACATAATCCTTAGCAGTAATGCAGAGTAACCGTGGGGCGCATGGAATACCACTATATGGCTGCCCAAATCATTACCGAACCCCCCTGATGTTCCACTCTTGGGACGTAAACTCGCCCAGAAATTGAAGACAGGGTGCAATAAGATCCGTACGACCAAATTAATTTCTTCCATTGCAACAAAGGTGAGGTGCTATGGCTTCGACACTACGTTTTACTGTTACCGGAATTTGCATCGCTGACATGTGGTTTTGAAATTCCAGTTCCCTCTGGAGTTTCCAGTTTATGGAACTCCTTTTTTTTTTTGTGCTGATAGCGTTCGCGGGTGCTACATTCTGTTCTGTAGTGACTTTTTGCAGCAGTCGTCCTCTTATTTTTCGTCACAATCTTCTTCAATGGAAGTTCGTCACGATAACTCAACACACACTTTCATCCACGTTGTGACTTAGCGGAAGATGTTTTTCCGCTTTTCCCGTATGCGGTATAAATCTTTGATGCGGTGCCTTTTGACACACCAAACATTTGGCTCCCCTGGCCACGGAAGCGCCCAACATACGAGCAAAAATTTGCCCACTTTGTAATTCTCTTAACTCAGACATAGAACAGCTAACGTATCGCGTTCATCTAGATACAAATCATCATGACAGGACCCGTGTGATGTAATTAATGTCGTTTCTTGTAAGTAGACCTACAGGTTAATTGCAGATTTTTTTGATGTATAGCGACTGTTTTTGGTTTGTGATCTTTGTCCCAATTCTGGCTTTTTCTCATTGGACATAGATATCTGAAGATGGCCTGTTGTCTGACAAAAAATTGGCAGTTTATGACATACAACTATTGTGCCAAATTATATTTCCACAATATTTAAAAGCTGCAAATCATCCCCTTCTTGAAATAATAAATATATTTAGATGAGGGCAAAGGTGAAAGTCAGAGGCTGTCAACTCGCATTTTTTTTAAGTGGTTCAGAATCCTGTGTTGCATTTGCTTTGGTTAGCATACAACAAACTGTGAAACCGTCATGCAAAAAGGCTTTCCCCTAGATCTCATGTTTCTGTTTTTGATTGTAATCAGGTCTCGTATATTTTTCTCAACTGACCGTTGAGTGAACACTGTACAGTCAGTAGAAAATCTGTGGTCTTCGGGCTAGAATCTTGTTCGTATTCTTATTCTTCTTTATTATTGTTATAATATATTAACAACACACTCATTCAGAGTAGATGAAGGTTAGCACTACCTACTCGCACTCCCCCGTTCGTTTCTCGAGATAATGGAAATGACTGCCAACATGTCTTTGTGTACACTCCCATCCCTGTTACCCTGTCGTTAGAGTAAAAATTAGAAATTTATGCGACAGAAAAATCATTTTGAGGTCCATCTCGAGAACTGTATACGTAAACTCATAAATCATAGTTTTTCTAAGACGTGTTATGGTTTGATTTACATTGGTTCTGACGCGACCACGTTACAGCGCAAGCAGCACGTGGTTTAATTGATGATATCTTATCGTCAATCTGACTTGTTGAGAATGCAAACACACATACGGCACTTAAGAATAAGACATACTGGTATCTAGTGCGGCATTTTCTTTTCAGATGTGCTGTAGTTTCACGAATTGTCTCTACTTTATTCACAGGCGAGACTGAGTCCAGTGGCCCATCATTGCTGCTGGTCCTCTTGTTCGCGCCCATTATTTTGATTTTACTCACGCCTGGGATGAGTTGACGCTACTTGTTCTAAGTAGTCCCTTCTTTATGTAGCTGAGATACTTTTATCGATTCAGATGTACGTCCTTTTCCGTTGGTTATCTTCAAATGCACTTTTGTTTCGGAAATAGTATCTTCCACTTGCAGTTTGTGATTCATCTTTCATACACTGCAACATTATTTTATTCCCTTTTAAGCTACGTGGATATAAATCTATGTACAATAACAAATTAAAATTTCCACTATAACGTTTCAGAAAGGCTTTTCACTTTATAAATTCTCGTAGATAAACATGATAACGTTAAGTCAACAGGACACACAGGATTTTCTGCTCTTTACTACATTTAATCGCCTCCAGGTATCCATTTTGTTTGTACTGTATTTCCTCACTTTGCTGCTCCGCATATCTGGCAGTGACCCGATAAAATATAACTTTCAAATAGCATATACGATATGAGGTAGGCGCCTTTTGTCGGAAATATATTAAGCTTAAGAATTTCCAGTTGCTTATGTCTTCAAATTACTGATTACAACTTGTAAGGTAGGTTCGGTCTCGTTTATGAAAATGTAGTGAAAAAGATGGTCCCAAGGCAAGTTTGTATTTCAAAGTACTTGTACCCATTAAAGGATTTTGATTTTATACAGCAGTTCAATGTTTAGGTCTCAGAGAATGTATTTTCTGTATAGTCTTTTCTATAGAGCGTATTTGTTTGTGTATTCCGCCACGAAGTTACTTATTTATGTGGAAACCACAGAGAAGTTTAACCATGTCATAAATAGGTTATATACGTACTATTTATGTCTGTTTTTTATCACAATCTAGTGAACACGCAATTAATATAGCCAAATGAAATATGTTTGGAAATAAAATAAAAGAATTCAGAAAAGTTAAACACATAAACAAATGGATATTAAACAATAATTTTTTACTAAGCAAATGAAAATTGGCTCACCAATTCGTGTAAGACATTTCTCAACGAACCTAGTTAATACTGAAGGCTACGACGAATTAACGTTTCTGAAATTCGGGTGATATTATCTGTAGTAAAAGTGTAGATATTATGTTTCAAGATTAGTCTTTTAGTTTAGTTACTGATATTGTTTCGTCTTATTTTTTATGACTCATGTTTTAAAACGTTTACTGAAGAACCTGGTTTACAGTTCTTATTCGTAAGTAGTTAGAACTGTTATGCTTCCATAAAAATGTTGCTAAGCTAGAATTAATTAACTCCTAATTTATACTTGCAGTTTCCTGTTTTGGTATTCGATACCAGTAGCAAGTTGGATCTCCATTTTCAGCATATATTTCAATTTTTAACCAATTCATACTGATTTCGCTTGGAAGACAGACTATGTACGTAAAAAGTATAGCTATCGTAGAGCAAAATTTACATATTCAAGGTTATTAGATTTTAAACTGAGGCTCTTGATTGTGAACTACTGAATCAGTCGTATATGAGTGAAGTCGGACCTACAAATATTTTGTAGTCCAGAGTAAACAAAAAAAGTGAATAAATCATATTTAGGAACTACAGTTCAGTTGTCAATAGTTTTAAGTCTTCCGGGACGGTTCAATCTCTCCTGATATACAACAGTCATAGACCACAAATCTCTAGATACAGTAAATTTATGTTCCAATATACAGTAGTTTCATAGCTACCTTTCAAACTATAAAGAAAAAACTCCTCTGATTCAAAAATGACTGAACTTCTTGATTCGCTAAAACTACAACTTAGTCATAATTGTTTCAAATTTAATGACAGAATGTATATACATCGTAAATATGTAGCAGCTTATCCTTTCCTATAGTCATATAGTTCCATTGAAAATATTTAGATTAAAATTCTTTAACCTAACCAGTAAAGCATTAAAAAGATTATGCGAGAGGTATATCTTCTTTTCAACCTCAAATAGAATCAGAAATAAAAGAAGCGTCAATGTCAGCTTTCTTACACTTACTGACAATTTTTCGACTCATTGATCAATAGATAGAGCAGTTAGTCAAATCGTGCATCAGCTGTATTTTCTTTTTCCTTTGCTAAAACTGTCTGAAGGCCTTCTGTCTAGTCATGCTCTCACCGTGTTCTTAGTTTCTCGTTTCAAGTATTTGTAGCATTATACATTTTTTGTATTAAGATTCATCCGACCTTCCTATTTATTTATCAATATGGAATCCTCCAGTACGGCTATTACAAATAGGTCACGATGTAAGCCTCAATTTAAATCTGCAAAATAGTTCAATAAAAATTTTGTTTGACTCTGATACGACTTCCTGTTACGTCACAAAATTATATGTTTCCAATGTCAGTGCTTTGTGATATAAGTCTAAAATATTAGGATCTAAACTATACGTAACTTAGAGATCTCTTCTGCTTTGCAGTCGTCGATTTGCAACTTTAGTAATCCCATCGACAATGATACGTCAAACCAAAATGCTCCCTCGATTTTGAAAGTTATACTGAGGACTTTGGTACTGTACTGCAATCGAAACCAAGTCCTTTTCTTTTTTCCTTTGGGCGGAGTGGAAGATACAAGCGCACGAAAATAACGACGCGAGTAAAGCAATTGAAGGTCACGACTATTTTTCGTTTTCAGAAAAAAACTTGAATTTAAACAATTGTTGTGAGCAATGAAGCTTTTAGCTGAAACGTCAGCTGAATGACCGTAGTGTCATTCGTTTAAGAATGAGTTGAAAACGCGATTCGGTAACGTTCTCTATTATAGATACAGTATTTTAGTGTAGGAAGGCTGAACTGGAAACGCATCTAGCTTCGTCATTACGATATTGACTATTATATTAATCCGTTTGTCATAATTTAATAATCTGCGGAAAGAGATGCTACTTATAAATATGTTGGCGTTTTATATCTAACTACCCAAGTATTCAACATTTCACTCTCTGTCTCCGAGTATTTGGACCTCATACTGTGCGAGTCAAACGTCTCTGCTTCTGTCGGCATCTGTTTTCAAATTTTACCTGCTGGCACGTGAAGAACTCTAGCACATACTTAATAAATCAGTGGTTAGGAGCGTAACTCGGCAGGTTTACTTACCTGCATTAAAGTATGAGTCGAAGTAATCAAACTACATCGTATACCCACGATGTGTAACTGAGAGTTTCAGCACGCCTAATTATTTGATTTGAAAAGGAAGGAAACTTCTACCTTTTTTTCAGTGACAAGCAGTCAGCATAACATGTTACTGGTGGTATAAGAATCACAAGTTGCGTGACGAGTAGAGGTGGCATAAGGAGACTGCTCTTGCTCTGTACATTTACTGGCACAATTTCTTTTCTAACCACTTTAAGTTCGCTGAGACTATACAATGACATGTCTTTGACTTAGTTCACATGCAGTTTTTAAGGTATCATGCATCAGGCAACAAACATAATTAGTTTTACAAAATACCAAATTTTGCTGGTAATGAGCTCCATGGGATACGTTCAAATAATTTACCTCAAAACTTTACGAAATATACTTGATTAAACATCAAATTATTATAAGATTGCACAAAAGTATAGTAATCTTCGTGAAGGTCATCCCCGTGTGCCGGCCGGTGTGGCTGAGCGGTTCTAGGTGCTACAGTCTGGAACCACGCGACCGCTACGATCGCAGGTTCGAATCCTGCGTTAGTTAGGTTTAAGTAGTTCTAAGTTCCAGGGGACTGATGACCTCAGAAGTTAAGTCCCATAGTGCTCTGAGCCATCATCCCCGTATTAAAATTTATTTATTATAGTGGTATTACTTTAAAACACTCTTTACCCCTATAAAAATATCACACTCATAAGTATTTCAACTAGCACATTTGTTGTGTGGTCACATTTCATAGTGCCTACACTGCTTCCCTAGTTCGTCACTACAGTCCTCTGCGTACATCCCTCCACAGAAAAGGCAAGCAGTGTCGTTGTTAAGAGACATGCTAATACCAGATTCAGTTTTCGGAACGGATTCAGCCTTACCAATATCTGAACGACGTGACACATCGTCGGATTCTTGGGAAGAGATCTTTTGCGGGACTTTTTTGAGCTTTTATATCTTCTTCCTTGTTCTTCACATATTGCGAATGACATCATTTATCTTATTACTTAATTCTATATTCTTTCACATCACGTTGCTTCATTTTCTGTCTTTCTTTTTTACATTTCTTCTTACTTCATTTTCTGCCCCCTTCTGTTGGCATCTATTGATGCCATTTACAAGGAGGTCTTTGTATGTCCTCTTTTTTTTTTTTTTTTTGGGCTATGGAATGGGCCAAAGAACTCTTGATAAAACAGCTATTTTAGATTTTTGTGATAAAGAAAATTCGGAGGGACCAACTTCTTATATATTTATAACATACGGAAAAATATTCTGTTTGGAACTCTTTGCTTGCCGACCATAGAACCATTGGATTTTACCTCTTGAGAAGAAGAAACAGCAGTAGCTTCACCTGTGAAAATCACTTCGTTGCTTTTTTTGAGACTTTGCAAATCAGAACCAGTAAAAACTTGTGGATTGCTGGCATAAATTCCTATCTCTCTGACACCATTGGTGGTAGTTACTCCAGCCTGACACATTATGGGAGACTTTTCAGACAGTTATGAAATGTCGTATGATGGAAGTGGTCTGTTATTGTGCCGTCTCAATGTACGAGTATTTTCACTATAGTGGTGTTGTAATGCGACCATAAATGTCTTGCCCAAGGCATGTATTGTGCATGTTGTAAGAAGGAAGAAGATTTATGATGATCATGTGATTTTTCTGGGCAGTATCAACAACACCGCTGTTTTGCGCGTGTATATTGTTCCCATCAAGAATTAGGATAACAGGACCTCAGCCCTGAACTTCGTCTTCCTACTAAAGTAATGGGTCCAGCCTGTAAGTAGATTTCCGCTTATCCACCAAGAAGAGTGACGTCTTTCATTAGCACCAGAAGGGGCCCCTTTCATTGAAAATTGTACCATGTTTTTCTTTGAGAAAATCATCAGAGGTGGGGCGAAAGTTCCTCCGGCTCTCATGAAACACGCAACAGAAATGAGACTCCGCCTCACAGCGGCAGCAGACCGGCGATGACCCTAAGACCAGTCACTCGAGAGACCTAGTTTTGCGCGATGGATTTGCCTGTTTCATCCACAGTGAATTTATAATCCTGTGGATAGACATGTTATCATTCTATTATAATCAAATATGTAATAAGGCATCCTTCCATACCAGTAGGCTAAATCGGCTTTCTTCCAGTTTGTCTTCTAGCTGTTTCTTTGAAAGGCTATTCAAGACGAAAAGGCGTAGTAGGATTGTTCTAATCACAGAAAAAGATATTATTGGCTTTTTTAAGTCCATTAATTTCTTTGAAGTGTCTCTAAAACCCTTCACGTGTCTTGTTTACGCCAGTTTTTTATCGTCAACTGTTTGCGAGGTATCTATAACGCGTTCTGTAGTGACTGGGAACTCATGTTGACAGCACGAAAGGGCTCGCAATACCACAATGGAGACCTTTGTAAATAAAAATATATAATGATCTAATGTGAAGTATAAAGTACAATAGGAACACTGGGACATAATGTTTGACATGAGTTCATTACAGTGGAAAGATCATATGTAGCACTCGCATAGGTGTAGCTGCAGTAATACCGCCTACCTATCAAAATTTTGCCAGCGCTGACAAAAAGAAAATCTCACTTCCCACCGAAAAAAGCTGCTACTGTACCTGAGAGCTTTGCATGCGTCGCGTTGAATTAGTAGTCGTAAATGATATACTTTTCTAAAAAAGATGAAGATCAACAAAAAGCCACAACTTACAGATCGGTTTCGGAACTTCGTCTTTCCATTACCAATACTGTATAATGCGTCAGAACGACGTCTGAAATATAAAGGAAACAATGCAAAAATTCCCAAAAAGAAAAAAAACGCTCAATGCTGTAAATACTGCTCAACCACGACGTATTTATTCTTGTATTATAGTCACATCACCGTTGAGCACCGAGAACAGTATGGAGGCGAGCTTTTCGAGAATAATAGAGCTGGCACTTGTACCTGACATAAAGTCGCTCTGGCGCATTGTACAGCATTGGTAGGGGAAATACATGTGTGCGAATCCGATCTGTGAATAAAGTTCAAAGAAAAATTATAGCTGTTCGGTGGAGCTTCTATCCCGTAAAAATAGATTATGGACCCAATAGAAGCATCTTCCACCTCGAAATGGATCAAGATTTCTTTATTGGACATTGAGGTGGTCCACATTACCAACAGGAGTTCACCAGATCATCCTTACCCCAACCCAAATCGAGTGTAGGAAGACGGAGCAACGTCTATTGGTACATCTCCGTACCAGACCGAATCTAATACGATCGTCCTCGTCATTAAGTAATATGTATATGGGAGCACGCAATATGAATTTTGGATCATGTACGTTATATTTTTGGGGCTTTATGACGAAGATTATATAGGTCTCAGTTTCTTCCTGTACAGGTCCACAGGCTAGATGTAATTTTTGAATGATAAAAGTATTTTAAATATCCGAAGTAGACTAACTGAGTCCTCATACAAGATGACCTTTATTTCACCATGAATTGCATTACTGGCCAGTTTCAGCCTCTGGTCATTTTCAAATGCCATTTAATAATAACACTAACAAAGTAAAAGGGAAGACTGGTCTTGTTTTTCTTCGTGGTTGTTGTGGTCTTCAGTCAGAAGACTGAAGACCACAGCTCTCCATGCTACTCTATCTTGTGCAGGCCACTTGATCTCCGGATAACTACGGCAACCTATGTCCTTCTACATCTGCATACTGTATTCATCTTCTTGCCTCCCTCTACCAGTTTTACTCCCCACAATTTCCTGCGATATCAAATTGGTGAACGGTTGATGTCTCATAATGTGTTGCATCAACCAATCTCTTCCTTTAGTCAAGTCATACCCCACAAATTTCTTGTCTCCCCAACTCTGTTAGTACCTCTTCCTTATTTACGCGATCTACCCATCTAATCTTCTGCATTCTTCTGTAGCACCACTCTTCAAAAGCCTCTATTCTCTTCTTTTGTAAACTGTTTATTGTCCATGTTTCATTTCCACACAGGGCTACACTCGGGAGAAATACCTTCATACAAGACTTCCTCACGCCTCAACCGATAATCAGTATTAACAAATGTCTCTTTTTCATAAACCCTTTGCGTATTATAGCTAGCTGCTGTTACGTTACTTACAGTTGCGTCGTTGATAGATGTATCATATTTCAGAAGATGTATAATGCTACGTGTGAACAGAGGCATTCCAACCCACCCACCCACACACACACACACACACACACACACACACACACACACACACGCACACGCACACAAAAAAAATCGAAAGTCCTCATGTAGACAGTGACATTTATCAGAGAGTCAGTGCAATGTAATACCTGATGTAATAATGGTTCCTGTATAAAGAACCTTACGTCAAACAGTGGATATTTGAAATGTTTTATCTTTCACGAATGACTCTCATACGGATGAGTCAAAACAGTACCTGAGTCCTACGAATCAGTGCCTTCATTTTCCGTCGTCTGCAGTGGAACTGTAGAAAAATGCTTCGTCTCCGGTGGTCCGAAAGTGAGAAGACATAAAATGCTATAGTCAGTACTGGGTGTTTCAGATCGCGGGACGCCCCTCGAAAAGCAAATCAGAAAAAGAATTCCACGGCTGTGTCACCGGCAATGGTGACGAATAAAGACCATTAAACGGTATCCGAGTCGACGGCACAGGAAGAACGGGCAGGGACAAAGATGGACGGCGGACGCCGAATCCGTTTCCGGGAACGCGCCGGCGAG
Organism: Schistocerca americana; assembly: GCF_021461395.2. Classification (NCBI taxonomy): domain Eukaryota; kingdom Metazoa; phylum Arthropoda; class Insecta; order Orthoptera; family Acrididae; genus Schistocerca; species Schistocerca americana. The sequence continues at coordinate 584,456,977 of NC_060130.1, read as the reverse complement.
ACGTGACCTCCTGCCGACAGCGCGCCCGCTGCCCAAGACCATTGCCCCCCCCGGTGTCGACTCGCGACTGCTGCGCACCGCACCCGCCGCCCATCGTGTCACACCTCTACTTCGCTTCTTTCTCACTATTTATTCCATACGTATTTCGATCAAACCAGCAGAGCCTTCAGATATATGCGAAGCATAACTTAATTCCAATCTGTATTCCTTTTGAAGCATGACTTCCGGAATCGGCTTTCTCAACTTAGTCCTAGTGGAGGATCGTTAAAATGGTATTAATCTACGCTATGACCTAACCATTAATTAGAAGCTCCCCTGCCCCCAATCCCCCACCCCCCAGTTTCATAAATATCGGCGAGCATGAAATTGAAAACTACGGTGGTACGAATACTTACCAAACTAGGTCCAACGCCTTTCCACTGGCATCGGATAGCCATCAAGGTTTACCATTTCTGTGATTTTCAGAAGATAGCTGCAAAACAAAACCTCCGCGTTCTGGCCCGAACGCCCCAATCGGAACCGACCGACCGCCGTGTCATCCTCTACCAATGGCATCATTCGGGTGCGGTTTGGAGAGGGGCATGGGCCGCATACTGCTCTCCTGGCCGTTGTCGGCTTCCTTGACTTTGGAACCGTTACTCCTTACTCAAGCAGCTCCTGAAATGGTATCACGAGGCTTAGTGAACGTCGGTCCAGTCCCCTCACCAAGGAAAAATTGCTGGCAGTACCGGCCATCGAACCCAAGTCTTCCGCATGGAAGCCAGGCATGCTGACCACTCACTTAGCTGCGGAGACTGACTCAAAAGAAAGTAGGAGATACAAACCACTTGCTGTTTTCATGCAGTTTTTCGAAGCACGGCAAATGTTTATTGCAAAACCATGTGAACTTTCAGGTGTCGCTTTCAACAGGTGCTGTTGTTCTATTCTGTCATGAAGATACATATATTTACAAAGCCCTTTTTTACATCAAAACTGTAAAAACCTTTGTGTCTATTCCTTTCACGTTCATATTGTTTGAGCTTTGCAATAACATTTACAAAAGTGTTCATATTATTTACATTCGTCAATTGCACTTGCTAGGAAGAGTACAGGAAGCCTAAGCAGTGTATAGACAAATGTTTAGAATAATATACAGAATGAATGAGCGCTGCACTAACAAACTTTCAGATGTGGCAGAACGTACCAAAACAAAAAAAAAAGTCTGGTAAACATGGGCCTAAAATTCATACCTTAAGAGCTATGAGCACTTGCTAATCTTCTCTACTTTGAAACTCACGTCTTCTACTGAACAAGTGCGTGCAGCCTTTAAGATGCACGTCATAGTGCAGGTTTACTAGACAATTGTTTCTTGTTTTTTGTCACGAAGCTTTGTCGGTGCAGTTATCCATCTTCAGCAAGTGTAGTCGTATATAATGAATTTCGGGCACTTAGTGCCATGTTCTGAAGGGCATGTATTCAAATAATACGATAGGCATAACGTTCTGAAATAATAAGCAACCAGCTGAATAAAGAAAATTTTATTTCTTTACATTTTTCGGGCACTTAGTGCCCTTCTTCAAATGGTTATGCCTTAAAATAGTGAGATAGGTATAACCTTCTGAAGAAGGGCACTAAGTGCCCGAAACCAGTAAAGAAATTAAATTTCCTTTATGCAGCTGACTGCTTATTATTTCATTACATTTACATAATTGGTACAAGTGTCATGTGTCTGGTTTACTGCATGTTCAGTTTTATTAGTCTACACGCATTGTTGTTTGTAACAACACAGAAATCACAGATGGTTCTTACACATACGTACGATTCATATGAATTAATTAAAAAAATGTGTGTGAATTCCTAAGGGTCCAAACTGTTGAGGTCATCGGTCCCTAGTCTTACACACTACTTAAACTAGCTTAAACTAACTTATGTTAAGAACAACAGACCCACCCATGCCCGAGGGAGGACTCGAACCTCCGGCGGGAGGGGCCGTGCTATCTGTGACAAGGCGCCTCAAACCGCGCGGCCACTACGCGCGGCTAACTGAATTAACTGTGCGTAAATATCAATTCGTTATGAAGTGAAAATAAAATTACTAGTGATCTCATAGATTATTTACACGCTCATGAATACCAGTCAGTGAAACTGGCAAGTTTTTTAGCTTACCTTAATAGTAGGTTACACCCATTTCCTTCTCACAAGACTTTGTCACAAACTCTTCCACTTACCAGATTTAAAGAACTGTCATTGCATATTATATTACTTAACTTTTCGCAATCTTCCTTCTCTAATCTGTGTTTGCACGTTGTCTCTAATCAGCTCTTTGCCGATGAAACGTTAAACTCTAACATTCCATTCATTATCATGATCAAGCTTCGAACCATTTCCGTTTATTCAAATACAAATGCTATAAATAATAACTTCATAATACCCTCCCACAGCCCCGCAGTAACTGTAAAACACCCCTGTTGCAGTAAGTCACCGTCATCTGACATAATTTGGCGAATCTCTCCATCGTTTCAACGTACTCCTCTAATTCCACATCGCAAAAGATAGTACATATTCCTTTTCTCATTCTCGGCATAGATGTTCACCGGATGTTTTCCCCTTATTTCTATTATTGTCTCACTGTGATGTAAGTTCAACACTATTCCGCTTGTAAGCTGTGGAAGGAAGCATTGCGTAGTTCAAATGGTTCAAATGGCTCTGAGCACTATGGGACGCAACTGCTGAGGTCATTAGACCCTCAGAACTTAGAACTAGTTAAACCTAACTAACCTAAGGACATCACAAACATCCATGCCCGAGGCGGGATTCGAACCTGCGACCGTAGCGGTCATGCGGTTCCAGACTGCAGCGCCTTTAACCGCACGGCCGCATTGCGTAGTAAATACATGACATCCAAATGGTTCAAATGGCTCAGAGCACTATGGACTTAACATCTGAGGTCATCAGTCCCCTAGACTTAGAACTACTTAAACCTAACTAACCTAAGGACATCACACACTTCCATGCCCGAGGTAGGATTCGAACGTGCGACCGTAGCAGCAGCAGCGCGGTTCCGTACTGAAGCGCGTAGAACGGCGCGGTCACAGCGGCCGGCTCCAACATTAGCACTCTCTCTGTTTTCGTCTCTTGAGAATGAACTGGAATTCCTCCACAGACATTCAGAGACCTCACTCGAAGTGTTCAAATGACTCTGAGCACTATGCGACTTATCTTCTGAGGTCATCAGTCGCTCACTCGAAGTGTCCCCACCAGAGTTTCAAGCCGTCATAAAGGCATAGGGTGGACACACTCCTTATTAATGTCCGCTGATAGGTGTCTGGATGCATTTGATCAGACAGTGTAAGGCACAGGTCTCAATAAAATTTGTTTTTTTTTCGCAACCGTTTTGCATTATTTTCTTTCTCTCGAGAACTACTTTGAAAGTTCGATTGTACTGAAACAACATGTATCTGCCGGATATAGTCCTGACACTTCGTTATTAACCCCCTAACCCTGAAGACTGAAATTCTGTGTCTGTTTCATCTAAAGTTAAGATTTGTGAGAATGTTGCGTGTTGCTCCGTAGAAATTAACAGTGGCACAGTGACTACCGTACCATCGGTAGTGATGAAATGACTACGTGGATAATATGTAATCCACCAAATGTGTATGGGAGTGCCGCGCGGGATTAGCCGAGCGGTCGCCGGTGCGGTAGCTCAGCGTGTTCGTTCAGAGAGCTGGTTAGCCTCTGTAATAAAAAAAAAAACGAGTGGAAGGATCAACAAACGAACTTGAACGGATGTCATGTGATGTCCGCAACGATCAAAATCGAACAAAATGCAAAAAAAAAAAAGGAAAAAAAAGCGGTCTAAGGCGCTGCAGTCATGGACTGTGCGGCTGGTCCCGGCGGAGGTTCGGGTCCTCCCTCGGGCATGGGTGTGAGTGTGTTTGTCCTTAAGATAATTTATGTTAAGTAGTATGTAAGCTTAGGGACTGATGACCTTAGCAGTTAAGTCCAATAAGATTTCACACACATTTGAACTTTTTTTTTTTATGAGAGTAAGAAAACAGTTTCGTTAACAGTACAGTTAAGCATTAAAATAATTTCTGACAACCACAAACCGAAAGTGAGATGAGTAAGATTTCAAATTAAATTTACTCGATAGTTACATAGGGCAGGAATAATTAATGTTGCGACGTAATGCTCTAAACACAGAACAGATGAGTTTACAAAAAACTTTGAAGAAAAAAATCAACTTCTTAGAACTACAAAGACGAGGAAGCTTTCGTTTGAAATTTTAGTTTCTATATGCACATAACAAGTAAAGATGAGCTAACGCACCTGACTAACTTTCCGCTAGGTATTGAATGTCTTGAGTAACTTATTTCTACTTCGAAGTTGTGAAATATTCAACGTAGATACATCGTCATCTCGTAGTTTGTCGCTCATTCAGTAATGAAGCACTTGTGAGAAAATCCTCTAGAGTCGAATTGTGTTTACTGTGATCCACATTCTAAAGCAGAACAGGGAAGTAGGGCCTGATGTTAGAAGCCTCTCTACTTTTCGTCGTTGGCATCGAGCTTTCTCCGAGCAACTGATTCTACTCTATCCACTCAAACAAATGACGTGGGCAAGTCGGCGCTCGTGATCTCGAGAAGTCGTCACTTGATATAAACAACAGTGGCTTCCCTAATATAAGAATATAAACATTTATTTTCAACCATTGAGGATGCCAATTTAGTTGCAATGAAAACTTTTAGTACTTTTCAGTAAGTGATAATCGCAGAAAAATAATCTCCGTATACAAGAAAAATACCTTAAATAAGCAAAACACACACACACACACACACACACACACACATATATATATATATATATATATATATATATATATATGTGTGTGTGTGTGTGTGTGTGTGTGTGTGTGTGGTGAGAGAGAGAGAGAGAGAGAGAGAGAGAGAGAGAGAGAGAGAGAGAGACAAGGAAAAGAAAGAGTGTGCCCACATGAGCGTGACGTGAGTACTTTTTATGCAAGAGAGGAGACATTTTTCTGCGACTGCCGAAAACAAAAAAGGAGCTGCGATTAGTGTGTAGCCGTGTGACGATGTAAGGCTGTCGGTGACGCGCTTGGCACCAGACAAGGCAGCTGCCAAGCAAACCAATGGCTGTGTCCGCTGGAGCAGGGCGGCACGCCAGCACTGCGTTACACAATCCTCACGAGTCGACCGCCGTCGTTTCCGTACACAAGTCCTTGTTTCCTCTTAAAAAGAATTCTGTAGATTCAGAATTACTATCTGCACGTTGGAAATTCGAGAATTCTGAAAGCAGTTTGAAGACCCACAATGAATGTTGTCCGCTTTTACAGACTAATTTTTATACCCAGAAACTAATCTGAAGATAACTGCACAGTTCATGATGAAAGGCAGTGCATATCATTATTTATTTTCTCCTTTCCAGTTCCATGGCCCTTGGAGAACAGAAATAATTACTACCTCATTGTCACCTACTTAAAAGTCGAGCATGATTTATGAAGAGCCGGCGCCGTCAGCCATGATATCAGCCAAAGAACTGATAAATGTCAGAACTGCTTCACACAGAGGAGGTGAAACAATTAGAACTCCCTCTTAATAACTATTTCATCCAACACTGGTATACAAAAACTCGTCAGGGTTTACTTGCATTTCCCCACTTTCGAAATGTACCACTTTTGGAAGAATGTGAACCTTTGATTAACACCCATTTCCTTCATACTCGTTTCTAGCAGCAGTGCCATCGTGATCAGGTCTTTGTTAAAGCCACTGAAGTAGTGGCTTCCCTTATACACTGCACAGAAAGCCGACCGAACGAATGTCGGTATCACGGTACTGGTTATATACACTACCTGATCAAAAGTGTCAGGAAAGACCTATGTAAGGCAGAATTGATCAATAGATGTCACGAGAGGCAAACCCGCCAGTATAAAAGGAGTTTCTCATTAGAGAAGCAGTAACCGCAGAATGGGCTAATCGTGAAATAGCCCAGTGACTTCGAACGCGGACTAGTTACTAGATGTCACCTGAATACCAAATCCGTGAGGGACATTTCGATCTTTCTAAACCATCCGAACTCGACTGCTGGCAATATGGCTATGAAGTCGAAATGCGCAGGCATAAGCGCACGTAAATAAAGGCCGGCAGACCGCGTTTACTGAAGGACACAGACCATCGAGTATTGCCGAGGGTAGTCGTAAAAAATCGCATAAAATCAGTGGAGGGAATCATTCGTGAGCAGAGTTGTGAAACTACCGTAGGTTACTGTAGACTATCATAAGTAAGCTTAAACTACGGTCGTTTTCCTAGTAGCTCTGGTCAGGTAAGATCGTAGGTGCGTCACGTTATGTGTGTTGCATACCTATCGGACGTAACCTCATTTTGACCGCTTTGTTTGCGAATTCGATCAGTGTCTCACTAGTTTCTTCTAGAAACCGAAAGCGGTGAAACGTCTCGTAACTGTGAGGATATATACAGAGCGGCATAACCCAAGGAACATTTTTGTTCTACATAGTCATTCTTGTGTCTGTTACTTAAAAATGGACAGTATGTATAGAGAAACTGAAACTGTCTACGTTTAACTCAGGTTTTATTGGAAATAGTTTAATTGTAAACTGAAACAGACGATTACAGTAGTAAAACTTTTTAAAAAAATACAGGTTTATCATAGAGCACTAGAAAACCCAATTACCTTAAAAAACATTGCAAAACAAGAACACAAAAAACGTCGCTTCAGTACTTCGGCAAGCTTACATAAAGTATGTTTATGTTATTCATAAACAACTTTCGCACTTATCAGTAATAAGAGGAAACTGTTGCCTTTGAGGATGATGAAGAAAGTTCTATTGAGTACAAAATAACAACAATAATTATATTACACTGTACTTGCGTCAAAAGTAATTGCTTTGCTTACATAAAATTGCAGAATTTTGCGATCAGCTAACTTTTATGGCTTATAAAATGTTATTTATATTTTGTTTGGATATAAGATACACAAAGGACTAACACCCAACGATGTGCGGTTCTAATTATGTACAAAAGGAACGAAACAAAGAGAAACCCTTGGCCCCCAGTTTCTCGTTCACAAAATCATTAGGTTTCTTTCCGTAACAATGCTACCAATACTACGGGTAATTCTGGTATTTAGTAGGTCATTTACGTAGTGTACCAAAACTACCGAACGGTAGTTTTGTTACGGCGCAACTCGCGAGTTTCAAAAGCTCTACCACCACTTTAGCTAACACAATGAATGTACGTAGGGAGTTAAAAACAATGGGGTCGATGACCGAGCAGCTCCTCATAAGCCACACATCTCTGTAATCAGAGCTAAGCGACGCTAGATGTGTTGTAAAGAGCTATGCCACTGGACAGTGGATGACTGGAAATAAGTGCCTCGGAGTGATAAATAACGCTATTCTCTGCGACTCTCCGACTGAAGGATTTGGGTTTGGCGAATGCTGGTATAACATTACCTAACACGAAGTGGTGTTACGGTGTGTCAATGTTTTTCGTGATCAGGGTGTGGTCACCTTATTGTACTTAAGTAGCAGCTCAATGCGGAAGGATATGAGCACAATTTACAGCATCGTGTATTGTGTGCAGGAGAGGAACAGTTCGTAGACGATGGTTGATTGTATTAGTATGACAATGAAACCTGTCGTAAAATAGCATCTGTGAGGCAGTGGGTTTTAGACATTCCTGTAACAGACTGACCTACCCTAAGTCCCGACCTGAAGCCAATGGAACACCTTCGGGATGAGTTAGAAAGTCGACTTCACTGCAGACCCCAGCGTCCATCATCACTACCTACTCTTGTTTCGGCTCTTGAGGAAGAATGGGCTACCATTCCTCCTCAGACATCCAGACACTGCATTTAAAGTTTCCCCAGCAGAGTTCAAGCCGTTATAAAGGCGAAGGGTGAACACACCCATCATTAATGTCTACTAACAGGTTCAAATGGCTCTGAGCACTATGGGACTTAACAGCGGAGGTCATCACTCCCCTAGAACTTAGAACTACTTAAACCTAACTAACCTAAGGACATCACACACATCCATTCTCGAGGCAAGATTCGACCTGCGACCGTAGCGGTCGCGTGGTTCCAGACTGAAGCGCCAGAACCGCTCGGCCACTCCGGCCGGCTACTAACAGGTGTCCTGTTACTTTTGACCAGATAGCGTAGTCGCAGCAAAATACACAATGTTACAAGAAACCATTTGTATATTTATACCAGTTATTATCCACATTCTTGACCAATATACTGAACAAAATTGTGGTCTGTAACTGGAAAAAAGTGATAAGAGTTCTATGATTCGTCACGGGCCTTTTAAAATCCTCGACAATGGAGGACCGCAGAAGGTCGTCCTGCCTTAGAGGGAACATTACTCTCAAAATTCAAATTCCCGTTCTGATGTGAGTCTGTTTTTGATAGATTGTTAATTGAGCTTGATAGTAAGATGAGAGAAATGCTTGGCCACGTTGAGGCATAGCGACACTAGTTTTTCCCGAGCACAGTGCGCAAATGGAATAAAGAGCGGGATAAAATTATTTGGTACATCATATCCGCAGCATCAGACAACGTATGGTAGCTTACAGCGTGCAGATACCAATATAGACAAGCGTATTTACTGTCGGTGGAAGAAACCAGGTATTTCAAAACTGCACACTGTTCGTGGGGTTGGTGGGGAGGCTTGCGTGTCACATCGATAGAGATAGCCGTACCGTAGGTGCAACCACAACGGAGTGGTATCTGTTGAGAGGCCAGACAAACGTGTCGTTCCTGAAGACTGGCAGGAGCCTTTTCAGTAGGGGCAACAGTCTGGATGATTGACTGATCTGGCCTTGTAACACTAACCAAAACTGCCTTGCTGTTCTGGTACTGCGAACGGCTGAAAGCAAGGGGAAACTACAGCCGCAATTTTTCCCGAGGGCATGCAGCTTTACTGTATGATTAAATGATGATGGCGTCCTCTTGGGTAAAATATTCCGGAGGTAAAATAGTCCCCCATTCGGATCTCCGGGCGGGGACTACTCAGGAGGACGTTGTTATCAGGAGAAAGAAAATTGGCGTTCTACGGATCGGAGCGTGGAATGTCAGATCCATTAATCGGGCAGGTAGGTTAGAAAATTTAAAAAGGGAAATGGATAGGTTAAAGTTAGATATAGTGGGAATTAGCGAAGTTCGGTGGCAGGAGGAACAAGACTTTTGGTCAGGTGAATACAGGGTTATAAAAATAGAAAATCAAATAGGGGTAATGTAGGAGTAGGTTTAATAATGAATAAAAAAATAGGAGTACGGGTAAGCTACTACAAACAGCATAGTGAACGCATTATTGTGGCCAAGATAGACACGAAGCCCACGCCTACTACAGTAGTACAAGTTCATATGCCAACTAGCTCTGCAGATGACGAAGAAATTGATGAAATGTATGAGCAGATAAAAGAAATTATTCAAATAGTGAAGGGAGACGAAAATTTAATAGTCATGGGTGACTGGAACTGAAGCGTAGGAAAAGGGAGAGAAGGAAACATAGTAGGTGAATATGGATTGGGGCTAAGAAATGAAAGAGGAAGCCGTCTGGTAGAATTTTGCGCAGAGCATAACTTAATCATAGCTAACACTTGGTTTAAGAATCATAAAAGAAGGTTGTATACATGGAAGAACCCTGGAGATACTAAAAGGTGTCAGATAGATTATATAATGGTAAGACAGAGATTTAGGAACCAGGTTTTAAATTGTAAGACATTTCCAGGGTCAGATGTGGACTCTGACCACAATCTATTGGTTATGAACTGTAGATTAAAACTGAGGAAACTGCAAAAAGGTGGGAATTTAAGGAGATGGGACCTGGATAAACTGAAAGAGCCAGAGGGTGTACAGAGTTTCAGGAAGTGCATAAGGGAACAACTGACAGGAATGGGGGAAAGGAATACAGTAGAAGAAGAATGGGTAACTTTGAGGGATAAAATAGTGAAGGCAGCAGAGGATCAAATAGGTAAAAAAAGGAGGGCTAGTAGAAACCCTTGGGTAACAGAAGAAATATTGAATTTAATTGATGAAAGGAGAAAGTATAAAAATGCAGTAAATGAAGCAGGCAAAAAGGAATACAAACGTCTCAAAAATGAGATCGACAGGAAGTGCAAAATGGCTAAGCAGGGATGGCTAGAGGACAAATGTAAGGATGTAGAGGCTTATCTCACTAGGGGTAAGATAGATCCTGCGTATAGGAAAATTAAAGAGACCTTTGGAGAAAAGAGAACGACTTGTATGAATATCAAGAGCTCAGATGGAAACCCAGTTCTAAGCAAAGAAGGGAAAGCAGAAAGGTGGAAGGAATATATAGAGGGTTCTTTACAGACGAATGGAAAAACTGGTAGAAGCCGACATTGGGGAAGATCAGTTTGGATTTCGTAGAAATATTGGAACACGTGAGGCAATACTGACTCTACGACTTATCTTAGAAGAAAGATTAAGGAAAGGTAAACCTACGTTTCTAGCATTTGTAGACTTAGAGAAAGCTTTTGACATTGTTGATTGGAATACTCTCTTCCAAATTCTAAAGGTGGCAGGGGTAAAATACAGGGAGCGAAAGGCTATTTACAGTTTGTACAGTAACCAGATGGCAGTTATTAGAGTCGAGGGACATGAAAGGGAAGCAGTGGTTGGGAAGGGAGTGAGACAGGGTTGTAGCCTCTCCTCAATGTTATTCAATCTGTATATTGAGCAAGCAGTAAAGGCAACAAAAGAAAAATTCAGAGTAGGTATTAAAATCCATGGAGAAGATATAAAAACTTTGAGGTTCGCCGATGACATTGTAATTCTGTCAGAGACAGCAAAGGACTTGGAAGAGCAGTTGAACGGAATGGACATTGTCTTGAAAGGAGGATATAAGATAAACATCAACAAAAGCAAAACGAGGATAATGGAATGTAATCGAATTAAGTCGGGTGATGCTGAGGGAATTAGATTAGGAAGTGAGACACTTAAAGTAGTAAATTAGTTTTGCTATTTGGGGAGCAAAATAACTGATGATGGTCGTAGTAGAGAAGATATAAAATGTAGACTGGCAATGGCAAGGAAAGCGTTTTTAAAGAAGAGAAATTTGTTAACATCGAGTATAGATTTAAGTGTCAGAAAGTCGTTTCTGAAAGTATTTGTATGGAGTGTAGCCATGTATGGAAGCGAAACATGGACGATAAATAGATTGGACAGGAAGAGAATAGAAACTTTCGAAATGTGGTGCTACAGAAGAATGCTGAAGATTAGATGGGTAGACCACATAACTAATGAGGAGGCATTGAACAGAATTGGGCAGAAGAGGAGTTTGTGGCACAACTTGACGAGAAGAAGGGACCGGTTAGTAGGACGTGTTCTGAGGCATCAAGGGATCACAAATTTAGCATTGGAGGGCAGCGTGGAGGGTAAAAATCGTAGAGGGAGACCAAGAGATGAATACACTAAGCAGATTCAGAAGGATGTAGGTTGCAGTAGGTACTGGGAGATGAAGAAACTTGCACAGGATAGGGTAGCATGGAGAGCTGCATCAAACCAGTCTCAGGACTGAAGACCACAGCAACAACAACAACATACAAGGGCGATGTACTTAAGGACAATATTATGGAAATGGAAGAGGATGTAGATGAAGATGAAATGGGAGATATGATAGTGCGTGAAGAGTTTGACAGAGCACTGAAAGACCTGAGTCGAAACAAGGCCCCCGGAGTAGACAACATTCCATTAGAACTACTGACAGCCTTGGGAGAGCCAGGCCTGACAAAACTCTACCATCTAGTGAGCAAGATGTATGACACAAGCGAAATACCCTCAGACTTCAAGAAGAATATAATAATTCCAATCCCAAAGAAATCAGGTGTTGACAGATGTGAAAATTACCGAACTATCAGTTTAATAAGCCACAGCTGCAAAATACTAACGCAAATTCTTTACAGACGAATGGAAAAACTGATAGAAGCCGACCTCGGGGAAGATCAGATTGGATTCCGCAGAAATGTTGGAACACGCGAGGCAATACTGACCCTACGACTTATCTTAGAAGAAAGATTAAGGAAAGGTAAACCTACGTTGCTAGCATTTGTAGACTTAGAGAAAGCTTTTCACAATGTTGATTGGAATACTCTCTTTCAAATTCTGAAGGTGTCAGGGGTAAAATACAGGGAGCGAAAGGCTATTTACAATTTGTACAAAAGCTGACGGCAGTTATAAGAGTCGAGGGGTATGAAAGGGAAGCAGTGGTTGGGAAGGGAGTGAGACAGGGTTGTAGCCTATCCCCGATGTTATTCAATCTGTATATTGAGCAAGCAATAAAGGAAACAAAAGAAAAGTTCGGAATAGGAATTAAAATACATGGAGGAGAAATAAAAACTTTGAGGTTCGCCGACGACATTGTAATTCTGTCAGAGACAGCAAAGGACTTGGAAGAGCAGTTGAACGGAATGGACAGTGTCTTGAAAGGAGGGTATAAGATGAACATCAACAAAAGCAAAACTAGGATAATGGAATGTAGTCGAATTAAGTCGGGTGATTCTGAGGGAATTAGATTAGGAAATGAGACACTTAAAGTAGTAAATGTGTTTTGCTATTTGGGGAGCAAAATAACTGATGATGGTCGAAGTAGAGAGGATATAAAATGTAGACTGGCAATGGCAAGGAAAGCGTTTCTGAAGAAGAAAAATTTGTTAACACCGAGTGTAGATTTAAGTGTCAGGAAGTCGTTTCTAAAATTATTTGTATGGAGTGTAGCCATGTATGGAAGTGAAACGTGGACGATAAATAGTTTAGACAAGAAGAGAATAGAAGCTTTCGAAATGTGGTGCTACAGAAGAGTGCTGAGGATTAGATTGGTAGATCACATAACTAATGAGGAGGTATTGAATAGAATTGGGGAGAAGAGGAGCTTCTGGCACAACTTGACTAGAAGAAGGGATCGGTTGGTAGGACATGTTCTGAGACATCGAGGGATGACCAATTTAGTATTGGAGGGCAGCGTGGAGGGTAAAAATCGTAGAGGGATACCAAGAGATGAATACACTAAGCAGATTTAGAAGGATGTAGGTCGGCCGGTGTGGCCGTGCGGTTAAAGGCGCTTCAGTCTGGAACCGCGTGACCGCTACGGTCGCAGGTTCGAATCCTGCCTCGGGCATGGATGTGTGTGATGTCCTTAGGTTAGTTAGGTTTAATTAGTTCTAAGTTCTAGGCGACTGATGACCTCAGAAGTTGAGTCGCATAGTGCTCAGAGCCATTTGAACCATTTTTTTGAAGGATGTAGGCTGCAGTAGGTACTGGGAGATGAAGAAGCTTGCACAGGATAGAGTAGCATGGAGAGCTGCATCAAACCAGTGTCACGACTGAAGACCACAACAACAAAAACAACACTGTTCGTGGTCGACGTTGGCTGAAGTGCGATGTGAACATTTTTGTGTAGTAATATTAGTCGGGAACGCAACATATTAACCGCACTGTGGTATGAATCGCCTACGATTATTCAGTTTCTCACACATGTCAAATTATGCTCCTTAAATTGTAAAAGAGAGGAACCGAATTTTTAGGAATTTTTAATATCCGGATTTACAAGCGCAATCCAAAATTTTCCATCGTCTAGACTGGGTGATTTTTTAACGTATACTCCAGACGAAATCATTAGAAATGTTCAATAGCTCCGTTTTGAAACGACGTTTACGTAACTGGTCATAAACTTGCTAAGTAAATCATCTCAGTGCCCTATAAATATATTTTAAACAACGACAAGTCAAAAATGAAACTTCCTGGCAGATTAAAACTGTGTGCCCGACCGAGACTCGAACTCGGGACCTTTGCCTTTCGCGGGCAAGGGCTCTACCAACTGAGCTACCGAAGCACGACTCACGACCGGTACTCACAGCTTTACTTCTGCCAGTATCTCGTCTCCCAACTTCCAAACTTTACAGAAGCTCTCCTGCGAACCTTGTAGACCTAGCACTCCTGAAAGAAAGGATATTGGCTAACGACAAGTCAAGTTAATGGATATAGCGTGTCCGGCTTCATCTGAATTCGAGCCCAACTTATTGAAAAATGCTCTCAGCGAAAGATATTTGTGTGGTGTCCTACCCACTCGTCTCTTATAGGGTGCCTAAAGGATGCTGCTCTCTCGGATAGCTATACAACAATTCAAGCAAATCATATTAATGGTTTTTATTACAATAGAGTAAACTGACAGTACTTGAGTTGGGTTTACTATGGTGTCACAAGCGATGGGCAACATGCCAATAGCCGGCCGCAGTGACCGAGCTGTTCTAGGCGCTTCAGTCCGGAACAGCGCGACTGCTACGGTCGCAGGTTGGAATCCTGCCTCGGGCATGGATGTGTGTGATGTCCTTAGGTTAGTTAGGTTTAAGTAGTTCTAAGTTCTAGAGGACTGATGACCTCAGATGTTAAGTCCCATAGTGCTCAGAGCCATTTGAACCATATACATGCCAGTAATCAAAGTCCTTCGCTAATTACAATGTCCATGCAAGCTGTTCACACTCTCTCATCACTGCTATCGTTAATATCACTGCTCCTCTACGCCTCTCTGCTAGTGCCTCTGGTAGTGTCTCTGGTAGTGCCGTCTTCTACTTTCCGGCTGAGGCTGGCAGGAGCGGCGCTTACGGTCACAAACTGCGTGCAAACTTAATACAGTGTCCTAGCACTTGTCACAAAAGGGCAGGAATAAGCTCTGACTGCAGGAAGGTTTGACGTGGAGCCAAGAGGCGTTCCGCTTCTGTTTGAACGATGCGGTGAGCCGTCGTGGCCGGAAACATGAGCCCCGCTTCGAAAATGCGATTTGGCAGGAGTGCAGCATTCTGTTACATGGCGTGTTACCGCGTTTTGACACTTCGAACCTGGGAAGCGGATGGCGGGGGTTGATTTCTTCTATACTTCCACAGACATCACGAGGAATGTCGCGCTTCGCTAGAACTGTGAGTCCTGTGTACACAGGTTTTTTCTAAAGGTCTGTATGCAAATGAGACTATCGTTGGTTACACAACATCGTGAACTACACATTTCACGATAGTTGTGTAATATCAGTATTTGCGTGACACATTTATGTTGACTACAGTGACTAGCCGTCACAAGCTTTTGTAGTCCTTCCGACAGTGCGATCCCAGAAAATCTAGCAGTAGTCAACAATGGCGCCCATACTCGGGGGGGGGGGGCGGAGGGGAAGGGAAACCACGCCCACCCCCCTAGCACTCAGAGACAGGAAAAAAATAGTGTTATAAGGTGGTTTTCTTTCAAGGAAACAATGTAAAGTCTGTATTAGGCACATTTTTAAGAAGATCGAAGCTGGAACTTTTTTATGGCTTCTTGCAAGTCACCTTTCGTCTTCCGAAATATTAAAAGTAATTCACACCTCCAAGTTTGATCCGGACAAGTGTTCTCCCACAAGTAGTCGAATTTACGGAACACGTAAATGTATCCTCATTCGGTGTATGAGAACTTTGCAAATGTGTCTAAAGTTTTGACTCAAAGTGAAAAATTTTTATTTCATAGTCTCCTGAACCAAGAAAATTATTGTAGTCGCTTAAAATCTATGTCTATATCTATACTCCGCAGGCATCCTTACGGCGTGTGTTGGATGATTCGTTGTATACCACTGCCACTTCCTCCTTTTCCACGAATGGGTCGTGGGAAGTATAACTGCTCGTAAGCCTGTGTGTGGGCTCGAATTTTGAGTACTCACACATGACCTCCCTAATTGCACCATAGAAACTGTCAAACTAGACGTTGCTGTCCGGCGGGACACTGCGGAGAGCTGGGTGGTGTTAGTCAATATAGCTGCTGAAGAATTTTATCAGCACAAGCAAGAAGATAGGAATGACAAAAGAAGTGCTTTTGACAGATCATCCAAATACAACCAACAGCCAGCGACCTTCAGGTACACTTTGTCAAGACATGTAAACTGTACGCTATCTTTTCCCAGATTTTTTCGTGCATGCAGTTCCAGTTTACTTACAGCTGCGTAGAAACTAAAACTGAGATGCACTGCAGAATTGTTGCCAGATGTTAAGACTTTGGTGAGGTCGCTAGAAGAAGTTCGGTTAGAAAGGAGTCGAGAGCAGCTGAGTAGAAGCCCGAGGGAGGAAGCGAGCAACCGGCGCTGGTCAGCCGTGTTTGTTCGCCGCGCTGCCAGCGGCGCTGCTCGCCTATTGACTGAGTGCGAAAGGTTCTTTCAATTGCTGGCGGAGACCTCGGGGGTGGACCGTCCGGCCAGAGGGGGAGAAATAATGCCTATCGCGGAAGGGGAGTGCAAAGTGCGCGTGTTGGTATCCCTGGGGTGCTCTGAAGACTCCCCTGCCGGTCGCCAGGAATTCCTTCATCTCGTGGGGAGGGGCTGGCCGCTTGATTACGTCACCATTCCTCGGCCTTGTGTGCCCCAGATTCTACATCATTAGGCGGCCAATTCCTCCTCTCCCGCTGCCCCACGCCTCCTGCACAAATTCTCCCCCTGCATAAACACCAGCGATCGTCTTTTCTCGAACCGCAGGCGTCATATATCCCCATACTCGATCGGTGCTCGTCGTGTCCGTGACGCTTTGGCCCTAGAAAGCGAGTGCTTCTTGAACAAAGAATCCTTCGTAATGCGATCTCGCTAAAATATGAAATCACTATCGAAGTTTCTGACAATCATGAAAGGTCTCTTCGTTTTATTTGGGTATCAGTTCGGGAACTGTTTTGCTTCAGTTTTCCGTGCTGTAGTCTTTCTATATTCCTATTAGTTCATTATGTGTTTTACAGTCTATTGCCCGCATCTCGTGGTCGTGCGGTAGCGTTCTCGCTTCCCACGCCCGGGTTCCCGGGTTCGATTCCCGGCGGGGTCAGGGATTTTCTCTGCCTCGTGATGGCTGGGTGTTGTGTGCTGTCCTTAGGTTAGTTAGGTTTAAGTAGTTCTAAGTTCTAGGGGACTTATGACCACAGCAGTTGAGTCCCATAGTGCTCAGAGCCATTTGAACCATTTTTTACAGTCTATTTATGGCAAAATTGTCTCTCCCAGTATGCTTTCGTGTCATCGATATTACCAAATAGACTATTGAATTTGCCATGAGAGACCTTTTAATTCCTTTGCTACGCCGTGCACGCTATTTTTTCTTACTCTATCCGTCCACCTACGTCACAGCTTGTGCTGGGAGCGATAGGGTTACAGTATTTTCAGTCGCCTCTTCTCGTCTGTTGTTACTGCCTATCATAGTTCCTTTTGTACTGAAAATTAGTGTAACTTAAGAAATAGATTGTTTTCTTTTTGATTTTTGCCGACCGGAGTGGACGAGCGGTTCTATGCGCTTCAGTCTGGAACCGCGCGACCGCTATGGTCGCAGGTTCGAATCCTGCCTCGGGCATGGACGTGTGTGATGTCCTTAGGTTAGTTAGGTTTAAGTAGTTCTAAGTTCTAGGAGACTGATGACCTCAGAAGTTAAGTCCCATAGTGCGCAGAGCCATTTGAACCATTTTTTATTTTTATTTTTGTATGTCTGGTAGTCTCATTTCGTAGATAATCAAACTTTACAACTTTCGATAACGTAGAGCCGGTGTTGTAGAATAGTTTTTTTGGTCCTACTTGACTTTTGCTAACTTCTGCAGAAATTGGCTGTATGGTTACGGCTGAGAATGTCCTTCAAACTCGCATTAGGCCATCCAGATTTCAGTTTTCCGTGATTTCTCTAAATCGCTCGAGGTAAATGTCAGAATGATTCCTTTGAAAGGGCACGGCCGATTTCCTTCCCGATTCTTGAAACACTCCGAGCTTGTCCTCCGTCTCTAATGACCTCGATGTCTACGGGACGTTAAACCTTTATCTTCATTTCTTTTCCTTGTGTCACCTCTAGCCTTGTTAATTCTGCATCGTGATGTTAATCTTATCTGTGCAGGTAAGCAGATATATTTTCTGTCCGTTTATGTTCATCTCAGTTTCTCACTTTTTTCAGTGACAGTTACACGGAAGTAGTGAAGTTGACTGTAAACACAGATCACTTCTTTGTTTATTGCTACTCTAGTAGAATACCACTTCCAATACCAATATTTTCAGATTATTAAGTGTGTCCCTAGCTTCTTGAGGTAAAGATGACAGACAACAGTAGAATCTTAGCTAAGTAGTTCATTAAAGGCAGTCAAACGTCGGAGCCTTCTAGCAAAAGATAAGCGTGACCCCGTGTGGGGAAAAGAAATACAGCTTTACCTTGTGAAACTAATACAGCTAAACAATGTGTAACTCAGAGGAACTGCTGGTAGTGGCTACCAACAACATCGAGACCTATTTTACAACAGCGCATGAAACAGTTGAATAATAGAGTTTTTTGTATGTTCTGACACCATATTTCTAATTCGCAAGGACACAGCGCTTGGGCTAGAGCTTGCTGTTTTCAATTTCTAATCCGAACGGACTCAGTTTGAATTCCCGTACCATCCATCTTGATTTCGCCGCAGATGTTGAAAGCACCTCTTGTAAAGTTCACATTATTATTCTCTCTCTTATTCTTCAACCTACCACTCTTTGTTTAGTAGTACTGGAACAACATTTAGTGGCATCAAAATAACCAGGCATGAACCACCGGTACTCCCTTCCCTCCCTTTCTTGCTCCAAAAATTGCTCTGAGCACTATGGGGCTTAACTTCTGAGGTCATCAGTACCTTAGAACTTAGAACTACTTAAACCACACACATCCATGCCCGAGGCAGGATTCGAACCTGCCACCGCAGCGGTCGCGCGGTTCCAGACTGCAGCGCCTAGAACCGCTCGGCCACCCCGGCCGGCTATCTTGCTCCATTCATTATCCAATCACAATACCAGTTTCATGACATTCGTGTCACATCATAACAAGTCTAGGTAAAAGTAGCAGTGTATAGCAAGTTACCTCGGCAGCTGTCCTGTAGTATTCATCATGTCCCTACTACCAGCAGTAATGGGCGTAAAGTTAAAGTATTTTGAATCATGACTTAGTCACAAATCGGGAAGAATTATGTTCAGGATTGCTATTACCATAATATTTTTCCGCATCCACGAAAGCTACCAGTGTGTATTAAGCCTTTCACATCCGTTTATCGAAGATAAGCCTTACCACTGTCATAGACTCTGCTGGAAGAGCAAATTCACCGATGTCATTCCGTTCGTCTGAGGGCACGGTTTCTGCTTCATTAGTTATTCGCTTGCGTTTGGTTTAGATGATGAATATGGAAGACTAAGTTATGATTCTAATAGTCTGATGATTTTTCCTCGAATTCCGCTGAAGGAAACAGGGCACAAAACTGAGAGATAAATCGCATTACTTGTGGCACAATACTAGATTCTTGTTTAAATTTTCTCGTCATCCGTTAAACAATTTTGCTCCTCTAGAAAAACTGTTACAGATTTCAAATATAACGCAACGTAACTTATAAAGTTATTAATTTTTCAGTAAATATTGTGAATGACAGAGATGATTACTGAATACAATGAGAAACAAACCTCCTCATAGGACTTTTACAATAAAAATAAAAGTGGGGTACAACAACTGTCCATTTTTATCAGAACGGTATCAAACACAAATGAAAACTCTTGGTGTCTGGAGGCAGTGGAAATGATAGACAAAATATAAGTGTGGCTATTGAAGTTCGAGAAATAAACGTGAAGTAAGCATCTGGTTGTCTAAAATATTTCATTAAAAAAATTATTAGTGAAGTCATGTCAGTTTAAAGTCTACTGGAATATGCAAATACAGAATTTAAACGTACGTACTGTGTTGTCGACCAATCTAGACCGTAAATTTCGTTTTCTAAATTAAAGGCAGTGCTTTCTTTCCAAGAATTAATTTAAGCAAATAACAGTCCTCGATCAAAGGAGAAAGATGGAGTCCCGAGCAACGGAAGTCGTTTAGCACGGTGCCCCTCGCAGCCTTGCCCCGACAAGAGTTCATAAATTACCGGCTCCGGCAGCGCAAAGTTTTATATTTCTGTACCTCGTCTACATCTAAAAGAGAAAGGGGCTGCCCTCGATGGTATTACTCGCCTCCCTCTTTTTCCTTTAGTGCAAAGGAGTAAATCAAGTACTACGAGAAGGTGAAATTCCGGTACAAGATGTTCCTCCGATAATGCAGAACAACGCATTAAACCAGTCATAAATCTTTAAGAACAGTTCTGCAGATATTCTTTCTTCTAACAAAAAAAGCGATACTTTATCCAAGATGAGTTGAGTGGGCTGTTTTATTCGTTTTTTATATTTTTATGATAGTTGATTATTGCTTCAGCTAATTTATAAGAATATACAAATTCTTACTAATAAAGTCGACTGGTAGCACGTATTTCAAACGAGATTGTGTCGTACATTGAGCTATTTATACTGTAAAACAAACGTCACCTTGATAAGGAACCGACTTGACAGAATGTTTGGATCGAGATATCGTAGATGTGACATGTATCACTACATGTAGCTCTCACTTCTTGCAACACTGAGTACTGTACCGTTTTTGTTCCCCCAGTTCTACCCCTTTGAAAGAAGAAATTTTTCTTTCAAAAATTACTTTAACTTTTTACGAGTTCACTCGTATTTTATTCAGATGTATTTTGTCTCTGTGGCTTTTTAAAATAGCAGCTTAATTTGAAAGAGAAATTTTACCCTTCTCTCGCTTCCTGGAGTGTAAACATTGGTAACGACATTGGCCAAAAGAAAAAAAAACGGAAGAGATGGCACGGCGGTGTGCGGAAACATCAAAGGAGTTGGGTAACTTCGTTCCACTACTTCCAGAGGTGGTAATGGCTGCGAGGTGGATGTGTCAGACATTTTAAAAACCTCTGGGTGTCCTCGTCGTGAATTATTGATGGTCGACGCAGCTCAGGGATAAACCCCTGTAACCATTATGTAGGAGACGCAGCCACTGCCACCCTTGCACTGCTCGTGATTGATTTGACGCATGTCGCTATACATAACATTATCTCGTTGCTTATGCCTGTTAACTTTCCATCAGAAGTGTTAGTTCTTTTAGAGCTAAAACAGCCGGAGAAGACCCTTTGAGAAAAGCGCGAAAACAAGTAAAGATATAAGTCAAAGAGAGTTAGTGGTAAGATAGTATCTTTCCCCTTATTGAGTGTTCCATAATTTCTAGATCATTATGTTACCAACAACAGATTACTTTGCCTATTCCCAGTCCTCACATCATTTTCCTTTTTTTGCCGTGGATTACGTGTTGATGCGTAACACATCACGTTCCGAAAATCATAATATATCGAACATTTTTCAAAATATCAAATATTTGGTATCGTTTAAAATAACCTAAGAATCTCTAAACAAAACAGTCCACGATACTAACAACGCTGATGAGAGAAAACCCATAGGGGTTGATAAACACTCGACAACTACGCATGTTTTGTTTTATTTACTTCCGGTCGAAGAAAGTAATAAAACCAGAATCCGTCAGTGGCGTTTGCTACTTATACTAGAAATTTTCCGTCAGATCCTGAAGCAAAATCAGAACGCACCCATTTTATACCACAGTGTTTCTTTTCTGTGCGTCTCGTTCCTTTAAAGTCGCCCTACAAATCACGTGAGACACCGCATCACACTTGTAAGTTCACAATTTGTGGATAAGTGCGGGTAATTATTAGGAGACGACACGACAATCCGATTTTTGTAATTTTTTATATTTACGGTATGTGAAGTTCAGAACTCAAATACCAAACAACCAAAGCAGTTCGACGCAACTCGGAAAAATACTCAAGAAAATCAACTTTGAAGTTGGGTCTTTAATATCCTAAAGTAAGTTCGATTTTTCGACAGGTAGAGTGGCTCTGTTGTGGAATACTTTTCGGCTACGTGGTGTGCATGGGTTTGATTCCTGGCTGATACAAATTTTCAAAAAATGGAGTATGCTCTAAGAGCATTTCTGTGAAGTGTAAAATAAATAATGTTGGAAATAGATCGGTAGCGCTAAAGACTGGTAATCACTGGATCAAATCTCGCTTCGCTCGTTATTTTTTACGTTTTGTTACTTTCAGTTCGAATACCTTTGTCATTAAAATATAAAATTCTTGAAATATATGCTAATTAATGCATGTCGTACACAAAAATAAAGTTTTTGTTGCAAATATAAATTCTTAATTAGCAGTCTTTCATAAAGGATTGTTAAAAAAGATTGTTTGAATTTAAAAAAATTATAAATTATTTTTTTTCTTTACGTATTTTACGCTTTGTGGAAGTGCTCTGAATCAAACCCATGTCTCCCACGTGGCAGACGGTCTTTGTGCCGCAGAGCCACACCGCCTGCCAAAAAATCGTGCTTACTTTGGGGTATTAAAGATCCTCGGAAAGCTTCAAAGCGGATTTTACCGAGAATTTTTTAGAGTTGCATAAGATTGCTTTTGTGAGACTGATGATAGAATTGTGAACTTCACGTGTCATAAATGTAAAAAAGAAAAAATGCAAAAAACAGATTACCGCGTGATCTCCTTGTCAGCTATGACTGTCAAGTTCACAGCCCTAGCGCCAAATTAGGCATGCGTGTCGATACGATACGGAGTTGCTTAACGAGGGTGGCAATGGAATTTTGCGTATTTGTCAGAGCTCCTTTTTACGCTCAGTTACTCTGGGGATTACCATGTATAGGCAGACGTGTCTCTCTGGGGATGCGGGCGTTCCTTCTTGAATTCACATCTCCTTTATTAAACAGTTATAACTGGTATTTTTCATTTTAAAAATAAGCTCTGAACAAAGGTAAAACTCATTCAGATAACAGGGTGGTCTGGAATTTTTATTTCACACAAAATAAATTCTAGAATAAGAGACTGTTAAAGAAGCAAGACCTTTTTACCATTGCTTGTGCATATAATCTCCATAACAATTTTATCAGACTTTTATGCAGACTATTTTTTTCTTGAACAATGTTTTCTGGCATTGGGAATAGTTTCCGATGGGTTCCTATTGATCTCAATGCAATTACATTATCACGAAATGCCGAGAACATCCGTAGCGCAAGCTTCGGCCAAATATTATAATGGTGACCCTGATACTGGACAGCTCTTTTGCAAATTTAATTAAATTTGTGGTTAGGATTTGAATTTTTAGATTACTCGTAGTTTGATACATTTTTAAACTGCAAAATTTAAACCGAACTCCTATATTCGAAATATGCGCTTTGGGAGCAGCATGAGAATCTTCTTCAGCGATGGTTGGTGCTTTTCCAATAATGTGATATACCTACATAGTACAGAACACTCCCGTTAGTGCAATGCAAATTTAAAATCGAGTACCAGAATACAGCTTATTTGCCTCTAGAAGGACTACGGGGCAACAGGTCTTAGCGTACACACACAGGGGATGGATTGTTAAAAATTTGGATTGAAACTTTGCTTCACAGGACACAGTGGAAATGTTTGGAATTTAACGTGAGTCGCTGAGCCATAAACTGTTAGTTAGAAGTATACACCACCATATTTTCTGCTGTGCTCTACTGCATTCGCCAAAGATATTGCATGTCTTGTTAACGAGCTTTTCCGTTTCTTTTTTGTATAGTTTAGAACAAAAACAAAACACTGTTGGTATTCTATTGCTACTTATATAAATATTGATTCACCAAGCTATACTCGGGCAATAACAGACTATAGATGTCAAGGAACGATGTCTATAGGGAAAAAGAACTTTGAAAGAATTGTATTAAAATGCAGCTGTGACTCTCGTATTCATTGTCTGACTGTCAAAAATTATTTGTATGTTAAGTGGAATACGAGAATCTCATTTTTATCTTAGTATCCATCGTTTCACAGCCTCTGAAAAGAAGGTTCTTTTCGTCCTATCGTCACTGACGTCATTGAATTGATAGACCGAGAAGCTAGTCGTAGCGTGAATAAATAGCAGTGGAGCATTTACAGTCTCTTTTTCCATTCTGGAGAATATTTTCCATTACCGGTATTCGAACTAAGTACCATAGGGAGGAACGCTAGTGTCACTGATGTTTAACAGGTCAGTTGCCAAGACTGCGGTGGATACATATTTCATAATCAGAAATTTCCTTTTCCGGCAACAATACTGTGTGTTACAAAACAGGAAATAATACATTATCCTGATACTTCAGGACGAAACACATTTATGAACCGTGAAAAACAGGAGCACAACTAGGAAGGTACGAAGAGGGTTGCAATTGTATGGAAAATTCAGGGAGGAAGCTGAACAGCTCATACGAACACGGGTGGATATCCAGCTGGAGATTTCTTTTCTTTTTATGTTGTCTTCCATTAGTGTTAGTGTAGCGCTGTCTCCTAGATTGTTTGGAGAGATAAACGTAAACAATGAGCGGCCGTACGTGCGACGCACGACCATTGTGAGCCGTCGCGATTCCTTTTATGACGCGGAGACTTATTGTTAGAAGCGGAGGCGCGCAGATATGCGCCGGAAGTCGTAACATCTTGATGCAGCGGTCGCCGTGCGCGCCGCTCCGTACGCCGCTCGACTGTCACCGACTCCAAACACCCTACACGTACCTAACACGTCGCAGACAAGTTTCGCCGTTCCGTTCTCAAAGCGAACGGTTCGCCCGTTGGAATGCTACACCCGTTGTTACCACATAAACTTGCAATACCCAGAGAACACTGCATTCTTTTAAGTCTTCCTTTCTTGGGTTGGAGTTTAACCCCCCTTCGATTTCGACCCCTATTCGAGACAAATTAAGGTGATTTACATCTTATTCCACCATGTCCGAAGGGGAAAAGTGCAAAGTGCGTGCTGTTATTTCCTGGCGGAGCAGTGAAAACTCAGCCGACGTTTAACACGCCCCTTGTTAATATGGTAAGATAAGTGAGACAGAACTTCCGGAAAGATGCACCTTTCTTACTGGTGAGTGAAGAAGACCGACCGACAGCCACTTAAACTCTGAGAGTCTGTAAATGTTACGAACTGGAACGACGTCAGACAACCTCTCTTCGATAGAGAAACAGAGCATTTCGTGCTTATGGCAAACATAGTGATTCCCTGTAAAGAAGGAGAGATGAAGAGGCCGAAGTCACTAATTTTATGTCACTTTTAATAAATTACGAGGGCGTGTTGAGAAGTAATGCCTCCGATTTTTTTTTGTGAAAACTCTTACAGCTTTTAAATAAAACAAAAAATATTAACATTCTACATCTCTAGTCTTCATGTCTACATACCTGCAGCGTTCTGCCACTAGAGGGCTCCGAACTGTAGCGCGTAGCCGGCCGGAGTGGCCGAGCGGTTCTAGGCGCTACAGTCTGGAACCGCGCGACCGCTACGGTCGCAGGTTCGAATGCTGCCTCGGGCATGGATGTGTGTGATGTCCTTAGGTTAGTTAGGTTTAAGTAGTTCTAAGTTCTAGGGGACTGATGACCTCAGAAGTTAAGTCCCATAGTGCTCAGAGCCATTAATTTTTTTTTTTTTTTTTTTTTTTTTGGAGCGCCTAACACGGTATTGTGTGACGTAATTACACTACCTGCCATTAAAATTGCTACACCAAGAAGAAATGCAGATGATAAACGGGTATTCATTGGAGAAATATATTATACCAGAACTGACATGTGATTACATTTTCACGCAATTTGGGTGCATAGGTCCTGAGAAGTCAGTACCCAGAACAACCACCTCTGGCCGTAATAACGGCCTTGATACGCCTGGGCATTGAGTCAAACAGAGCTAGGATGGCGTAGCTGCCCATGCTGCTTCAACACGATACCACAGTTCATCAAGAGTAGTAACTGGCTTATTGTGACGAGCCAGTTGCTCGGCCACCATTGACCTGACGTTTTCAGTTGGTGAGAGATCTGAGGAATGTACTGGCCAGGGCAGCAGCCGAACATTTTCTGTATCCAGAAAGGCTCGTACAGGACCTGCAACATGCGGTCGTGCATTATCCTGCTGAAATGTAGGGTTTCGCAGGGATCGAATGAAGGGTAGAGCCACGGGTCGTAACACATCTGAAATGTAACGTCCACTGTTCAAAGTGCCGTCAATGCGAACAAGAGGTGACCGAGACGTGTAACCAATGGCACACGAGACCATCACGCCGGGTGGTACGCCAGTATGGCGATGACGAACACACGCTTCCAATGTGCGTTCACCGCGATGTCGCCAAACACAGATGCGACCATCATGATGCTGTAAACAGAACCTGGATTCGTCCGAATACATGAAGTTTTGCCATTCGTGCACCCAGGTTCGTCGTTGAGTACACCATCGCAGGCGCTCCTGTCTGTGATGCAGCGTCAAGAGTAACCGCAGTCATGGTCTCCGAGCTGATAGTCCATGCTGCTGCTAACGTCGTCGAAATGTTCGTGCAGATGGTTGTTGTCTTGCAAACGTCCCCATCTGTTGACTCAGGGATATAGACGTGGCTGCACGATCCGTTACATCCATGCGGATAAGATGCCTGTCATCTCGACTGCTAGTGATACGAGGCCGTTGGGATCCAGCACGGCGTTCCGTATTACCCTCCTGAACCCACCGATTCGAGATTCTGCTAACAGTCATTGTATCTCGACCAACGCGAGCCAGCAATCTCGCGATACGATAAGCTGCAATCGCGATAGGCTACAATCCGAGCTTTATCAAAGTCGGAAACGTGATGGTACGCATTTCTCCTCCTTACACGAGGCATCACAACAACGTTTCACCAGGCAACGCCGGTCAACTGCTGTTTGTGTATGAGAAATCGGTCGGAAACTTTCATCATGTCAGCACGTTGTAGCAGTCGCCACTGGCGCCAACCTTGTGTGAATGCTCTGAAAAGCTAATCATTTGCATATCACAGCATCTTCTTCCTGTCGGTTAAATTTCGCGTCTGTAGTACGTCATCTTCGTGGTGTAGCAATTTTAATGGCCAGTAGTGTAGGTCGGTGCGTGAGAAACAGCGTGTTGTAATCAAGTTTCGCATTCGAAGAGTTCGTCCACACATGAAGCATCTTCTCCTTGAGCATGTCGATGCCAGACCGCACACGAATACTGCGACATCTGCAACAATCTTACGCCTTGGGTTTACTGTCGTCGATCATCCTCCATACAGTCCCGACATGGCCCCATCAGATTTTAGTTTGTTTCCAAAAGTGAAAGAACACCTTCGAGCGTTGAGACGGTGCGAGCAGAGGTGATGTTTGCTCCGTCAAAAAAGTCAAACATTCTACAGCGACGGTATCAACAAACTGGTCTCTCGTTGGGAGAATTGTGTTCGTCACCAGGGTGATTATGCTGAGAACTAAATATGTAGACATGAAGTATAAAGATGCAGACTGTTAATAGCGATTGTTTATTTAAAAACCTCAAAGAATTTTGACCAAAAAAATCGGAAGCATTACTTTTCAGCACGTCCTCGTAAAAGACCACGGTAGGTAGTCAAAAACGCTATAAATACCGTCTGTGTACAATGAAAATGATGTGACGCCATATTGTTTGCGTCTTTTGAAGAATTCAGTCTTAGAAATTAACAACTCCTGTTGACATAGCTTTGATTGTTTCTCAGTTCGTTTCGTAAACAATTGCTCCGTCAGTAACATAGCTAACTGCAACTTCGTTTATTATTCTCTAACTATTTTTATCGAACTCCATATCGCATTATTTATCCTCTGCATCACTCATTCTAGATCTCCTTTTTAGTTTGCTTTTATAATTCATCCCTTTCAGTACCACACTATTCTCTAAGGGTGCACGATCCCAAACATATGTATTTGCAATGCTTCAGCTGTACCTCATCTTCAGCCTTTTTAGCCCGAAAATATACGACGTTTATGATGTTGGTTTCCAGTCCTCCTCAAACCATTTCCGCAAATCCCTGCATTTTCATTTTTTGTTAGGTGACTTACTATACCTCTTTATCATGTCGT
The DNA here is from genome assembly GCF_021461395.2 of Schistocerca americana. Taxonomy (NCBI): domain Eukaryota; kingdom Metazoa; phylum Arthropoda; class Insecta; order Orthoptera; family Acrididae; genus Schistocerca; species Schistocerca americana. The sequence continues at coordinate 584,429,164 of NC_060130.1, read as the reverse complement.
CTGTGAATCAAGGTGGACGAAAAAGTATTAGCGACAGAGATTCAGAACCAGGCTCACATAGGAAATAGAATAATTGTCATGATCGAAACTGGACTCGGATAACTACGCATTGCTGTGACAAATAGAAGTCTCTCTGCCTCCATGTGTTAAAGTGGTAACAAAGCACCTTGGGTGGGACAATAAGTCCCTCTCCCTCTTATAGTTAAATGTACAAATAATGGCAAAATATAAAACCTGGATAGGTAGCACCGCAGAGTACTAAAGCATCCTCTTCGACAATATTGGGAAACCAATGACATTCAGTTCTATTTGAGAAGTATTACCAAAGGTTTAAAATTGAAACATTACGCACTGTTCGAATATCAGGTCAGCAATCTGAGAAGGAACTGATCGAAAAATGGGCAATGCAACTAACTAAGATGAGTTATGATTTTATACATGTAAAGAATGGCACAAGGGCCATTCGGAAAATAAGGTCCGATCGGTCGTGAAATGAAAATCACAGTGAAAATCAAAAAAATTTAATTGAGCAGTTTGCTACACCTTTCAGCTACTTCTCTACGTAGTCACCGCTCCGACTTATTTGTCGTTGCGTTGTACCAACTTTTCAATACCCTTATCACAGAAGGCAGCCACTTCTGCTTTCCACCACTTCTCTGCGCTGGTCTGCAATTCTTTGTCTCTGCCAAAATGTTGTCTTCATAGCCAGCAGTTCATGTGAGCAGAGGTGAACATCACATGGCGCCAAGTACAGGCTGTATGATCAAATACTTCCCACCAAAGACGCTGCAGGGGCGTCCTCATTGCCCCTGCAGTGTGCGGCCGAGATTTTGTCATGAAGAAGGAAATGCATGACAGGTACGTTATGTGGGGATGCATAAAATCAGGCACAACCTTGCAGCTGTCACCCATATTTGCGGGAGACAGTATTATTCTAGGCATCTTTTTGTGCTCACTGTGTGCTCAGAACCGGATGGAGCGACGTGACGAGATCGACAGGCATACTAGAGACACACTCCAATGCATCTGTGCAGATCTTCATCAGATTTACACTGTCGTTTCCTCTTCACGACGTATCGGATCTTTCTTTCCGAATCGCTATCGTTTAAGTGTGCATCTTGAAACTGCTGTTTCATTAGGAGGTGCAGCTGAATGAAGGAAGTTCAGTCTATATTTCCTCGGTCACTACTTTTATTTATGGCTGTACTGCTGCTAGTGAAACTAGGGCCATGTCAGGCTTACGACAGAGTCAGAAGTCTCTGTAAACTGAAGCAGAAAGTAAGTACTCAGATATGAAGATGGCCACCACTGGCCGAAATCGATAGTCTGAGGACAAAAAATTTTGTAGTCATAGATTGGAAAGAAAGAAATAAATTATACGACTTGCTATAGTTCTGTGCAGGTTACTTCCCGTCTTACGAGTGAAATAACACGTTCATCTAGAGAGAGCGCTCTTGTTTTCCTTTTCTGTGGTGCCACTGCGCCACAGTAATTGGTAACGTTGGTAGAGGGTTAGGACTAGAACTTCGAAGGATTGTGTGTCAAACAGAACAAGCACACAAGTAGTTTGCTGCCGGCTGACGACGATTCAGTTGCGTTACGTTTTCCTAAAGTTCTTCTGTCATGAGCGTGTTTATTCCGGAAATCAGCTGCCCAAACAGAAAGCCTGTGGGTTCAATAGCAGCAAACTGAGCCATCCATAAGCATGCAAGACGGGCGAAATAGGAAATAGCCAATTGGCCACGGGCCACACAGCTGCTGCCGAAATTACATCGCCATGAATGTAATTGTTACGCCACACAATCGCAACGAGACTTCAAAAGACTCTTTCCATGAGCCGTTCTTCAGGTAAGAGTTGCTAATGTGACATCCCTGCATGCTCCGACACCGCCACAAAAGTAGTGCTCTAATACATCGTTTTAGCACCCTCTCTCAGACAGCCGACACTTGCTCACATTCAGTAATAAACGCACAACAAAAAATCAGAAAAATATGAATTAATGGCTCTAAAGTTTTCTGCTTCGACGTACATCCACGATACGATCATGTACATGGAAAAAACGAGGGGAGAAATTACAACAGGAATATTACTATTCATTAGGATTTGGTGACAGAAGAGGATAAAAATGAACGGTAAAAGAAGGAAGAATGAGCAAAACGGAGAAGGGAAGAAGGAAGTTTCCAACATTGCATTTTATATGCATCGAGATCATTACAAATCGAGCAAGAAAAGGGAAAGGGCTTTCTAACAACAGCCCAGATGGTATTCCATGTAATGGTTCAGAAAAACGTAAATCTGAATGATCCCCAGTCCTCCAAAACACAAGTATGGTTTCTCATGCAGTGCTTCACTTCGCTAGGAGGAGGGAAAAAGAAGACACAAATGTTGAAACGACCGCTTTTGTTAAGATAATAAACACTTCAAATGCTGAGGGTGAACACAGGGTAAGACAGTAGAAGCTGCACTGTAACTCTTAGCTCTCAAAGCAGAAGTTACTTCTGGTTAAGTATCAAAAGACTACCCCGGGTAGAAAACCCTTCGAGGGAGCGTGGAATAGGATCTAGGAATTTATTATACGGCGCTGACAAATTACATAGGTTAGTGAGCCTGAAATGTTCGCATCGTATACTAGATGGAGATAACAGTGCGTTTATTTCTAGTGCCTATCCACACGAGCGGACTGCGGATTTTTTCCCATCGTAAGCAGACGTGTATGAAAATTTATTTCGTAAGTAACACGAAGTTCTATGGTGAAATCGATATCTTTCACATAGAAATATGTGCCATTCAATAAAATCGACAGGCGTGTGAAACCCTGATGGTCATACCTCCCACGCCGTTGTGCATGTTATTGGCTCGGACCCTGAAGGTGACGCCATATATTTAGACTTCCGAAAAGCTTACGGCTCCGTTCCGCACAACCAACTCATAACCAGACTCGACGCACGCAGCGTAGCAAAAGCAGGCTGTGACTGGATTAAGAATTTCATCATCACAGATGCCAACAACTCACGCGGATTTCTTACTATCGTCAGTACGAAGAAAAATACGATTATCTGTTGTAAGATATCATCAAAGTTTGATCTCTTGGAGTTTCACACTAGACTAACTCAGTGTATTTTCATTAATTCCATTCGTATTATTCTCATCATTCAGCCGTTTACCAAAATTATATTTGTGCTGGGCGTAATGATAGTCCCTGTGGTATTCTGTTCTAATCAACGTTCTGAGAAATGTAAGGAGCAAACAGAGTTTTCAATAAATATGTCAAGCAACTGTCATAAACATTCATAAAAGCAGACTGAACGTAGCTTTTACGATATATGCATGTTTCTTATGAAGACTGAGAGCTAATTCCCAAAATTCAGGACCTGCTTTATTCTTCATTCTTACGCAGCACTGAACCAGGCCGTCGACCCTTCATTGGAGGGCAGCAGCAATGAACTGTCTCTAAACTGAAGCCATCCTTCTGTATCTGCTCACCTCAACATAGACACACCCCGTAACAGTTTTGGTTGGGTTGGGTTGGGTTGTTTGGGGAAGGAGACCAGACAGCGAGGTCATGGGTCTCATCGGATTAGGGAAGAATGGGGAAGGAAGTCGGCCGTGCTCTTTCAAAGGAACCATCCCGGCATTTCCCTGGAGCGATTTAGGGAAATCACGGAAAATCTAAATCAGGATGGCCGGACGCGGGAAATAGTTTGGGAAAGAGCCTCCAGAAGAACGAAAGAACACACTGTAAGATAGCAGCTCCTCATGATTCAGCAGTTGTACCCTATGGACACGAAAGTTGTCTCTCTCATTACATGGTAGAGACGTAGTAATAAGTAGCGATGACTAACAATGAATGAATGCTCGAGCACTGTCACTGAATGAGGTAGCCATATGATTTCGACAACATACTTGTAATAGAAAAAAGTGAAAATGCTTCCGTTCTTTGGCTGAGGGGGGCAAAACAACAATGGCTGAGGGGGACAAAACAACAATGCGCTGGTTGGTTTGCCCTGAAGAATAAGAAATTTTTACATCCACGTAATGCATTACCCATTTGAAGATTACAAAATCCAGATGGAAATGTGTGATGTCCGTTCGGAGACCGTGATAGTCAGCATCTGTTCGTCATTTTTTCTTGCTCAGAAGAGGCTAAACTTCTCATGGGTGATGCAGTGAACAGTCACAAATGCTGGATACAAAGCGATGGGTGCAATGATCGGAGTGAAATTTCTTGTGACTGAACGACTGACTAAGGATGAGAAACAAGATTAAGATTTATGGATTCTGTTTTTTTAAAATTTGTTCGAATTTTAACTAGCTCAAATAATCTTCATAAACTTCAGATTTTTCTGGACTCATGAACTGTAACATCAAGGAACTCTGAGCATCCTGGCGTTCCAGCAGAAGAGAAATCTTTTGCACTTCGCTCTCATAGCTCACTATTACCTTAGCTGCATGCCCCAAAGTGACCATATTTGGGCTCTGAGTTCACCTGGACTCACCAAGATATACTTCCTGAAGTCACTTGCGTGCTTGAAGCGAAATGATCATACGGTATTGTTGGCCGGGAGACTGCGTGTTGGTCAACCGCTGTCTGCAGCTCGTGGTCGTGCGGTAGCGTTCTCGCTTCCCGCGCCCGGGTTTCCGGGTTCGATTCCCGGCGGGGTCAGGGATTTTCTCTGCCTCGTGATGACTGGGTGTTGTGTGATGTCCTTAGGTTAGCTAGGTTTAAGTAGTTCTAAGTTCTAGGGGACTGATGACCATAGATGTTAAGTCCCATAGTGCTCAGAGCCATTTGAACCATTTGGTCAACCGCTTGATGGGAGTATTTCTATTTGACGCCACTTCGATGAGTTTCGCGTCGATGAAGATGAGATGAAATGATTAGGACATCACAAATATCCAGTCCCTTAGCAAAGAGGACATCCGGCCTGGCCGGGAATCGAACCGGTAAGACTCCCCCCCCCCCACCCCCCCACCTCCCACGGTCTAGAAGGGTAGATGTGTCGACGTTAACCAATAGAATACGAGCTACGGTCCATTGTGTGCAGGATGAAGTTCAAAAACTTGTATAATTTGTGTAAAATAAATGTGGAGACTATCAATACCATCAAACCTGATAAATTGCAGATAGTGTTTTCTCCTGCTTTATGTATGTGCTCTTGTTATCTACCTAATGACAAAACATTACGACCACCACGTTAATAGTGAGTTAGTCCACCTTTAAAACGCAGCGCTGGGCAGAGCTCCTACGTGGTATAGATTTTACAAGTGCCTGACAGGTTTCCTGAGGCATGTGGCACCGAATGTCTACGCATCAGTTAGCAATTCCTGTAGTTTCTGGGTGCGATACTGGCGCCCGATAGCGTTCCAAATGTGTTCCATCAGGTTCAGATCAGGCGAATTTGATAACCAGGATATCAGCGTTAGTTGCTCATCAAACCACTGTAGCACGATTCTGGCCTTGTGACAGCAACAGCTATCTCTCTGGAAGTTGCCACTGCCGCCAAGGAATAAATCAAGAATGGAGGGATGCAGATGCTCCCCATAATGCTCACGTAGCCCACAGCTGCCTTGGTGACTTCGATTACAATCACAGGTCCCATGAAAGCTCAGGCGAATACCCCCCATGGCACAAAATTGCTGGTCTGTGTTCGCAATGCGATGCATGTTCCGAGCAGCAGTTCGCCTCAGTGAAGGCGTATCCGGACACGATCATCGACCTGGTGTAGCAAGAAACGTGAATCATCCGACCAGGTTACTAGTTCCTATTGATTCACAGTCCAATTTCGGTGATTCTGTGCTCACGACAATCATAACTGCTGACGTCGTTGGGCCAGCATAGGAACACATGGAGGTCATTTCCTGCGAAGCACCGTACCCGGCGATTTTGTTGGTCAAGAGATCTTCAGTTCACTCACACGCTTCTCAATCCACTGTGTCAGCAGCTGTGGCCGAGCGGTTCTAGGCGCTTCAGTCTGGAACCGTGTGACCGCTGCTGTCGCAGGTTCGAATCCTGCCTCGGGCATGGATGTGAGTGATGTTCTTAGGTTAATTAGGTTTAAGTAGTTCTAAGTTCTAGGGGACTGGTGACCTCAGATGTTAAGTCCCATAGTGCTCAGAGCCATTTAAACCATTTTTTCCAAACCACTGTTTCATGGTTCTGGCCTTGAGACACGGACAGTTATCCTGCTAGAAGGTGCCATTGCTTCAGCGCAGAGGGCAAGCATGAAGGGATGTAGGTGGTCCGCAACAAAGTTTACGTAACCCACAGCTGTCTTGGTACCTTCTACTACTACCACAGGTCCCATGCAATCCAACACGAATGTCCTCTATAGCGTAATACTGTCATTACCGCCCTGCGTCCATGGCACGGTGCATGTTTAGAGCAGCCGTTCGCCTGGATGACAGAAACGAATCGATCTGGAACGGGAGTCATCCGACCAGGCGAACTGTTTCTATCGATCCGTGGTCTAATCTCGATTATCCCATGCCCCTTGCAATCACAACTGATACTGTCGTTGGGTCATCATGGGAACACGCAGGAGTCTCTGTTGCGAAGTCCCACGTTCAACAATGTACATGGAGCGAGGTGCTTCGAAACATTTGTGCCTGCACCATAATTTTACTATGTCGTTAGATCTGCCACAGATCGCCGCCTATCCTTCTTCACAGAGCTGGAAAGCCTCCGACATCCACGTTCTGTGATGAGGCGCGGACGTCCAATAATTTATCGCTTTATTTCACCGTTGTGAACCATTTTCTTTATTCATGACAGAATCACGCGAACAGCCAGGCAGTTTCACCGTTTCCGAGATGCGCTTTCACAGACGCCGGACCACAACAATCTGCCATTTGTTAAGGTCGCTTATGTTAGTGGATTTCCCCACCTGTGGCCCGTATCGTTGCTGGAACGATTCCCAGTTCGCCTCTTCTCCGTTCATATACTTCTGTTATCGCATCACGTGCCCGCAACGCCACCAAGCGGTATTTAGTCTGGCGGTGGGCAGTGGTAATAGTGTATAGTGTGTATAGTGCAGATGATGCTGTCATTTACCGTCTTGTAAAGTCATCAGATGATCAAAACGACTTGCAAAATGATTTAGATGAGATATTTGTATGGTGCGAAAAGTAGCAATTGACCCTGAATAAAGAAAAGTGCGAAGTTATTCACATGAGTACTAAAAGAAATCGGCTAAATTTCGATTACACAGGAAGTCACACAAATCTGAGGGCTGTAAATTCAACTAAATACTTAGGGATTACAATTACAAATAACCTAAATTGGAACGATCACATAGATAATATTGTAGGTAGAGCAAACCAAAGACTGCGATTCATTGGCAGAACACGCAGAAGGTGCGGCAGGTCTACCAAAGAGACTGCTTATACTACGCTTGTCCGCCCTATTCTGGAGTACAGCTGTGCGGTGTGGCATCGGCATCAGGTGGGACTGACGGATGACATCGAAAAAGTACAAAGAAGGGCAGCTCGTTTTGTATTATCGCGAAATAGGGGAGATAGTGTCACAGACATGATATGTGAATTGAAGTGGCAATCATTAAAACAAAGGCCTCTTTCGTTGCGATGGGATCTTCTCATGAAATTTCAATCACCCGTTTTCTCCTCCGATTGCTAAACATTCTGTTGGCACCCACCTACGTAGGGAGAAATGATCATCACGATAAAATAAGAGAAATCAAGGCTCGCAGGGAAAAATTTAAGTGCTCGTTTTTCCCGCGTGCCGTTCGAGAGTGGAACGGTAGAGAGACAGCATGAAGGTGGTTCATTGAACCCTCTGCCAGGCGTTTTTTTGTGAATAGCAGAGTAATCACGTAGATGTAGATGTAGATACGTAAGTTTCCTGTATCAAGTATTCTTTTCATTAAAATGAGTCATATATATATATTCCTACGCCAGTTAAATCACACATTACTACCTTTTCTTTGTAATACGAGCTCTGCTGGCTGAGACGTATGCAGCTGTTCGAGGAAGGTCCCATATTCCTTTTCGTAGCAGTTTCGAACATAAAGGTGCTCCATGCTCATAAATGATCATTAGAGCCAAAGTGGAAAATCTTGACTGACACATTGAATTATGTCCTACTTGATATGGTTTATCAAAAAATGGTTCAAATGGCTCTGAGCACTATGCGACTTAACTTTTGAGGTCATCAGTCGCCTAGAACTTAGACCTAATTAAACCTAACTAACCTAAGGACATCACGATATGGTTTATCGCTGCAACACTGTATTTATGAATGACGTATCAGCTGTGAACTATACTCTGTAGCTGACTGCAACCAACGTTTGTCAAACGAAATAATTGCACGACCGATAAGTTCGCGGAAAAAAAAAGAGGAGGGAGGGTACAATACGGTGCTAGCACATAGTTTATTGGTGTCAAATACCTCAACTGGAGTCACAGTTCTTACAGGTCTGTCCGACGGACGTAAAACCACCCGTCTGTCCACTCTAAACGGTACATCAGGACTTTCGACATTTAACGTTAAATATTGAAGGGAAGCTTTGATGCATAGAAAGTGTATGCAGTAGAGTTTCTTCTCTCACAGCGCCAAATATCAGAGACTGGAATTGTTTCCACCAGTAGCTCACCAACTGCCTCCTTAAAGTCAGTTGCGGCCATTTTAACAAATTCAGTCGCGAAAGGAAGATTGATAGTTGGATCAACTCTTTTTAGGTACCTAATGAACATGGTACTTGTATATTTTTAAGTCTGATGTTAATTGTCAGACTGAAGTCGGGACGTACCATTTTTATTTTCAGCAGACCAAACATTTGTTTTCATACTTAAAAGTAGTTTTCGCCTCTCGCAGTGATCCGATAAGTGTAATTTGCAGAGACACAATGTGGCTTTGTTCCTCGACATGTTCAACAGGTCAGGAAAATATTTCGTGCACCTGAAAACAGACAGCCCAACTTACTTCATGTGCCCAGGAAGCGGATGATGTAAGTTTGGTTGCCTAACTTAAAGTGCACCAAGTATTTTTCCTTTTGCATCCCCTGTAGGTTTCACCATAAATGACTGTACGACCCAGGGAATGCAGTAGCATACCAGCTCCAGTATCTCTCAACGACACCTGCCTAGGGAAAAAGCAGTTCATCTCAACCATAATCTTGAAATTTTAGTGAAATCATACTGGCTGTGATATGTAGTCTCTGCATCCACAGTAACTGGCTATTTTCAGGAAATTTTTAGATGTTTCTCTTAAGAAAGCTTCTGCCAATTTCCTTCCCTAATTTTGTTTATTCGGACTAACGCTCCATTTCTGGGGACCTCGACATCTAGGTTAGAGGGACCCCCCCTTGGGCGAAACGATAAAATACCTGACGGCTTACCAGAGAGGACATTATCATCGTTGATAAAGAACGTTCGTCCTCAGAGACCAAAAACAGGAAAAGTTAACGTAATATTGGTAAACTGCGGGAGTATCCAGGGCAAGGTTCCTGAATTAGTATCTCTTATTGAAGGAAATAGTGCACATATAGTATTAGGAACGGAAAGTTGGTTAAAACCGGAAGTGAACAGTAACGAAATCCTAGACACAGAATGGAATATATACCGCAAGGATAGGATAAACGCCAATGGTGGAGGAGTATTTATAGCAGTAAAGAATTCAATAATATCCAGTGAAGTTATTAGCGAATGCGAATGTGAAATAATCTGGGTTAAGTTAAGTATCAAAGGTGGGTCAGATATGATAGTCGGATGCTTCTATAGGCCACCTGCATCAGCAACCGTAGTAGTTGAGCGCCTCAGAGAGAACCTGCAGAACGTCGTGAAGAAGTTTCGTGATCATACTATTGTAATAGGGGGAGACTTCAATCTACCAGGTATAGAATGGGATAGTCACACAATCAGAACTGGAGCCAGGGACAGAGACTCTTGTGACATTATCCTGACTGCCTTGTCCGAGAATTACTTCGAGCAGATAGTTAGAGAACCAACTCGTGAAGCTAACGTTTTAGACCTCATAGCAACAAATAGACCGGAACTTTTCGACTCCGTGAATGTAGAAGAGGGTATCAGTGATCATAAGTCAGTGGTTGCATCAATGACTACAAGTGTAATAAGAAATGCCAAGAAAGGAAGGAAAATATATTTGCTTAACAAGAGTGATAGGGCACAAATCGCAGAATATCTGAGTGACCACCATCAAACGTTCATTTCTGAGGAAGAGGATGTGGAACAAAAATGGAAAAAATTCAGAAACATCGTCCAGTACGCCTTAGATAAGTTCGTACCGACTAAGGTCCAAAGCGAGGGGAAAGATCCACCGTGGTATAACAATCATGTACGAAAGGTACTACGGAAACAAAGAAAGCTTCATCATAGGTTTAAGAGTAGTCGAATCATAGCTGATAAGGAAAAGCTGAACGAAGCGAAAAAGAGCGTAAAGAGAGCAATGAGAGAAGCATTCAACGAATTCGAACATAAAACATTGGCAAACAATCTAAACAAGAACCCTAAAAAGTTTTGGTCATATGTAAAATCGGTAAGCGGATCTAAATCCCCTATTCAGTCACTCGTTGACCACGATGGCACCGAAACAGAGGACGACCGAAGAAAGGCAGAAATACTGAATTCAGTGTTCCGAAACTGTTTCACTGCGGAAAATCGTAACACGGTCCCTGACTTCAGCCGTCGCACGGACGCCAAAATGGAAAATATTGAAATAAACGATATCGGAATTGAAAAACAACTGCTATCACTTAGTAGCGGAAAAGCATCCGGACTAGACGAGATACCCTTAAGATTCTACAGTGATTATGCTAAAGAACTTGCCCCCTTTCTATCAGCAATTTATCGTAGATCGCTGGAAGAACGTAAAGTACCTAGCGACTGGAAGAAAGCGCAGGTCGTTCCCATTTTCAAGAAGGGTCGTAAATCAGATGCGAATAATTATAGGCCTATTTCGCTTACGTCAATCTGTTGTAGAATAATGGAACATGTTTTGTGTTCTCGTATTATGACGTTCTTAGATAATACAAATCTCCTTCATCATAACCAACATGGATTCCGCAAACAGAGATCATGTGAAACTCAGCTCGCCCTATTTGCCCAAGAAATTCACAGTGCCGTAGACACTGGCGAGCAGATTGATGCCGTATTCCTGGACTTCAGGAAGGCATTTGATACGGTTCCGCACTTACGTTTAGTGAAAAAAATACGAGCTTACGGAATATCGGACCAGGTTTGTGATTGGATTCAGGATTTCCTAGAAGAAAGAACACAACATGTCATTCTTAACGGTTCAAAATCTGCAGATGTAGAGGTAATTTCGGGAGTACCGCAGGGAAGCGTGATAGGACCTTTATTGTTTACAATATACATAAATGACTTAGTTGACAACATCGGTAGCTCCGTGAGGCTATTTGCAGATGACACGGTTGTCTACAAGAAAGTAGCAACATCAGAAGACTCGTACGTACTCCAGGAGGACCTGCAGAGGATTAATGCATGGTGCGACAGCTGGCAGCTTTCCCTAAACGTAGATAAATGTAATATAATGCGCATACATAGGGGCAGAAATCCATTCCAGTACGACTATGCCATAGGTGGTAAATCATTGGAAGCGGTAACGACCGTAAAATACTTAGGAGTTACTATCCGGAGCGATCTGAAGTGGAATGATCACATAAAACAAATAGTGGGAAAAGCAGGCGCCAGGTTGAGATTCATAGGAAGAATTCTAAGAAAATGTGACTCATCGACGAAAGAAGTAGCTTACAAAACGCTTGTTCGTCCGATTCTTGAGTATTGCTCATCAGTATGGGACCCTTACCAGGTTGGATTAATAGAAGAGATAGACATGATCCAGCGAAAAGCAGCGCGATTCGTCATGGGGACATTTAGTCAGCGCGAGAGCGTTACGGAGATGCTGAACAAGCTCCAGTGGCGGACACTTCAAGAAAGGCGTTACGCAATACGGAGAGGTTTATTATCGAAATTACGAGAGAGCACATTCCGGGAAGAGATGGGCAACATATTACTACCGCCCACATATATCTCGCGTAATGATCACAACGAAAAGATCCGAGAAATTAGAGCAAATACGGAGACTTACAAGCAGTCGTTCTTCCCACGCACAATTCGTGAATGGAACAGGGAAGGGGGGATCAGATAGTGGTACAATAAGTACCCTCCGCCACACACCGTAAGGTGGCTCGCGGAGTATAGATGTAGATGTAGATGTAGCGATCGTTGAACTCTATCCTCCTTCTGCTTCACAGAATCTGAGAAAAGCTTCTCAGAAATTTCGAAAGAATAAAAATGAGTCGCAGGTTCGAGCTTTTAGTCGGACACGAGGAGTGCTCTACATCTACATATGTACTCTGAAAATCATTGTGAAATGTTGGCAGAGGATACGTCCTACTGTACCAGGTATTAGTGTGTCTTCCTGTTCTACTCACGTATGGTGTGCAGGAAGACTAATTGCTTAATCACTTCTGTATGCGGTGTATTAGTCTAATCTCGTCTTTCAAGTCCATAAGGGGCCGATACGTAGTGGGTTTAGCATAATCTAGATTCCTCACTTAATGTTGGTTCTTGATACTTTGTAAGTAGACTTTCGTAGATTAATTCGTATCTATCTTCAAGTGTCTGCCAGGTTATGTTTTCGATTATCCCAGTATCTTGCCAATGAACCGACATCTGACACCCGTTTTACCCGCAGTCGAGCCTGTGTGATCATTCCATCCCATATCCTGACAAATTTTTAAATACAGTTATTTGTTAAAAGTTGACTGATTCCGATTATTGGGGCTCATTGGTACTGCAGTCATAGGATATTACAACTTTTAATTTTATGAAGTGCATAATTTTACATATCTCAACATGTAAATCAAGCTCCCAATCTTTGCACGGCTTTGAAATCTTATCAAGTTCTGACTGAATGGTTACGATAACATGCTGTGTGCTTCCCACCAAGAAATCGTCAATTCAGTCACAAATTTCTTTTGATACCCCATGTGATCTTTGTTGATAAACATTGACCACAACGTTTTTCAGAAGTCATGGAATACTGCAGCTACCAAAGTGCTTTCATCCATGGCTTTCAGAATATTATATGGAAAATTGGGGCATTGGTCTCCGCATTAACGATGTCTTCAGAATCCATATTGTTTGGCGTGAAGGAGATGATTCTGTTGAAAACACCTCATTATATCTGAAGTATATATTACATGATTCTGCAGTAGATGAATGTCAATGGTACTGGATGATAGTTTTGTGGAACACTTTTGGTATTGTCAGTGCTGTTTTTCTGGGGGAACGCTGGGGGATGCGTACCCCTAAACTTTTTCATCGATAAAGTAATTTTTTTACGATGTTGAGAACTTGGAAGAATGCCAAAAATTTTTTCACGGACGTAAATTATTTATTTCATTTTTTCGTGTTGGTTTTTGTTGCATTGTTTCTTTAAATTGTGTTTTATAGATTAAAATATTTCCTTGTGTTCTTTCGTATGTTGGAGGGTTGATTGGACCCACCTGTTTCATCTGAGGTGTATTATAGGTCAATTGAAGTGTACGATAACATTTTCTTTTATTGTTCAGGGCCTGGTGGGAATCGCATGCTTCATTTGAGGTGATGTAAACTGAAGTGTCGATACCACATTCTCTTGTATGTTTGGGTGTTTCTCGGCTTCATTTGAGCTGTAGTAAAGTCAACTAAAGAGTCCGACACAATTTTTGTTTTTTTTTCTTTTTTTTTCTTTTTTGTTTTGGTAGTTCGACATGTTGATGACGTCATGGCTAAAAGCGGATGGGTGGTATCCCATGCTTCAGTTATAAGTAAATTTCGCTGCATTATATCCAATGTCGGAGTATCCTCAAACTTTTTTTAGAAAAAAAAAAAGCACTGGGCATTGTTCATATATGCGAGTGTGACCTGTGCTATCTTCCAACTTTTGGGCATACTTCTTATTCCAGGGAGCTGAGATACGTTATAGTTAAGAGAGAAACTAACTCAAACCCAAACTCTGTATAGAATCTGATAGGGATTTCCACAGGGCCTGGAGCCTGATCAGTTCTAGCGATTTCATATCTCAATGCCGCTGACTCTAATTTCTACGCTATCTGCTAAAAAGTATCCGGACATCCTATGTAATGCGCAATGGCCCACTAGCTGTCACGAGAGCCGGAGCCACCAGTATAAAAGAGGGCAGGGAGTATTGTGTTGTCAGTGCAGAAGCAGAATGGGTCGCTCAGGAGTACTCAGAAACTTTATAGGTGGACTAGTAATTGAATGTCACCGGAGTAACAAATCGATGAGGGACCGAGCGAGGTGGCGCAGTGGTTAGACACTGGACTCGCATTCTGGAGGACGACGGTTCAATCCCGCGTCCGGCCATCCTGATTTGGGTTTTCCGTGATTTCCCTAAATCGCTCCAGGCAAATGCCGGGATGGTTCCTTTCAAAGGGCACGGCCGACTTCCTTCCCCGTCCTTCCCTAATCCGATGAGACCGATGACCTCGCTGTCTGGTCTCCTTCCCCCAACCAACCAACCAAATCGATGAGGGACATTTAAACACTACAAAATTCACTGAAATCGACCGCTGATGATATGAATGCGAAGTGGAGACGCGGAGTAACATCCACAGCTAAACCCAGACCATGAAGTCCTCACGTAATGATGGACAAAAACCCTCGAGAACTGCAGAGAATTGTTGTAGAAAAGGACATGAAACCAGTGGAAGGAATCACTCGCAAGTTCCAATGGACTACCAGTACCCCAGCAAGCACAGTGACGGTGCACAGAGAGTTAAAAAAGAATGGGGTACAATGGTCGAGCAACTCTTTATAAGCCACACATTTCTGTATTGAATGGTAAGCAAGTTAGAGGTCGTGTCAGAGTGATGCCACTAGGTAGTGGATGGTTGTAAACGAGTCATTCGGCGTTAGGAATCACATTATAACCTGTGGCAACCGAAGAAAGTGCTTGGGTTTCTCGAATGCCTACAGAACGTTACCTGCCATCACGTCCAATGCCAACAGTGAAGTATGGAAGAGGTGATGTTACTGTACAGCGATTTTTTTCGTGATTAGGATGTGGTCCTTCTGTTCCGCTTACGAAGACGCTAAATGAGGAAATATATAAACACAGTTCACAGCACTGTGCACTGTGTACAGTATAGGAACAGATCGAAGACCATACTTGTTTCCATGGGTATGACACTGCACACTATCAAATGCGCCATCTGTGAGGCAATGGTTGATGGAAAATAATATTTCTAAAATGTAATGAGCTGCCTAAGTCCCAGTCTGAATCCCATAGAACACCGCTGGGATGAGTTAGAACGTCAACTTTGCTCCAGATCCATTGTTCAACATCACTACCTCCTCTGGTGTCGTCTCATGAAGAAAATTGCCTCCCATTTCTCCAGACATTCAGACACCTTAATGAAAGTGTTCACAGCACAGTTCGAGATGCCATAAAGGCGAATGATGGACACATCCCCTATTATGTCGAGTAATAGGTGTCCAGGTACTTTTGGAGAGATAATGTATCTACATCACTTATCTTCGCGAGAATTAAACTTAGGTAGTACTCCTGGAGTTTCTTTTGTACGGAACCGTTTGAAAACGGAGTTTAGCGTTTTATACTTTTGTTGGGGTGGTGGAACGGTGCTGGGTATGGAAGGTAAATCTCCAAGTTTGAGCCTCAGTCCGATAAGCAGCTTCAAGTTGTCATAAATGATCTGCTCATTGCATACTCCAGTATGAGTAAAAAAGTTTCTTCTTAGCAATAGAATATTGACGCAAAAGCCTCGCTGAAAAAGTCGCCTTCTGTTGGTTTTGATCCACTACTCGCAATCGAGATCGCTAACGATGCACTGTTGCTCAAATTAATAGGAAGAACGCGACTCATGTTAAACACTGACGTACTTATTTGTGACGGAGACGCGAAGAAGGCAGCGGCGAGCGCTAGCGCTCTTTCTTTATTTTCTCCCTCTCCCCGTGCACGCGCCGGACCCGGATAACCTAATAACAGACGACGCCGCGCACCACCGGCACGAGAAGAAGAAAGGAGCAGAAGCGGGAGCGGGCGCAATTCTCTGTGGGACTTCCCTTCCCGCGCTCGCGGCCAATTTCAACCAATTTGATCGAAAAGTTCGCCTTAATTTTGTTTTGGCACCGGGGTGACCCGTCGACCGGCCGTTGTTTATGACGAGCGTAGCCCGTCGCCGGCGGCCGTGTGATAAAGCTGATTGCACACAGGCGTGCCGTTATAATGGCGGCCTCTTGTGCGCGCGCCTCTGACCGGAAGCCATTACTGACCCCCGGCGGAATAGTCAGGGAGCGGCGCTGGCGCGGGGGTGGACAGCCTGCTCGTCAGCCGGCGACGGCCGCCGAATATTTATGGGCCCGCCCGTCTGCCAGCTCTTCTCCGCTAAAAAGAAAAAGAACTCAGCGTCGTCATCAGTCATCCGCGTGTCTCCAGAACAGAGGATTCTTCCAACCAAATCCTGCCGTCGGATCGACTTCCGGCCTCGAGGTGGCTTCCGCTTGAGCTCTACGCCGAGTTGTCCATTTTCATTATCCCTTCAGGCCCCTGTCGTTTTCATTTCCGTGTATCGTCATACGAGCTAAGATGGAATACAAAGAAGCTAACGCGGATCCAAGGTGATGGTCATGGGGGTCATCACCTACTCCGAAGGACAATTTATCAAACCCACTTGTCTTCTTACAGATATCAGTGTCCAAATTTTTAGCCGACAAACGCCAGTGAAGCAACCCACGTTGATCGGCTTTCATCCTGACTGGTTGAATGGAACGTTCCCACCAGCTAAATGCACCCATTCACAGGCTGAACAAACGTACTGCCAAGAAGAAATCTGTCACGTTCATGAGTCCAAGGAAGCTACAGAAGTTAATACAGTAACTGAAGGACGTTCCACTACGAAAATAAATAAATAAATAAATAAATAAATATCAAAAAGTTTGACTGTTGCCTAACGTAGGTATAAACGACCAAAACAAGCAGTATCCTCCACCTCCCCTCCCCTCTTCTATTTACACTCCATCAGAGTCATGGTATGCAGAACGCTGTTTACAAACTTGGTACTAAGAGAAATACTCGTGATGGAGAATGCTTATTTCAATTTTACACAGGGTATACATGAAGTCTCTTTATGATTTCAAAAAACAATCATAACTTGGAAACAGTTTTAGATAGTGCGTCGTTGTTCGGTTTGAAACATTTAGAATCTCTTAAAGCTTTTTTTCCGTTATGCCAGAATTTCAGTGTGTTCCCACTCGTCAAGGCAATATTCGAGTTTTGCCCATATAAGGGCCAGCACTCCAGCCTCAACAGTTCTGATTGCTTCATTGATTTGTGTTGGAAGGATAGAAATGTCATTGACGATCCTGACGTAACCACACAAAAGAAGGCTAATGGCATGATACCAATGCAATGCCATGCAATGGGATCATCACGACCCACCCACCTCTCAGCAAATGTGTCATTCAGCACATCTCGAACGTTCAAACTCCAATGTGGGGGTGCACCACCATGCTGGAAGATGATGGACGGCTGCAGTAGCGCAGAAGTTACGTCAACTCAAGTGGGACAGACTGCACCCGCCCTGTTATTCCGATCTGTCCTCGTGTGATTTTCACGCCTCCAGTACCTTAAAAAACGCCTTGACGGATCGACGACATCCTGTCGGACGATGATGCTCAGCAGGCAGCTGCGAACTTCTTCACGCAGCAGGACACGGTATCTCTAACCTAGTGCGTCGGTAGGAGGACTGCCTCAATGGCATACCAATCGTGCCCTATACGGCCTTCGAACGGAAGCTTTACGTGCAATTGCAGATTGCTTGTAACAAAGCGCCTGTCGGGTAGCCTATACTCACTGCACCTTGGCACAAGAGAGCTGAGGGGCGCCCAGTAGTGCCGGCAACTTAGGGGCAGTAAAGAAAAAGATGATAGAATACAGCGTTCGTTTAGTAAGCACAAAAGTAAGAGAGAAACTATATTTTCCGGTACAAACAAATGTGCGCAATGGTGATTTTCATAACTACTAAGAAACCTATTGCCATGAATATGAAGAGCTCATACGACAATCTTGGAGAAAGTAAAGAAGGGAGGGCTGAAAGATGGGAGGGACATGTTAAAGGATATAGAAAGGAAAGGCAGTTGAAGAAAATATTGAAGAAAGATATGAAGAAGTATATGCATCTACCTCTGCATGAGTAAACATTGTTTCTGTCACACATGACAGAATAAATTGAACAGCTGCTTAAGGTGTTGCGTGATGTCATTTCTACAATTTATAAAAGCAGTGGATCACAATCAACAACACATATATTTAGTAAATGAGTATTGCTATGTGGGCAGTAAAATAACTGACGACGGCTGAATCAGAGAAGAGATAAACTGCAGACTGGCAATAAAAAGAGAAACGTTTCGTAAAAAATAAAATATTTTAACATTTAATTGGGGCGAAGAGAAATTCATTGTATCACTGGACTAAAAAAGGGAGCATTTGATAGAACACATCACGAGGCATAAGGAATAGTCAATTTAGTAATGGAGGGAAGTATAGGGAGTAAAAATTGCAAAGGGAGACAATGAAGTTACTACGATAAGCAGTTTCAACTGTATTTATTTGCAACAGTTACTCAGAGATCAAGAGGGTTGCACTGGATAAACGATCATAGTGTGCTGCAACGAACTAACCTTAGCACAGAAGACAACAACAAAAAGTGAGTCAATTGGCATGTACAACAAATGCCACGAACTAGGAGGTTCCCATTAAGACACAATGAATGATTTCTGGTGCGATAAAGCCGTCCCGTGAGGAATAAGAAAGTAATTTCCGGGACAGTCATAGTTGGTTGTAGGTTGCGACGAAGAGACTTACTACATCAAATCAGACTTCCGACCGAAGACAATAACAACAATAAATGACTTGACATCTCCAACCAGTGCCATGAGCGATGGGAATCACACTGAGCCGTTTTAAAGGGTTTCTGACGCGAGAAATCTATCACTCGAAAAATAAGAAAGTAACTGGAAGAAGCTATTTTGTTGCCCGTTCACCTCACTATAACGTTTAGAGGAAGCATTGAAAACGTAGCTTTCGTTGCTGAACGTATTTTTGTGTCTCTAGATCGCAAGTCCAGTGTCTTGTCCACAGCACTACCACGGTTGGTTGTACATCCTAAGAATATATTTATGTGGGCTACTTTCCAAAGACTTTATTCTTATCAAGGGACAAGGGTATTATCGATAACGAATTTGAAACGTGTTGTACGAGGCGAAGCTTACAGCTCAGACACTGTGTACGAGCAATATATATAGCACTTGCAGGTGTGTAAGATATTCTGAGTGGCATTTTATTCAGTAATATAATCTTCCAGCAGCTCTGTGTTCATAAGATATTCTGTTTCAGGACATATCCATGTTATCTGGCCCTTTACTTTGTAAACAAGTACGTTGATCCTTAGCATTATAACAGGAACGAAGAATGGAAGCCGTGAAAATAGGTGCTACCTTAATTTCTTTGATACTGAAGCTATGGCTGACGATGAGCTAACGACATAAAGTTGAATTTAAGTATAGGAGAGGAAGAAGAGCATTAGGATGACATTAGAGAGCGTAGTCTGTCTGCCGCAATGGATGAAGATGATGATGTTGATGATGATGGTTATGGTGTTGATGATGGTGTTGATGATGATGATAGGTTTCCGAAAACTCTACTGACATTACGAATCGTGTGAAAAAATAATATTCGATAACACTGCAGATGAAAGAGCATAAATTGGTCAAATCTTTGACGACGCTGATTAGTTAGCGACACACTCCTAAACCCTTTAATTGTTTTCTGCAGAAAATTCCAATACTGAAACAAGGTTGTTATATTAATAATTCTACGCAATATCCGTTAGTAAATATAGTTTGAATACAGGAATTATTAACTATTGCTACAACGATAACATTCATCTCTTCTTTGGTATGTCTACATACTCCACATTTATGTTTTCCACGGTTTTCCTAAATCGCTTAGGGCAAATGCCGGCATTGTTCCTTTGAATACGACATGGCACATATCCTTTCCCATCCTGTTCATAGCCAAGCTCTTGCTCCGTTTTTAATGACCATCTCAACAGGAAGTTAAACGTTAATTGTCCTTCCTTTGCCTTTTTACTCTCTGAAAGCTTTATCACAGTAATTAGAACCAGCGAAAACTGATAGTGTTGTTCGATAACAGAAGCTAAAACATTAGAGTAAACATGGATCCGCAAACCAGCCGTTTACGAGACAATGTCGAATTTTTGTATGCGAGCCGCCCCTGTCTTCAGTAAGAAATATTGTCCCAGCTAGTACAAATATATTTGAAATGTAAACTTCTCGATTAAGTTCCAATCTAAATGGGTTTAATTTCACCCATGGCCTCCCTTAACAAGAAATACAACGCTGTTCAACACATTAGATGTTAAAACTTACTGTACTCTTGTACCCGGTAATGTATGTGTTCCACGTGTCGTCATCGTAATGCAATGCAATCCAACACTACACTCGTCTCTACCGTTGGTTACGAATTCTTTCAACGACCCCACGACCATTTCGCAAATCTTGACAGGACAGTACAACTCGTTACTCCAGGTCTTCAGCCGTGTCATCAAGAGTGCTGTATACTTCATTTCTGATAGAATCCCAGGCGGAAAAATCCGTATGATTGAGGTCCGATGGTCTTAGGGGCTAAGGGTTGGTCGATATACCCATCTTGTACCATACTGGTACGTTAGACGTCGTCCTACAGCAGCCTGTGCCCAATCATGCATGTTCCACGTTTCTTAACTGTGGGCCATGGGTGAAATTTGAGCACAGTTAGGTGGGGACGTACTAACGGTTTACATTTCAAATGTGTTTGTACTAACTAGGACAAAAGAAGGTGTCTTGGATGAATAGTACGCGGGCGTGCTGAAAAGAAAACTCTTCCGAATTTTTTAGTCTGTTGTCAATATTGGTAAAAATATTACATGTCACGCATATTACTCGAGCGACTTTCCCGCTTCGCTGACGCAAGTTGCAACCCCCTGCCGTTAGAGGGCTCCGAATTGTAGCGTGAAACATGGCGGCGCGTAACGTGACTACGTCCTTGCGTGAGAAACAACGTGCTGTAATCGAGTTTCTAACTGCAAAAGACGTGCCTGCAATTGAAATCCATAGAAGAATGAAAGTTGTGCACGTTGAAGATTGTATCGACATCAGAAATGTGCGACGTTGGGTTCCTTGTCCCCGTAATGAATGAAACGGTGATACTAACCTCAGTGAGTATGACAGAGCTCGGAGCGGACGACCGGGTACGGTATCTGTTTCGAAAACTTAAAGAATACCGTCGAGGACTTCACTTTGATACTGATGTAGCGGTACAAGCAGAGGCGAGATCGTGAATCCGTCAACAAAGTCAGATTGTCTACAGTGACGGTAACAATAAAATGATCTCTCCCTGGGAGAAATGTGTTCATCGCCAGCGTGACTCTGTCGAGAAATAGATATGTGAACATGAAGAACAAACATTTAAAATGTTGTATTTAAAAGTTTGTTTTATTTAAAAATTATAAGAGTTTTGACATAAAAAATTCGGAAACATTGCTTTTCAGCACACACTCGCATATATTTTATTAGGTTTTCGTATAAAGTGTGCCAACGGCCTTGCCACTGTGGTAACACCGGTTACCGTCCGATCACGGAAGTTAAGCGCTGGCGGGCTTGTCTAGCACACAAACGTGAGCTCTGCCGATTGCTGTTGAAAAGCGGGCTGCACTCAGCCCTCGTGAAGCCAATAGAGGAGCTTCTTGGCTGATAAACAACGGGTGTGGTCACGAAAACTGACAACGGCCTGGAGAGCGGTGCGCTGACCAGACGCACATCGGCTGAAGCTTACACGGCGATCAGGTCCGTTGGGTCTTCTGAGGCCTTTTGGGATAGAGTTTTGATATAGAATAATTCGTGTAAAACATTCCACATAACATGTGTCCAGTTTTTTTGTTTACAGAGAAACGGCTGTTAGAACGTAAATAAAACAATTACTTACAGAAGGTGTTAAGCAAAGGCTAATGATTGAGTTCAAAGCGTAATTGCATAAATTCCACCTCCGACTTCAGCGTAGTTCCAAATTCTCTTGACAACACCCCTTGCAACTTTTCTGAAGCCGGCGTATTGTTCTTTTATGAGAATAGCACTATTCGTAATTCGAAAGATCACTTCATCAACCACCCCCACAGGAAAAAATCTAAAGGGTTATGGTCAGGGAACCATGGTGGCTAAGAAACGTGAACATTCCGGCCGATCCATTTCCCGGGGAATGTTAGGTTTAGATGATATGTCAACTGACGACTTGAATGTGCAGGGCTCATCGTGCTAGAAGAACATAGCCATCCTTGTAGCCAAAGTCACCTCTTCCAGTAATACTGGAACTTAAGTTTTCAAGAAATTCTAGGCAATGGGGCCCTGTAAGACGATGAAGAAACACGATAGGCCCAATCAACTTCTTGTGTACGCTGCTACATCACACATTTACAAAGGAGCTTTCTTGAAAATGTCTCTTCACTGATGCACGTGGATTTTCGTCGGACCACAGACGAGTGTTACTGATACCGTCATGAGTGAAACTGGGTTCATCAGTAAGCAGTATTAGCGAACTCCGCAGAACTGGTGATGTTTCTTGACCGTCAAGGTGCCCAGACCTCAGAAGAGCTACATGTGGTGTTGTCAAAAGAATTCGAAAATGGATTGAAGGACGGCTGTTGTGGCTGAGCGGTTCTAGGCGCTTCCATCTGGAACCGCGCAACCGCTACGGTCGCAGGTTCGAATCCTGCCTCGGGCATGGATGTGTGTGTGTCCCTAGGTTGGCTAGGTTTAAGTAGTTCAAAGTTCTAGGGGACTGAAGACCTTAGATGTTAAGTCCCACAGTGCTCAGAGCCATTTGAACCAATGGGTTGAAGTCAGAGATAATATTTATGAAAATCAACTTGAAACTCAACCGTTCGTCTGCGTGTAATTGTTTGATTTACGTTCTAACAGCTGTATCTATGCAACCAATAAAATTTGGACACATTTTACATGGAACGCTTTCCAACATATTACAGGGATAGTACAGCAACCAGTGATACACGATGAAGAAACAAAACAGTGAATCTCGGTTTCATAAATAATAAATAAATACATCCTTCCAACCAAAACTGACTGTTTTGTTTCTTTTACGTGGAATGTTTTATTCTAATTAGTCCCTATTGTTCCTCCTGAAACACCCTGTATTAGTGGCGGCTCACTACCACAGATACGTACTGACCTGCCAAACGGCTCGTTTGTGGACCCATATTAACAGAAACTCTCCTCCTGCTACCGTATATTTTCACCATTGATAGTTTTCACCACTATTTATAATACACTGTGTTAATAGCTGCGCTAGATGGACATGAAATCAACGACAACCATTAAAAACCCAGTGCTCTCACGGAACACGTCCCCAGTGACGCATGTAATTACCGGCACATGTCGGCGTTCCGTCCATCAAGAAGCCGCGAAGCGTGAGGCGTGAGTCGGGGTGGAGTACGGCCTCGTAGCGTGCGGTGGCAGCGGAGACGGCGGCGGCGTAACGCGAGAAGTGAGCGAGGGTGGCCAGATGGTGGCAAGTGCAGCGCCGGCCCAGCATTTAGATTCTTTTTCGCAGTGGCCCCCTGGGACGCGGAGACACGGAACCCGCCTCACGCTGACATGACGAGGGATCGATATTATGTGCTGCGTGCCAGCGCGCGGTCGAAACGCCGCCCTCGCGACCCGAGACACGTCTTCCCTTCCTGGCGAGGAGTTACGCACAGCAACAGCTGAGCTTCTGGTGCGCTACCTTCGGACATTGTTTTCGTACATCTGCTTATTTGCAACTTCCGTGTTTCCCAGCGATATGGTCCGTTTTCTCAGCCTTTCATTCCACTTTGGTAATAAAGGCTCACTTACAGGTCTAACCTATATTACAAAACACCTTTTAGTACACTGGCCGGCCAAGGTGAAACATGTCTCATATTCGTAAGAATCATAGCGTAATTAACGTTTCAATATCCGGACCAACATACAGCTTCAACCCACCATACATAATTGAAGGCAGGGACAGTTTCAGATCCGGGAATACATTAAGGACAGAAGCAGACTGTTGTCACACGTACTGCTGGTCATTAAAAATGCGATACTTTGATGACGGCATGCTACAAACGTCAAATTGGCATTAAGTGGTCCTTCATGATTCGATATACAAATTACTTCAGAGCAACCGCACAAATGAGATACGAGTAATAAAACATTTCACAGCGGCTGTCTCATAAAAACATAACATTTGAATGTAATTGCCTAACGTTAACTGCCGGCCGCGGTGGCCGAGCGGTTCGGTGCTTTAGTCCGGAACCGCGCGCCTGCTACGGTCGCAGGTTCGAATCCTGCCTCGGGCATGGATGTGTGTGATGTCCTTAGGTTAGTTATGTTTAAGTAGTTTATAAGTCTAGGGGACTGATGACCTTAGATGTTAAGTCCCATAGTGCTTAGAGCCATAAACATGATGTGCGACTTACACAGATATTATTTGTACAGAAGGTACAAAAATTTCAGTGTGTTTACAGAGGAAAACAATCCTTTTTTATCACACAGAAATAATATTAACTTAAAAGGGGTTAAACAATGTTTTATGTGGAAATAAAAATAACAAATGATAAGAAATAAAATGAATTTGCGGTTTTAATCTATTATTAGCAAAGGAAACTTAGTTTAACAAAGGGGAAAATGGAAACTGAATATGATCATTTAATACTAGCCTGATATTCTGTTTCATGTGTTTGTTGATTTCCAGTAGTTCCAGTAAGGTCATCTTCCTGATATTCTTAACGAATGTAAAATTTCACACTCTACATCACATAAATGGGTTTTTGATAAAAGATGATCAGCAAAGACTGACTCATTCTTTCTTAATCTCCAGCTTGTCTCATATTGACGTATGCTAACCGCCACAGCTCAGCTTGCCTGCCGGCCGCCGTGGTCTCGCGGTTCTAGGCGCGCAGTCCGGAACCGCGCGACTGCTACGGTCGCAGGTTCGAATCCTGCCTCGGGCATGGGTGTGTGTGGTGTCCTTAGGTTAGTTAGGTTTAAGTAGTTCTAAGTTCTAGGGGACTGATGACCACAGATGTTAAGTCCCATAGTGCTCAGAGCCATTTGAACCATTTTTTTTTTCAGCTTGCCTGACCAATATACACTTTTTCCCACTGCTTGCAAGTTATTTTATATACATCACACTGTGCCAAAGGTTGCTGATCGCCTTGCTATTGAATAGAAAATTCCTTATGCTATTGGTATTATAAAATACAGGTCCGTAGTTGCGAGACATTAACTTATTTGCAAGGTTGTCAGTTAATATAATTATTTCCATGTGAAAAAGGGTAATTTTTTCCTATGCATCTTCTATACAAATAATATCTGTGTAAGTCGCAATTAACGTCTATCTTTGTTTGCGACATTCAGTTATCTCCTCAAAATGGCCTGAGAAGCCGGAAACCGGTTCTTGATGAAATAAATATTCTGCAGAACATTAGGAAGTGTTTTCCTTTTTAATACAATTGCGCTATGTTTCTGCGGCCAGTCACTCCACATGAAGGTTCTCTGGGTATGGTGCCGCATCGTAGTGTAAAAAAACTTTCAGCAACCTTTCGGCCACGGTTTCAATACATCTAACCAGAAGGTGGCCAGTGTAAGCGTGGACGAATTGCTGGTGATAGTCTTTTACAATATTACGAGGTACCATACCTCGAATACTTTCAAATGAATGTTGTTTATTAATGAGAAGATCGTGTTATGCATCGTGCAAGAAGAAGAAACGTCCACCAGCGCTTGTCGAAATTCGATAGCGGCAGAGTAGTAGCCCATAGGGACTGTAGTTTGTCATTAATCCGCAATATTGATGCTCGAGTTGCTCGGGATCTCACAAGTGTCATGCGAATATGAAGTCGACGGGTTGAGGATGGCGATTTTCAAGACAAAGTAGGATCTCAGTGACACCATGCGACTAGCGCCTGAAAGGACAATCATATTGTTCTTTCGGCCGTGCAGCTTCGTACACTACGTCACATACCTTGAGTCAAGAAATGGACGTGTATGCACGAAGACAAGTAATCACACAGACAGAGCTATGATGACAGGAGCACCATGGAGAATCAGAACGGCAACTATGTCTGCAGTTACCCCAGTCGCAGCATCAGAGAGACGTGCGCCGACAGAGGAGCGCCCAAGGACAACACTGGGCACAGGAATGGCACCCCGCTATCTATTCATAAGAGTCTTTGTTCAGAGTATAGCGTCATTCTGAGGAGAACAAACGTTGGCAGTTACCATTCATCTTCATGCGAGCTCAGCATCTTGCGTGAGGGTATGGGCTTCTGTTGGGTATACAACACGATCACCTCTCTCCGAATAGCCTGTAATTTAGACAACAGGCGATACATTTCTGGTGTGTTAAGGCAGATGGCTGTGCCCTATCTTCGAGGTCTTAGTGACGAATTTCAACAAGATAACGCAAGACCGAATGTTTCCCGCGCTTTCCTTACCTGTCTCTACACAGAGTTTTCAGCAATTGCCTCGGCCAGCATGTTGTCCAGATACTTTACCCACTGAAAACATTTGATTATGGGGCATAGAGAGACAAGCACGTCATTACACACGAGGAACTACGCTTGTTGAACTCTGGCATAGAGTTGAAGTAGGGTGGAATGAATAACCTGAACGTGTCATCGAAGCTTAGTTCGATTCGCTGCCCAGCCGCTTTATAACCATCGCTGCTGCCACAGACAGCAATTCTATATACTAAATGTCACACCCTCTACACCCCCCAAATCCCCTACAAATGTTATCATGTATTCTTTGTCTAGTGTACACGTACAGTAATTAAAACTTAATTATTTGATATTCTTCTGGGCGTTGCACTTTTAGTGGCTAGCAGTGTATTTGCATGGCGTTCGCAGATTCCCGTTACAAATTTCTAGGACTTGTAAAGGGAAGTGAGTAAATACGAGTATTTTGAATAGAAACCCATGTACGGAAACATACCGTACCGTTTCCGTTCTACGACGGTTTCATTTCAGATGCTCAACTCATTCACGTCTGCTTGAGGAATTGGATTAGGCGTGACGAAGTACAATTATCAGGTAACAGTTCAAAGGGAAACATAACTAAACATCCATTTATGACTTAAGCACATTTGTGTTAACACATAAACACTACGTGTGTACATTATTCCAAAACCAAAAAGCACCCAGCATACTGTACCTACAGAGCAATACTGACGTAATACAACATCAGCTCGATGATGTAGCATTGCTACAGACATCGTACCTACGAAGTATCTTCTGATACACACTCTCCATCTCACCTGGTGTCTCTTCAGCTTCAAGAGCAGCGGCCAGAACTCGTTCCAGCTGCTCTTGTCTGTCTCTACAGGAATGTCGTAAATTAAACTTTGCGTACAACTCCACTAGTAGTTTATAGGAGTTAAATACGGCGATCGCGGCGGCCACATGGTTGGACTACCTCGGTGTATCCATTTTTAAAACCATATCGTCTGCGGACATGTCTCCGAACCGCACGTGAGAAGTGAGGTGGTGCACCATCGTGCTGAGACCACATTTCCTGACGGACGTTCAGTGACACAGCTCCCAACAACGGGTCCAATACGTTTTGTAGGAAGATCAAACACGCAGGACCAGTTAGCTTGAGTGAGGTATGACCGAAACACATGGCCGTCCAGAATACCTGCCCACATGTTAATACTAAGCACTTGCTGCAAACCCAGAACATGCGTGTCACGAGGGTTTTAGTCTTCTCAGACATGGCTGTTTCTCGAATTTAGAATACTCCCTGGAGAAATTATATTCATCTTTGAACAGAACTGGACGTGGAAACAAAGATTTGTCGATGAAGCGCTGCAAGAACCACGTGCAGTATGCAACGCATTGTGGAAAATCTGCTGGATCCATAGCGTTTACGATTTGTAAGTGGTACGGATGTAATAGATGCTCACGCAGAACGTCCCTGACTATACTATGTCTCTGTGATACCCATTGTACGCGCAGCTGGTAGAGATCTCGCTGACGGGTTCTCTTTAGCGCGATCCAGTACATCATCTTCAAATTTGAGCGTGCGACGTTGCTGTGGAGCACCACAGTCCTGCCTCCTCACGGTGAAGGTATCCGTTTCTCGGAGAAGCTGTGTAACTTTGGCAAAAAGTTTGTGCGATGACAAGATACGCTGCGGAAAACGTTAGTGATACAGCCGACTAGCGGCTCTCCCGTTACCTCCAGCTGCGCCATACGCAAGGAGTATATCCGTGTATTCCGAAAACGCGCACCAAACCATGTTTACTGTACAGGAGACGCACAGGCACTGAAAAGGTCTCGCAGCAATGCAGACGTTAAGTGACATCAGGTGACCGTTTGACGTACTACATTTCATCCTTCCTATCCTATCGTATATCAGGACAAGCGACTCAGACTTTTCTCTTTCCCTCGGCAGATGTGGACGCGTTACACACCTGAACTTAAACCGTCGTAGAATGGAATGGAGATCTTCCGGACGTGGGTTCCTATTAAAACTATTATGTACTCACTCCTCAATACAATTGCAGAAGTTTGTAACAGAGCTTACGAACATATAACTACTCACAAATATCCTGAGCTACTGTCAAATGCAGCAAGCAGCTACAAGACGCGAGAGGCTGCGTAAATTGCAGGTACGGTTTCACAGGAGGGCATTCTGACAGCTTTATAAGGCTCACTTGTAGGACAGTGCGTAGTGGAAGCTCAAGTCATCGAACATACATGGTGTAACTAAATTCCCTCTACAGATGTTGAGGTCCTCTAGTATGTATCAAGACGATTAATTAAGCACAGGAACTAATATACGGAAACTTAACATTTTTCCGCTACATGCAGAATGCGACAACACACTTTACTCGCTGACTGCTGCTGCTTGTCTGAGTCCACTTACAAGTAGGGCTCGATGTGACGACCGACGTCAACACAGATACGGTACCTCTGTACCATATTCCCGTACACACGATCACCGATCCATGGTCCTCCAGCACCTGCCGTTGCTACAGAACCTGCGACACATCTTTCTTGGATGGCACAAGGGTCTCGTAAATCAAGGATTTCATGTGACCCCACAGGTAGTATTCTGACAGGTTCAAGTCGGGAGAACATGCAGATCAAGCAGTCGGCCCACAATGACGTATCCACTGCTACCCAAATCTTCGGTCCAGATCTCGGACCGCACGTAAGAAATGAGATGGTACGCCATCGTGCTGGAACCACATGTTTTGACGCACAAGCAGTAGCAAATCTTCATAGAAACCATGCAGTACACCGTCATGGAATCGCAAGTACGCGTCGCTTGTCCATACAACGGTGCAAGAATAACCTGCAGAAATGGGCTCGTGGAGCGGAAATCCTACAGCTGCATTGCCTGTAACCTCTGGGGATGTTAAAAGTGTACCTGCTGTTCATGCATAACACGCCAGACAGTGTGGTGATCTACATTCAATCCACATGCTATTTTTCTGGTACTCGTCGTAGCGTCCTCTTCCGAGCATGGAGCACAGCTTCTTCAAACACGGGTTTGCGGTGCCGCCATGCAGCAAAACAGTCGACCCTGTTTGTGGGGAATGTACCCGTCTAAAAGGCTCTCAGGTACACTTTAGCAAAGAGGGAGTGTGGATGTGCCTGGCGGTGTGGAAAACGCTCCACATACGACTGACAAGCAACCCTCCCATTGCACCGAGCTTCGCCGTACAATAACATGTCGACGCATTCCGCAAACGTGTAGCTCACCATGGTCAACAGAAACACACTAAAATGAAATGTGCGTACATCTGGCATTCTGTACTGTACTGAATCATTTCTATTGTACAGCAGTACAGTACGAAAAAAGACCACAGTCACAACAGCAGGTACAAACCTTTCTGGGCAGATCACAAACTCAACCGAATGGTATGTAAAGCAACCTATAGTGGGCATGAAACATCAGACGATCAGTAAATGGCGCACGTAGTGCATACGCTATTGGCACCGAAAATGCGGGAGACATGAACATATATTGTGGTAATTTGCGTGTAGCAGGAGAACAGTAGGTTTCCCGAGCTGAGTTCCTGTGCTAAACGTAATAGTCGTCGTCCCCACTACAAGTTCTCAATGTCGTGGCTATGCCTCTTGCACTGTTTTGTGGTTTATGGCTAGAGGAGAGGGTGGTATGATAGGTGGGTGGCGTAAACATTAATAAAGTGTATTTTAACTACGTATGTATTTTGTGTTATAGTGATTCAGTTGAGAAATTAACTTCAATGATGTTCAATCTGGAGTTCTGTGGTTAATAGCAATCAAATAACATGTACTAATCCTTGAATATCGTCTGTGTCCATATCACTACTATATTCAGTGACTAACATTCCCTCACAGCTAGCTAAGGAGCGAGACGACGACTCTCACTGTGGGAAAACGAGCACCGTGCGACCTATTGAGGTAGAATGCGAACTGAGTCCCGCTGAGATGCACTGAGGTACGGTGATTGGGAGATTGAGACAGCTCGGTCGGCAGAGGCGGCTTATATGCACGCTGCCCATGGGGCGTTATCAGCGCGTAGCCTGTGGGCGTGTCTTGGTCTCCTCTTGTGATGGGCGCGCTTGGTTCAGTGCCTGCTATACAATGTTTCCTAGTGCCGACCGGTGCGCTGCCGAAGGCGTAAGCCAGCACACTCAGCGTCTGTAAAGGTGATTTACTTACACACTTTAACTGTCAATTGGATTACGCAGATGCTCCCTCGGTCCATAAAACAAGGAGCCATAAAGTATCTGCTATCTTTGGTCACGGTCTCCCATACTGTTGTGGTCATATATAGCCCGCACTGCCTAGAGAGGAAAAAATCATTCACTCGCGGAGACTGTAGGTCAACATTAACTACAAACAGGAAATTATTACAAAATAGAGTCCTCCCCCATCCACACACACACACACACACACACACACACACACACCTATGAGTTATGCGATACAGTGCCACCGAACTGTTATAATCAGCAGTGCTTTTCTATTATCATTGGTTACAGGGTACTTGCTGTGCATTACTCTTCGGTTTCCACAAGAACGCGCAAAAAGCGCACTGAAAATATCAAGCTCCATCAATCAACTAACGACCCGTTCAGAATGATGATGTCAAAGAAGAAGCCTTTACCTGCGATACACGTTCACTAACATAGTTGCTTCGGTGCTCCGTGACGGAGTTCGCCAAACTACTGCTTTGGAGCTACGCCTGGAGCGCTTTCTCCCTTTAGACACTGATTTACTCTACGGTATAGTGCTGAAAGAACCTAGTGCGTTTGGGTAGTCGGTATTTTTCTTCACAATTGCCTCATGACACTCCGCAGTTTCTACACTAGTTTTACATAACGATTCATATTGTCCAAGGCGACGCATCTTCACCAGAGAAGCACGTCAACGGACAATAAATTGCGTCATCCAAACAACAAAAGAAAAAAACCTCCTCCTCCTGCACTAAAGCCGTTCATCAAGTTCATTAGAAGGTCTGATAAATGTTGCCAAGTGATAAAACGTATGTTCACAGACAGCCTACAGCAGCTAATCACATAAACCATTCCGCCGTGTGGCGTGCATCATAGGGAACACACTATCGAACCCTAAAGTAAGAAGGAAGTATTTTTGAAACTTCCATTGTGATGGAAGATTATGAGCACGAAAACTGATAATAAGCTCAAGGAGGAAAATAAATACTTTTCATTCCCTTTTCTATCTACTCAGCTGTATTTATTATCTCTTTATTAAATGGTATCGATCTTTAGCGATGAGGTTGAGACATGTATCAACATGTACGAATAAATGTCAACTCAGAGAGATCTATTGTACATGCTGATACGTGGATGAATAAGCAGTTTCCTCAAGATTCCAGTATCTCTGTACCTGAAAACAGATAGAGAAAATCAGAAGTAGGGAGCAAAAAGTATTTCATTTTTGTCTCCGAATGAAGTAGTAGTGTTGATTATTTTTCCGATGTGGGGTCACTAGAAAGTGCCAGTAGCATTGCTGGGAAAAGTTGTGGTGAATGTGGGAAGCAGTCGATTATGGCGTTCATCAGAGTCGTCCCGACATTCACCAAAAGTTGTTTAGGAAACCTACAGAAAACCAAAGTCCTGTTGCCGTGATACGGATTCAATCCCAGTCGCTCCTGTATGCTAACCCAGTGCCTGAGTCACTGCACCACACAACTCTGTGACCTGTGTGGGGGAGTTGGTCGTAACGTTTTGACTCCGATATGCTTACTCAGCGTCATAAATAAACACACTTACACAAAGATCGGTAATGCTTATGAGACTATTGGTCAGCTTTGAAATCACCAATTGGCTCTGAGCACTATGCGACTTAACTTCCGAGGTCATCAGTCGCCTAGAACTTAGAACTAATTAAACCTAACTAACCTAAGGACATCACACACATCCATGCCCGAGGCAGGATTCGAACCCGCGACCGTAGCGCTCGCTCGTTTCCAGACTGTAGCGCCCAGAACCGCACGGCCACTCCGGCCATGAAATCACCATAATACATATTATTGTTACCATTAATGGTATAATTTTGTAAAAGAGTAATAGAAATTCATTGCTAAAAGAATTCTCAGAATAGATACTTGCACAGGAAATTGCGTGCGAGGGCTTCAGTAATTATAACAAAGGCGCTTAAAAATCCGTTTAGCTCCATAAGTGGACTATTTCTCTTAATTTTTCTCTTCTGAGAAAAGAGGAAAAAATTCGTTAGAAAGCATTCTACAAATAATACTTTTCAAATGAAATAATTACGCTTGAACCATAGTAGAAGCAATGGATCAGAGAGCATTAAGACAATCTTTGGCGTCCTGCCGTTGATCCGTTGGAAACTGCAGCTGACGTTCAAAGAAAGAAGGCGATGGTACCTCCGCCAACGCTGTTTTCTTTCCTCTCTCTGGAAATCTTCCGTAATTTGGGGTTCGTTTCTTTCCGAAAGTGTCCCGTGAGAGGAATGTGGCCGAAGAATATGTCTCGCCAAGAGGAATTACAATAATCTTGTGAAAGACGACGGCTAATTCGGCCTTATTTCATTAACTGGCGCTTCTCTAATTGCTTCGGATTTAAATGCAAAGGAAGTTGCTCCCGGCGTAATTGAACATAGGCTCCCCGCCGGCTCCGGCACAAATACGTGAGCGTTTAGAGTAAAAATGTCGGCCCGCTCCGCTGCCCGCCTTATCGAGCATAGCCGCCTCAAATGGTTACAAGTAGCACCCCTCTTCTTTGCAACTGACGGATAAAGTCTAATGAGGTTTGTTAAATTTACCGTTAAATTCGAGAACATTTTTTGGTACTTTCTACAGAGTGAGGGAGGTCTTCTGTAGAAGGGGCATCTCCAGCAACTCGAAGAACCTTCTCGCCACTGGAAATAATACTTCTGCCGCTTACATTAATAAGTCAAACTAATACTTCCCACAAGTGGTTTCCGTTCTCTTCATAGAACTTCTCTGCGTTTAAATAGCGCTGTACCCCAATCGGGTACTGAATATCTGTCTTAAATAGTCAGTTATTAATAACACGTCACTTGAGCTTGATGTAAATGTTATAAAGAAAAAGATCAGTATCGAGGATTAAGTTCGTGATTCGGTAATGTAAATGCAGTAGGAGAAACCAAATAAATATCTTTTTTCTGTTGGGAGAAATCTCCATAACGAAGGTTAGGATTATAGTATACTACATTAAGGGTTCTATCAACAAAATTCCAGCTTTTGCTCTTACTGTGTATGTTGTGGATTACATCTGATATATATACTTTTCCACGGGGTTTCGTTGAGCGACTAGGCGCAGTAGTTACAACTGACCCACATTAGAACAAATGGGTCTCAAATTTCCATCTGTCCACCCAGAAAACGGTTTTATATTGTTCTCCTAAATCATTTCATTTGTTATGACCGCAGCAGTTCCTAACACAGGCCAAGTCCCCCGATCCCTCTGCAATTGAGCTAATTCTCTCTCTCTCTTATCATGCTCTTAATAAAGGTGTATTTAAATGTTTTACTGCAATATTTCGCAGCAATATTTTTGCCGTCAACGTTTCTGCAATTTTGCTGCAGTAGATTGCAATTTCGTGACATGGCTGGGCAGTACTGCTGATGTTGCAGACTGTTGTAAAAAATGGTCAAATGTGTGTGAAATCTTATGGGACTTAACTGCTAAGGTCATCAGTCCCTAAGCTTACACACTACTTAATTTAAATTACCCTAAGGACAAACACACACACCCATGCCCGAGGGAGGACTGGAACCTCCGCAGACTGTTGCAGATAGTTGCCGAGAGGTTGGCGGTGTTGTCGACCGATGGTAGAGGATACTTCGTATTGCAGTACAATATCTCTTTATGTCCTTTTCTGCAAATGCTTCCCTCCCGTTCTCACGTTTGTTTCCCACTTCTGTCACCGAAAACGCTGCAGTCACATGTCCTAGCGAAAATAATATCGTTTCGCTGTTGTTCGAAAGTTTTTACACGTACATATAGCTACGTGTGCTGTAGTTGTTTGTTGTCGTGAGTTTGTCGTGTACCCCAATGGAGAAGTGGAAGAAGGAGAGAACAATGACTTTTATAAACGTGATTCATCTAAAAGGGCGTGCTGAAAAATTATGCCTTTGATTTTATTATGTGAAAGCTCTCAAAGATTTTAAAATAAAACAAACGTTATTAAGAATTTGCATCTTTATTCTTGATATATGCATATTTGCTGCCCTCTGAAGCTAGAAGATGGAGTGTAAGCAACTATGTAGTTGAGTGAGAAACAGCATGGTACAATCGAGTATCGAATTCGAAGAGTTTGTCTGCATGTGGAGCACCCTCTCTTTCAGCATGACAACGCCAGACCAAACACGAGAGCTGCGACAAATGCAGTAATCCGAGGACTTGGGTTTACTGTCATCGAGTATCCTCCGTACACTCCCGACTCGGGCCCAGCCGATTTTGATCTGTTTCCAAAACTTAAAGGATACCTTTTAGAACGTCACTTTGATAGTGATGAAGCGATGCAGAGAGAGGTGTGGGTATAACTCTGTCAACAAAGTCAAACATTCTACAGTAACAGTATCAACAAACTGGTCTCTCGTTGGGAGAAATGTGTTCGTCGCCAGGGTGTCTATGTTGAGAATAAATACGTTGATATGAAGACTAGAGATGTATAATGTGAATAACGTTTGTTTTACTTAAAGAGCTTTTGAAGTTTTCACATAAAAATTCGAAGGAATTAATTGTCAACACGTACTCGTACTACCAGAGCTATGGGACATCCAAATTACTGTATATAAAGATCGCAATCTGAAAAAACAAAATTGGTAAGCTGTAGTAGGTGATGAACTCGGAATCATGCTTGGGGATGCATACAAAAAATTCCGAATTTTTCGAACCTACGCCATATGCGAGGCAAAAAGGTTGCATAGCAAGAGTGGAAGCGCAGGTGGTTCTTCATTTATATGGTTTACATTTAATGCCATGAGTTTCACATTCTCTCTAAACGTAACTGAAGCAGGAATTTATAGTGTAAACAGTGGTGTGTGTTAATGACCAGAAATAAAATAAAAACTGTATTCTTATATAAAACTTCTCTTGACGAAATCTTCCAGTCCTGCACTGCATTCTTCTGGTAGCGTGAGGCTTATTGATGAATAGTGAACGTTAAAGAGGTACATTAAACTTATGTACGAATGATCAGTAGCTGAAAACTGAAGGGCGATATCCAGTCGGGTTGTAACTGATATACGTTCCCACATACTTTTATCGGTTTTAGCATTCTCGGTCGAATCGCTTGTACAAGATATCGCAGTCGTATTTTGACTGTGTAGTAAAATTCTGGAAGAGGTATATATCCAGCATCAGTCCACAGTTAAATTTTGTGAAGCATTCCGATTACTTATGTAAGAACGCATCCACAAACCCCGATTTCTCTTGTTGTTTCCAACTTGATTCCTTTTGTGATGTAAAAACAAGAGAGACGCATTCACTAACACTAGCTCGCGTTCATCCATTTTGTGGTGATAGTGTGACACCTTGTAAAAATTTCTGGCCTGTAAATGCATTGCTGCAAATATTGCTGGGCTATAGTGGGTGGTAATGTTGTTGTACATTTGGCTGCAGTTCATGTGAACGGAATGTTTCCGGACAACATTGTCAACATTGCCAATATTGTCAACAATGTCAATTGGTACATCACTTGCCCACGAAAGCCAAGGTCCCGAGTTCGAGTCTCGGTCCGGCACACAGTTTTAATCTGTCAGGAAGTTTCACATCATCGCACACTTCGCTGCAGAGTGAAAATCTCATTCTGGAAACATCCCCTAGGCTGTGGCTACATGTCTCCGGAATATCCTTTCTTCCAGGAGTGCTAGTTCTGCTAGGTTTGCAGAAGAGCTTCTGTGTAGTTTGGAAGGTAGTAGTCGAGGTACTGACAGAATTGAAGCTGTGAGGATGGGTGTGAGTCGTGCTTGGGCAGCTCAGTTGGTAGAGCACTTGCCCGCGAAAGGCAAAGGTCCCGAGTTCGAGTCTCGGTCGGGCACACAGTTTTAATTTGTCAGGAAGTTTCAACATTGTCAAAATTTATGTAGTTTTTTCGGCCCGTCTGAACGTACCTGAAGAGACGACCGTATGGTCGGCATCTGCACAAGTTACATAAAGAAATAAACAGACCTTCCTTCCGCACCCCGTGGTCTGTCTGTAATTACTTCGACATCAACGAGATTTTAAAATTTAGCCGTTATTTCTCTAATACGCGAGGGGATGGGGGTGTGAGAGGGGGTAACGGGTCACTCCAAACAACTGATTTGTCGTAACGGGGAACTGCGCTCCATGTAAGATCTATCACTACTGTCTGCCCTACAGCTCGTCTACGTTTATGGTGTCATGCACTGCATGGCTGCATTTCTTGCGCAGGTTAATCTTAAACCCATACCATAGACGTATTTGCCAAGATTTGCCTCGTCAGCACAGATAGTGGCATGCCCATTAAGCCTCACTTATCTTTAGCTTGAAGAACGGCGAATACAAGCGAGATAATAAACACAGTGAGTCACAGGAGGGACAGACAAACGCCAAAGATGACGACACGCACTATTCGATCTCTATACGTCGTAGCTACAAAAAAATTAAAAGTTATCGGTGACAGTACTGAACATAAGCTGTAAAATGAAATAAATAGTTCCGAAAAGCTACCCTCTGTTAAATTCAGCATCTCCATTTCCAGCCGGCCGCGGTGGTCTTGCTGTTCTAGGCGCTGCAGTCCGGAACCGCGGGACTGCTACGGTCGCAGGTTCGAATCCTGCCTCGGGCATGGATGCGTGTGATGTCCTTGGGTTAGTTAGGTTTAAGTAGTTCTAAGTTCTAGGGGACTGATGACCTAAGATGTTAAGTCCCATAGTGCTCAGAGCCATCTCCATTTCCATTCCAAAGCGAAGAAAAAAAAGCTGTACTTGGGAAACCATTGTGAATAGACCACACATTTATCACTTATTTTCCTCTCAAAATGACTCACCATTTACGTGTTAAGAAATGGCAATGGCAACATGAGATTCTTCACATGGACAAGCTACAAAAATAGTTATGCATTGCTGATTAAACCTTTAATTACGTACCGCTAGACTTTTTATAGAAACATTTTTAGAGAATTTGTTATTATTGCTTAGCAAAACAGTCTCCAAAACACTTCAGGTAGTAATCAAACAACATTTTAAGAAAACTTATTACAATTTCTTCCTTCATTCTTCCAAGATTCTTATCAGTAAAGCAGAATATAGAGAGCAAGCACTAACTTATCTTGAAATTAACGTTTTCAGTATGTGAATAAAATAGTGGCTCTGAGCACTATGGGACTCAACTGCTGAGGTCATTAGTCCCCAAGAACTTAGAACTAGTTAAACCTAACTAACCTAAGAACATCACAAACATCCATGCCCGAGGCAGGATTCGAACCTGCGACCGTAGCGGTCTTGCGGTTCCAGACTGCAGCGCCTTTAACCGCACGGCCACTTCGGCCGGCGGAATAAAATAGTGTATGAGCCAATGTAGCTAGGCAGAGTTCGTATGTATAAACATCAATTCTAAAAATAATTTACAGAATACCGATTACGACTTTTTAAGTAATAGAATCTCGATGACGAGTGTTCATCAGAGACAAGTGTATCGTCAGGCGTGCCCCGGGAAGTGTGACAGAATCACTCGTATTTCCTATATACATATATGATGTGACATACAGGATGAACAGCAGTTTATGGTTGTTTGCTGAGGACGCTGTGGGGTATGGGATGAAGTCGTTGAGTGACTGTGGGAGGATACAGGATGACTTAGACGGGAGTTCTAGGTGGTGTAATTAATGACAGCTTACTCTAAATGTAGAAAAATGTTCAAAAAATGGTTCAAATGGCTCTGAGCACTATGGGACTTAACATCGGAGGTCATGAGTCCCCTAGAACTTAGAACTACTTAAACGTAACTAACCTAAAGACATTACACACGTCCATGCCCGAGACAGGGTTCAAACCTGCGACCGTAGCGGTCGCGCGGTTCCAGATTTAAGCGCCTAGAACCGCTCGGCCACATCCGTCGGCTAGAAAAATGTACGCTAGTGTGGATGAGTAGGGAAAACGCTCCTGTAACGTTCGAATACAGCATTATTAGTGTGTTGCTTGACACAATCACATCGGTTAAATATATAGGTGTAACGTTGCAAAGTGATATGAAGTGGAATGAGCACTGCGGGTCGGTAGTAGGGAAGGCGTATGGTCAACTTCGGTTTATTGGGAGAATTTTGGAAGGGCACATAGAACGTTAGTGTGACCCATTCTTGAGTACGGCTCGAGCGTTTGTGATCCCCACCAGGTCGGATCAGAGGAAGAAATCGAAGCAGTTGGGAGGCGTGCTGATAGATTTGTTTCTGGTAGGTTCGATCAGCACGCAAGTATTATGGGGAAGCTTCGTGAACTCAAATGGGAATCCATGGAGGAAGACGACGCTCTTCTCGAGAGGTACTGTTGCGGAATTTTAGAGAACTGATATTTGAGGCCAACTGCAGGACTATTCTACTGCCGCTAACGCTGATTTCGTGTAAGGACCACGAAGATAACATGAGAGAAATTAGGGCTGGTACTGAAGCTTAAAGACAGTCGTTTCTCCTTTGATCTTTTCGCTAGTGGAACAGGAAAGACAACGAATAGTATTGGTACATGGTACCCTCCACCATGCACCTTGCTTCCAGGGTATGTACGTAGATGGAGATGTAATATCATTTTTATATATAAGAAATTTTATGTATCTGAAGAGCTGCGAGGCGTTTTATGACTTGACTTCACTGTTGTGGTAGTGACGGTTCACTGCACGGGCAAGAGTGCCCCAGTCAATCAATCTCCTGCTCTGCAATTCGTAATGGTTTCCCACCTGTGTACTTTCTCGCGCGACCTACCCTATGCAGGTTTTTAAAAGCCAATCTACATCAGAAGCCGTGACACGATGGCATGGTTTATTCACGTGACATTGTCCCTGGGCTTTAGAAAGACCAGGTGAGTGCAGCGTAGCCGCGCCCATTCCAGCGTCTCCCCACTGCGCAATCCCAATGAATTCAGTGAATCAGCGATCACTATCCAAGCTGGACGCCCAGCGAATACAACAATTCTTCGGGTTGCGCAAGCAGACCTCGGCTCGCCGGACATTCCTAGCGAGCACGAGAAAAGCTATCTCTGGTTGTATCAAATATGTTATATTTGACAAAATAAGGCAGCAGCAACTCCCAGTCATCAGACACACTTATATCAAATGTCATACATCCAGAATATGAGCTTGTCTACTAATTAAAAACGGCGATAGGACTTGCAAGTTAATTTTTATCTCTTCCAAATATGATTTTAGTGCCCCTTTGTTTGATGTATTTTACGAAATTTTAGTTCACAGTTACTTTAGATGATGTTTATTTCGTACATACATATCAAGGATTTTATTTGCCGTTTTGGTTGTTACTTTCTGTTGTTCTCTTCACCTTGATGGTTCCTAGGTTTCTTCATGTTTTGCAGCAGTTATCTCAGAAGATTTAGTCCAACAAAATACTGAAAACAATTCATCTACATCTACGTCAATATTCCGCAAGCCACTAACGGTCTATCAAAATTACCAAGAGAGTGCAGCGATTTCACTTCCGCTGCTTAACCGTCAATCATGTAATCAACTGGAAATCATTCCATATTCCTTGTTTACGGGAGTGTGCTGTGAATTATATACATTCAACCCACACAGTGGTTAGTGCTTCTGCGTGAATCGAAAACGTGACATGCCATGGAGTGTTGTGGATGCTCTGCTGTCAGTTGTCCAGCTTCGGTGGTCTCCAGCCAAAGCGTGGGCATAGTTTTGTGTCGTTAGGCCATCAGGGGCAGTCGTGCTGGATGTTTGTTTCCTAGAGGCAGTAACATGCAACGTACGTCGCGCAGTCCTCACGCCCTTGCACTTCGCAGCTCCAGCATTGAATTCCGATGTTATTTTCCGCAGTGTTGCACGAACTGGTGCTTCACACGGATCCTGAAGGGCAGCCCTCGTCACGTACATCCGGAATCTTATGGCTATCGTACTGCTGCCGTAAGTTCGAAATCTTATAGATATTCTTGTCATCGAGACACACCTTCGAAGCTCTGAATATCATAATCTGTCACCTGCGTCACTTATTTCGAGAACCATCTAACGAAATCTACAGTGATACATTCAAAACCACTAAAACAACTGTAATTTGCCAGTTCTGAGGCGTCGGTAGTTCAGAGAGCCTTCTGAGGTTTTGCCTTACTCGCTGATAAACTACGTTTTATGCACGTCGTGGTCATTGGTTGAAAATTATGACTATTTATACAGAACAGTGCACCTCAAACTTGCCGCTGTCATTTGCAAATATTCGATAACTGTCACTATGGGAACAAACTGACTGATTTAAATTTCAAATATCGGTATTTTCCTAATTTTTTCTCTGTTCTTCAGTCATACATCATACGTAGTCTTTTGCTGGTACTGTGCAACTAAAAAAAATAAAAAAAAGTAATCCAGGAAGAGGGGCATAGTGTGATGCCTGGACATCTATTAGTCGACATTAATATGAGGTGTGTCCTCACTTCGCCTTTATGACGGCTTGAGCTCTGCTGAGGACACTCTCAGCGAGATATATGAATGTCTGAAGAAATGACGACCCATTCCTGCTGAAGAGTCGAAACCACATGAGGTGGACGCTGGGGTCTGCAACAACCTTAACGATCTAGCTCATTCCAGATGTGTTCCATTGAGTTGAGGTTGAGATTCTGAGCAAGGCAGTCCATTTCAGAAACGTTATTGCCCACAACCCATAGCCCAACAGATGCTGCTTTATGGTAGGGTGCATTGTCATGTTGATATAAACAAGGATCGTCTCCGAACTGTTTCTCTGCTGTACGTAGAACATCATTCTGTAAACTGTTTTCCAATCCTTTCGAATTTAGTGGTTTCTTAAGTGAAATAACGGTACC
The DNA here is from genome assembly GCF_021461395.2 of Schistocerca americana. Classification (NCBI taxonomy): domain Eukaryota; kingdom Metazoa; phylum Arthropoda; class Insecta; order Orthoptera; family Acrididae; genus Schistocerca; species Schistocerca americana. Next base: position 584,387,526 of record NC_060130.1, on the reverse strand, counting down.
ACACCGTGAATACGAAGAACATTCTCACACAGTAACGCCACCTAATCCACACTGCGCTGTTGGCACTACACATGACGACAGGTAACATTCTCCACTCAGTGGCCAAACTCAAACCCTTCCCTCACTTTGCCACATAACATAGCGAGTTTCATCACTCCAGGTCACTCGTTTCAGTCATCCACTGTTCTGTGGCATGGCTCTTTACATCATCTCTTCCGTCGCTCAACACTAACTACAAAAATGAGTGGCTTACGCGGAGCTGCTCGACCATTGTACCCAATTCTTTTTAACTCCATACGCACCTCTGGTAGCACTTTGGACCTCACGAATGATTCCTTCCGTTAATTCGATGCGGTCTGTTCCAACTACCATTCGCGATGTTGACAGTCGCTGTCCGTCAGTACATTAGGTCTGCCTTGTCTTGATTTAGCTAGGATCGCTAACTCACGTTCCCTCTCCACTATTACATCACCAAACAGTCGACTTGGCCCTTTTTAGAGGGGCTGAAACGCCCCTGATGGATCTGTTACTTAGGTGACATGCAATGTCTAGTCCACATTCGATGTCACTGAGCTTTCCTGACGGACCCATTCTGTTGTTACCGTTACTCTACTGACAGCACAACACTCCCAGCCTCCTTTTATACAGGCGGATCTGCCCCTTGTGACATGTAGTGGTAAATACCGCATTACATAAGGTGTACGAACACTTTTGATAAGATAGTGTATTTGTGGCCTTAAGACATCTCGATATATTAAGATGGCACAGTGATCAAGACACTAGTGACGATTTAGGAATTCGTATCTTGCCTCTGCTCAAGAACACACGGAAACTAGTTTTGCTGCAGTCAGAAGAGAGTCAGAAGGTGAATCAGACATTTACAACAGCTACAACCACTTCCGAAGATTCCCACCACAGACGGGGTCCTATAACTGGCTTTCTCCAAGAAATTAATCCAAACACAGCATAATGGCCCGAAATGATTTAATAAATGTCACATTCCTGGCCGCGATAGTTTGTATTTTACATCTTAATTAGTAATCCATCTCCAGCCACTCACTCACCGGCGGAATACTAAACGCTATTTTTACTAACTAACGTGTTGCTTCCATTAACCAACAACAGGCAACAAAAGGTAGGGGAGAGAAGTTAAGGCTTTAACGAGCCGTCGACTTCGGTCATTTGAGTGAAAGGATCAGCGTGGGCTGGACAAAGCTGGAAGGAGCTGTCGATCCGGGAGCTTGTTGAAGGAACAATCCCACTGTCCTCCTGAATCATTTACAGAAACCAACAGAAAAACTACATGATGTTGGCCTGTCGTGGATTGGATTAGTTGGGTCGGTAGGATAAGTAATAAACACGAACTGATCCGAGCTGCGGAAGGGAATCGTCATTTTGGTAATGGAGGGAAAATTTCCAGACTTAGATCCTGGGAAAAATACAGTGAACAGGTTCAAATGGATGTATGTTGCAGAAGTGATACAGAGATGAAGAGAGCTGCACAGGATAGATTAGCGCGGACAGCTACACTTAACCAGGCTTCTGACTGAAAACCACAACAGCAACTACAGCAAAATCTTAGTTCCTATTCAACGTCCGGTATTCTACAAATCGCATTTTTTAATTTTTTTTCGTGTTTAGTTGTCGAATTATAACGTTTGTATACGAGATACAAGTAGCTCTTACGTCAGTGGTTCCAAACCTGGGATGCGCGACACCCTGAGAGTGAGTGGGGTATATAAGGCGGAGCCGGTGGGGGGTGGGGGGGGATGGGGCAGGGTTTCCGACAGCTCAGAAGAAAGCAGAAACATTAGCTAGCTCACCCTTCACAGTTAATGTGCTTGCACTTTCTGACGTAATACAAGGGCATGCAACTGAATTGAAATGTAATACGAGTGCCAAAGAACGGTTTCAACACGTGAGGTTGGTAGAATTTGGCCCAGTTTTCTTTCTATTCATCCAAGAGGGGCGAAGGAAGCCTTAAAAGTGTTCGTACAGTTATCTTCTACATACCTATGTGAGACCGGATTCTCGACACTAGCCGTCATGGAAAATAAAACACCACAGTCTCCTGAATGTAAAGAGTGTCTTTTGATGTGGTTTAACTAGTTTGAAACCAAATATTCAAGAGTTGCTTAAAGAAAAACGATTTCAGCAATCTCATTGATGTCCTCAATTTTTCTCGTGACTTTCATTAAAAAAAAAAAGTTGAATGTGGAAGGTGTTGTTCGAGTGAAAATAGTATTATCAGGTATTTAAGTAAGACATAAACACTTTTTCTCCACCAGGTTCTTCGGAACACTACAGTTCTGTATTACTCTTCATTTGGTAATCCTCTTTTATTAAAGTGTGAATTGTAGGTTATTGTAAAAGTTTTTCGAAAGAGACAGATAAATAAATACAATAAACATACATAGGGGGTCATAAAATATTCTGGGGTTGTAGAGGAGGGCACCAGGTGGAGAAGGTAGAGAACCACTGCTTTGATAGTTACAATGTCAGTTGCCTGAAGACTATTCAGTAATCTCTTCAAAAGGTCCAAATCTTAACGTTTTCCAAGATCGTCGGGTTACCAGAGAAGAACACAGCATTTGCAGTGGCAGTTATTAGTTAGAAATGACGATAGATAAGCGAAGTCGTAGTTGAGCTGTGATCTTCGCAGTGAGGTTAGGTATTCAGCGCTACTCCCACTCTGTGTATCCGTTGCCTACGCGGGATGTTGACGCCACCAGTCGCAAAACCTCTGCCTTCCATTTTCCGGAGTCAGCACATAAAAATAGGAGGAGACCTCAGCAACTCGTAAACCTTCTTCTGATTCCGTAGCAGCGAAACTTTAATTCCTCCCGAGGCCATACCGGCTGTCGCCCTAGACATTTCATTTTGCGGGGTCCCGGGGAACAGGGCTAATCATCGCTGCCTTTTACTCCTGCAACTACGGCTAGTTCGGGCCTTCGTGGGGGATTCGGCTACTTTTCACTTTTATTCGCCCTCTGGGAACGGATATACGAAAGGAGGGAAGGAGCCGGCTCGGGCAGGGGGTCGTGCGGATTCTGCGGGCGTGCCAATAACAACAGAGATTTCAATATGCCGTTAAAAGAAGTAGTGGCTAGCCTCGCGACGCACCCTCCGCGACGGTCCGGCGTGGCGCTTTCCTTTTTGTGCGATGCGTTTCTTATTAAAAAGTTGTCGACCGCCGGCTCGGGCAGATGGTACCCGCTGTGCGCCAGCTGTGCCCGAGAGAAGGCGCTGCTTTCGAAAAGCTGCGCGCGTTGCCTCAGTGTTTGGGCGACACCCACAGCTGTCAGGTTGGCCGCCTGCCTGGCACGGTATTACGTTTCAACATACCACCACCGCACGCTCCTCGATTTCCAACGCATTCCGACTCAGAGGCGCCTCCCGTGTTTACGGCAAGGTCGCTGTTTCTGTTTAGTAAAATCACTGCCGATGTAAAGCGCGGAAGACTAGGAGGTAGGCGGATACCAGAACTGCACTCTGCTGCCAACAGAGGCACAGCCTGCGGCGTTATTTACTGTTACAATTTACACAGCTGTCTATAGAGATCTGCAAGTGCAGAACCAAAAATTTTTGTCGTGAGTGTGATGTTATAAAACACTGTGCGACAGAGAGCGAGTGGCCATTTATGTGACTCAGTCAAAGAAAAGATACTTAGGCCAAAACTGATCTGGGATTTATAATTTTTCGTATGAAATTGATAAAAATTACAATTTACAAATATATACTAAGAATAATATTCGTAGAGAAACATCTAGTTTACAAATACAGTTAACTGAACCATCAACAATATTCAGGAAGTACTGAAACTGTCTCGTGGAGGTTCTTAATAAACGTGTGAGCACCGTATGTTGGACTGTCTGCCTTTCTACTCTGCTGTCTCTCTTCAGAGGTGTGTTAAAAGTGTCCATTTATACACGGCCCAGTCACATTAATATGGCTACTACCTATGTTCTACGTCAACGTGCAATAAGTACTCACAGACGGCGGGTGGTAGCACTAGCAGTGGAGGGTATATAAAGCGTGTCGCACCGACGATGCCGGCTGGTGTGGCCGAGCGGTTCTAGGTGCTTCAGTCTGGAACCGCGCGACGTCTACGGTCGCAGGTTCAAATCCTGCCTCGGGCATGGATGTGTGTGTGATGTCCTTAGGTTAGTTAGCTTTAAGTAGTTCTAACAAGGGAACGTCCCCATCGCACCCCCATCAGATTTAGTTATAAGTTGGCACAGTGGATAGGCCTTGAAAAACTGAACACAGATCAATCGAGAAAACAGGAAGAAGTTGTGTGGAACTATGAAAAAAATAAGCAAAATATACAAACTGAGTAGTCCATGCATAAGATAGGCAACATCAAGGTTAGTCTCACGTCAGGATCGCCGAGGTCCCGTGGTTAGCGTGAGCAGCTGCGGAACGAGAGGTCCTTGGTTCAAGTCTTCCCTCGAGTGAAGAGTTTATTTTCGCAAAGTTATGATCTGTCCGTTCGTTCATTGACGCCTTTGTTCACTGTAATAAGTTTAGTGTCTGTGTTTTACGACCGCACCGCAAAACCGTACGATTAGTAGACGAAAGAACGTGCCTCTCCAATGGGAACCGAAAACATTTGATCGCAAGGTCATAGGTCAACCGATTCCTCCACAGGAAAACACGTCTGATATATTCTATACGACACTGGTGACGGCATGTGCGTCACATGACAGGAATATGTTGTCGACCCACCTAACTTGTACACTTGCCCGATATAGGTTTTCTTGTGGATGTGATAATCACTCCCAAAAAAGTGATCGCATCGGACGGACAGATAATAATTGTCTGAAAATAAAAAAATTTGCCTTTTCACTCGCGGGAAGACGTGAACCAAGTACCTTTCGTTCCGCAGCTGCTCACGCTAACCACGAGACCACGGCGCTCCAGAGTTCACACTCTCCTTGATGTTGCCTATCTTGAGCATGGACTACTCAGTTTGTATATTTTGCTTATTTTTTTTTCATAGTTCCACACAACTTCTTCCTGTTTTCTCGATTGATCTGTGTTCAGTTTTTCAAGGCCTATCCACTGTGCCAACTTATAACTAAATCTGAGGGGGGTGCGATGGGGAGGTTCCCTTGTAAGTTCTAGGGGACTGATGACCTCAGATGTTAAGTCCCATGGTGCTCAGAACCATTTGAGCACCGACGAGGGAAACACGGCAGTCGTTATCAAATGCGGAAACGGAGCCCCTAAAGGGCATGATCATTGACTTTCGGTCCAAGGATGGAATCATTTCCGAAACGGCTAAGTTTTTATAGTGTTCTCGTGCCGCCATGGTTAACGTACAGGTAGCTGTGGTGCACCACGGCCATAGACTACAGCTGTGAATGACGGCTGCGGAGAGGTTTACGGACGAATAGACATGCGACTCTTGAGCAACTGACCGCCCAGGTGAACCAACAGCGAACGTTGCTGCATATGGCCTCCGCACCAGGCACCTGGTTCATACGCGAATGCTGATTGCTATTCATTGCCGACGAAAGCTGGAATTTGAACGACAACACCTCAACTGAACGTTCACCTTGTGGCGACAGGTGGCCTTTTCAGATGAATCACTCTTCATGCTCCATCTGACAGTTGGCCGTTGCCTTGTACGGCCTTGTAACAGTCGTCGGTAGGGTACAGGTTGGAGGAGGGATCATTATGGTCTCGAGAAAGGTTTTGTGACAATTCCTTGTGATCTCGTCATTCTAGAGGGCACAGTGGATCGACACAAGTAGTCATCTATCCATTGTGAGCATGTCTGCGCCACATGCATTTAGTTTATCTCGTCACGACAGCATTTACCAGCAGGACGATGCAATGTGTCACACAGCTCGCAGTGTATGTGTTCCTAAGAGCACCGGGACAAGTTTACCGTACTCCCCGGACCACCAAATTCCCCGCCTTCAAACCCAATTGAGAATCTGTGGGACCACCTGGATTGAGTTTTTTGCACCATGAATCCTCAACCGAGAAACCTATCGCATCTGGTCCCACGGTACTCGAGTTGAAATGGCTCCCCATCCCTGTGGGTGTCTTCCAGGACCTCACTGACACTCTTCCTGCACGCCTCGCAGCGGTCCACATTGCAAAAGGTGGTTATCCAGTCATTAATGTGACTGGAGAGCGTACAATGAGTCCGCACATTTGCCATGTTTGGTTCTCATTCGGTTTATAATTACCTAGAGTGGTACTGAAAGGTGAAAACCAATTGGTTTTCAAGAGAAACGTCGTAATTTCTTGAGATCTGCAATTACATTATCTTCCCAGGCTTTGTTCCACTGTCGCATAATTTCGAAGTTGTTATTTTCTAAGTATATACTTTCCACAAATGGTTTTTTTTAGAGCAGAGTCGTTAAATATTAATGTAAGCAGGGGACGAATGAAAGGAAGTTGTTAATTATTTTGAAAAAACAGGAAGGAAGGAAGACTGGTGTGTAATGTCCCATCGACAACGTGGTTACTAGAGCCGAATCAGAAGTTCGGATTAGGAAAGAATGGGCAAAGAAATCGGCAGCATCCTTTGAAAGGTATCATCCCGGCATCTGCCTTAAGTGATTTAGGAAAATCCCGGAAAACCTAAATCTGGATGGCCGGACGGGGATATGAACCATAGTCAACCCGAATGCGAGTCCAGCATGCTAATCACTGCGCCACCTCGCTCAGTAATTGCTTCTCTAAGAAGTGCTTCTTGTCTTCCCAGTTGTGGTGGGGGTATGTGACTTAGTACTAGTAGCCAGAAGTTGGGACCGCTCTTAATTGTGTCCGAAATCATTCGCATTATGTCATTTAGTTCGATGTTTGTTTCTTGGTGTTGAAAGCGACGTGACAGACGACAATATACTTACATTCCTCTTTCAGTTGGTTCAAATAGCTCTAAGCACTATGAGACTTAACATCTGAGATCATCAGTCCCATAGACTTAGAACTACTTAAACCTAACGAACCTAAGGACATCACATACATCCATGCCCGAAGCAAGATTCGAATCTGCGACCGTAGCGGTCGCGCGGTTCCAGACTGAAGCGCCTAGAACCGCTCGTCTACAACGGCCGGCTCTCGACTTTCTCTACACTACTATGATACATAGTAAACAACGACAATGTTTGAATAATACATAAAATATTAAACGTGTTCTGTCTCGAGAACCATACGGAATAGGTCATATGTCCTTAGGAAATTTTTGTTCAGAATCACTAATACATCACCCCGCAAGGCGAGACTCTCTCCTCCTGACTCACCTTGTATTAAGCATCAGTTTCATCTACTCCAAGCTAACTTGCATTCTTGGATTTGTTTACTGTTACTGAATATTCGTGACGTTCACCACCCAGGTGCGGAGAGCTACACAAAAAGTTGATTTCGGAAAGCTGATGTTGATTTTAACGTTTCTATAAACAGTAAAGGAAAGATCTGACAGGATGTAACAGACCGAACGTATCCATCTTCAGGCCATTACGCTTCTATTGTTGATGTGTTTTCTTCCAAGAGAAGTAGAGCCAAACTCCGTGAAAGTAAATAATTTACGACTTTGTCGCATATGGTGAATCGCATTTTATTCTTCGTTGACTTAAGCAGGACATGTGGCACTCACGTGACATTCGACGCAAGTGTGGCCTTTTAGTCAATTTTTCTCTCACATTCATGCCAAATAGAGACAAACTTGTAAGCTCTCTTTTTGCCTACACCGTTCATAAACACGACTAAATTAACCCACATTTCAAGAAAGCTTATACGGACGATTAGGATATAGTAAGAACTGTGCGTCCCACAATTACAAGTGGCACAAAGAAAATGTTTACACGCTATTCTTGCGCACGTACAACTCAAAGAAGTGGCATTTTGTAGTAACAATAATGCTCTCCGGCGAATTTAAAAATTATTTAATCTTCAAGACAAAAGAACAGTTATTTCTCCTCTTCAGTGTTAATATGCAACTATAATATCTGTCTTGTGAACTTTTGGTGACAAGATATGTATGCAGTACGTATATATTTCGTGTATTTATGTAGGTCTGGTTAAGAGAAAGTCATTTGCCCCAGTCGTATCAGGCGTCTGTTTACTTAGATGCTAAGGTCGTTGGCTTCTACGCAGCAACTAAGATGGATTCAGCAAATGCCACAGGAGAGCGAAGTGCGAAGTAACTTCGGTCAAGGGAATTACGGCGGAACCCATCACCAGCCAAGCTACTCCGGAAACTGTAAACTCCCTGCGTAGTCGTAAACCCTTCAGTCTTATCCGATAGTTGCGAAGAAGCGAGGGGAGTACTGCCTGGCAACAAGTCAAACTTCGTACGACTACTTCTCTTTAACAGGGATCCTCTTTTACTGTGCTACGCTTCGTGGGCCACTTGTTACCTTGAAGTAGAACCTCCCTACACCAGCTAGTCTTCCTTCTGTGTGTCGAGTAAGAGTTACTCGAAGACATACTCCCTGATATATGTGAGGTGCTGCGACATTGTTTTAAGGAAAAGACCAAAAGATAAGATAAAATCAAAATAGGACCAACTATGTAGTTCCTCTGCACAGTGTTCTACGCCTTTCAGCAGATGATGCAGACCTGAATGTCATTAGTTCCCGATGCAATTACACTATATGATCAAAAGTATCCGGACACTTGGCTGAAAATAACTTACAAGTTCGTGGCTCCCCCCATCGGTAATGCTGGAATTCAATATGGTGCTGGCCCACCCTTAGCCTTGATGGCAGCTACCACTCTCGCAGGCATACGTTCAATCAGGTGCTGGAAGGTTTCTTGGGGAATGGCAGCCCATTCTTCACGGAGTGCTGCACTGAGAAGATGTATTGATGTCGGTCGGTGAGGCCTGGCACGAAATCGGGGTTCCAAAACATCCCAAAGGTGTTCTATAGGATTCAGGTCAGTACTGTGTGCAGGTCAGTCCATTACAGGGATGTTATTGTCTTGTAACCACTCCGCCACAGCCCGTGCATTAGGAAGTGGCGCTCGATCGTGTTGAAAGATGCTGCCGCCATCCCCGAATTGATCTTCAACAGTGGGATGCAAGAAGGTACTTAAAACATTAATGTAGGCCTGTGCTGTGATAGTGCCACGCAAAACAACAAGAGGTGAAAGCCCCTCCATGAAAAACGTGACCACACCGTGACACCACCGCCTCCGAATTTTACTGTTGACACTCGCTGGTAGATGACGTTCATCGGGCATTACCCATATCCACAACATGCCATCGGATCGCCACATTGTGTACCGTGATTCGTCACTCCACACAAAGTTTTTCCACTGTTCAATCGTCCAATGTTTACGCTCCTTACACAAGCGAGACATCGTTTGGTATTTACCAGCGTGGTGTGTGGCTTATGAGCAGCCGCTCGACCATGAAATTCAAGTTTTCTCACCTCTCGCCTAACTGTGATAGTACTTGCAGTGGATCCTGATGCAATTTGGAATTCCTGTGTAATGGTCTGAATAGATGTCTGCCTATTACACATTACGACCTTCTTCAAAAAATGGTTCAAATGGCTCTGAGCACTATGGGACTCAACTGCTGTGGTCATCAGTCCCCTAGAACTTAAAACTACTTAACCTAACTAACCTAAGGACATCACACACATCCATGCCCGAGGCAGGATTCGAACCTGCGACCGTAGCAGTCGCACGGTTCCGGACTGCGCGCCTAGAACCGCGAGACCACCGCGGCCGGCTCTTCTTCAACTGTCGGCGGTCTCTGTCAGTCAACAGACGACATCGCCCTGTACGCTTTTGTGCTGTACGTGTCCCTTCACATTTCCACTTTACTATCACTTCGGAAACAATGGACCTAGGGATGCTTAGGAGTGTGGAAACCTCGCGTACAGACGTATGACACAAGCGACACCCAATCACCTGCCCACTTCGAAGTCCGCGAGTTCCGCAGAGCGCCCCATTCTGCTCTCTCACGACTTCTAATGACTACTGAGGTCGCTGATATGGAGTACCTGGCAGTAGGTGGCAGCACAATGCACCTAATATGAAAAGCGTATGTTTATGGATGTCCGGATACTTTAGATCACATAGTGTATAAGTGGGGTTGAATCTGAAAATATCTATTAGCACAATAGTAGTAACGCCAACGCATTTTCCTTAATGCTTTACGACCAAAATTAAAAATTAAAAAAAAACAATTTTCATTAATTGTCGCTGAATTTCATTAATAACAAACTTCTTGCAGATATATAGATGTGTAAGAAGGTTGCTGAGCTTGAAAATATGAAAATGACATTGTGGTGAAGAGCCATATTTTGGGTTATGTTTACCGAAAAATTCAAAACAGTTACAAGTCTCGCAGAAGAAATAATTAAAAGCAATAAACAACTTAAACAGTTTTTCAAACTTATAAAATATTGAGTACATGACAAGATTACAATATTTTCAAAAGGTGGGCCTAAAATAGTGCCCCCCCCCCCTCCACCCACCCTTGGTATTGCGAGAGTTAAAAAACACATTGGAGGACTTCATTTTGATAGTGATGAAGCGGTGCAAGCAGAGGTGAGATTGTGGCTCGATCAACAAAGTCACACATTCTACAGTAACTGTGTCAACAAACTGGTCTCTTCTCTTTGGAAGAAATCTGTTCGTTGCCAAGGTGACTATGTTGAGAAATAAATATGTAGTCATGAAAAATGAAGATGTAGAATGTTAATAACGTCAGTTTTATTTAAAAAACTTCAAGGTTTTTTTACCTGTAAACATCGGAGGCATTACTTTTCAGCACTGGCTTGTGGTACAGATGGAATCAAACCGATGAAAATACGCGGTCGAAAATAACCGAACCATCGCCAGTTCTTGTCAACTCATTTTAAACGACTAAAGCTTCATGACCGCAACAAAGAATGGGTAAGTGCTTCGCGAAACACTGAGAACAGTGGAAGCCATAGACATGGTTTAGTCTGTATAGCTGTTCGCTTTCATTCGGCTACGAAAGGAACGCTTTTCCAGGAGGCTTTCCCATTGCTCGCTCTTAGGACCCTGAGAAAGTAAGACCGTAATCATTACTGGGAACTGTGCGCAGGGTGGACTGCACAAGATATAACGGTCGTTGCGGGCCAGCGGCGCCAGATTAGCGAATACGGGAAGCGGCGAGATAAGGCCCAGCGGCTGCCCATCTGATAAAGCGCTACCGCTAGCGCTGCCTCGGCCACCGGACCCCCGGCGACGGCGCACGTCCACTCCGCGTCCACCAGCTAGCCCTGCATGCACACTCGTAAGCTTATACGTACCACGTTGTGCACTTGTAAATAAATTAGTTTCTAGTTTATGACTTGACTGGGGGCCCATTATCAGGCAGAATGTTGCATGTAGTAAGCTATCGTAGATGAAGAGCTACACAAAAACACAAAATTAGTTTAGGGTGTGCCTCAGGGAAATATCATAGGGTCGCTACCGTTTACCCTTCTTCTTTAGTACTCAACGCTGAGACTGGTTTACAGCCGTGCGCCCATGTACTCTTCTGTCTGGTTTCCTCTTCATTTGCGCAAACGTAATACATCGTTCATGACTCATAATGTGCTACATATGTGACGCCCTTTGTCGTCTGCTGTAATTGATTCCCTCAATGTCATTTTCTGTTATTGTTGTAATGATGTTATAGTATCTTGAGAGGTGCCTGATTTCCCATATACTTCTCAGCACCTCTGCACTGGTAACTCTGTCTCTCCAGCTGGCCTTCGAGTAGCTGTCTCTTCTCTTGTTTTCCTATCGTCCAAATTTCACTTCCGCACAGGGCCACACTCCAAACAAATGCTTTCATGATCCGTTGCCTTATTTTCAGACTGATGTTCTTGCTGGTGAACAAGATCTTTCTCAGATTAAGTGCTATTTGCACCGCTGTATTCTTCTCGCAATTTCTTTCAGTCCTCTACCACCCCCTGTGATATTGCATTCCAAACAGTTAAATTCCTTTACCGCTTCTAACTGCTCTCTTCCAATTCTCATTCTTAGAAGTACATGTTGTTCTACACTGCTTCATTCCATCACTTTACTCTATCATAGGGTTACGAAAGTAAAATTACACTAATCACAGCTCATAAAGACCCATGTAATGAGTCTTTTGATCCATGCGACTTCCAAAAATGGATATGGAAGACATACCTCTGCCATACACTTTACATTTTAGATACAGACGCGGCTGAGACCTATATAGACATGTGAATAAACCGGAAAAGCTTTCCCCTTTTTTATTTTGTTTGAGTTGAGATCTTGTTGGTAACGAATCCAATAAAGATACAAGGGAGGGCTGCAGTATGGGGTCTACCGTAACCTGATTGAAGGAATCATTCCGACACTCGTTTGTAGTGTTTAAGCAAAACCTCAGAGAACTCAACTTAGAATGGGTAAACCAGGACTCCAATCTGGTGTCTCCGTAACATGACTCCCATGTCTCTAAACTGTTCATTACTGGGAAAAAACTATCCCAGAACAGAATCGTCAAGAAGACAATTGTCACGAGATTCATTTGATTTGTGCGGACAACATTCCTTGCTTGAGATCTTCCAGTTTCCACTTTTCCTGGAGTCAGCATACAACGGTAACTCAACACTAAGGTCACTTGAGACGCAATACGCTCTAAGATAAATAAAGCGACGCAACACGAATGAATTATCCGAATGGGGCAGAAATCGGTAGATGTGACGTACAGCGACAGAAAACAATGGTTGATTTATTCAAGTGAAAGATTTTCACGAGCTGAGCAAGATAATAATGCGTTGGTTCAACTCTGGTCCTTATGCGAGCAGTTATTCGGCTTAGCACTGATTGATAGAGTTGTTGGATGTCCTCCTGAGGGATATCGTACAGAATTCTGTCCAATTGACTCGTTGGATCGTCAAAATCTCAACCTGGTTGGCGTTACCTGGTCATAATGCTCCAAGTGTTCTCAATTGAGGAGAGATCCTTTGACCTCACTCGCTCAGGGATAATCTGGCAAGTACGAAGACAAGTAGTAGAAACTCTCGCTGTTTGGGGGCAGGCATTATTTTGCTGTAATGTAAGCCCAGGATGACTTGCCACGAACGGCAACTAAACGTACCGCTGTGCTTTAAGGGTGAAGCTGATGACAACCAAAGGGGTCCTGGTATAAAAAGAAATGACGCCCGAGATCATCCCGCCCGGTTGTCGGGACGTACGGCGGGCGACAGTCAGGATGGTATCCCACAGCTATCCGGATCGTCTCCAGACACGCCTTCGGCCTGGAATCTCAGTGAGTGGAGTAGAATTGCCTTCACTGATGAGTTCGCTTCGAACTTAGCCCTGATGATCGGCGAAACCCTCTACAGTCCCTCGCAGTTTAAGGCACCCTGCATATGGCCAGTTTTCTCTCTCAAAATCCAAAGCAAATACTCTCTTCTCTCAGAAACGCTCATTTCCCTTTTCGTTTCTGAGTCAGTCACGCCACTTCCTTTTCACCTATCTTCATTAAATGTGTTTTATCGTTTTGCCCATTCTCTGCCTCTTCCACCTCTGCTCTCAAGTCCATTACTGCTAGCGCTTATAGTTAAAAATCTAGGTTCCTCTAACGCCTCTTTATTGTTGTATTTATCACGAACGATTATAAACTGTTTTTTTCTACATTATAGCAACTTCCAAATTTTGTACGCTATTTGATCAAAAGTATCTCGACAACTCAGTGTAACGCGAAATTGACCGATAAATGCAACGAAAGACATAGCCCGACAGAATAAAATAAAACCGGCAGTAATGTGTTGTCAATAAAGAAGCAGTAAGAGCTGAACTAGTCACACAGGAGGCCTCAGTGACGTTGAACCGGAACTAGTCATTGGATTGGATGTTGCCTGATTAACAAATCCATCAGTGACATTTCAACCCGTCCAAAGCTGCCAAAGTTGACTGTTGATGGTGTGACTGTGAATTCGAAACGCTAAGGGACGACCACACTGAAACCAAGACAAGGCAGACCTCATGTGATGACGGACAGGGCCGACGCGCATTGTGAAGGGTAGTTACATAAAATCTCATTAGATCAACGGAAGAAATCATTCGTGAGTTTCACAGTGCTACCATTAGTCGAGCTAGGACAATGGTCGTGCGTAGTGAGTTAAAAATAATGGAGTGCAGTGGTTGAGCAGCTACTGATAAGCCACACATTTCTGTAGACAATACTAAGCAACGCTTGAGATGGCGTAAGAGCGATTCCAGTGGATGCTGGATGCTTGGAAATGAGTGATTTGGAGTGACGGTAATCCAACAGGAGGGTCTGGGTTTGGTGAATACCTGGAGAACGCTGTCTGCAATCAAGCGTAATGCCAGCAGCAAAGTGCGGAATAGGTGTTGTTACAATATGAGTGCGTTTTTCATGGCTAGGCTGTGCTCTCTTTATTGTGCTTAAGAAATTTTAAGTACGGAAGAATATGAGACTATATTAAAGCGTTGTGTACCGCCTACAGTAGCGCAACGCTTTGGTGACTGTGACTGAATGTATCAACATGGCATTGCACCCTGTTATAAAACTTCATCTCTGTGGCAATAGTTTGTGGACTATAACATTCCCGAAATGGTCTGATCAGCCCAGAGTCCCGATTTGATCCGAATGGACCACCTCTGGAATAAGTTGCAACGTCTAACCCCAGGAGCCAACATAGCCACCTTCTCTGGTGTCGGCTCTGGAGGACGAATCAGCTGCTATTCCTCTGCAGGTATCCACAGCATAGTACAAGACGTCATAAAGGCGAAGGTTGGACACACCCCATATTAATGTCCACTAATAGGAGTCCGGATACTTTTGATTAGATAGTGTGTATTAGATGTGACATGTAACATATTTATTGTAATGCTTGTAATATAAAATATGTAGAATACCTGCTTAGATGTAAAAGAGGACCCGATGGTCCTAGTCTTGTGAGGTTAATTAAATAAATAAATTTGTGATTGCAGTATCTTGGAGGTGCGGAAGGAGAAGAGTCGAGATGCAGCTCGCATCCGGCGCGGCAAGGAGAACTTCGAGTTCTACGAGCTGGCCAAGATGCTGCCCCTGCCCGCCGCCATTACGTCGCAGCTGGACAAGGCGTCCATCATCCGGCTGACCATTTCCTACCTCAAGCTGCGCGACTTCTCGGGGCACGGCGACCCGCCATGGAGTCGCGACGGCCCGCCGCCGAATAAAAGCGTTAAGGGTAAGTGTCTCTTTGCTTTAAAAGTCAGTTCTGTTTCATCTGTTCCCTGAATATTCAGTTTCTTTCCTGGGAAATGGAGAAAGGTCTCTAAGTGATCACGCCGATTTAGATACCCAGTTGTAGCACTAATCACTTCAGGCGAATGAGTGGATTATTGTCTTCAGAGTGAATTTTTCGTTTGCAGCGGAGTCACCGGTGATTCGAATCCCCCTGAGTGAATATAACAGTGTGCCAGGCAGGGCTCGAATTCGGTACGTTTGCCTTTCGCAGGCAAATGCTCTAGTGATTGAGCTATCTATGCACGACTCACGATATACCCTCCCAGCTTTACTTCCGCCAGTACCCCTGTGTTACCATCCAAACTTCATCGAAGTACTGCTGCATAACTAACAACACCAGAATTCCAAGAATGCAAGATTTTGAGCTTTCGTGCCTGAATTTCTAGATATATAGATTCTCAAATTTCTAAATTCTAATTTAAAAATAATATTGAATCCCTTGCTCAGTTCTCAACTTATATTTCGTAGATTCGTAATAGCTTTATGATTCTTCGAATCTGTCATTTGAATATTAGGTGTACCTATAACGTATGAATTGACGTAATGATTGCTCGTGCAATGAAGTGTAATGTTGTACTTATGTTAGGTGGATGAATCTGGAATAAAAGGAAGGGAAAGAGTGAAACACCAAAGCCTTCTCTCCATGCCACCAGGTCATCGCCCCTGTATGAGGGTCTTACCACAATCAGTAGTGCCTTCAGAACATGACATACCGTGGAGAGATTGGAATTTGACCCAAGACATTTGAACTGACTACGGTGATACAGAACTATACCTTAAAACCTCTCCTCATTTTTCTGGACACATTCTCAGAACCATTTTTTACTACAAGCCGCTACACCGATGTCAAACGCCATCGCACCATTGTAGGTTTGTAATCTCGACAGCGCAGGTTATTCGGACTTTAGTACACTTAAACGTAATTCACTTTCTCTGTCCATCAAGAAGTTATTCTCTTTTAGATACACAGATCCAGTTGACGTCACCACAGAACAAGAAGCTATAAATTTCCAGGCATCACGAGCTGTCTATGGGGCCTTATCATCGCTGTGCATCCCACCCAAGTGTCTTCTGTTATTTCATCGTAAATGCTTAAGATATAGCTGTGCGGTGCGATTTCTACGCACATTTCCTTTTACATCATCCACATGAGAAGCAAATGTCATATGATCATCCAAGGGAATTCATAGACGTTTCTTAAACTTTGTTGTTGTTTTTTGTGGTCTTCAGTCCGAAGACTGGTTTGATGCAGCTCTTCAGACTAGTCATTCCTGAGCAAGCCTCTCTATCTCACAATAACTACTGCAACCTGTACCAATTTAAATCTGCGAACTTTAGCCAAGCCCTGGTCTCCCTTCAATACCAAACTCACGATTCCTTAATGTCTTATAATGTGTCCTATCAACCGATCTCTTCTTTTGTTTAATTTACGTCAGAAATTTCTTTTTTCACTAATTCGGTTCCGTACTTACTCATTGGTTACATGATCTACCCATCTATTCTTCAGCATTTTTCTTCATTACCACATTTCAAAAGCTTCAATTCTCTTCTTATCTAAACTGCTTATCGCCCAAGTTTCACGTCCGTACACTCCAGACAAATACCTTCAGAAAAGAATTCGTAACATTTAAATCTATGTTCGATGTTAACAAATTTCTCCTTCCAGAAACGCGTTTGTTGCCATTGCCAGTCTACATCTGATATCCTCTCTACTTCGGCCGTCATCAGTTCTCCAGCTGCCTAAACACCAAAATTCATCTACTACTTATAGAGCCTCATTTCCAAATCTAATAACCCCATCACCGCTTGAATTAATTCGACTAAATTCCATTACTCTTGTTTCACTTTAGTAAATATTCATCTTACAGCCTCATTTCAAGACACTGTCCATACCGTGTAACTGCTCTTCCAAGTCCTTTGTTGTCTCTGAAAGGATTACAGCGTCTGTTATTTCTTCTTTCTGAACTTTAATTCCTTCTCGAAATTTTTATTTGGCTTCTGTTATTGCTTGCTCAGGAGACAGATAGTGGATAGGCTACAGCCGTGTCTCACTCGCTTCTCAACTAATGCTGCTTCCATTTTATGTATTTAGAGCCTTATAACTGGAGTCCAGTTTCTGTGGAAGCTGTATTAAACTTTCGCTCCAGGTATTTTATCCCTGCCACCTCCAGAATTTCGAAGAATGTATTCCCTTCAACATTGTCAGAAGCCATTGTAAATCTAAAAATGCCATAAAAGTAGGTTTGTTTCTCTTTAGTCGTATGGTCGTTACTGCCTCGCGTGTTCCTACAGTTCTCCGGAAACCAAACTTGTCTTCCCAGAGATCGATTTCTACTAATCTTCCTGTTATTCCGTAAATAATTGGTGTCAATATGTTGCAACAACGACTGACTCACCGAAGGATGTCACTAATTCTGAGGGAATGTTGTCCGTTCTAAGGGCCTTGCTTTGACTTAAGAGTTTCAGTACTCAATCAAACTCTTTTTCACAATATCACACCTCCCAGGTCACCTTCACCTACTTCCTCATCCGTTTTTCGTAAAATTTTCTTCAAGCTAATTTCCCTTGTAAATCCTCGCTATATACTCCTTCAGCCTTTCAATTTTCCGATCTTTGCTTATTACTGCTGCTGTTTCATCTCAGCTCTTGATATTCATGCAATTGCTTGTCTTTTCTACAAAGGTATCTGTAATCTTCCTTTAGGCTGTATCTACCTTTTCCCTAGTTATACTACGTGTTTCCGCAGCCTTGCTATTCGTCTTCTAGCTTTTCCTTTTTAGCCATTTTACACTTTCTGCTAATCTCATTTTTGGAACATCTGCACCCCCTTTCGCCTGCTTATTTCCTATATTTTTATATTTTCTCTTTCCTTCAGTTTCAGTATGCCCTTTGTTATCTAACGATTTCTGCTAGGCCTTGTCTTTTTACCTATTTGATCCACTGATGCCTTTACTCGTTCGTCCCTCGTACTGCATTCTTTCCTCCTGTTTCAGTCACTCGTTGTCTAATGCTACCTAAGTAACTCTCAATAATCATTAGTTATTTCAACTTATACATGTTCTATCTCTTTAATTTTTAACCGTTTTGAAGTGTCTTAATTTTTAACTTACGTTTCATAACCAATACATTACGATCAGAGTCCACATCTGCCTCTGGAAACGTCTTATACTTTAAAATCTTGTTTAAAAATCTGTCTTACCATTATGTAACATATTTGAAACCTACACGTGGCTTCAGGTCTCTTCCACTTATACAACCGTCTTTGATGATTCTTAAACCAAATGTTAGTGACTATTAGATTATGCTTTGTACAAAATTCTGCGACACGGGCTCCTCTTTCATTCCATACTCCAGGCAACATTCTCTCATTATTTTCCCTTATCTTCCTTTTTTTACTTTCGAATTTCAGTCCTCCATAAAAATTGCATTTTCCTCTCACATAAGTATCTGACTTAATTCTTTTTTCTCATCATACATTCATTCATTCTCTCCATCATCTGCGGATCAAGTTAGCATATAAATTTGTACTATTGTGGTGCATGTTGGTTTCGGGTCTGTCTTCGCTGCAATGGTGCCGTCACTAAGCTACTCACAGTGGCTGCACAGGCTGTTTTGCTGTGGCTTTATGTGGGGCCGACGTACGCCGCTGGTGGTCATGGAAGGTGCCGTAACGGCTTTATGATACGTGAATGCCATCCTCCAGCCTATAGTGCAACCATATCGGCAGCATATTGGCGAGGCATTCGTCTTCATGGACGACAATTCGCGCCCCCATCATACACATCTTGTGAAAGACTTCCTTCAGGATAACGACATCGCTCGACTGGTGGTCAGTATGTGCTCCAGACATGAACCCTATCGAACATGCCTGGGATAGGTTGAAAAGGGCTGTTTATGGACGACGTGCCCCACCAACCACTCTGAGGGATCTACGCCGAATCGCCGTTCAGGAGTGGGACAATCTGGACCAAGATTGCCTTGATGAACTTGTAGATAGCATGCCACGACGAATACAGGCACGTATCAATGCAAAAGGACGTGCTACTGGGTAATAGAGGTACTGGTGTGTACTGCAATCTGGACCACCACTTCTGAAGGTCTCGCTGTATGGTGGTAAAACATGCAATGTGTAGTTTTCATCAGCAATAAAAAGGGCGGAAATGATGTTTATGTTGATCTCTATTCCCATTTTCTGTACAGGTCCCGCAACTCTCGGAATTGAGGCGATGCAAAACTTTTTTTGATGTGTGTATGTGGAATATGGAATAGCTAGATACTGTACATGCGAATCCCAGCTTGACGGCTGCAGCAATGCATGTGAAATACCATTTAAAAATTGTAGGAGGAGCTTAAAATTGTCGTCATACAGCGTGTCCTAGGCGGAATGGTCGATAATCAGAGATATGACAGGAGTGATCATTCGAAGCAAAAAGTCTAGTAAACATCGTTTCTAAAATGCATTCCTTGAGTGCTATGAGCACTTCATCTTCGATACTATGAAATAAATCCCTTTTACTGCAAGCTGCATGCTCTTTACTACCCACATTTTGAGAGGTGGTATTATGGACAAAAACAATACAAAATGTGCGATATACATGGACTCTGAAGTGCATACTTTAAGAGCTATCAGCACTTGTTCATCTTGGCTACTATGAAATATATCTCTTCTGCTGAACAAGTGCCGGCCGGTGTGGCCGAGTGGTTATAGAGGCTTCAGTCTGGAACCGCGCGACCGCTACGGTCACAGGTTCGAATCCTGCCTCGGGCATGGTTAGGTTTAAGTAGTTCTAAGTTCTATGGCACTGATGACCTCAGATATTGAGTCCCATAGTGCTCAGAGCCATTTGAGCCACTTTTTTGCTGAACAAGTGTTCATAGCTTTTAAGGTACGCGTTTCAGAGCCCATGTTTAAAACGACAATTTTTTGATGAATTGATCCATAGTGCCTCCACTCAAAATACGAAGAGCGAAGAGCTTGCTATAGAAAAGATTTGTTTCACAGTATTGAAGATGAAGAAGTACTCATAGCTCTTAGGTATGCATTGTAGAGCCCATGTTTACTAGACTTTTTTGCTTCGAATGATCGTTCCTGTCATATCCCTGAATATTGACCTTTCTTCCTGGAACATCCTTTATATGAATAACGGGGGGACAAACAACGATAACAGTTTTAATAAAACGCAATAATTAGTATAGTAACATCAATTTTCAGTAAAGTTACTATGACTTGAATCAAGAGCTTCTGAAAGTGGCAAAATGAACTGGAAGAAACATATTTTATCCTCCTCAGAACTTTCCATGAAGCTGAAGCTGTCTGGATACCAAATACACTGTCGGTTGGTTCTGAGTTCTGGAACACAGAGCCGAGTGATATGCGCATCAGTTTGTCCGAAATGTCTAACATACAAGATGACTAACGAAGATACATCTGCTGCCCTGTCGCGAAAGTGGCATGAATACTGTGGACCTCATACGATGGCTTCTTGTCTTGTTGGAAAACAGTGTAGGTAGCGCTTTGTTGTGCTAATTTGACTTTAGTACCCAAACATGCAGGAGTAGGACAAGGAAAGAGTGTTTAACCTATGGCCTACGTTGAAGGAATGAAAATTAGGGTTGAACGTCTCGTCGACGTCGAATTGTGTACAGTCGGAGCACAAGCTCTAATTGGACAAGGACGAGGAAGGAATGACCTTTGGAAACTCGCTGAATATCTAAATCAGGATGGAACTGGAACTGAGCACTGGGCCACTATGCTGGGAATCCCAATGCAAGAGACAGCAGAAGACTACGTCTGTGTATGGAAGCAATCATTGTCGCCGAAGATAAGCCATGGTGCATGGTAGCGAATACAAAACATCTGGGGCTGACGGAAGACCCTACTGCCAAAATGGTTCCGCCTAGCTTGTATCATAATGGTGATCCCATACCGGTTAGACGGCAACTATGTTTTTGCGCAAATTGAGGTATGCCATTATAGACTAATCCCTAATGTTACGACACATTGTGTCCTACAGACTGTTGTTAATGGACCCTGTTACAATAATAGAGTGGTCCCAACAGCAAATGCTACGTTCTGGAAGGTACCTATATCATTTATCTCTATCCTGTTGTAATTACACTAATTTTAATCGTCAATTATACTTTGGGTCACAATTATGCTTTTATTTGGGAGGAGTGAAATTCAAATACCCGTCCACGTATCTTGATTTGGATTTTCCTTGGTTTCATTAGAAAAAAGCCAGGCGAATGCTGTGGAAGTTCTTTCGATAACTACACAGGCGATTCCTTCCTCTGTTTTTGCCCGACTTACTAAATGGCCCCTGCTTACGGCCAGATAGTCAACGAAAAATTGGAAAAGAAGAATGAGAAACATAGATAAAATTATACGCGGGTAGATGAAATTGGGTATTATGAAATAGTCGGGTAGGCAATATGGAATACCTTGATTTCTTAACCGTCGAGTGATGCTCCCAAACAGGAGAAACATCGTCTGCTTTAAAATGTTTCAGTCATGCTATGTAACGAGCCAACTTCGTCTCCAGACATCGTGTGAGTTACGGCGCAGAAAAATTATTTTCGTAATTTGAAAAAAAATTTGGCTATGTTTTTTAAAATATGCTGTAGTTATTGAAAATGTATAATAACAATTTAAACTATCAGTTTATTACGTAAAAGAGTAGTACGTCGTAATGTATCGCTCGATTTTAGGCTGTGGATAGAGTTGGTTCTATTGAAACGTTGTAAAGTCCAAGTAACATGTCGGGCAATATGGAATACTTGCTATTCCAAAAAACCCACATTGATTGTGCAGGTAACGAAGGTTAGATTTGTGGCTTACTCAAATAGATCAATGTGAAATGAATCACCTCTACTACATAAACAGATAATTGCTTCAAGAACTTTGTTTTTAATTTAATAAACGTAACACATTTGCTGTCGAATCAAATTATTTTTTCTGTTACTGATGGTTCTTTTAAGAGTTTAAATCAAGAGCAACCTCATAATTGTATTTTGTGTACATAAAAAATTTTCCACCATATTTACACGATTATCTGCACTTTTACAACCGTATTCATTATTTCCCAGAGATTCCTTATAAGCCTCCAAGTGCAACGTTTTTTAAAACTCTTTTTGGCCGTAAGTTCTTTGAGTTTTATTTAGAGAAATACAGACACCAATTTCCAAGCAGTTGACTTTTAGGATCAGGTGTGTTTGAGAGTTAACACTGAGTTCAGTTTGGAGATACAACTACAAAAGAAAATAGTATTCCATATCACCCGAACTTCACCTATGCAATGTGTGAAAATCTATACGTCCAGGGACATGGACATGAAACATAGCCATACTGATTTTTACAGTAAGAATAAATGACGAAAAATCGCCATTGATGACAATCTCTAATGTCTGTGAGAATAATATTCCATTAGTTTCGGGTGGTCTTGTAGATGAGATTTCAGTGACCTTTGTATTCGTTAACTAAGGTAGCGAGTGCCAAGGAATGAAGCCCCTGGTGCTACCGCTCACTCCACTGGCCGGATGCGTCCTGGTTCCTACCTCATGTCGCAAGTATGTGTGATACGAAAGGAATTAACAAGTGGCACCTGGCTTTCACGACCACCCGTGCGGAAGCAGTGCTCCGTTATTTGAGCGGGGCTGTTCGGTGAACTGTGGCGACTTATTCCACACGCATGTATGCGTCACACGCCACCTCCCTCCTCTTTAGGAATGTTCAGCGCCGCGGCGCGAATGTAGATTTGAGAGCTAACAGCTAGCGCGTGCTATTGTTACCTCCCCTACGCCCCGCTCGGGCCTTCAATTAACCGAGTTTGGCTTACAATAAGTGGCGACTAATTGCATCATCGCTGGGCAATGGAAATTGGATTTAGGTTAGCTGTGCCATCATCAGCTGCTTTCTATGATCGGATTTGCATTTCGCAGCGAAGGACGTGAGGGAGGTATTGCGGGGGACGCGAGGGTGGCGGGAATGTGACAGTCGTCAAAGAACTGCCTCCCCTCGCTAGGCCCCCACCCTGCCGGTTTAAAAACTATAATGTCATCACTGCGGCGGGGGTGTAACAGGGTTAGCTTGTTACGAGGGACAATGTTGTTAGTTATGTCTCCCTACACACGTAACTACAGCTCAGCAGGCCGCAAAGACGTGTTGTTACAGTGATTGCCACAGCCTGTGCCGAAAACTACGCTCGCTCCCGCCTTCTGCCGCGATTTTTCTCCGCGGGATATTGTGCTGTTTCCGGCACAAGTGCTTCACCGCAGCTTCTCGGAGAATTTTGTTTGTCATGGCGTGCCAAGTTAATATCATTCTCTGATCTGTTAAACTCCATTTACAAATACAATCGAAAGTTCTGACAAGCAGTTACTGTAGATATCTGGAATCTTCACGCGCAATATCTCTCAAAAATCAATTGTAGATACGTTGTCATCACGCAGCAGTGGAGGACGAAAGGATGTGTAGTAATAATAAACTTGGTGTTACAGTACCGCAATTAGCTACGATTATAGGTAGGGTGCCCCCTGAAAGGGAAAAGAAAATGTAATGTTCTAATCATTTATAATCATTTCGCTGTTATAACTCGAATACCCCGTATGAAAAACTTATGGCTTTTGTTTCCCATGCTTTTAACTCAGCCGTCGAGTCGGTAATATCTGCTTACAGATTTATTCAAAAAAATGGCTCTGAGCACTATGGGACTCAACATCTTAGGTCATAAGTCCCCTATAACTTAGAACTACTTAAACCTAACTAACCTAAGGACATCACACACACCCATGCCCGAGGCAGGATTCGAACCTGCGACCGTAGCAGCCTCGCGGTTCCGGACTGCAGCGCCAGAACCGCACGGCCACCGCGGCCGGCACAGATTTATTCACTTCATTCTGTTTTGCTGCACTTTTTCTCCTTTCAACTTTTTATTTATGGCTTTACTTAGACGAGACTAACATGAGGAGCCTCCAAAATGTCTACGATCGAAGGCCACACTAACTCCTTGCCAACATGTTGGTGTTTATATACCCACATCGGAGTCGCGCTGGGTTGCAGAACGCTGTAGCAAGCCTCTCAAACGGAAATTTCTTGATCGCCCCCTTAGATGCCTTATCGTACTTCAATGAAAACTTGAAAATTCTGAGTGAAGTAGAGCATGTGAGGATTAAAAATGGGACTGCAGAGAAGCTGCCCTGCAAGAACATTAAACTCATGAATGAACTAACTGATGAGGAGATGCTGAATCGAACTGGAGAAAAAAGACATTTTTGGCGTAACGTGACTAACGAAGAGGATATACTCGTAGGATACTTCCCGAGGGATCAAGGAATCACCGATTTGATAACGGATAGAAGCGTGGGGGGGGGAGTCAAATTACACTTTTCAGCTGTCTAGTTTGCAAACTTATTTTAGTTGACTACCGGTTTCGGCGATTCACTACATCATTTTCGGGCCCCTGACCGACGTGTAAGAGGATTCCACCTCGGTTCTTATTAAAACAGGGGCCAGCAATACTGGTATTAGTAGATTTCTGCTTGCTATAGCTATAACTAAAGCAAACAGGAGGTATCGCTATAGCAAGCAGCAACGCGTAGCGTAGTAAATCGCCCAAACTGGTAGCCAAATAAAATAAATTTGGTAACTATATGGCTGAAAGTGTTTAATTTGACGTTCTGTATCGAACAGCCGAGCCCCGCAACCATCTCTGAAAAGATGGAAATACATAAACATAACCAGTATTATACGACATTATTATATCATATTTTTTGTTTTATTCAGTACAAATGGAATTACATATGTCTGCGACTGAACATATGATTTAATCACGAGAACTTCCCCTACATTATATATATATATATATATATATATATATATATATATATATATATATATATATATATATATATATATATATATATATATACCACACAATGCGAGTGGAACTCCTTTTTTCAGGTGACTTACTTTTACACGAAATAAATATCCATGATAAGGCGTGTGCCTGATCCTGAGCGAAACCAAGTGCTACCATGTATCATTGGATTTGTGCTATGTGTGTATCGGATAAGATGTATACTGTCTACATTTGACGTCGTTATTACTGGCTACATTCGTTCACACGATTAATAGACTTACAAAAACAGACACTAATTTCTGGGTTAGGTTAAGTTAAAATCCTGAAGATGAGAACTATACTCCTCAAATTTTTGTGTGGGTGTTTTGAATAAAATATAGTGACTGACAAGCAACTTTTAGCGAGCTTCGAGTGCAGATTTTTGTAACAGTGCTTTGATAACGCTTAAGGATTTTTCACTTCTTTCCGTACACATTCAGTTGATGTAACGGGTAAACTGTTACACAAAACTCTTTTTGTTAATGCGATTCCTTGACTTTGTCCAAGAAACTTTCTACAGGTTTTTAGTGGAAATCGCACGAATCTTCTACGTCACATCGATGAGTTCCTTGTAGGTAGGTACGTTTCACAATGTGCAGTTTGGTGGTCTCGCGGTTCTGTTAAAACGGTACTAGTAACGGTATTGAATGTTGCGACGCACACGTGCACGACTTATCAGTTAGACCGTTATCGCACGCTGATTTCAAGCAGTTGTTCAGATTCGATTGCGAGCATAATGCTTTTTATAAGGATGCTTTAAACACTGAATCTTTCATACAGGATATTTTCTGTTTTATTTGACTAATTAACGCTGTCGTGTGTTGTGAATGGCTTAGATCAATATATTAGAACTGTCGTCATTGTCATCGCCGTGACCATTATAATCATCATCTTGGTTTTCATAGCCATATACTTCATGTTTTCTGCCTTCGGGTCTGTCTAAGACTACAATTTCAGCTCCTCTTTCGTTTTTCATAGATGTCTTTGGCCTAACTGTCGATATCTCATGGTTACTTAAAAAATCCTCCAGTTTTCTTTATTTCATTCTTTGCAGATATGATCTGGATTAATGAAACTTTTAGATACAATCGAACCTGGCAGACTTGCATTTTGGGAGAACTTAATACAAGTCCCATCCATATTTAGAACTTCCGTGGTATCCCTGAATAATTTAAGGCGAATAACGGGATGATTTCTGCGAAAAAGTCACTGCCGATTTCCTTTCCCGTTCTTGTCTAAACTGCTACGTCTCTAATGATCTCGTCCGCGATGGAGCGAAAGTATGAATCATTCTTCCTTCATTTCTTACCTTTCTTTTCTGTAGCCCGAATTCGACAGCTAACGTCAGGCCCATACTGAACGATAGTTGAGACTGCATTATCATGGATAATTTCGTTTGAGTCTCTATACTTTCGTTTTACTGGAATTTAGTCCTTTATATAAGGTATGAGCTTTTCTAGAAAGGAAAGTCTCTTTTCGGATCTGATCCATCCTTTGGTGACGTCCTAATCAAGAATGGTTTCAGGTTACTTACTCATTTCGTTATTTCTTTCAATAAGCGAAGATAATTTATCTAATGCGTCATTAGTGATTTTCCCGCAAATCGGATTTTAAAACCCAAAGAAAGAAAGGTGCCTGAATGTAATTAATATCAGATTAGTCCAAGCTATCCAACGAGTTATTTCAAAAGTATGTTTAGAAAGGCAAGGCCGACTACGTATCTACCCCACTGCAGTCGTAACAATGATCATAATCAAACTGATAAGATATTGCACGATTTCTACACCAAAGAGGAAACGTATCACAGTGAAATACTTAGAAACGACTATCACCATTTTATGTATAGCGGCATCGCAAGTATGTTAATTTCTTCCTGGTTAGAGTTAGTCCCGCGCAGTTCAATAATCATATATTCGTAGACAATTGGATGCTTCTGCAACAACAACAAAAAATGAAGTATTTAGCAGCGAGAGCGAGTGTTGCAGTGGAGAGCACGAGGTAACGTGGCAGAAACATACAGACTGTATGATTTCGGGCAGAGAAAAGCGTTGATATTCCATCTGAAGGATAAGTCCTTGACTGGTTCCCCATTGCATCTCGGAAGCATCCTTCATAAATTCGATTATACGAGGGGTGTCCAATACGTAATGCAACACATTTTTTTATCGACCAGTTTCAGTTGAAAAATAGGAATTAGTTGTGGGACATGGTGGAATATTCCCGCCGCAGAGCTTAATAGTTTCAGAAAGTTCCGGTATGTTGCTGCGCTACACTTAGCCTCCAAAATGGCTTCTGTAACAGAAGTGCGTTCCAAGCACAGAGCCGTTACCGAGTTTCTTTAGGCGGAGAACCAGAGTACTGTAGATATGAATAGGCGCTTGCATAATGTCAACAGAGACTTGCCAGTGAACAAAAGCACGGTGAGTCGTTGGGCGAGGCGATGCCTTTATTACAACAAGGTCGCGAGAACGTGTCCGACCGTCCGCGTGTCGACCGGCCGCATAAATTTACATTCACTTCTCCTGCAATGTTGGAACGTGCGGACACACTCATTCGAGATGATCGACGGCTCTCAGTCAAACGCCTCGCTGTTCAACTGGACGTCTCTGTTGGTAGTGCTGACACACTCATCTGCCAGAGGTGTGCCCGCTGGGTTCCACCCCACAGCCCGGATCTCACACCTTCCGACTTCCATCTGTTTGGCCCAGTGCAGCATGTAGTTCGCGGGAAGTAGTACGTGGATGATGGGGACGTTACTGGTACAGAAAGACGTTGGTTCCGATGTCGCCTAGTGGTGCGGTACCGTGCCGACATACAGGTCCTCCCAGTAAGGGAGCGTAAGGCTGTCGCCTTGAACGGAGATTATATTGAAAAAAAGGGTTTTGTAGCCAAAAGAATGGGGAATAATGCAGTGTGTTGGAATCCTAAATAAAACGAACCTGCTTTCAGAAAAAAAGTGTTGCATTACTTATTTAACGCCCCTCGTAAGATGAAACGCTAATGTCACTTCACACGAAGTTATTTGTAGCGTACGGAACTCATTCTACATGTTCTTAATATACTCTAGAACGAGCGAAATAAGAAGAATACGTCACAAGTCTTCTGGAAACTGATGACTGTGTTGCCGCGAGAGTCGTATGTGATTCAGATTATTTGGGCAGATAAGAGACTTTGACCTTTTTCCTCAAACTGGCAGATTAACACGAAAACGAAAACTATATGAAGGGTTTAACTTGGCTTATTACGCGTTTTTATAAAACGCAAGTACCTGAACCGTTTACTTTTGTGGGACAAATGATTGCGTTCTAGTGTAAAAGGGCTTTTTGTATCGGCTGTACCAATAGCTCTATGATGAGGGGGAAATCTGTGACAGAAGCAATTATGTGGCCGTCTTCTCTGGCGTGAGAGCCGAGTGCACGCAGACTACTACTCAAAAACACATTTACATTCACAAGACACGTCGTCTGCAAAGTTTCAGAAATATACTCTTATTCGATTAAGAGGATTACCATTGGAAACTTTGTGGAATCAAAGGAGGGGAGCGCCAATCATTTAAATTAGTCCTTCGTAAGACAGTGTCTGCAAGCTTTAACAAGATTTGAGCCAATACCGGTCGGTGAATTGATGAAATCCCTATGCTTTGCGGTAATATCATCGTGGTGAGCTACTGCCGGAAGCGTATATTACAATGTTTGCTATTTTATATGACAAGAGCATACTGTTTTACGTGTGACAGCGTATGCTCGCGTGGAACTTTCACAAATAACAGATTCATGGCCTGTTTACACACTGCAATTTCTATTTAAGGTGCTATTCTTACTGAAAGTAAACTCTCGTGAAATTCGAAACATAAAGCTTCAGTTACCCAGATTTGTTCTTGCAGATAAGAAATTTGTGATAATACAATACTGAACAGGATCCATTTCGTCGCCATCTATTATCGATGGGATCACTAATGTTGAAGTCCCTGTCGCCACTTTTAAGTACAGGCATGAACGACCACCACCAGGCCAATCAGTTTCATTATGTATGGTGTGCCGAGGGAAAGAACTATTCTAATACGATCGAGTTGAATCATTACAAATGACCTTTTTGACAGTAATCAATGATGCTGTTTGTTCTTGACACCTGCTGTAAACTCAAGTACTTGACATTTTTCATATTATCTGTAAATTATTTGCCATTATGTAACACTATCTACCTTATGTGGCTTATTATATTGGAATATATCCCCAATACTCCTACAAAGATCCGATTGATTAAGAAAATCTTAATATCTAACTACAGACAAATAATTGTTTCGAAACCATCAGACATTCTAGCATGTTTTTCTTATTTAACAACCCGTAAACATTTCCATCATTCCCGATGACGTTGTTGAACCTGTGTTCACTCATCTCTTATCTACACTCAGAGAGGAAAGTAATTTTGGTACTACCTGCCATTAGAATGTAATGGCTTTAAATGTAAATTGTGTTGCACGACTTTGTGAAGAAAGAAAATTAAATTAAATTCCACTACCTGGAAATACGTCTGTCAGTTGCGAACTGTAAACATTACTCACCGATTAGGCCTTAGGCCTGTTCAGAGTGTCCGACTGCTGCCCACAAAACACTACGAACAGCGATCTATTATCGTGGGAAACGTGATCAACATATCGTCAGTCCCTTCATCCGTTATTGCCAGCATATGACTCCTGATAAGTCTACTGATTTTTAATTCAAGCAGCTCCTCTTCTGGCCTCACAAGAGATGAGTGGACCCCATACCACACCACCCTACCTCGGAAAAAAACCTGAGGAGGTAACGGGAATCGAGTCCAAGTCCTTCTGCACCGAAAGCAGCGACGCTAAGCATTCGGCTACGGATTATGAAATGTTGCTTGGTAAACACACTGAATTGGATAGTTCGTGAAGTTCAGTGAAGTTCGTGAAATTCAGTGAAACTTTCCAGGAGGTGGTGAAGTACGCTTGTACCGTGAAAGTCTTATTAGTCAATGATGCGAGAAGCCACGACGCAATATGCAAGACGTAGCCTAATTAGGTTAGTATATGGTGACAAAACGGGACTACAGAATTAAACGGCATCGCAGAAATTAGTAACGGAGCAAGATCTTAATGCAACATGCATAGGGAAGAAAATCAGTGATGCCTCTTTAGGACCACTCGTCCAGGCAAATGCCTGCAGTCATTTGAGGGAAGCGCAGACAATCTACATCCAGAAGTCTGACGGCGATGTGAGCATCATCCCCAATGAATACGAGTCTCGTAACTATCTTATTTTGCCACTTCATTCTGTAACTCGTTTATTTGCACGAGAAATTGGGCATTAAACGATGGATTTGTAGCTACTTAGTGTTACTGATAATTAATCCTATATTCAGCGTCTGCGTCAAAATGCTCACGGCCATTACGTGAAATTTCTAACAGGGCCTGCTGCCTGCTGAAAAGTAATGCCTCCAAATTTTTATGTGAATACGTATTTGCAGTCTTCTGCATCTAGAAGGTTCCGAATTGTAGCATTTAACATGGCAGTATGTAATGTAACCATGTCGGTGCGTGAGAAACAACGTGCTGTAATCGAGTTTCGAGTTCAAAGAGTTTTTCCACAGACGTAACGCCCTCTCCTGCAGCATAATGCCAGGCCACACATGAGCGCTGCGACATCTGCAACAATCCGACGTCTTGCGTTCACTGTCATCGATCACCCTTCTACAGTCTCGACTTGGCCCCATCTGAATTTCATCCCTTTTACAAAACAAAAAGAACACTTTCAAGAACTCCACTTTGATAGTGATGAAGCGGTACAAGCAGAGGAGAGGTTGAGGCTCCGCAACAAAGTCAAACATTCTATAGTGACGGTATCAACAAACTTGTCTCTCGTTGGGAGAAATGAATTCCTCGCCAAGGCGACTATATTGAGAAATAAATATGTAGACATGAAGAATAAAGATACAGATGTTAGTAACGTTTTTTTTTAATTTAAAAGACCTTAGGATTTTTGACATAAGAAATTCGGAGACGTTACTTTTAATCACGTCGTGGTACTGATATTGTTGCTATCGCAGCAGAGGACGGAAGTGGAATTACTTTTTGCCAGTCGAGCTAGAGTTTGTACTTACATTGCGGCGTTTCTGTGCTCTTTTCCCGTTGGCAGCTGACGACAGACGGTGAAGGTCAGCGACTGGCAAGAGCGCGTCTCCTACCCCTGAACTCGCCTTCCGGCCGTACAATTATCTTTGGTGGTGAAGGCCGAAGACGTCTAGGGAGGGCGAGCTGCTGACCGCAGCGGCCAGCGATAATCCGATAAAGTTAGTTTGTTCTAGCCCCTGGTTAACCTCCACCACCGGTGGGGGAATTACAACGTCTTAAAGAGAGCGAACAATCGCCACGCCCTGGCTGCACAGCGCTCTTCGCTGCGGTGAGTCGTGGCTACTTCGATACGTCCAAGGCCGAATCCGCTATCACATACATAAGCACCGAACTCCAGTCACTTTAACAGCTTTTGAGAGACTAACGTTCCTGAAATTCGCTATTGGGCAGTTTGTTTCTCCTCCACAAGTACTCTGTCATCCAAAAACAGAAATTTTGACGATAGCTGTGGAAATATATGCAACAAAGCACTTAAAGCAGCAGGCCGGCCGAAGTGGCCGAGCGGTTCTAGGCGCTACAGTCTGAAACCGCGCGACTGCTACGTTCGCAGGTTCGAATCCTGCCTCGGGCATGGATGTGTGTGATGTCCTTAGGTTAGTTAGGTTTAACTAGTTCTAAGTTCTAGGGGACTGATGACCTCAGAAGTTAAGTCCCATAGTGCTCAGAGCCATTTGAACCATTTGAACCTTAAAGCAGCAAAACTTGTTATCATGGTAACAGTAACACATCTAATATTCTTAACACTCATTCGTATACGTTTCTTGAAAAAGTCGTCAAGTAATGTACAGGGATACGAAAACGCAGCCCCACACATCATTCGGAATCGCGCATGCATTACAGGTCAAGTTGTTATCTACGGGATGTTCCAATTCTGTTACCTGGTGGATTCCACGGGGACACATTTCTTACCAGGTGTTAAATGGTAGGATAAACGGAATAACTGGAAGTAAAACCGACACAAACAGAGGTTGCCTAGACTCTCCTTTTGTTTCAAAGGCCGCGGCGTAGTTTTAAAACATCAATTCACAAAGCGGTGTGGAGCCGTGTTTAAAACGCTGGACCCTGTGAACATGGTTTCAATCTCCATGCGGCCATCCAGATTTACGTTTTCCGCGATTTCCCTCAATCCATGCACGCTCTTCTACTCTAATCTCCCTTTATTGCCTCTTTATACGAGATAATCACTATATCACAAACTGTAATATAGACTTTAAGCAGCGGATGATTGTCACTTTCACTGTCCTCCACCAGCTGGAATCAGATTTATGTAATTTCCTTTAATGAGTCGCCATTCAATGTACAAACTGATTTGTATATCTTACTGATTTGAAGAAATGGGGAGTCTTCCACCATTGGCGAAACATCATTGAGACGCACCAGTATCGTCGTCATAGCATAATGATAAACATACGAGGCAAATTCATTGAAAGCTGTGCAGCTGCGAGGGATGATTCAACACCGAAGGTGCGGTTTTCTCAGTTTCCTTGTTGTGTTGTAATGCACAGTTTCAGTCGTTTACTATTTGACTCCACTTCCGTACTCTGTAACTGGTTTCCGTCTTTCACCTGAGAAGCTGTTTCATACCAGTATACTACTTTGTGGTGCCTGACATCGTTCAGATCTGTATTTTGTTACTGGAAAGACATACCGGAATCCTGGCTTACTTCCGATGGTGGAGCAGGCAGTGTGGGCAGCGTCGAGAAATAAGGGAGTCAGATAAGGCTGAGAAGATGGGTACTAATAATTCGAGATAAGTCATTTAAAATTAAGCGAGGGTTGTGTGAAAGATGTTCATCTGAAAGTCTTGCAACAAACTCAGCTTCCTGTTCTACCTCCATGCATTACCTACTTGACAACTGTATTCAGACTTCAGCAACCTACAGTTAGCCTGGTATACAGCCTATCTACGGGTAACTGCTATGGCCCTACTTGACACAAAAAACTGTTACTTTATTTAACTAACTACTGCTGTTCACTGTTTCGGTACAAAGGGAAAAATTGCTCTTACGTATCTACATCTACATCCATACTCCGCAAGCCACCTGACGGTGTGTGGCGGAGGGTACTTCGAGTACCTCTATCAGTTCTCCCTTCTGTTCCAGTCTCGTATTGTTCGTGGAAAGAAGGATTGTCGGTATGCCTCTGTGTGGGCTCTAATCTCTCTGATTTTATCCTCATGGTCTCCTCGCGAGATATACGTAGGAGGGAGCAATATACTGCTTGACTCCTCGGTGAAGGTATGTTCTCGAAACTTCAACAAAAGCCCGTACCGAGCTACTGAGCGTCTCTCCTGCAGAGTCTTCCACTGGAGTAACGCTTTCGCGATTACTAAATGATCCTGTAACGAAGCCCGCTGCTCTCCGTTGGATCTTCTCTATCTCTTCTATCAACCCCATCTGATACAGATCCCACACCGCTGAGCAGTATTCAAGCAGTGAGCGAATAAGCGTACTGTAACCTACTTCCTTTGTTTTCGGATTGTATTTCCTTAGGATTCTTCCAATGAATCTCACTCTGGCATCTGCTTTACCGACGATCAACTTTATATGATCATTCCATTTTAAATCACTCCTAATGCCTACTCCCAGATAATTTATGGAATTAACTGCTTCCAGTTGCTGACCTGCTATATTGTAGCTAAATGATACGGGATCTTTCTTTCTATGTATTCGCAGCACATTACACTTGTTTACATTGAGACTCGGTTGCCGTTCCCTGCACCATGCGTCAATTAGCTGCAGATCCTCCTGCATTTCAGTACAATTTTCCATTGTTACAACCTCTCGATATACCACAGCATCATCCGCAAAAAGCGTCAGTAAACTTCCGATGTCATCCAGAAGGTCATTTATGTATATTGTGAATAGCAACGGTCCTACGACACTCCCCTGTGGCACACCTGAAATCACTCTTACTTCGGAAGACTTCTCTCCATTGAGAATGACATGCTGCGTTGTTATCCAGGAACTCTTCAATCCAATCACACAATTTTTGTAGGCAAAACTACATTTTTCAGTCACATTAATGTGACCACCTACCAAAAGCCTGACTAGCCCACCTCTTACAACGCGGACCGCCGCGAGACGTGCTGGAAGACAGTGAACGAGGTTCTAGAAGGTACCGAGAGGGATCAGTAGCCATGCCAAATCCAGTCCTGTGGCCAGCTGAACGAGGTTTATCGGCTGAGGATCCATGGCGGGACAGCCAGATCGAGGTGTTCCCACAGATTCCAGACTGGGTTTAAATCCGGGGAGACTGGTGGCCGGAAAAGTACGATAAACTCACCCTAGTGGTATTTTAACCATGCGCGAGTACTGCGAGCTGTGTGACACATTGCATTGTCCTGCTGGTAAATGCTAACGTGCCGAGGAAAAAAAAATGCATTTAGGGGTGGACACCGTCCCAAGTACCCATACATACACTATGTGATCAAAAGTATCGGGACACCTGGCTGAAAATGACTTACAAGTTCATGGCGCCCTCCATCCGTAATGCTGGGGTTCAACATGGTGTTGGCACACCCTTAGCCTTGATGACAACTTCCACTCTCCCAGGCATACGTTATATCAGGTGCTGGAAGGTTTCTTCGGGAATGGCATCGCATTCTTCACGCAGTGCTGCACTGAGGAGAGGTATCGATGTCGGTCGGTGAGGCCTGACACGAAATCGGCGTTCCAAATCATCCCAAAGGTGTTCTATAGGATTCAGGACAGGACTGTGTGCAGGCCAGTCCATTACAGGGATGTTATTGTTGTGTAACCACTCCGCCACAGACCGTGCATTATGAACAGGTGCTCGATCGTGTTGAAGGTGTTCTTCAACAGTGGGATGCAAGAAGGTGCTTAAAATATCAATGTAGGCCTGTGCTGTGATAGTGCCACGCAAAACAACAAGGGTTGCAAGCTCCCTCAATGGAAAACACGACCATACCATAACACCACCGCCTCCGAATTTTGCTGTTAGCACTACACACGCTGGCAGACGACGTTCACCGGGCATTCTCCATACCCACACCGTGCCATCGGATCGCCACATTGTGTACCGTGATTCGTCACTCCATACAACGTTTTTCCACAGTTCAGTCGTTCAATGTTTACGCTCCTTACACCAAGCGAGGCGACGTTTGGCATTTACCGGTGTGATGTGTGGCTTATGAGCAGCCGCTAGACTATGAAATCCAAGTTTTCTCACCTCCGCCTGATGCAGTTTGGAATTCCTGTGTGATAGTCTGGACAGATGTCTGCCTATTACACATTACGATCCTCTTCAACCGTCGGCGGTCTCTGTCAGTCAACACACGACGTTGGCCTGTACACTTTTGTGCTGTACGTGTCCCTTCACGTTTCCACTTCACTATTACATCGGAAACAGTGGACCTAGGGATGTTTAGGAGTGTGGAAATCTCGCGTATAGACGTATGACACAAGTGACACCCAATCACCCGATTAAGTTCGAAGTCCGTGAGTTCCGCGGAGTGCCCCATTCTGCTCTCTCACGATGTCTAATGGCTACTGCGGTCGCTGATACGGAGTACCTGGCAGTAGTTGGTAGCACAATGCACCTAATATGAAAAACGTATGTCTTTGGGGGTGTCCCGACACTTTAGATCACATAGTGTACTTGTGTCGATACATATTTCTTCCAGAATGACGTGATCATCGAGGGAATGCCACGAAAACATTTCCCAGACCATAACCCTCCTTCCTCCAACCTGTACCCTTCCGACGAGTGTTTCTATGCCGTACAAGGCAACGTCCATCTGTCCGACGGAGCATAAAACGTGATTCGTGTGGAAAGGCCACGTGTCGGCTCTCAGTGGAAATCCACTAGCGGTGTTGGCGTGTAAATTCCAGTCTTCGTCGCAGAACATCATCAATCAGGATGGGTGTATACACCAGGTGCCTGCTCTAGAGGCCCATATGCAGCAACGTTCGATGAATGATTGTTGAAGAGACACGGGTGGTAGCCCCTTGGTTCATCTAGGCGGTTAGTTTCTCAACTGCTGCACGTCTGTTTGTCCGTACACATCCCCGCATTTGTCGTTCACCTCTGTCATCTATGGACATTGGCGCGCAAAGTTGCCTCGACGCCGGTTTTGGATGGCGTCATTTTGCCATTCACGGTATGTTTTAACCACAGCAGCGCGCGAACCGTTTACAGACTTAGCCACTTCGGAAATGCTTCCATCCTTGGCCCGAAAGACAATGTCCATGGCCTTTTGGACTTCAGATGAATCGCTCTGTTTCTGCATTACGACGGAGACTGCACTGTTTTCCGCATCCGCTGACACCCTTAATATATCCTCCACTGCCAGTGCTACCACCTGCCGTCTGTGAGTAGTTATAGTACTATGACGCTGAAAATAAGCAGCGGTAACATTAATGTGACTGGACCGTGTAGTTCATAATGCATTTGGAATTTTAGTTTCCACGAATAAAGAATATTTCACTTACATCGAGTAATTAATGCTCAGTCAGTAGCTGGTGGTGTAGTGGTTCGCGTTCCTTCCTCTGCCTCTGTATCGTCGGGTCCCAGGTTCGATTTTCGGAAGGGTCGGAGATTTTCTTCGCTTACCGACTAGATGTTTGTGTTGTCCTAATCATTTCATGTCATCTCCATCGAAGCGCAAGTCACCGAAGTGGCGTCACGTAGAAAGGCTGCCGAACAAAGCCAGACGAGGCCTCTTAGCCAAAGATGCCATTCGATCATTTCATCAGTGTTCAATGTGTGCGCCGTACCTGGACATTTGCCTATAACTGGAAGTAATTCAAAATGGCTCTGAGCACTATGGGACTCAACTGCTGTGGTCATAAGTAACTGGAAGTAATCTTGGCCGGATGAGTTATCTAAACACGACACACGACACGCCCTCTCAGTTTCACTTCTGCGAGTACCTGTCTTCTACTATCCGAACTTAACAGAAGTTCTCCTGCATACCTTGCGGGAGCAGCACTCCTGGAAGTGTCGTTAGCTCA
This sequence comes from Schistocerca americana, assembly GCF_021461395.2. Taxonomy (NCBI): domain Eukaryota; kingdom Metazoa; phylum Arthropoda; class Insecta; order Orthoptera; family Acrididae; genus Schistocerca; species Schistocerca americana. The sequence goes on along the minus strand of NC_060130.1, from coordinate 584,350,281 downwards.
GTTGGTAAGAAAGGCAAGATTCCGAGGTGGAGTCCCGGTCCAGGACGTCGAATGTTGTCGTCGACTGTAGGCCTACATTAAATAATACCTAGAGAGGATGGTGGTTGGTTGATTTTGGGAGAGGGGACCAAACAGGGAGGTCATCTGTCCCATCGGATTAGGGGAGGAAGTCGGCCGTGCCCGTTAAAAGGAACCATCTCGGCATTTGCCTGAAGCGATTTAGGGAAATTACAGAAAACCTAAATCAGGATGGCCAGACGTGGCTAGATCAGGATGGCCGGATGCGGCTTTGAACCGTCGCCCTCCCGAATCCGAATCAGTGTGCTAGTCACTGTGCCACCTCGCTCGGTATAGAGAATGTCAGTGTCAACTAGATGCTGAAAGACAGTGGTTAACTCTGGAATAGTATTCGGAAATATTCTCATCTGGTCATCCTGATTTAGGTTTCACGTGGTTTCGCTAAATCTCCTTAGACAAATTTCAGAAAGATTTATATGTAAAGGCCACGGCCGAATATCGCCCCCATCTTCCTCCACTTGACATGGAGCTCCGATTGAAATGTCCTCAATGTAGACAAGAAATGGAAAAAGAATCTTCCTTCTCTGCACCTTCGACAGTTATTTTTGTTGTCCCTGATCTACATGATTAACTGTGACATTGGCTCTTTACTAAAAACGTCTGTTTTCGCAGTTTAACTTGGTCGAGTATTGTAAAATGTTAATCGCTTGCTCCCGACGGAAGTACGAAGTCGAGACAGAGATAAGACTGCATACCCCGTTAAAGATGGTTTGCTGGCTGGTGGTGTGTTCAGCAGTTTTCCAAATCGATTTCAGCATTGCTGCACTGGTTTCCCAGTTCCGTTTCTGAAGCATTGTACTGAATAGTTTCCGTCGAAAATAAATTGAACTCCCTGTGCACAGCTATCAGGCGGATTCACCAACAGATGATGGCTAGAGGACAAATGTAAGGATATAGAGAAACATATAATTGGAGGAAAAAAGATAGATGCCGCCTACAGGAAAATTAAACAGACGTTTAGAGAAAAGATCAGGTGTATGAATAGCACGAGCTCAAGGTGAAAACTGGTTGTAAACAAAGAAGGGAGAGCTGAAAAGTGGAAGAGTATGTGGAAGGGCTATGAAAGGTAAATGTACTTGAAGGCAATATTATACACGATCCAGTTACGTTAATGTGACCACCACCTATGCTTGACTTCCAGGTGAAATAACCACTCACAGATGACAGGTGGCAGCATTAACAGTGGAGGGTATGTAAAAAAAAGTCGGGAGGACGGGGGCGGGGGGAGACAACACGGGAAACAGTGCAGTTGTTGTCGTAAGGCAGAAACGGAGCGATTTATACGATGCCCAAAAGAGCATGATCATTGGCGTTCGGGCCTAAGGTGGAAGCTTTTCCAAAACAGCTAAGTTTGTAAATTGTTCACAGACCGCCATGGGTTGGGTTGTTTTGGGTTGTTTTGCGGGAGGAGACCAGGCAGCGAGGTCATCGGTCTCATCGGACTAGGAAAGGAAGTCGGCCGTGCCCTTTCGAAGGAACCATCCCGGCATTTGCCTGGAGCGATTTAGGGAAATCACGGAAAACCTAAATCAGGATGGCCGGACACGGGATTGAACCGCCGTCCTCCCGAATGCGAGTCCAGTGTGCTAGCCACTGCGCCACCTTGCTCGGTAGACCGCCATGCTTAAAGTATACTGTGAACAGCAAAATGGTTCTATCCAAAACCAGCGTTGAGGCAACTGTGGTGCACCACTGACCATAGATGACGGAATTGAGCCAGCCGCTGGTTGCCGAGCGGTTCTAGGCGCTTCAGTCTGGAACTGCGCGACCGCTACGGTCACAGGTTCGAATCCTGCTTCGGGCATGGATGTGTGTGATGTCCTTAGGTTAGTTAAGTTTAAGTAGTTCTAAGCTCTAGGGGACTGATGACCTGAGATGTTAAGTCCCATAGTGCTCAGAGCCATTTGAACCATTTTTGACAGGATTGAATGACGGCTGTGAAGATGTTTACAAGCGAATAAACGTGCAACTTTTGAGCAACTGACGACGCAAGTGAACTAAGGGGCTACCAACAGTGTTTCCTCAACGAACATTCAGCGAACGTTGCTGTGTATGGACCTCACTCTGCAGTAGGCGCCTCGTTCATGTACCCGTGATACCTGCCGTTCACTGGCAACCAAGACTGGAATTTGAGCTCCAATACCTCAACTGGACGCCCTCTGAGTGGCGACAGGTGGCCTTTTCAGATGAATAACATTTTATACTCCATCAGGCAGACAGTCATTGGCGCGTGTGGCCCTGCAAAAATCGTCGGAAGGGTACAGGCCGGAAGACGGGGCGTAATGGTCTGGGGAATGCATTCCTGTCGTTCCCTCGGTGATCTGGTCATTCTGGAAGTTGCAATGGATCAACACAAGTATGCGTCTACCTTTGGGGAGCATGTCCATCCCTATATGCAGTTTATTTTTTCCTCGGCGCGATGCCATCTACCAGCAGGACAATGCAACCTGTCACATAGCTCGCAGTGTACGTGCGTGGTTCGAAGAGTACCTGGATGAATTTGCCGTACTCCCCTGGCAACCAAAGTCCCATCATTAAAACCCAATCGAGAATCTATGGAATCACCTCGATCAGGCTATTCGTGCCATGAGTTTTCAGTCGAGAAATCTATCGCAGCTGGCCATGGCACTGGAATCGATAAGGCTCTACCTTCCGGAAACTCAGTCACTCTCTTCCCGCTTTCCTCGGACTGAAGACAACAACAACAAACTATCGATGGAATCAATGGAGTGTACGGTGCATGAAACGTTTATGACCAGTGAGTTTTCAATCGACACCAGAAAGTAGATCCAGTGATAGTTCCTCCTTATTGGATATGGCACTAATAATAGTAACGTGAGTGGGGATAAATGATTTAGAGAGCCATCAAAGTGGCAAATAATTTATCTGTTTTACTGAGACAGCTCACAAATAATTATAAATTTACGAATGTAGAATCTGTCTAGTGACAAACAAGTATGCGCAGGTTGTGATTCTGATATCGCTAAGCTAGGAATCACGGTACAGCGAGAGGCGACGGGAGGCGGATACTGAGGAATTATGATGCAGTAGAGTGTATAAGATGTCCCCCTGTGAGATTCATCGTCTTCGCTGTCTTACGTGCGGGGTGTTCCAAAACTGAGAGAAAAAGAAAGAAAGATCACCAATTGTAAAACTACTGCCAGAAGCAAGATGTGGCTTTCATGGAATGACCACCTTCAATTTTACTACTGAAATACATTTTCAGCCGACAGGTGACAATGTAGTAATTTCATACTTACGGCACGTAGTTATTTAATGTCCGAACTGTAAGAGGGGAAAAATTACATTGCTACTAAACCATCGTAAAGTTTACTACTCCACATTTGATTCAAAGGAAGTCATAATTTATAGGTTATAGATTAATTAATGATCATTATTAGATCTCCGGTGGTATGTTACATACCAAATTAAGTACAAAATGTTCTGTTTTATATCCTACTGCAATCGTAAATTTTACGAGGGTTTAGTAATATAGGGTTAAACATATTTACAGGCTGGTGTAAACGAGAAATAATGCGAACTGACAAATGATCACTGGACAGCTGAGATTGAATACTCCCTTAATGAAAGCATAAATACATACAACCTTCGACTGTGGTACACTACTACACAAATTACTAACACAGATAAACAGTCATGCCCTGTAAATTATTGTATTGTTGACATGTAATTTTAGGAATTGAAAGTATTCCAATGTTTGACTGCAATTTTGTGAAAACCCGCAACCTTTTCCGGATTATATATTTTTCACTTTTGTGTTACTTTCTGGCAGAGATGGGTCGTCCATAACTGTCGATGTAAGGGAATGTTTTCGGAATGTGGCAGCACTAATTGTAGCTATGAAGAGTGGTGTACTGCCCTACCCAAATTAGTGAGACAGCCTTTAACACCCCATTTCGAAGCATGCCAGCAAATGGTCCGCCTAGAAGTTGACGCAGCAGCAGCAGCAGCGCTGAGGATGGCGTTCCAGCGGGGAGGTGGCGCAGCGCTTAGAGACCCACGAGGGAGCAGTTCGCCCCGCGGACCGCACGCCCTGCCACTGACAACTCTTAATTCCCTTCATGACGGATCGAAGCGCTCCTCTCCCGTGTCAGCCAAGTCTCTCGCAGCTGCCACAATTTCTGTACGGTCGCCACACCGAGCGCCGGCCAAGTCGTGTGTGATGCATCAAGTTGTTGCCGAGATCCCTGTCTGCATCCTCGTTCTTCAAAGTCGCAACGTCTGTGGCGCCCAAAGGATAGCCAAGGCGTTTGTGTTGGACACGATAAAAGCAACTGCTTTATTTGCTTCTTGCTGGTTCCGATTCTGCTCCCTTAGGAGGAAGCTTAGAGCTTGGTATCTCTTTGACGTAGAGGTCGTTAGAGACGGAGTATGTAGTGGTGCAACCTTCCTAGTTAGGGTAACTGCATTGTGAGATCAGCAGTACTCATTTATATAGCGTGACTTCCTCTTGTCAGATTGCTCACTACACCTACGGAGATAGCAAGCCACTTACATCCGAAGATATTTATCAACGTAGCCGCGCGTGGAGTCCGCTCGGTCCTAGGCGCCTTGTCACGGTCCGCGCGGCTCCCCCCGTCGGAGTTTCGAGTCCTCCCTCGGGAATGGGTGTCTGTATTGTCCTTAGCGTAAGTTAGTTGAAGTTAGATTAAGTAGTGCGTAAGCTTAGGGTCCGATGGCCTCAGCAGTTTGTTCCCATACGACCTTACTACAAATTTCCAATTTTATCAACGTAACTAGGTTCTTGTTAACTCACAGTTTAAATGTGGGCAGATACAAGTATATGGAGACGAGATAAATAAAGCAGTTTTCGGTTTCAATTCCATCCGCTGTAGTGATGCTGTTTACCCCCTTTGTCACGGCTACCCGAGAGCAATGTTATTCCCGCATCTTAATATGCCGCGCCCTCGGCAAAAATCGAATCAACCGCGCATTATCTTTCAACATAATCAGAAAAATAGCGCACTTCTTTTCAATGATTAGTCACTGACAATAATTTTAGTGCTGATTTCTTTAAGCAGTGCTTCCATTTCAGTTTGCGAGTATATTAGCGCAAAAAGACTTCCCCATCGATTACCGTTGCGGGTGGGCAAAAATTAATTCGCAAGTCAGTTAAAAAAATGGTTCAAATGGCTCTAAGCACTATGGGACTTAACTGCTGAGGTCATCAGTCCCCTCGAACTTAGAACTACTTAAACCTAACTAACCTAAGGACATCACACACATCCATGCCCGAGGCAGGATTCGAACCTGCGACTGTAGCGGTCGCACGGTTCCAGACTGTAGCGCCTAGAACCGCTCGGCCATCCCGGCGGGCTAAGATCAGTTAAAGATTAAGCATTTCTCACAAGCGCAAATTATTCCTCTAAAAGTCATTTTCCCCTGGAGTAGTTTCGTAATACCAGGGACAACATTCGTTTTCAACATGCATGAAATTAAACTTTTCTTTCAATGCAAAATTTCAAACTTGTTAATCATACCATTTCAAGTAATTAAGATAGTTCGTCGTTCCACATACTTCCAGCAAACACAATTCGAAGTCTTCAAGTATATTTTAAAAACACTTCGCAACTTATTATAGTATTCTTCTTGTACAAATTAATGCCACGTAAAACTTTAACGTAATGAAATATAGTGGCTGTTAATTCAACGCAACAGAAGTAATCCAACTTTACAGTTCCAGCTCTTAAAATCGACTGCTCTATATAATACAAATATACGAGTCATTATTCGAGTTATATTTTTCAAAAAACGTCTCTGCGAGAATTTGATACTTCCGGCCTTTTCTTAGTCTCTGTAGCCGTCGACTATGAGGCTAACATGTACGTTGGCTAAAATGGCTTACTGGGAGACCGAAGACTGCCGTTACCACTAACTTCTTTTTGCACCGCTCATGAAGCAGAAGAAAACAGCGTTTGTAGTTTCATGGTATATATACTTAATACACTAAATGAAAACACAAAGCCGGCCGTAGTGGCTGAGAGGTTCTAGGCACTACAGTCTGGAACCGCACCACCACTACGGTCGCAGGTTCGAATCCTGCCTCGGGCATGGATGTGTGTGATGTACTTAGGTTAGTTAGGTTTAAGTAGTTCTAAGTTCTAGGGGACTGATGACCTCAGCAGTTAAGTCCCATAGTGCTCAGAGCCATTTGAAAACACAAATATTAACTACAATAGTCGTAACTTTTGCGAACAATATTTCGTCTAGATACGACTCTGACAGGTGGCACGTAGGTAAACATCCTATCTGATCACCTGCATCTATTCATGTCCATTGTGCATTCCGACGGAGTTGGGTAATTCCAGCAGGACAATGCGCCACCCAAATGTCCAGTACAGGGTGGCTCCAGGAACACTCTTCTGAGTTTAAACACTTCAGCTGGCCACCAAACTCTCCAGAAACGAACATTATTGAGCATGTATGGAATGCCTTGCAGCGTGTTGTTCAGAAGCGATCTCCACCCCGTCGTACTCTTACGGACTGCCCTGCAAGATTCATGCTACCAATTCCCTCCAGCACTACTTCAGACATTAGTCGAGTCCATGCTACGTCCTGTTGAGGCACTTCTGCGTGGGCGCGAGGGCCCAACACGATATTAGGCAGGTGTACCAGTTTCTTTGGCTCTTCGGTGTAGGATAGGACAAGATCGGGGGCTGGCATCGGCTGTACACTTCTTTCAGTAAAATCGCAAATCACTCTATCTTTCTCAAATAGTGATTTAATAAAAAAAAATCATAGGGCAGTGCATCCACCTCCGTTGTCGATGTCGCTAACGCACGTCTCTGGTGGAGGATGCGGTTCCTGGTCATCAAGGTGTGCACCTCTGCCATGGATGAAGTTCTAAAACTCTCGACAGTGAGCCATGGAATGAGGGCAAGTGGCACTTTTGATATTGGTCCTTCAGCCGGATGGGAACGTTAAGTTCGGCGACGCCCTTTGCTGTCTGAGAGGAGTGGGCTAAGTGCCGGCATCGTGTTTCGCCCTCTTCTTTCTCTCATCATCAGACAACGTAGACGTGACGCCAAGTGTCCATTACAGTCACCCACACTCAACGGGCACGCTGAAGACACAACTTTGTAAAACTGAGAGGAAATGGGCCGTTGTGCGTGGAGGAATCTTCCAGATAAAAAAATGGCTCTGAGCACTATGGGACTTAACTTCTGTGGTCATCAGTCCCCTAGAACTTAGAACTACTTAAACCTAACTAACCTAAGGACATCACACACATCCATGCCCGAGGCAGGATTCGAACCTGCGACCATAGCAGTCGCGCAGTTCCGGACTGAGCGCCTTAACCGCGAGACCACCGCGGCCGGCTCTTCCAGATAGCAATGCCATAGACTCTTTGTTTTTCATAGAGTAACAGTAGTAAATCCTCAACTGTTACGGTTCAAGCTCTCCTTAATAAATTAAATCTGATTCAGTTTAATCTCAAATCGTGGCAGACTGAACATTTCCAGAATAAATCTTTCACTCAGCAGCGGAGTGTTCGCGGTGTTTTGAAGCTTCCTGGTAGATTATAACTGAGTTACATTCATTACAATTTACACTCTCAGCTAACACGTTTCATGCTCCTTTCCTTATTTTTGTGACAAAACTGATTGGTGAAAAAACAGATCTGTACCTACACATAGCGGAATAACTACCAAGAGGAGGAAAAGTTGTATCTTTTCCCTTCTCATATCTTTTCGCAGGTCGTCTTATTTTGCGGATCATTTACAAGTTTCATTAGTGGTGGGTTTTTTGTTAACGACTAACATAATACATCGAACTGCGGAATACCAATGATTCGCCCATTCTCAGCTCTTGTAGTACTTAAAAGCGCCTTTCAGTTACGAACATGTCTGACTGAGTTATCAAAATTAACTATATCTGCTGAGCAATCACAGCAAGTAAAAGATTTCTATTCCATTTTAAAACGTCAGGGCGGCAACAGCCCGTAAAAAATTTGAATTTCCTTAGCAGTACTGGTAGGTATTCAGAGACTGGTGTATAAGAAGGAACTCCGTACCTCTTACGTGCAAAACGCCAAAGAGAACAGTATCATGTCTGCAAAAGTGTTTCCAAGTCAGCCCTTTGATGCCGACAAAATGAACTTCTACTCTAGATGTAATCAAACGTGGCGTACATTGGACTGGCACAATGCATCCGGTTAGCAGTAGACGCTTTTGACCGAAGATTCTTCGGAAATTCCATCTCAGCGATGAATAACACAATTTTGGTTCCCTGCCAGCACTGATGTCGCTCTGACAGATACAGTGACTTTTTTCCTAGAGGCTATGAATGTGGCCTTTTCTTCAGGCGCTGTCATCTTTTGACTGACAGTGAAAAAGTTCACTGTAAAATGGCAACAATGGTTTCCGTTCATGTAAGGGCATTATGTGAACGAAGCCCATCTCGAATCAGTACACAATATACGGTTCACCCAGTTTTAGACGAGGGCAATTTTCTTGTGACGGGTGATAGAACACAGTTGCTAAGCTATTCCGGTAGACATAAGTGCTGGACTACGCTAGCTTACTTCCACCACACCTGCAACAATGTAATTTACTGTTCTGTATAACCTGTATCTATTGCTTTTGTTGACAGTCGCGTTTAGGTTTCCCGTGGTTCACACAGAAAAGATGGCAATTAATCAAGGATATGATCTGTTGTCTGCGAATAATCGATCTGTCTTGTAAATTCTTAATAACAATAAAAACAATAATAGGTTACGCTTTAAAGTCTGAAAACATTTTAAAACTGACATTATTTCGGTTACATATTCTGTCGTAATTTGTATTTCATAAGTCATTAATGCGTCAGTTAGCTCCGGGTAAAGATGAGAAGATACTGCTGTTTTAAAACCGATACAGTCAGTCTAGTTCTCAGTTAACGTATAGCTTTTTCCAAGGTTATAAACAATTTTTATACATGCATTCAGGTTACCAACATTACAGCATTGTGAAGGACTGTGCTGCACATTGCTGTTGTACTCTAGCTGCCTTCATTTTCATCCGCAGTGCTTATTTTGTCAGGAAATTGTAATACTCTCTCCTTTCATCAATATACTTTGTTAATATTACTATCGCTGGAGTCTGTATTTACCATCCCTCAAGAAACGTCCTTCCGTCTGCCTAAGTGTTCTCCAGTGAACAAAGTCGAGAAAACTGTTTTTCTAGATGAGGGATATTACGTAGCTATAGCTACTACAGAGCCCAAGGAAGTCGCATTTGGCTTCCGGACGACCAAGTCTGTGGAACTGCCGGAGCAATCTCCCGCCAGGCATTAACTGTAATGGAAAAGACTTCGTCCGCTGGAAGAGCACAGGAACGCAGTTATATCGCTATCGTGGTCTGATGTCCGATCCATGTTGTTATTAACATTAATTTGTGTAATCCGTGGCCGATGAGAACCAGCACCCTCACCCCCTGCCTCGATTCTCTCTCTCTCTCTCTCTCTCTCTCTCTCTCTCTCTCTCTCTTCTGCCTCCTTCCACCTATCCACTTCCAGCTCCTCAAAGGCCCGCGCGCTTTCGAGTGTGTGTGTGTGTGTGTGTGTGTGTGTGTGTATGTGCATGTGCATGTGCATAGTCCATTTATCCCCAGGTACCCAGCACTTTTTTAGTAGTTGCACAGTGTCTTATGAAGTACTAAATCTTATACCGGCTTAAGAAATAATTCATCCGAAAAAAAAATTTAATACTGAAACTGTACTTCATGCTGAATGAACATTTATAACGTAACTGTGATATCACTGTCTGGCCCTATAGTATATCGTTACACTGAGGACCAGTTGCTAACAAGACTCCAGATTTGTCCCGATAGAACTTTGTGGGACCAGCTTGGACGTCAACTACGTTAGCATCCGGGTTTTCGATGGTCAATTACAACAACTGCGGGCCAGCTTGCATCAGGAGATGATATAACAGCATTTGACACCATTCCCAGATGAATCAGTGCAGGCATTCAGGCCAGAGGGGATGCAACGCTATACTGATAAGTGGGCTCATACTGTCAAGTTCTTTGTAAATCAAGCTCTGTTTTTTAATCACTAAAAAACATCACGTACCCTCGGAACCAGTGAATTTTCTTTTCGTTTCCTGCTCGCGGTATTCAACTGTTTTCTCAGGCAGTGTAGTAAGATAACGGTAATTAACAATACATATGTTAGATGGCCCAAGTTGTCTCTGGTTGACTGTAAGATTTTTAAAAAATTCGCCAAGGATTATATCTGTCATTAGATATCGTAGATATCTGATAGAGGGAGGAATGACATGTTACTATACGGAGATACCGGTTATTGTTATTTACTCCATTAGATCATTTCTGTTATTGACTTCTACCATTTGAGACAGCCACAGCAGACAATGGTATACATCTGTCATTGTGAGGTGATGTACAGTCGTTCCAAAATACAGGCTTCTTCAGCAGTATCTTAACGGATATTGAATACATTGCGGAAGGCTACCTGAAAACTGTTGCAGCAACACGTTTCCATCGCTGTTGTCAAAAGTCTTGTGACGTTATTAGCAGTAGGATCCGTATTTATGTTGTTTTTAAATTTCTTAAATGCCTGTTCTACTAAATACCAATTTTAATAGGTTCTAGTGGCGAACCATTAAGTAGGAAAGAAATCATATTTTTACCTTCAGCTGTACAAGTGTATGTGTCCTCTCAACCGGTTCAAGTTACTACAACCATCTTCACAGCAGAAAATCAATGTACATCAATGGATCAAAAATACATTTTCGTCAAATATGACCAACCAAATGCAAAACATACATAAATTTCGTAGTAGTCTGCCTGAACATAGTCCAAATAATCCTTCTGTACCTTGCTACAGTTACAGTAATGTGCACTTGGTGATAATTACATATTTATGTTAAGTAATTATTATACATAAAAACCAAAAAGAGGCAACATAGAGAGTAAAAAGTTTTGAAGCCTAGATCGAAACAAACACACTGATTATTAAGTGGTCTGTGACTATTATTGTTCGTTTGTGTTGGGTTGGTACATAAGTTCATAGCATATTTCCGTAAGATCGATAACCACAACAGACCCACATAACTGACACTTCAGTCATCAATAACATATTCTCCTTCACTATTTACAACAGTCTGCCAACGCTTGGGTAACTTTTCCATTCGGCGGCTGTAGAAATCACTCAGTTTTTAGGCGAAAAACTCGTCGAGCCATATTCGCAGTGCATTTTCATCCGGAAAGGTAGTTTCTTGAAGGTTGTTCGATATCGAAAGAGGGGGGGGGGGGAGGTGAAAATCGGAGGGCGTAAGCTCATGTGAATAAGGTGGGATCGACATGACTTCCCAAACCAGCTTGTGTGTAGGGTTTTTTGTCTGTCTAGCAGAATGCGGGCAGGTGTTATCGTGGAGTAGCATCAGTTCACGCAGTCTTCCTGGTCGTTATTCTTGGATTGCGTCTGCACGACGTTTCAGTTGTTGACAATAAACATCAGTACTGATAGTTACACCTCGGGCAAGTAATTCGTAGTACACTACACCGTCACTCTTCCACCAGATGTATAACATTATCTTTTGTGGATGCGCGCAGGTGTTTGTAGAGCGAGTTGCTGCTTTGTTTGGGCTCAACCATTCCTTTCTCTCCCTTATGTTAGCATATGGTCTCGCGGTAGCGTTCTCGCTTCCCGAGCACGGGGTCCCGGGTTCGATTCCCGGCGGGGTCAGTGATTTTTCCTGCCTCGAGATGACTGGGTGTTGTTGTGTCGTCTTCATCATCATCATTCATCCCCATTACGGTCGGAGGAAGGCAATGGCAAACCACCTCCACTAGGACCCTGCCTAGTAAGGCGGCGCGGGTCTCCCGCGTCGCTTCCCTACGCTCTGCAAAGGAGTATGGGACTCATCACCACCACCAGCATAAAGACACCATTTGTCACCACCAGTAACGATACAGAATACGAGTGGTAGGCATTGTTCACTAGCCAATTGATGACCAGCAAGTAGATAGGCACATATGGCCACCCGTTGGTTTTTGTGATTTTGGCTTAGAACATTCGGTCCCCGTACATCCAATTTCTGAACGTTCCCCATTGCATGTAACTGTTGCACGATGGAGGAATGATCATATTTGCCAGTTCTCGAGACATTGACGTGGATCATTGTCAATTAATGCATTTAAACGATCTTTATCACACCCCAAAGGTCTCTCTGAAAGTGGAGACTCACTAAAGTCAAAACGATCCTCCTTAAAACGTGAAAACCATTTTCTTCCCTTGCTCTGCCTAATGAAATTGTCCCCATAAGCGACGCAAATGTTTCGAGCTGCCTCCGCTGCTGTCACCTCTGTATTGTCCTCAAACAGAAGAATATGTCGGAAATGTTCCGATTTTTCCACTTTGCACATCATCTTCTAGCGTCCACAGCTCCACTCACTATCCCCAAATGACAAAATAACAATATGTAAACTCAAGCAGCAATAGTGAACTTCAAATAAAAAATGACAATCCACTGAAAATCCATATTAACTAGAATACCAACATCCAAAATAAAAACGCTACGAGCCGGCCGGTGTAGCCGAGCGGTTCTAGGCGCTACAGTCTGGAACCGCGCGACCGCTACGGTCGCAGGTTCGAATCCTGCCTCGGGCATGGATGTGTGTGATGTCTTTAGGTTAGTTAGGTTTAAGTAGTTCTAAGTTCTGGGGACTGATGACCTCAGCAGTTAAGTCCCATATCGCTCAGAGCCAAAAACGCTACGAACTTACGGACCAATCTAATAACAATTCCACAAAAATCCTCAGGGGAGGAAAATTTTTCCAACGATAATTGTGGTATAAATATTTTGATATATTGTTAACCATAAATAGAAATCTGCGTTACTCTGTTCTTTTAATGACTGATTGGGAACTTCAATCACCATATTGATATGCTCGTAATATCTTAACAGTGTATACGGCAATAACAGCCAGGAGGTTTTTTTTGCAGATTTAAAGACGGTTTTCGTAATCTACAACATGAATTGCTTGATATTTATGAAGAAGCGATTGACATTCATGACCATGTCGGTAAGCTTGTCTATTTATAAACAGAGGTTGAAAAACGCTTCGCGCATATGTTTTTACCATGTAAAAATGTTCGTGATAATTTATTTGTACTATAAAGAAGGCTTCCAACTGATCAAATATAATGCAATGTATCGTCCCTGAGAAGCCCACCGCACCCGGAAGCATTATTTGTCCAGAAGCTGCGTTTTGAATCCGGCCGCAGATGCGCACTAACACCTCATATCTGCCCAATATTGCACTGTCACGCGTGAAATATTGTGGACGCGCGCAAACGTGGCCCGCGCCCCGAGCTGAATTAATGTGGCTTTCTCTTCATATCTAGCTGCAATTTGTATCGATTCTCCTCGCTCACGGCCTCGCCAGAAGAGTTCGAAAACCGTCTAACGCGAATACTTCATTTTGTGGAACAACTGGTTATTCAGCATGAGTAACTGAAAAAATTACATCGGTCACATGCACCGAACGTGTATTAGTTAGCCTTAGGGGAGTATATACACAAAGAACAATGCTCAAGCTTCCTTCTTTCTCTCAGACGAACACAGCAAAACTGAGTAAGCGAAAGGCTATATTTTATACAACGTCTGTATCACGCTAAGCGCCGTTAGAGAAAATCCGCTTTGCCCCAAAAAATAAGATTTTTATTGTTTTTGCATCCTGTTGACAATAAAGTCACAGTAAACTGAGAGATATCTCGACTGTAAGGATGATACAGTGGCAATAACTACAGTGATTCAGATTCAGTGAAAACTTGCATCAGTCCTCAAGGGTTTGAAGACAATGAATCTCGCGTTAAGGGAACCATCTCAGATCGGTACGTTCTAATCTCGAGAAATCCTTAGTGAATGAGGATGTGCACCCTATAGTAGGTGACATCGCCCTACTAACAGAGAATATTCTCAATGAGATAGCATTCGATTGCCTTAGTCTCAAGTATGTGGTTAATTAGTTATGTAGTTACAGTTTCATAGATAGTACTCACAATTAACATTGTCACGCGAAACATATTATTTGTACAACAGTTAAAACATGTTAAGCCGGCCGGAGTGGCCGCGCGGTTCTAGGCGCTACAGCCTGGAACCGAGCGACCGCAACGGTCGCAGGTTCGAATCCTGCCTCGGGCATGGATGTGTGTGAAGTCCTTAGGTTAGTTAGGTTTAATTAGTTCTAAGTTCTAGGCGACTGATGACCTCAGAAGTTAACTCGCATAGTGCTCAGAGCCATTTTTTAAAACATGTTATCAAAATTTATCTATGGCTACGTGTTCACCCGCCACAAATAAACAGTTGATAGCTTTTCAAGAATTATGTCACACAAGTTGTCAACAGAAAGCAACTTACAGTTCTGATTTAGCGATTCAGTGTGTGTCTTCCTACATAGGTCCGGTGAATTCTGTTTGAGTAAGAGTACGCCTGTCATTACATCTCCGCCAAGCTGAAGTACGTGGGAAATGTTTCCATACTGATAACGTCGACGCATGGGAGCTAAGACGACGGACATACAATTTCCACTGTTTTATTCCACCTACAGTAGACTTCGCGTTATGAACTTATCCTAGTTGTCTTATTTTTATTATTTGTAGTAGTAGTAGTGGTAGTAGTAACGTTAGACCACTACTCAAGAAAGCATGTGAGATTTAATGAGCAAGTAAATTGCTCAGTTTCAAGACAGCGGTCGTACATCAGTATATTCTAATTTTCACAAAAATATATCAGTTACAATCTCAGGTTGTTACTGTACAGTTACAAAAACCAGCCTGTTATTTGAGAATTCAACCGCTAGAGTTGCTTTCCATAGTTTCCTAATTGTCCTTGACTTACTATGGATTACATCTGAAAAGGCGAAAATCATCTATGAAATTAACCATCTGAGGTCCTTGAATCCACTAATTCAGTCTGAAAATAAAAATAATTTTTATAAGACATTTTCTGAAGCTCAACTTCTTGGTCTTGAAAAAAGGTGTGCGTTTTCATACAGAGAAATTCACAGGCACTTGCATTTTACATCAACCATGCTGTAGGAAAATCTTTGTCACAAAAATAACTTCTAATTCATTCCAGCGAGAATATAGGATTACGCTGTAGTATTATGGGGAGTATATAGTTTGATACTAACGACTTTAGTGTCCAAGAATACTATAAAGGATCTCATCCGTCGCTTACTCGTGGACGAACCATAATCGTGACCGACTTCTGTAGTTTTGGAATTGCAGGATGCGAAACATTGTACTCAGCTATCGGCTACAGAAATCTCTAGAAAATTAGAGCTTGACGTCTGGTCAACGACAACGTCACTAGGGATGAAACACGAATGCGGTTTGGACAAGGATGGTGCAAGTGAAAATAGTTGGGAAACCTTAATCATAATGGTCGGCGAGGGGTTTAAAATCTTTCCCCAGGAATACGCTGAAACTGGCTAGGTTTTAAAATTATCATGGCTGTAAAGCATTTCCTACATGTAATTACAGCATACAGACGGTTTCTACTTACGCCATCTGCAGTGCCCACTGGCAGTTCTGTGGAATTTGAAAAAAACTTGTGTTTGAAAACAGAGTTACGCAATGAGGTGTTTTGTTTACATAATTAAACACAGAACCACTGAACTATGATTTTTTGTTTCATATTGAACACTATCCAGCAACCGCCACAATTAACTTTACGCCTGTTGGGAAAGAATGAATGGTCGCAAAGTGTATCTGTGGTTTGTTCGTTCGTGTTGCTATAACTCAGTGACCATACCTGTATGCCTTGATATATTTTTCCACTCTCGAAAACAATGTATTAATAAGAGGAGCATCTAAATGTAATGGCTATATCCTTGCATATAACATAAACAATTCGTGAGCTCTTCGTCACTTTCGTGTCAAATGAGGAGCATCGCACGAAATATGTTAATGAACAGCTTGCTTCACTTTAGTGTATAATGAAATGCCTGTCAGCTTCTGAAGCACTGAGAAGTGTCAGATATAAGTCACTGCTCATTAACCTTTTTACAGGAAGACAGAAAATATTAGTGTAAAAATCTTTGCTCAGTCGTTATTCGAAACATGTGTATTTTCCAGATTTTCAGCATTCGGTAATGCTTCATTTATTTTCATTTAGTGGACTGCTTTTATAACAGGTTTGGTTTAAAAACGGATCGTCAGCTCGGCTAGACATTCTAAACCATACAAATCTTGCTTTGCCGTTAAATAATAGAATAGTTTCATGTTCATTTCACCCATGACATTTCAGAGTCGCAAAATTATTGTGAAGTGGTATTCAGTTGCTTCCAAACTGTAGCCCAGAAAAGACTATTTTGTGTATAATATTATATTTGTGTTACAATCTACCAAGGCATCATCACAAAAACGTGAGTCACAACAGAATTTTCCATGTTTCATTCTTAGCACACGAGTTTATATTGTTAGTATTTGGGAAGAAAGCTCCTTCCTTGTACGGCACACCTACGATTAAGGTGCCGCACACTGATTACCATGGATAAAATGTCAATCTGAAGTAAAATATCATTGGTTGTTACCGTTTCCCATACGCTTCGATGCAAACATCCTGCTGGAGTTTTCATCAGGCATACAGTTTTAATCTAATGAGATGATTCATTCCAGCGCACTTTCCGCTGCAAAGTTACGAGTTTCATTTTCCTAAATGTCTGACTGTTGCATAACGATGTTTCTGAATAATCATTCTAGCACAAAATAACGTAGAGAATGCTTCAGAATTAAATAAGCTACTGTACAACAAATTTTTTAGGTTTATAAACTTCTTCCATCCCACATTTTACTCAAAGCCTACAACAGCTACACGTGAAGAGCATAGATTTACATTTGCCTATGTTGAGTACCCGTTGAGATCCTGTGAACTACATTATCGAGATTCGGTAGGTATTTGCGAATTTTATTTTTAAATAGCATCCCCTCATTGAAATGTCTGAGAATTCAGATTATTTTTTCCAAGCCATTTAGTAACACATAACATGAACAGAAGGAGTTCTGTCGCATTGGGAGAGCTAGAACATTCACTATACGGTTGCTTGCGGAACATAGATCTAGCTGTAGAGATCAACACTTAGCTAAAATACAAATCAATCATCTCCAAATATACGAGTAACATTCTTTCCTGCGAATTTTCCAAAATCGTTACAGACTTCGTTTTTTAAGTCTGAATACTGAGTTCTCCCTCGTAAAATATAGGTGTAACTCGAAACAGAAAACAAAATTCGTGAATTCAGCGTAAATGTTCTAAAAATGGTAGTTTCATTTTTTAATTAAAATATCTACTATTTTAATACATGTTATTCGTGTTTTAGGTTTTGCAATATATGTGCCCATATGAAAAGCCACAGTCAGGACGAACTTTATTTGCCCGCATCTCGTGGTCGTGCGGTAGCGTTCTCGCTTCCCACGCCCGGGTTCCCGGGTTCGATTCCCGGCGGGGTCAGGGATTTTCTCTGCCTCGTGATGGCTGGGTGTTGTGTGCTGTCCTTAGGTTAGTTAGGTTTAATTAGTTCTAAGTTCTAGGGGACTGATGACCATAGATGTTAAGTCCCATAGTGCTCAGAGCCATTTGAACCATTTTTTTTTTTTTAACTTTATTTGACGCTACTGTTCTATTCTATCGTAATAGTATCGCCAAGGGTCTGACGTACGGCCATATATAATCGCGGCCCTTACTATGTAATCTCAGTTGTAACGACGCGCACCAGCAGGCTCTTGCGGTAGTAATTGCACTATATTTTAGGTCACCTAGTACATTTACCTATATATCGCCTTCATACATTATTATAAAATCCTTAGCTGATAGAGAACAATTAATGTTTTTATTTCTCTTTATTCTAGTTTTAAATCTGAAGATAACGTAATTCGGCCGAAACATGTCACAGCAGTTACATAAAAGTGATTTACACTGTTTTGTTCATGAATCTCTGAAAATGTCTGGAACATTTTATCTGTCTGAATACGCAAGGTGGTGTTTGCCTATTTGGTTCTGAGGAAGACAGTTAATTTTGATGCGAAGTAGTGTAGCGCGCGAGCAGTTTATTGTAGCGGCAGTTGTGCCGTGTCGCATAAGTGGCAGGCGCGAGGCGCAGCTAATTGAGTACGGTGGCGCGACAGGCCCCCTGTCATCTTTGACGTCAATAGTCCAGCAATGATATAGTTAGCTCCCCTCGGCCGCTACCTCCCTTAAAGAGTGCCAATTACGTATCTCTCCCCCGCGGCTCGGGCGGCGGACCAAGGATCGTGTCTAATCTGGGACCTCGCACGACGCATCCAATATGACCGTGTCGGGGATTATTGCATCGTACGGAGACCGAGGTAAACCAATGGCACGTACCAGCTTAATATCTGGCAGCTAGCCCCCCGAAATGAAGCCTGGGCTGTCCCGGGTCTCAATATGTGGCGGTATTTTGCGTCAAATCGTCCAGCGCGCAAACGACCGCCGGGGCTCGTGCTGACAAGGAAATATCACGCTTACCACTAAAGTCCATTTCGGCTCATAAGCTAATTCAAAATGATGGCCTGATACAGAGACAATATGGAACACAGTGGTGCCGTGCAAGATGACCTTTTGTTCATCTGCAGTCTACTGATCTCTCTAATTAAATAACAGCGCACGCTCGAGGACGGTTGTACCTTCGGTGAGTGCATTAACTGCAGTTCTTTCATAATAAAACAGCTGAGTACCCTACGTTGCACGGGTATGTATTTAATCCACTACTCTCTTAGTCCATCTCCTCCTCTCCACTCTCTCTGTCCAGCTCCTCCACTCCCTTACTCTGTCCATCTCCTCCTACCCTTCTCTCCGTCCATCTGCTCCATGCCTCTCTCTGTCCGTCTCTCCTCCCCCTTCTGTCCATCTGCTCCTTCTTCCTCTGTCCATCTCCTCCTCTGCCACTCTATCTCCTCCTTCATCCGCTCTCTGTCCATCTCTTCCGCTCCCTTTCCTTGTCCATTTCCTCTTCCCCCTCTGGCTATTCATTCCCTCGTCCGTCCTCTGGCCGTCTCCTCCTCTCTCCTCTCTCTGTACATCTCCTCCTCTTCCTTTTCTCTGTCCATTTCCTCCTCCTCCCCCTTTTTGTCCATCTGCCCCTCCCCGTCCCTGTGTCCTATCTCCTCCTTCTCTCGCTCTGACTGTCAATCTCCTCCTCTTCCATTCTCTCTCCATGTTATCACCCCAACGCTAATAGGATGCTGGTGGTTCTTACCCCACAGTATTTCTTTCCAGATTTTAACTAATATGTGTACCAAATTTTGTTGAAATCATTTCAGGAATTTTGGCAAAGTTTTTATTTCACATCTACACACACCAAAAAAAGTTTTGCATCACCTCGGTTCCGAGAGTTCCTGAAACTGTACAGAAAATTGGAATAGAGATCAACATAAACATCATTTCCACCCTTTTTATTGCTCTGAGAACCACACATTGTATGTAGTACCACCATACAGCGAGACCTTCAGAGGTGGTGGTCCAGATTGCTCTACACACCGGTACCTCTAATACCCAGTAGCACGTCCTCTTTCATTGATGCATACCTGTATTCGTCATGGCATACTATCCACTAGTTCATCAAGGCGCTGTTGGTCCAGATTGTCCCATTCCTCAACGGCAATTCGGCGTAGATTCCTCAGAGTGGTTGGTGGGTCACGTCATCCATAAACAGCCCTTTCAATTTGTCTCAGGCATCTTCGATAGGGTTCATGTCTCGAGAACATGCTGACCACTCTAATTGAGCGATGTCGCTATCCTGAAACAAGTAATTCACAAGATGTGCACGATGGGGGCGCGAATTGTCGTCCATGAAGACGAATGCCTCGCTAATATGCTGCCGACATGGTTGCACTGTCGGTCGGAGGATGGCATTCACGTATCGTACAGCCATTACGGCGCCTTCCACGACCACCAGCAGCGTACGTTGGCCCCACATAATTTATTTATTTATTTAACCGTATGGCTAGGTCCCCCGTCGGGCAGGCCGTTCGCCGGGTGCCGGTCTTTCAATTTGACGCCACTTCGGCGACCTGCAGTCGATGAGGATGGTAGGATGATGATGATGAAAGCACAACACCCAGTTCCTGGGCGGAGAAAATTCCCCGACCCAGCCGGTAATCGAACCCGGACCCAGAGGACTGACAATCCGTCACGCTGACCATTCAGCTACCGGAGGCCCCGCATAATGCCACACCAAAACAGCAGGGAACCTCCACCTTGCTGCACTCGCTGGACAGTGTGTCTAAGGCTTTCAGCCTGACCGGGTTACCTCCAAACACGTCTCCGACGATTGTCTGGTTGAAAGCATATGCGACACTCATCGGTGAAGACAACGTGATGTCAATCCTGAGCGGTCCATTCGGCATGTTGTTGGGCCCATTCGTACCGCGCTGCGTGGTGCCGTGGTTGCAAAAATGGTACTCGCCATGGACGTCGGGAGTGATGTTGCGCATCATGCAGCCAGTTGCACACAGTTTTAGTGGTAACGCGAAGTTCTGTTGCTGCTCGAAAGGCATGATTCAACATGGTGGCGTTGCTGTCAGGGTTCCTCTGAGCCATAATCCGTAGGTAGCGGTCATCCCCTGCAGTAGTAGCCCTTGGGTGACCTGAGCGAGGCATGTCATCGACAGTCCCTGTCTCTCTGTATCGCCTCCACGTCTGTACAACATCGCTTTGGTTCACTCCGAGACGCCTGGGCACTTCCCTTGTTGAGAGTCCTTCCTGGCACAAAGTAACAGTGTGGACGCGATCGAACCGCGATATTGACCGTCTAGGCATGGTTGAACTACAGTCAACTCGTGCCGTGTACCTCCTTCCTGGTCTAATGACTGGAACTGATCGGCTGGCTGCTCATGTAAGGTTGTTTACATCTTTGGGCGGTTTTAGTAATATCTCTGAACAGTCAAAGGAACTGTGTCTGTGATACAATATCCACAGTCAACGTCTGTCTTCAGGAATTCTGGGAACCGGGGTGATCCAAACTGCTTTTTTTATGTGTGTATTTTACATGTTTCAAGCGTTTTTATACACATATTTCGTCTGTATCTGCAGCGTACTTCGTCTTGCAGTTTCATTTTCACGCAGCTCGATGATTAATGTCCTATAGTATGTGTCGTACAATGATATAAATTTGCTGGTACATTCAGTGGTACATGTGAATACTGTCTGTAGAATGTGCCGCAAATGCAGCTATTAGTATAGAAGTAATACATTAAAACGTCATGCTTCATGCGGAACTTCTACTGCATGAACAACGGAAACGTAGGAAGCGATAAACCTCTTTTTCCTTTCATCATTTTGTGTGAGTTGACAGCGAGAAAATGTTCCTGAAAGGTCTGACATTATGTAAAAAGTTTACTGCAAATCACTAAGTGCTCTCATTATCAGATACTGGATGAATAAAGTGAGAGAAATCGCTCGTTGTGGCCTACACTGCTTTTTCACTCTCCTCACCACTCCTTTGATGGGTAGGTAGTTCTTTCCTCCACACCCATTTTTAGACTATGTACGGATTTTATTCATTTTCGCAAGTCTGAAATCATTTGTAAACCATACACATTTCCATCCAGATACAACAATGAAATTACATAGTTAGAAGCAAATGTTAATTATGCATACTGTTTTTTCCTTTCAGGCCCTGTCCGGCCGCGTTCTGTTGCTGGAATAGCGATGGAAATGTTCGAGCAGCACCAAGGAACCCATATTCTGCAAGTATGTATGCTAGATGTTACGGAATTTGTCCTAGTCAACAAAGGATAGTGTTTTTCTTTGTTGTTATTTAGTACGGACCACGGAATTTTCAGTCTGCCTTTTAACTTAACATTTGCCTCTCAGTGATGTGGAGATTCGCCATAAACGACTCGTCGTTCGGATTCCAGGTTAAACTTCAGGTCTCCTTTCCCCGTTTCAATAACTGTGGTAGGTTAGAGGCACACAGCTCGCCAATGTGGCGTCCAACTCAGACACTTGTACTAGACCACTGAGCTACAATAAATTATTATTATTATTTTGTAAATTGTGTGTGAGAATGATTGAATGACATTTCTCTTTTGATATTGGAGAAAAAGATCGCTTTCGAGTGTACCACAACAATACTTGTTTCTGCATGCCTACTGAACACTACCTCGACGACTATTAGAGACAGTCTCACCTGAAAAACATTTAATGGCCCCTTGAAAAGTAAATAGCGAGAGTTTCGGATTGAAAATTCAATGAATCTTTAAGCAGTTATCTTAAATCACTCATCGGATGCGTATTTTGGGAGTGTGTTTTTATGGATTATATGTAAAATGTTTTAATCCCTAAAGTGTTTTTTCCAGTCTAAAACTTAAAACACGCTGTTAATTAAGATCAATGAAACCACTGCAGTTAAGGTAATAACGATGGAAAACTAGTTGTGTGAAATACCACTTCGCTTATTGCTTGTGAAATAATAAAGCTACGTCATGCCGTTGACTCTTAAATTACTCTATAAAAAGGTAGTAATAAAAAGTACCAGATTTTTACAGCTTCATACCAGTTACTGCTCTATGCAGGAACTTAAATGTTACACACAGTTTTAGAAAATCCCCTCTAACGTTGGAGAGCTTCAGCCTCATAAATACGTTATGATAGTTCTAGGTTCCTTGCAGCAACATGCAATACTTTTGCAGCTTTTAACTTATTATTATTAATCACTAGTACTAATTTTTCTTTTTAACACTCTTATTTATAATTTTATTCGTGTAACAAATACACTGCGCTACAGCAGATTACCTGGCTTAATTGCTTGCACCTATATTTTATTTTCAGTTTTGATTAAGTCGCATAAAAATGTACCTAATACAGTCAAAATGACCGGGGACAAGTCGTGTTGCCGTCCCAGTAATACGGCACACAATTTTTCTGCATATCTGAAATGAATCTACGAAATAATTACCTACACTCTGCATGGATATTCATAGACATTAGACATTTTATAGGATTGAAGAGACACTGTGCTATCTGCGGCTCTAACCACAGTACCATATATCAGTCCAAGATCGATATTTGATTTCAGGTCTTAGCGATAGCTCTCAGCCGCGCCGTAGAACCAGTAAATCAATAGATTTTCCTAAAATGTTTCCAAAGTCAGCAGAAGTTTCAAGGAATTTTAAATATTGTTGTGCGTTCTCTCTCTCTCTCTCTCCCTCTCTCTCTCTCTCTGTGTGTGTGTGTGTGTGTGTGTGTGTGTGTGTGTGTGTAATTCCTTCTGGAAAGCGAGTAGAAACGTTGTAAGTCGGTGAGCAGTTTTCACCAGGAATTTCAAGCTGGAAGACACATCGGACTCGTTCACTATTTACGCAAAAACTTACGTTCTATAAGGACATTCTATCGCACCATTTTCTGTCTAGATTTCCATTAAGAACGAACGGTTCCATGTATTTCGGTACATGCCAAGACATCTGGTGTCCGCATGCACGAATGCGTACTCGCAATAGTATCTGTGTGCGCAGATGCGCGCCGTAAGTTGCATTAGGGATTTCTGCTGCGAGGAAGTGGCGGCCAGCTTCTTCCTCCTTTCTCACTTTTTCTCTGCTTCCGCCCAACCAATTTGTGAAAACGCTCCTCTTTTTTTCCCCCGCCGTCCTCCCTGCGTGTAAGCTGACATGCCCCCTCCGGTGTATAAAGAATGGTCCCGACTTCGTGACGGGAATACGCCGCCTCGCTGCCCGTGGCCGCCCCTGTATCCCAGTCGCCTCCGACGCGCCGCTAGCGACATCACTGCGTCTGCCCCACCACCGCCAAGACTGCCATCATCATCATCATCATCATCATCAGCCAGTGTGGTGGGTAGCGTGGTAGCAGGCACGAAGTCGGGCGGCGATTGATTTGGCAGCCGTGCCTCGAGCGCAGACCGGCCCGGCCCGGGGGCCATTTGGAAGGACTGCATAGAGGCTCAACCGGCCATAGGGATCAACGTCTCTGGAACAGCTAGCGCATGACTAAAGAGCCTCTTGTGGATTTATAGCACCTCCCCCTCGCTACAGAGTGATGAACAAATCCGCATCGGAAGCACTTAAACACCGTATAAAACGCTCTTGCACTGGTAGCCATTAAACTTGTTACATCAAGAAGGATAGCAAATGACGAAATTTTAGTTATTGTGCGTTTCCTGTGTATTAGAAAGAATACATGATTATTTTGTAGGCGCCGGCCGCTGTGGCCGAGCGGCTCTAGGCGCATCAATCCGGAACCGCGCTGCTTTTACGGTCGCAGGTTCGAATCCTGCCTCGGGCATGGATATGTGTGATGTCCTTAGGTTAGTTAGGTTTAAGTAGTTCTAAGTCTAGGGGACTGATGACCATAGTGCTTACACCCATTTGAACCATTTGAAATTTGTAGGTGATTTGGGGATATACAGAGTGAGAAATTTCATAAACAGAGCTGCCATATCTGGCTCTAACCAGAATGGACATCGAACCGAATTGAGCTTTGATATCAGACAAGGGTATGTGATTCTACACTGTTTCAATTCTATGCTGAAGTTTGTCAATCGTAATGGCTGGTGATTGGTGGCGTACTAATCTCTCGTCAGACAATGAGCAGATGTATTCAGTCGCTGAGAGATGTGGAGAATGTGCTGGCCATGGCAGAGTCGAACAGGCTCTGTATTGAGGCAGGCCAGGATAGCACAATAAACAAAATGTCTTGTCTTATATTGTAAGATAATGTCAAGGAAACCTCGAAGATACGGCAGAGCCACAGGCCTTAACCAGTCCAAATTAATGGGTGTGGAACTGAAGTTCATAGTGTTGTGTACCCAACTGCATCCCATACCATCACGCCAAGTGCTGCGACCATATGATGATGATGATGATGATGATGATGATGATGATGAATGCAGTCCCACAACTTTCACTGTCCTCGGTGGCTCACTCATGGATCCTCCACGGCTGAGCGAACAGTGTATTCTCGTGGGGGAGTTGAAATCCTGTATGGCGTTCAGTTTCGTACTATTTTATTTATTTATTATTGCTTGCACTTTTGACTCCCGCCACTTGGACACCCATGTGGGTCGTATTTTCACTTAGCAACAGAAATTTGTGTACAATTATGGTTAATATTTACTTCAAGGTGTGTAATTTAAGCATTTTAATCATCAGTGAAATTGATCATAAAGGAAATAGAGGATTTAAAAAAATAATAAATGAAAAGGAAAACCATATTCATTCTACCATTACTTACTTTTACACCAGTGAGTCCCCGGTTGCCGGGGACAGTATGCCAAATCTCTAGAACCGGAGTTCCAGGGATCCCATGCCATACCCAAACATCTGCGAACCCACTGCGTCTAAGCCCTGAGACGTGAGCTAGCGTCGTTATCCGTAGTTCCAACGAAGTCAACCAATGGAAGGTAACAGATTCACCAGAACAATCTCCCGCAGCTTGCTCTTTCTGTGAGAACCACCTAAGTCACCTGTAAGGTCCCATTCATTCTGCTGTTTCTGCCGTAGCTGCCACGTTGTTAGTCACATGTTCACGGCTTCTAGCCGTCCTCTGTGTAGAAATTAGTGCACCGTCGGTGAATCCTCGGTGGTATTCATTCACTTACAAAATTCGCTTCAGTAGAGTATGACACTCCTGAACCCCGACGTTTTCACACTCGCATGTCAGTTGTAGGATCCTGACTAATGGCAGCAGCAGTATTACAGAACAGTAAACCACTGCCTCGACAGGCCGCATTCCTGTCGCTTTCGAATACCGAGACGTGCTAGTGGACGTTCTTCTTTTCGCACGAAGCACAACACTTTCTTAAAAATAAGCAACATTTTAAAGGGATTTCTGAATAAGAAATTCGTTTTTATCATCTTTTCTTACATATGTAATGTCGATTGTGTTACTCCGACTTACTTTGTCCCTTTACCCTCAAACACTATTCAACTGTACGTTTATTCGAGCCTGGTGCCAAACGTCTAGCCTGTTGCATGCCGCCTTCAAGGTGTTGACATTTAAACGGTCAGTAGTGTATCTGCATTCAGCTTCAGATGGGAAGTCGCTTAATTTTACAGTGGAACACATATTACGTGGGACGTGGTCCGAATCGGATGCGTTTTTTAACATGTGAATAGAAATCCCTGAAGATTCAGCCATTGAACTGCGTGTACGAAGAAACGATAAGACTTAACGGCGGTTTCTACATGAATATGTATCTTTAAAGAAAAGAGAAAAAGCGATGTCTTGAACCACGATAATTGACGGTAAAAACAGTTCAGACCTCTTCACTCATTCTGTGCCACAAAAGAAATGGCGAAGAACCTTTTTGTGTAGGCCATATCTATACACGGAGGTGACAAAAGTCATGGGATACCTCCTAATATCGAGACGGACCTCCTTTTTCCCGGCATTGTGCAGCAGTTCGTTGTGGGGTGGACTCAACAAGTCGTTGGAAGTCCCCTTCGGTAACAGTAAGGCATGCTGCGTCTATAGCCGTCCGCAACTGCGACAGTGTTGCCGGTGTAGGATTTTTTGCAAGAACTGACTTCTCGATTACGTCCCATAAATTTTCGATGGAATTCATGTCGAGCGATTTAGGTGGGCAAACCATTTGCTCGAATTTTCCAGAATGTTCTTCAAACCAGTCGCAACAATCGCGTCCTGATGACATGGCACACTGTCATCCATAAAAAATCCAAATAGCCGAACATAACCATTTCCAGTCAATGATCGTTTCAGTTGGAACCGAGAACGCTGTCCATTCCATGTAAACACAGCCCCCACCATTATGGGGCCAGATTGCAGAATGCCTTGTTGACAACTTGGGTCGATGGCCTAGTGGGGTCTGCGCCACACTCGAATCCTGTCGTCAGCTCTTACTAGCTCAAATCAGGACTCTTCTGACCAGGCCACCGTTTTCCAGCCTAGGGTCCAACCGATATGGTCACGAGCCCAGGAGAGGCGCTGCAGGCGATGTCGAGCTGTTAGCAAAAGCACTTGTGTTGGTCGTCTGCTGTTAGCCTATTAATGCCAGATTTCGCCCCACTGTATTAACGGATACGTTCGTCGTATGTCCCACAATGATTTCTGCTGTTATTTCATGTAGTGTTGCTCGTTCGTTAGCACTGACATTTCTGCGCAAACGCCGCTGCTCTCGGTAGATAAGTGAAGGCCGTCGGCCACTGCGGTGCCCGTGATCAGAGGTAATGGCTGAAATTTGGCGTTCTCGGCACATCTTGACACTGTAGATCTCGAGATATTGAATTCCCTAACGACATCCGAAATGTAATGCCCCACGCATCTGGCTCCAACTACCACTCCAACTAACATTTCGGGTCCAAAGTGTGTTACTTCCCGCCGTGCGGCTATAATGACGTCGGAAACATCTTCGCATGAATCATCTAAGTATAAATGACAGCTCCGCCAATGCACTGTCCTTTTATACCTCGTGTACGCGATACTGCCGCCATCTGTGTGTGTGCATATCCCTATCCCATGACATTTGTCACAGCAGTGTATACTCAACAGCCTGCTTTACAGTGCTTGTAGGTATTCGTTTGGTAAAAATATTAGCTGTTCCTCGACTTACTACATTCGAAAATGGAGGAGGATTAGTGTTTAACGAAATTTCGACTACGAGGTCATTACAAATGGAGCACAAACTCAGTTTGGGAAAGAATAGGAAGAGAAATTGGCCGTATCTTTCCAGTGGAACCGTCCCGTCATTTTCCCCAAGGAATTAAGTGAAACCATGGAAAACCTCAATTTGTCTTGATAAAGATATTTCCGGCGTCCTCCAGAAGGCGAGTCCAGTGTCTTAACTACTGCCACACGTCGCTCGGTTACTTCATTCAGGTGTAGAGAAAAGGGAAATGATTAATGCCTCCGCATGTACAATTAACTCTCTCCTCCTACTCATTCTGTGCTAGATGTACTTTATGGCAGTAGAACTGTTTCGCAGTCTACCTAGAATGTCCTTTCGTGAGATAACTGTCACCTTTTTTGGAAAAATTAGTATTTAAATTCACTTAAGCATCTCTGTTTCACATTCACATCAGCTATTCCAACTTGCTACAATTGTAGCAACATGACTGTGAGTTACTACGACGTTCACTATCTGATCAAAGGTATCCAGATACCTATTAATGGACATTAAATATGGGGTGAGTCCACCCTTCGCCTTTATGACGACTTGAGCTCTGCTGCGGATAGTATCGGCGAGATGTCTGAATGTCTATGGAGGAATGGCAGCTCATTCTAACTCAAGAGCCGAAACCAGAGAAGATGGTGATGTTGGACCCTGGGCTCTGGAGCGAAGTCGACGTTCGAACTCAAGCCAAAGGTGTTCAGTGGGGCTCAGGTCGCGACTTTGGTCATGCAAGTCCATTTAGAACAGTAGTAAATTAAGCACCGTAGATCATTTGTTTTAACATTAAGTATGTTAAAATTAAAATATCACAAGTATGCTAGTTCCACCATCTTAGAATTCTTTAAATTTTCTGCTAGCGCAAGTAACCCAGTTCCGCCATCATGAGTGGTGACGTCAGAGGCGTGTGGGGAAGCCCAGTGAAAATTGTCCCCTAGGTAGACTACCAGGAACTGCCTGTCCGCGAACTGGTGAGACTCCTCTACTAACCTGCACGTGTCAGAGATTCAGTTTCGCAGATTTCTACGGCTGCCAGTGTACTGCATTACCCCTAAAAGAAAATATCTCACCAGAAATGTGTGGTTCACTCAACAAAAAACTTTACCGTGTGTCTAACAAAAGGAAAACTTAATAGGAAAAACAGGTAGAAGTCTAACTGAATGACAATTG
Source organism: Schistocerca americana (assembly GCF_021461395.2). Taxonomy (NCBI): domain Eukaryota; kingdom Metazoa; phylum Arthropoda; class Insecta; order Orthoptera; family Acrididae; genus Schistocerca; species Schistocerca americana. The sequence continues at coordinate 584,321,401 of NC_060130.1, read as the reverse complement.
AAGCAACAGCCTTGAAATCAGCAGCCACCTCTGATGCTGAATATTTCGGAATGGAAGTGGTAGCGAGTGAGATGGCGTAGTGGTTAGGCCACTGGATCCGCATTCGAGAGAACGACGCTTCAAATCCGCATCTGGCCATTCATATTTAGGTCTTCCGTGATTTCCGCAAGTCGCTCTATGCAAAGACCAGAATTGTTAGTTCTAAAGGGCACGGACGATTTTCTTCCCCATACTCGAAAAATCCGAGTTGGTGCTCCGTTTTTATTGATCTCGATGCCGACGGGACTTTCAACCCTACTCTTCTTTCCTTCTAGTCCACCTCCAGCAGTCATGAACAGCCCACCAAGATACAAAGAGAAAGGGACGGAAAACGACTTCAACAGATAATGGACGTACTGAAGTGGAATTTAAGTGGTTTCCGAAATTGTGTGGATAAGCTAAAACTCTTAGCACATGCTAGATTTGCTGTATATGTCTTCAAGAAACACGTTCAAGGATTGCGAGACTTCTGGGCTGCTGGGCTATCACACACATCGTAAAGATTAGCTGAATGGTGAAAGGGCAGGGTGGAGTGGCAGCGTTCGACACTGAGCACACTTTACACATCATGTGTCAACGTAACTACCACACTACAAGCAGCTGCTAACAAAGCACATTTTCTGTCGTTTCAGGTAACACTGTTCCATTTCTCTCCGTCCATAGGAACTGCTCGACAGCGATTCATTGTCTCTAGAACGAAGTGGACGCTCTAACTCATGCCAATGGTGTTTGCTGGGTTCAAGTCGGGACTCTGGGCAGGGCAGTCCGTTTCGGAAATGGTACTGTCCACAAACCATTGCCACACACATGATGCTTAATGACGGTCCATTGTCATTCTGATACAAATAATCATCGTCTCAGAACTTCTCCTCTAGTGCACGTAGTACACAATGCTGTAAAATGAGTTCATATCCCACTGGATTTAGCGTTTTCTTAAGTGCGATTAGGGAACCACACCGCAGCCACGATCTGTAACGTTATCCAGGCATTCACCAAACCCAAACCTTTCCATTGGCTTTCCACAGGGTATAGCGTGATTCATCACTGCAAATGAGTCGTTCCCAGGCATCCACGCCGGCCGAAGTGGCCGTGCGGTTAAAGGCGCTGCAGTCTGGAACCGCAAGACCGCTAAGGTCGCAGGTTCGAATCCTGCCTTGGGCATGGATGTTTGTGATGTCCTTAGGTTCGTTAGGTTTAACTAGTTCTAAGTTCTAGGGGACTAATGACCTCAGCAGTTGACTCCCATAGTGCTCAGAGCCATTTGAACCAGGCATCCACTGTCCACTGGCGTCACTCTTTACAACACCTCAAGCGTCGCTTAGTACTGACGACAGTAATGTGTTGCTTATGTCGATCCGTCATTGTACCCCGTTCTTTTTAACTCCCTAAGCACAATCAGCGTGCTTCCTGGACTTCTGGTAGCACTCTGGAACTCACGAGTGATTTCTCTGCTGATTCCATGCGTTTTTTACGAGCATCCTCCGCAGTACTCTCTAGTCGCTTTCCGTCAAGTGCATGAGGTGTGGCTGGTATTGGCAGGGCTGTGGTTGTTCCCACTTCACAATCACATCACCACCTGTCAGCTTGGCCAGCTCTAGAAGGGCTGCAATATTCCTTACGAAATTGTTCTTCAGGTGACATCCAGTAAGGTCACATTCGAAGTCAATGGGCTCTCCTGACCGATCAGTTCTGCAGTTATTGGCTTTCCGCAGACAACACAACACTCCTCACCTCAGTTTATACTGACGGATCCGCCTCTCGTGACTTCTAGTGGTTAATTCCGTGTTACGTAGGAATGTCCGGATACTTTTGATCAGGTTGTGCATACCGTCAGGCCGATTAGTTAATGACATCAAATACTACAACGGAAATGTGAAAACGGTTGTGTCAGAGTTCTGTACATGTCTATCTCTACCTTTACAGGAGCATTCAATTTTTCAACAACACTTTAACGAATCTAAATCCATTTTATTACGCACCAGCTCTAGATGCACAATAGTGTTTATTTTCTCGAAAGGCTTAGATCTTTAGGTCATTATCAAGTGGTCATTTACTTATGACAGCATGGCTCCTATTGTCATAAATAACGGGCTATTTGATGGTAGGGACCGAAGGCAGTCTTGAATGTGAGTGCTTTTAATGTAATTGAAGCTGCTGTTTCATTAAACTGATAATAACAGTTGCTGGAGCCCATATCAGAGATGAGGAGCATGCTGGACAAAGTAACAAATCTCAGTCTTTCACTCACCTTCCCTATTATTTATTTTGTGTTTTCGTTCCATTTTGTACCGCTTCGTAATGATGCCCTAGGCATGTGGCACATTCCATAACATGGACGGATCTCTGCCCATCCGTCTACTCGTATTGGGTATCTGCCATACTATATATTTAAAAATACGCCGGATGGTGTGGTGCGGTGATTATAACTCTGGCCATGTACTCGGGAAGAGCAGGATTTTCCGTGCTTTCCCTAAACCTCTTAAAGCAAATAAAGGGATGGTTCGTTTGGCAAGGACAGTACCGCTTTTCTGCCGCTTCTTGCTCTGTTTGAACATGTGCTGCGTCTCTAATGTCTTAGATATCAACGGGAATTTAACCCCTAATATTTATAAATGTTTACGTTAGTGCGATTACTAGATGCGAGGCACAAACACCACTTTGCTGTATTGACCAAATATGGAGAAACCAATTTGATGCACGATTTCCTTTTCATTTTTCTTTTGCTTCGATTACCGAGCAACCACCCACAGTGCTAGATGAGTTAATAAAATGTGACATTAACGTCCACATCGCCACAACACAATCTTGACGCATCCAGCCTTGCTCCAGACAAGTGCATGACACGTCATATGTAGGGAGTAGACAAAAATATGTAAACACCACAAACGCATCACATTACTATGCCTAAGAGCTCCCAGTCTTCTCGACATGGATAAATACAGGACATGTACTGTTTTCAAAGGAATATTTTACTGCTTTTTATTTTTTATGCTACTCTGCCTGCAAAATAGTGGCAAGTCAGCTAACGATGATGGAGGTGGATAGCGTTCATGCAACCTCCTTTTCAAAGTAGACCACAAAGGCTAAATATTATTCAGACCTGGTCACAGCATTGGCCAGGGAAGATGAGACAATTCATCCTCATGCTCACACCAACACAGTCCTGGGCGATGGAGCTGTGTGAACAGGGGCCAAATGGTCTTGTAACACAGCATCACCACTGGAAAATAAACATTGTGTCATGGGATGGACTTGACCAGACAAAATGGTCACACAGCCCTTGGCAGTAATGCGACCTCTTGAAATACCACGGAGCAATTACTTTTCAGCGCTCCCCTAGTACAACAGCACAACCTGCAGGCTTGGCTAATATTTGCATTTGTGTTCAAACATACATTTCTCGCGGTGTTTCCTTATTTTTGTCCAACGCCTGCATTTACAGTGTTTTTGACACTAATATCTTGATGAAGCTAACATGTAATCTTTCTCGTCCAAATGTGAATCTCATCTGCCTAGAAAACTAGCATCTGGTGATACACTATCTTCAGTATAACCATAACATCAACTGCGTGGGAAGTACAGAGTTACATGGACGGATAAAGAAAAATAACATGCAAAAAACATATCTCATGTCGACGATTGGATATGAAATGAAGCCATGACAATGATAAAACATACCGAAAAGTTAGAAACATAAAAGCTTTGTGTACTTCGCTAAAAGGCAAATAAAACATTAAATAATCTGTCAATACATCACACGTTACGCAGCTTTTAATTCAATATGCTGATATAAATAGTATGGATATGCCCTTCCGTATGTTGTGTAGTGTACAGATACAAGTTCATAGTATTTCTGTCCTATATGACCCAAGAACAGAAAGGTCAAATGGTTCAAATGGCTCTGAGCACTATGGGACTCAACTGCTGAGGTCATTAGTCCCCTAGAACTTAGAACTAGTTAAACCTAACTAACCTAAGGACATCACAAACATCCATGCCCGAGGCAGGATTCGAACCTGCGACCGTAGCAGTCACGCGGTTCCGGACTGAGCGCCTGAACCGCTAGACCACCACGGCCGGCAGAAAGGTCATTTTTTGCGCCAGTGGAATGGCAAATAGTTCCTGAGGGACATTTTGCCAGTCATCAAGCACAGAAAACCAACTATGGAGCAGTTTTGCGTGCTATTGACCTTTCAGCATCTCCCTATCAAATCCTAAGCACTCTCGATAGCAAGCAAGCCATGGATGCTCTCAGGACACAGTACTCTCAGGTTGTAGAATTTCGTCAGACATCTGCACATCAGTGTGTAAGACTGTTGTAATCCAGATAAAGGAAAGAGCTGCCCGCCCGACAGGATCAAACGTCGTGGCACCTCATCATTATATCTCAACACTGATTCACATGACATGGTCATACATATATCCGCCAATACTGTTTCCTTTCCAGAACCATCAGTCAACATTATACTAGAATGATTCTCGTACAGATGTTGGTTTATTTCATGTCCCACTTTCTCATCGGACGTAAGCTCATCGATTGTTGGGCTTGGCCCAGAATCACGACTCTAAACAAGATTCCACTCGCAATGTTCCCATCTAAAAAGTTTCTTTACCCGATATCCACTGTGTTGTGTTGTTAATGAAATGTATACCAAAGGACTTTGTTCATAAAGGGCACCGTTACAAGAACTACTGAGAACAGTTTGGGTCAATACTTAGATTCGGTGCAGGTGTGTTGGATTCCGTCAGTTATACCAACGGATTGTTAACAAGGTGAAGGTGACCCTTGATATGCTTATCTTAGACTTAATTAATTTATTTCTGTAGTTTAAAACCAAGTGCTCGGAAGTGAAAAAGCACTTTGGGATATTCCAAATGGTATTTACAATGTCGTGCTATTTCAACTAAAGTCTCTTCATATCATATATTTCGGCAAACCACATGGTTGAAACGTTTCATTGTATTCCGTCTTGTTCAAGTAAACAGTAATATCGAAAACCGACGACTCATGGAGGTCCTCCACTTTTGTCACTTGTCTAGCTGATGTGTTTGATTGATAAAAAAGTTCTTCGTTCTTTTTCCTCCTCCTGTAGTAATACTTTACTGTTCTATTCAACACACAACATGACATAATAGGATCTCGGTATTAGTCCACTGAGTAAATTGCTGTGTTTATGCTCGAGTAATAGTATCCAGATTTGCAGAGGAACATTTACATTACTTTGATGTCTCTATATATAGATAGAAAAGGAAGAGAAACAAGAAAGTGAAAGATGAAGTGGAGGAGTAGCGTTGTGAGTCTACTCCCCGTATTCTTCGCGTACCCTTCTCAGACCTAGCGACAACAACGTACGGGATTTTCATGTACTACAGGAAATAGTTGCTAGAACGCAGTCCACAGTCGTTATACTTTCTCCAGTGGAGCCTTCACTGTTCAGGTGCAGTAATTTTTAAGAAAATGACTCACTTTAAGCCACAGCACGACAGACTCTAGACCAATCCAAACATCCACCCCCAAAGGTCAAGAAGTTTCGAGAAAGCCACCTTATGTAATTATCTTTTTCGTCAGGAAATGCACATATTTAAAAGTGCCACACAAAGCATAGCAACATCAGCTCCTTTTAAGATGCACCCAGTTTTTATATATATATATATATATATATATATATATATATATATATATATATATATATATGTGTGTGTGTGTGTGTGTGTGTGTGTGTGTGTGTGTGTTATGTCAACGAATATGGTGGTATCGTCCATCCCTAGTATTCAGATGACCTTCCTCTGAAGCGGTTCCGATAGCCATACGCCGTAAGACTTAGAGCTTTGAAATACGGTTTATCAAGAATACTGGTCATTTCAGTTTCTGCAAATTTTTGTAACCATTATGTACTCATTTTTATTCTAGATTGTAGTCCATTTATACAGGGGGATTTTTTCCACAGTGTACAAACTCTAAGGATTGATCGATGAGCGGATACGGAACATAAAAGGTCTAATGAACTTATTTCAGGAAATGCATGGTTTCCACGCTATACACCATTTATTCAATCATACTTCGTTACATATACTGCGGACTAATACGCGCTGTACCATGTAGCCACAGTTACAGTATGCATGGTTTCTTCCTAGAGGGTGATACTGTTCCATGATACTGTTCCTCATACGTCACACCCTAGCGCCCTCTTCCGCAATAGTAATTGTAATGTTGTGTCCGATTCACTTCCCTTGCTGACCCACGTTGTAGTGGATGTGATACAGCGTTGTACACAGTGGTTCCATATTCGAATCGAGAGCTGGCCGACGTGGTGTTTACTTACGGAAAGGCAAACGGCAGCGGGCAGCAGGCAGCAGGCAGCAAGGTTGTGTCAGGAGATCTATCGCCGCCGACAAGAACCACAGCATTCAAGGTTTGCAACAGCGTTTCGCCGTCTGTCTGAGATAGGATCGTTTCAAGAAGCAGGAAATCATGAAAGACGTACCCGACTTGCAGGAAAATGTGATTAACACTGTGGAAGGCGACCGCCGTGTCAGTACTAGGCAGTTGGCGCACCAGTATGGGATAAGCCAGACGGCCGTGTGGAACATTATCCATGACAATTGTTGCTACCCTTATCACTTACAGCGTGTGCAGGGCTCACTAGCTGCAGACTTTCAACATCGGGAGCAATTTTGTCACTGGTTTCTTCACCAGGCAAGCACAATCACGGGATTTGTGTCATCTATCCTATTCACAAATGAGGCCACCTTTACGAGGAGTGGTATCATCAACTTTCATAACAGTCGTATGTGCGATAGTACGCAGAACCCACATGGTATGGTGACAGTGAATCGGCAGAATCGGTACAGCCGGAATATGTGGGCCGGTACATTGGCGAACGTATTTTGGGACGAGTCTTCCTTCAACATCGCCTAACAAGGCGGAACTATCGACGTTTCTTGGGGGTGACTTTGTCTCCCCTGCTGGAAGAAGTGCCACTGATGATTCGAACGGTTATGTAGCTGCCACATGATGGTGCTCCAGCCCATTTCGTCGTTAACGTCCGGACGCACCTCAGTTGTGCCTTCCCTGGTCGATGGATCGGACGAGGAGGTCCAGTTGCATGGGCTGCTCGTTCACCGGATCTCAAACCGTGCGATTTATGGTTATGGGGCATCTCAAAAGTATCATGTATGCAGAGTCCATTCCAGATGTGGAGACAATGGAGCAGTGTATTCATGCTGCCTTTGAGACTGTACGGATACAGCCTGGCCGATGTGAACATATGAGACAAAGCATGCTATGGCGCGCACACGCGTGCGTTGAGGCACGCGGGAATCATTTTCAATACATACTGTAACTGTGGCTGCATGGTACAGAACGTATTAGACCAGAGTCTCTCTAACGTGTAAACCATGCAAAAAAATGGCTCTGAGCACTATGGGACTCAACTGCTGAGGTCATTAGTCCCCTAGAACTTAGAACTAGGTAAACCTAACTAACCTAAGGACATCACAAACATCCATGCCCGAGGCAGGATTCGAACCTGCGACCGTAGCGGTCTTGCGGTTCCAGACTGCAGCGCCTTTAACCGCACGGCCACTTCGGCCGGCGCGTAAACCATGCATTTCTGGATATAAGTTCATTACACCTTTTTTTTGTTGTGTACCCTCTCATCGATCAATCCGTATCGTATACGGTGAAAATAACTCGCTGTATAGAAAGTAAACAGTAAACCAGCTGAACTTGGCACGAAATATTACTATTAGCATTAAAAATGCTAAGTCTTCTGGAATTCTCGCGTGTAAATACACACTGCATGTATATAATATACAACTTTCTAATTTCGCAAGCATTCAGGAGGAAAAGTCTTAGACGAACGTCTTGTGGCTATCAAATCTGTCGCGTCTTGTAAATGCTCTCTCGTCGGTGATAACTTTTGATCAAAAGTGCTCTCTGCCTAAAATTTGTTTTTTACTGTTACCTTGGTATGGATCCCATCTCTTTTTCTGTACTTGCAATCGTAATTTAATTAGTCAGTTCTCAGAGAGATAAAAACGATTATTTCTGCTTTGTTTATAAAATACTTTCGGTCCCGCTCTTCCTCCCCTGTACGTGTCAATTCTGTCGATACTATAGTCCGTTCACTGCACATTTCTACAGTTGTCAATCTTGAGTTATCAATACTGTGTATCGATTTTTTCTTATCAGGTGGTGGTAATTTCGTAGGTATGAATTATGGGAAAATGTAAGATAATTTTGTGTTGTTTGCAGTCGCTGGACGGATTCGCCTTCGCCCTGGCTGCAGACGCGCGGTTTCTGTACATTTCGGAGACCGTCTCCATCTACCTGGGTCTCTCACAGGTCGGTATAACATCAATCACAGTTGCTGAGTTCATGTGCAACGTATCTCGTAATTATTTATGAACCCTTTTTTTTACAGGTTAACTAAAAATGTCATTTAAATTGCTGACAGTTGTTATATTAGAGTTTCCTTTCAGTCGTATTCACTGCATATTTATTACATTAAATGAATTTTCCCTCTATGCATCTAAGAGAAATACAAAATATAAAAATGGAAACCTTCCCTGATGTTCTGCAATTATTACATATTTAATCAGATATCGGATTTGGGGCTTCTTAGGTCATCGTCAGATGACAAATTATATTCTTTCATACTTTAATGCGGCATCAGAGGTGACGTGTCCTAACGCAAATGATCATATTCCTTATTAAAGTTCAGAAATGGTTCAAATGGCTCTAAGCACTATGGGACTCAACATCTGAGGTCATCAGTGCCCTAGACTTAGAACTACTTAAAACTAACTAACCTATGGGCATCACACACATCCATGCCCGAGGCAGGATTCGAACCTGCGACCGTAGCAGCACCGCGATTCCGGACTGAAGCGCCTAGAACCGCTCGGGCACAACGGCAGGCCCTTATTAAAGTCATATGGGTGTTTGAGTAAAACATACCGTCTCTCAGGAAATAGCATACCACTGAATTCATTGGATTATGTCAGTGGACCAGTCGGCACAGATAAGTGACTGAGAGAGAAATAAATCCGGTGTGTTCATCCAGGACTTTCTGTAATCTGACAATGACTCTGTGTGCGTCCCATATATAATCTGAACTGCTCATTAAACAGGTGCATTGCTACAATATATAAAACTTGTAGCTACACGTACAGCATCAGAAGTCGATCGTTTTGACTCGAAGTGTGTCACCTCCTTTAGATTTGAATGCAACGTATATAATATTTCGGTGAAAGTATATGTCTCCAATTTCGAGTCCTGAAAGAGTAGATGTCCGAGATAATACTGCAGGGGAGAACCATGGTTCTCAAAGGTCTTTGGGCTAAAATAATGGGATTTGCTATGTGGTTTACTCGTGGTAAAAATCACAGTGCTGCAGTTTTGGGCCGGCCGCGGTGGCCGAGCGCTTCTAGGTGCTTCAGTCCGGAACCACGCTACTGCTACGGCCACAGGTTCGAATCCTGCCTCGGGCATGGATGTGTGTAATATCCTTAGGTTAGTTAGGTTTAAGTAGTTCTAAGTTCTATGGGACTGATGACCTCCGATGTTAAGTCCCATAGTGTTCAGAGCCATTTGAACCATTTTTTTGCAGTTTTGGTAGCTGAGTGAGGCTGATAAGATTAGTCAAGGGAAAACCTGTCGAACATATCTGAGCTCGGTATACTTGACAGAATTAAGTGTGAGAGGTTGTAAACGCCTTTCATTGGAATAGTGTGTCTGAATCGTTCACTGAGAGTCCAAAGACGACTCTTGTATATACCTGACAGCTTATCGCACCCTAAATGTACAAACATAAACTCACGAAGCAGTTCTATTACAGTTAGCGGGATTGACCCTGTTCCGTTTAGTTATAGGGTCAAAACGCTGCCAAAGAATGGAAACTACCAGTTGCCGCAAGACTTGGCATACTATAGCATTTTGGTGAGTTTCCTTCGTCCACAGTCATTGACACACAGTCCACAAAACTTCGCTTCGGCCTGAGCTCATTATGATACAAGCAGACTCCTAGTTGTAATTCCGAACAGTGTTGTCGAACAGTACAGCATTCTCGTAATTCTAGAAGCTGAAGAGAAAATCGTTCGGATCGACTAGACGTTGTTATCAATTTGTATTCTAGTGTCTGCATTCCAGCAGCCAAGTGCAACCGGATGCCTCAAAGGGCTGAACATCAATCGTAGACGCGGGGACTGTTACACGGACGTTGCACCGGCGGGTGACAGCGTCTACTTTGAAAACAGGTTTTGTATCTCGCAGTAGACGACTCGAAGGGTGTTTCTACGGAACTATGTGTTAAATTATGTTTCAGATCTTCTTATTTTGACGACTAATCGTACATTTTTACGATATAAGCACAACATTAGCTGATTAACTTCTCACAGTCGAATTTCACAGTCGGGTACAATTTTTTGGAGGATATAATGTTCGGCACTGACAGTAGAAATTATTTGTTTGACTATTGCAATTTGGATCTTTTGGCCATTATCAAGTGGCACTGGAAAATCTGAAAAATATGTAAAAAAGGAAGCCCAGAGTATATGTACAGAGTCGGAGAAACATATCATCAGACAGCAGTACACTACAAAAAATGGCGCAAATAACTCATCTTCTACATTTTGCTTCAACATATGTCAGGTACCAAAATCCTCCGCCGTGCGGTGTAGCCGTACGAACTGAGGCGCCTTGTCACGGTTCGCGTGCCTCCCCCTGTCGGAGGTTCGAGTCGTTCCTCGGGCTTGGGTGTGTGTGTGTGTGTGTGTGTGTTGTCTTTAGTGTAAGTTAGTTGAAGTTAGATTAAGTACTGTGTAAGCTTAGGGACCGATGACCTCAGCAGTTTGGTCCCATAGGACTTACCATAAATTTCCAATTTTCCAAAATCCCCCGTCATGTGTTCATGTCATCGTTAGATCGAAGCCTGTTCACTGTAGGAATACAGTACGAGCGCGAAACGGTGAACAGAACTTCGCTCTCGTTTGATTCTAGTTCGATTACTAAGTGAGTCCACAAGGTTGTGCATCTACGTTGCATCCAGGTTAAGCCACTCGCTGAGTATTTGATGGTTCAAATGGCTCTGAGCACTACGGGACTTAACATCTGAGGTCATCAGTCCCCTAGAACTTAAAACTACTTAAACCTAACTAACCTAAGAACATCACACACATCCATGCCCGAGGCAGGATTCGAACCTGCGACCGTAGCGGTCGCGCGGTTCCAGACTCAAGCGCCTAGAACCGCTCGGCCACACGGCCGGCAGGGGAATGATGACCTCAGACGTTAAGTTCCATAGTGCTTAGAGCCATTTGAGCCATTTTTGAACTAAATTCCGGAATTCGATCTTCGCCGAGGATGTAGAGCATATATTATTACCACCCACTTTCAAATCGCGCAATGATCACCATTCAAAAATAAGGGAAATTAGAGCTCGTACAGAGGCGTTAAGAAAGTCGTTTTTCCCTCGCGCGATCCGCGAGTGGAAGGGGGGGGGGATATGACTTTGGCGCGAATTGTGCCCTCCGCCACACACTGCTTGGTGGCTAGCGGAGTATGTATGTAGACGTAGATGTAGGTGGCGACGTGTGTTACACCAGTGCTTGTAGACACGTTGAACATTCCGCCGCGAAACATCAACAAATCCAACAACTTCACACATTGGATGGCCAAGGGCACGACCGTACACGATTGCGTCTTTTTGCCCTCTCCCTCGTCCTTACGGTTACCCATGTTTACGCACAAAGTCCGCTTGAAACACAAATTGCCTTATGCTCACTTGGGCAGTGCGCACGCCGTTGCGAAATTGACTGGATCGCTGCGCCATCTGTAACGGCCTAAAGATTCACTTGTGCGTGAAGAACGCGGTGACTAATTTTTGTCCGGTAAGCTTGTACCTGAATAATCTTGTGGCTTCCCTCCCTCGTCAAGCTGAGACCACTACCAAAGCTAGTGACAGTGATATGCGGTATTAGCTCAATATCTCGAGCGGGTGACTAAATTTTTGTCCGGTGCGCTTTTTTGTCCAACGTGTGTACGTGTGCCAACATACTCAGCTTGTGTTATCTGCCAAGATGTTAATGTATAAAGCGAACAGGGGCGATCTTATTACACTCCCCTGAGACACCCCACGCCTCACACGCATCTATCGGACTTCCCGCGACAAGTAAAAGTTACCGAGAGAAATCGAAGTCTCGCGCGGTAGGCGCAGCGTCGGCAGCGGCGGCGGCGGTCGCAGACAGCGACGGCCAGCGGGGGTGGCGGCGAATCAGTGACATTGTCGGTGTGCCGGGCTGCCGCCTCCGCCTCCGCCGCCACCGCCGCCGCCGCCGCCGCCGCCGCCACCGCCTCCGCGCGCCGCTATGCTGGGCACGTCTGCCGGCGTGCTTGCCATGCCTGATGCCGCAATCAATAGAGCCGCCGCCAACATGGCCGACACCTGCCATCGCCGGCAGCGGCAGCGGCAGCGGCGGCTCCCGGCGGCGTCCAGGCCGCGCTGCACGCTGCAGGTGCACGGCGCGCCACACGTGACGCTTCCTGCCCACGCACTGCTGCGTCTCTGGCCGCGTTAACACGTCTGCAGCCCCCCGCCGCCGCCAGCGCTCTCTCACGCTTCCGCCTGCTCCGCCCGACAATCCGCGGGGGATGCTGGCCGCCACAATTCGCATTCAGCGGCCGCAGCCGCGTTATATAGCCCCGTCCCTATCAGGACGCCGAGGCGGAGGAGATGAAAGAGTGCAAACTTCCTGTCTGTCGTGTCGGGCGCCTGTCGAGCTGTCTCGTATTGCAGACCACGACGTCTTTATATTTGTATTCACACACCCGAAGCCAGTGTTCAGTACACGGTGAACGGTCGTTCGTACTTCTCGCCATGTGTTGTCAGCTGTAAGGATGGAGCACAATAGCAAACACCAGTAAACCCCCCCCCCCCCTCACCCCGATTCTATAATTACTCAAACTCCCAGGTAAAACAGCTACAGACTTCTGATTACTTTAAAGAAGAGTTAATGTGTTACATACACCTGTCTGCAAAACTCAAGAACAAAAGTAAATACCGCATGATGTGACACTGCCAAGTAACACAGCTCAATCAAACTTCGACCGTACATAAGAGGAAGTGATACAGTTTAGTACAAGAGGTAACTGAGAAAAGTACGCAATGAGACGAACAGAAGTGATATTTTTACTGAAAGATAATAATTGCGAGGGTAATCCCAAAAGAAAGGTCTCCTATTTTTTTTATAAGTACATAGACATTTTATAAGTACATAGACATTTCTACAATGGTTTACATCAGTTTACAGCTTGAACATTTAGCTACTTTTCGACATAATCACTATTTCTGTCGATGCATTTTTGTAGACGCTGCGGCAGTTTTTGTATGCCCATTCATACTAGCTCGCCGCCGTGCTGTTCAGAAAGTTATGAACCTCTTCTTTCACCTCGTCGTCGGAGCTGAATCGCTTTCCGGCCAAACGTTCTTTTAACCTTTTGGATGGGGTGGATAGCAATGTGCGGCTGTTTGCTGGTCATGCTGTGATGTACGGGAAGGTGTCGTCGTTGAGTGACTGTAGGAGGATACAAGATGACTTGGACAGGATTTGCGATTGGTGTAAACAATGGCAGCTAATTCTAAATATAGGTAAATGAAAATTAATGCAGATGAATAGGAAAAAGAATCCTGTAATGTTTGAATACTCCATCAGTAGTGTAGCGCTTGACACTGTCACGTCGATCAAATATGTGGGCGTAACATTCCAGAGCGATATGAAGTGGGACAAGCATGTAATGGCAGTTGTGGGGAAGGCGGATAGTCGTCTTCGGTTCATTGGTAGAATTTTGGGAAGATGTGGTTCATCTGTGAATGAGACCGCTTATAAAACACTAATACGACCTATTCTTGAGTACTGCTCGAGCGTCTGGGATCCCTATCAGGTCGGATTGAGGGAGGACATAGAAGCAATTCAGAGGCGGGCTGCTAGATTTGTTACTGATAGGTTTGATCATCACGCGAGTGTTACGGAAATGCTTCAGGAACTCGGGTGGGAGTCTCTGGAGGAAAGGAGGTGTTTTTTCCGTGAATCACTACTGAGGAAATTTAGAGAACCAACATTTGAGGCTGACTGCAGTACAATTTTACTCCCGCCAACTTATATTTCGCGGAAAGACCACAAAGATAAGATAAGAGAGATTAGGGCTCGTACAGAGGCATATGGGCAGTCATTTTTCCCTCGTTCTGTTTGGGAGTGGAACAGGGGAAGAAGATGCTAGTTGTGGTACGAGGTACCCTCCGCCACGCACCGTATGGTGGATTGCGGAGTATGTATGTAGATGTAGATGTAGAACCTAGGGAACAGGTGATAGTCACTGGGCGCCAAGTCAGGACTATAGGGTGGGTGGGTGGGTGGGTGATTATGTTCCACTGAAACTGTTGCAGGAGAGCAACGGTTCGCCGAGCGATGTGTGGGTGAGCGTAGTCATGGAGAATGTGTACGCCCTTGCTCAACATTCCTCTTCTCCGGTTCTGAATTGCCCGTTTGAGTTTTCTCAGAGTCTCACACTACCTACCTGTCAGCGTTAATTGTGGTCCCAGAGATTCAGCTCCGAGGACGAGGTGAAAGAAGAGGTTCATAACTTTCTGAACAGCATGGCGGCGAGCTGGTATGACATGGGCATACAAAAACTGCCACAGCGTCTACAAAAATGCATCTACAGAAATGGTGATTATGTCGAAAAATAGCTAAATGTTCAAGCTGTAAACTGATGTAAACCATTGTAGAAATAAACAGGTCTATGTACCGGGTGATCAAAAAGTCAGTATAAATTTGTAAACTGAATAAATCTCGAAATAATGTAGATAGAGAGGTACAAATTGACACACATGCTTGGAATGACGTGGGGTTTTATTAGAACCAAAAAAATACAAACGTTCAAAAAATTTCCGACAGATGGCGCTTCATCTGATCAGAATAGCAATAATTAGCAGAACAAAGTAAGACAAAGCAAAGATGGTGTTCTTTACAGGAAATGATCAATATGTCCACCATCATTCCTCAACAATAGCTGTAGTCGAGGAATAATGTTGTGAACAGCACTATAAAGCATGTACGGAGTTATGGTGAGGCATTGGCGTCGGATGTTGTCTTTCAGCATCCCTAGAGATGTCAAATGGTTCAAATGGCTCTGAGCACTATGGGACTTAACAGCTATGGTCATCAGTCCCCTAGAACTTAGAACTACTTAAACCTAACTAACCTAAGGACATCACGCAACACCCAGTCATCACGAGGCAGAGAAAATCCCTGACCCCGCCGGGAATCGAACCCGGGAACCCGGGCGTGGGAAGCGAGAACGCTACCGCACGACCACGAGCTGCGGACTTAGAGTTGTCGGTCGATTGCGATACACTTGCGTCTTCAGGTAACCCCAAAGCCAATAATTGCACGGACTGAGGTCTGGGGACCTGGGAGGCCAAGCATGACGAAAGTGGTGGCTGAGCACACGATCATCACCAAACGACGCGCGCAAGAGATCTTTCACGCGTCTAGCAATATGGGGTGTTTTTTTTTTGTTCTAATAAAACCCCATATCATTCCAAGCATGTGTGTCAATTTTTATCCCTCAATCTACATTATTCCGTGGTTTATTGAGTTTTCAAATTTATACTGACTTTTTGATCACTCGGTACTTATAAAAAAAATTGGAGACCTTACTTTTGGGATTACCCTCGTACACTGAAATCATCTTGATTTTGATCGTCGCCTTGACGTTACAAAAGGTGGGACATGGTTCTTAATAGGATGTGTCATCATGTCGGACGGCAGCGCATGCTATGCAACGTGCTTCCACGCTGGGTGCAAGGTTGGTAAGGAATTGTGGTGGTAGAGCGTTCCATTTCTCCACTACCTCGGTTGGCAGTTGCTGAATGGTCGTTGCTGCATGTGAACGTGCCGCAGTACGTCTCCCCAAAACATCCCACTCGTGCTGGATGGGAACGGGCAGGCCAGCCCATTCACCGAATATCCTCTCGTTCCGAGAGCTCCTCCATTTGCACGGTTCGATGTTGTCGCGTATTGTCATCCATAAAAAAGAGACAGGACAGAAAGCATCTCTGAAAAGAAGTACTTGGGGAACGAGTACAGTGTCGCAATAATGTTGACAGCTGAGTGTACCGTGTTGAAAGATTTGGAGGCCAGCACACCCACGCAACATTACGCCACCCCACACCATAACACATGAACCACCAAACAGATCCTGTTCGACTATGTTCTCACGTGAATTACAAGTTCCTACCTCTCCCCATAAGAGGATACGCCCATCACTAATGAACATGGTCGTTTTTATGGTCCAGATGTTATGGTGTAGTTTTTGCAAAATCTTGTACGGACGTACTGACCTCCAAACCTTTGCACGAAGTACACTCATCGCTCAACGTCATTGTGACACTGTACTCCTTCCCCAAATATGTCTTTTCATGTGTGCACTCGGCCCTGACTTCAATTTCGTGGATGACAATGTGTAGGGTGGGTGCAGGAGCTCTTGAAATGAGAGGATATTCGGCAAATGGACTGGACTCCCCGTTCGCCTGACTTAACTCTCATCGAGCACGTGTGCGACGCGTTGGGGGAGAGGAACGGCATCCCGTTCACATCCACCAACGACTATTCAGGAACTGACAGCAGCGCTGATGGAAGAGTGGAACTCTTTACCAACCTTGTGGCCACTATGGGAGCACGTGGCAGAAAACTGTGAGTCCAAAATTTTCAAGTATCTCTTGCTGAGATACAGTCCCTCGAGATTAATTTTCTACACTGCTACAGCGTTCACGCTGTAAATAAACCCCCTAGCAATATAAATTGAGAGCCTAACTGCGACACGAACTCGTACATTTTTCTTTCACGGGCGGGATGAATGGCAAAGAATCAGCACTAGTTGTGGCCGGACAGACGGTTTTAAGGTGTTGGAAAGTCTCACTGTCCACTTTCTTCCAACCATTATCGGGTTAAGTCATTCAGCATCTTCCTGAGAATGTGCTAAGAACTCCTATCGACAATCCGGAAGGTCGTCCACGTATTCAATCACACTAAATTCAAAAGATCCCAGTCATTAGTACGGTACTCGAGTCTACGCCCCATTATACACCGAAGAGCCAAAGAAACTGGTACACCCGCCTAATATCATGTAGGGCATCCGCGCGCACGCAGAAGTGCCTCAACAAGACGTGGCATGGACTCGACTAATGTCTGAAGTAGTGCTGGAGAGAATTGGCACCATAAATCTTGCAGGGCTGTCCATAAATCCGTAAAAGTACGACGAGGTGGAGATTTCTTCTGAACAGCACGTTGCAAGGCATTCCAGATATGCTCAATAATGTTCCTTTGTGGAGAGTTTGGTGGCCAGCGGAAGTTTTTAAATTCAGAAGAGTGTTCCTGGAGCCACCCTGTAGCAATACTGGACGTTTGAGGTATAGCACTGTCCTGCTGGAATTTCCCAAGTCCATCGGGATACACAATGGATATGAATGGATGCGGGTGATGAGACAGGATGCTAACGTAAGTGTCACCTTTCGGAGTCGTATCTAGACGTATCAGGGATCCCAAATCACTCCAACTGCACACGCCCCATACCATTATAGAGTCTTCACCAGCTTGAACAGTCCCCTGCTGACATGCAGGGTTCATGGATTCATGGAGTTGTTTCCGTACCCGTACATGTCCATCCGCTCGATGCAATCTGAAACGAGACTCATCCGACCAGGCAACGTGTTTCCAGTCGTCTACAGTCCAATGTCTGTGTTGAAGGGCCTGGGCGATGCGTAAAGCTTTGTGTCGTGCAGTCATCGAGTGGGCCTTTGGCTCCGAAAACCCGTATCGATGATGTTTCATTGAATGGTTCGCATGCTGATACTTGTTCATGGCCCAGCATTGAAATCTGCTGCAATTTGCGGAAGGGTTGCACTTCTATCGCGTTGAATGAGTCTCTTCAGTTGCCGTTGGACTCGTTCTTGCAGGATCTTTTTCCGACCTCAGCGATGTCGGAGAGTTGGGTTGTTTGTAGGAAGAGACCAAACTGCGAGGTCATCGGTCTCGTCGGATCAGGGAAGGACGAGGAAGGAAGTCGGCCGTGCCCTATCAGAGGAACCATCCCGGCATTTGCCTGGAGCTATTTAGGGAAATCACAGAAAACCTAAATCAGGGTGGCCAGACGCGGGATTGAACCGTCGTCCTCCCGAATGCGAGTCCAGTGTGCTAGCCACTGCGGATGTCGGAGATATCATGTTTTACAGGATTCCTGATATTCACTGTATACTCGTGAAATGGTCGTACGGGAAAATCCCCACTTCATCTCTACTTCGGAGATGCTGTGTTCTATCGCTCGTGCGGCGACTACAACGCCACGTTCAGACTCACTTAAATCTTGATAACCTGCCATTGTAGCAGCAGTAACCGATCTAACAACTGCGCCAGACACTGGCTGTCTCCTGTCTTATAGAGGCGTTACCGGCCGCAGCACCGTATTCTGCCTGTTTACATACCTCTGTATTTGAGTACGCATGCCTATACCAGTTTCATTGGGCCTTCAGTGTAGTTTTGTGAGCAATCTCCACCAAGAGCCGTGAAAAAAGATCGTAACGATTATTCCGTAACTGGACATTGCACATCACACAGTCACCCGTTGAAGGTGAAGAGACTTCTCGATCGCGGAATGAGAATTCTCTGCCACCAAAAATCGCCAATTTAGCTTATAGACGAATCCATCCAGATGAAAGTAGTTCAAAAATGGCTCTGAGCACTATAGGACTTAACTTCTGTGGTCATCAGTCCTCCAGAACTTAGAACTACTTAAACCTAACTAACCTAAGGACATCACACATATCCATGCCCGAGGCAGGATTCGAACCTGCGACCGTAGCAGTCCCGCGGTTCCGGACTGCGCGATGAAAGTAGTCTTCGTCGCTAAACCAAACCATACAGTGCATACTAATTCCCATCAATCCCCGCGGCCAACCTTGCAGTTTGAACGTCCTAATTCAAACCGTTCACAAGATATGACGATTTTATTTCATGTAGTTCAATAATTGTCACCCTGTATATCATGCCACTCCACATGCTAACTCGGAACTTCGCTGCGATGACAATTACATTTCAGAACATTGTTTTAAATAGTGACAGAAACACGATGTAATGGTTTCTGGATATGGTTTGTGAAGACCGTTCGTATAGTATATCGCATATGTAATAATTTTGCTGCCGTTAGCTCCAGAAATTCTGACGAAAACATCCATATGTACACACAAATCTCATTCCACATATTTTACACGCCTAATAACCAAAATTTGAGGATTATCTCCTTCTACCATCTCAGCTCATTTTTTATTTGCAGTTCAGATCACGTAGTTATAAGGCCGTTTCAAGCGCTTGCTATCTGTAAAACGGCAACTGCCAGATGGCGTACACCGGAGTTAGGGCGTGGCCGCTGCGAAGACGGATGGCCGCATCGATATACTGCCTCCCGTTCTTGTATGAGCACTAGCCACTGCACTTATCGTTTATAACAGTCTCTAAACAAATATTTTTGTCTGTTCGCTTTAAAATATCTCTACAGGACAAGGAAATTCGAAAAATTAGAACTAATACAGATGCTTACCGGGAACCGTTCTTCCCACGCGCCATTCGAGTGGAAGAGGGAAAGCGGAGTCAATTAGTGGTACCAGAAGTACCCTCTGCCACACACTGTTAGCTGGTTTATAGAGTGTGAAATAGATGTAGATTAGATCATGTGGTTGCAGATGACGTTAGGATTTTGAAACGACATTAAAAATCCTTCCAGAAGAGCCAGTAATCAGTTAACTTTTATCATGGTGTATAGCGATGGAGGCAGGGGGGGGAGGGGGGGGGGGGTTTACGAGGAAACGAAATGAAACTTCACGGGTCGAGTAGGTATGCGAAGTTATTTTGGTGATTACAAAATTGAGCCGAATTTACAAAGAACTTGACACTATTAGCCGTCTTATCAGTGTGACGTTGCACCCCATATCGCCTTGAAGCAGGCGCAGATTCGGCTGGGATAGCTGTTATAAAGCCGCTGTATCCTCTTCCGAGGAAAGCTGGCCCAAAATTATTGTAGCTGGTCCTTGATATTCTGGATACTGATACTGTAACGGGGTTGACGTTCGAGCTGACCACACATGTATTCTATCGAGAATAGATCTGGGGATCTTGCTGGCTCTGGGGCTCTATCAACATCACTCGGACAGTTCATAGGGACACGTGCCATGTGTGGAAGAGTATTGGCCTGTTGAACAATGCTGCCGCAATAATGTTAAATGAGACGAAACACACGACCAAACAGGATGTCTGCGACCCACAGTCGTGCCTTCACTGTTCCCCTAGTCACTACCTGCCAGCCCCCAAAAAAGTCATACTCAATGGCTCCCCGCACTATAACACCACAATAGCACCGCTGTGGCCCCGCCCTCCCAACCCACCCCAAAAAGATTGAAGAAATAGACCTATCTCCAGGTCACCGCCATACTCACAAACGATGGTCGTCCGGAATAGTACTGGATTGCGATTCACTGCTGAACACAATGCGACGCCGTTCATCAGAAGTCCATGCTTCTCGGTCACGGCTCCATTCCAAATGTAAACGTCTGGTGTTAACGGTATCTTATGCATGGGACAGTAATTTAATAGTCCTGCTGCTGCTAGTCTCAGACCAATGGTGCGGGATGAGACATGATGTGGCCGAGAGTCCATTATTTGTTCTTTGATCGCAGGAGCAGATGTGAAGCTGTTAGTGTGTGCTTGGTGCACAATACGATGATCCTCCATTGCGGTGGTCAGATGTGGTCGACTGGAACCTTAACGACGAGTACACCTGCCCTCTCGTTCCCATGCAGTCCAATATCGAGCCACTGTCGCATCCGAATGCCCGGTAAATTTGAAAACTGCACGTTTCTACCAGCCGGCCAAATGGGTACTCACAATGAGACGCCTTTCAAATTCTGACAGGTGCTGATAACGCTGTCCCACACGAGTAAGCGGCATCTCATGGTCCTTCACACTAAAGACCAAGAACTCTCATGGATATGACGGGGTATCTAGCAGAATACTGAAGTATTGTTCCATGTTAGCCCAGTACTTAGCCATATCTGTAACTTTTCCTTTAGGAGTGGTCGGTTTCCTGACCGATTAAAGTACTCGGTAGTGAAGCCACTTTATAAAAAGGGAGACAGGGATAATGTTGATAATTATAGACCTATTTCTATGCCATCGGTGTTTGCTAAAGTTATCGAGAGGGTTTGTTCAGAATGGTTCAAATGGCTCTGAGCACTATGCGACTCAACTGCTGAGGTGATCAGTCGCCTAGAACTTAGAACTAATTAAACCTAACTAACCTAAGGACGTCACACACATCCATGCCCGAGGCAGGATTCGAACCTGCGACCGTAGCGGTAGCCCGGTTCTAGACTGTAGCGCCTAGAACCGCACGGCCACTCCGGCCGGCCGAAAGGGTTGTATATACAAGGTTACTGCAGCATTTAAATTCACATAATTTGCTATCAAATGTACAGTTTGGTTTTAGAAATGGCTTAACAACTGAAAATGCTATAGTCTCTTTTCTCTGTGAGGATTTGGACGGATTAAATAAAAGGTTGCGAACGTTAGGTGTTTTCTTTGATTTAACGAAGGCTTTTGACTGTGTTGACCACAAAATATTACTGCAGAAGTTGGAACATTATGGAGTAAGGGGAGTAGCTTACAATTGGTTCGCCTCTTACTTTAAGAACAGAAAGCAGAAGGTAATTCTCCGCAATATTGAGAGTGGTAATGATGTTCAGTCCCAATGGGGCACTGTTAAATGGGGCGTTCCCCAAGGATCGGTGCTGGGGCCACTGCTATTTCTTATTTATATAAATGATATGCCTTCTAGTATTACAGGTGACTCAAAAATATTTCTGTTTGCTGATGACACCAGCTTGGTAGTGAAGGATCTTGTGTGTAATATTGAAACATTATCAAATAATGTAGTTCATGAAATAAGTTCGTGGCTTGTGGAAAATAATTCGATGCTAAATCACAGGAAGACTCAGTTTTTACAGTTTCTAACTCACAATTCAACAAGCACTGATATTTTAATCAGACAGAATGGGCATGTTATAAGCGAGACGGAACAGTTCAAGTTCCTAGGCGTACGGATAGATAGTAAGCTGTTGTGGAAAGCCCATGTTCAGGATCTTGTTCAGAAACTAAATGCCGCTTTATTTACCATTAGAACAGTATCTGAAATAAGGGACACTTCAACACGAAAAGTAGTCTACTTCGCATATTTTCATACGCTTATGTCATATGGTATTATTTTTTGGGGTAATTCTTCTGATTCAAAAAGAGTATTTTTGCATAAAAAACGGGCTGTTCGAGCTATGTGTGGTGTAAGTTCGAAAACCTCTTGTCGACCCCTATTCAATAGTCTGGGAATTTTGACATTGCCCTCACAGTATATATTTTCTTTAATGTCGTTTGTTGTTAGCAGTATTAGCTTATTCCCAAGAGTTAGCAGCTTTCACTCACTTAATACTAGGCAGAAATCAAATCTGCATGTGGAATGCACTTCCTTGACTCTTGTACAGAAAGGAGTGCAGTATTCTGTTGCATCCATTTTCAATAAGCTACCACAAGAACTCAAAAATCTTAGAAGTAGCCCAAACGCTTTTAAGTCTAAACTGAAGAGTTTCCTCATGGCTCACTCCTTCTACTCTGTCGAGGAGCTCCTGGAAGAGCTAAAAAATTAAGCGAATTCCTGTGTTACATTCTTGATTTTCTTTATTTAAACTAACGACGTGTCACCTGAATATGTTTCTTATATTTCATTTTATCTGTTTCTACAATCTACAACTGAATATGTTTCTTATATTTCATTTTATCTGTTTCTACAATCGTTTTGTAATTTCATATATTGACTCGTTCCATGACCATGGAGACTTCTCCTTAATGTGGTCCCACGGAATAATAAATAAATAAATAAATAAATAAAAATAAAATGATCACTGAACGTCTGACGCTATTAACTCTCCTTACATAGCCTACCAGGCCTGGTGGTAACAACACCATGATCACTAATGCACCCTAGCGGCCGTTTTACCTGTCACAGAGAATTCCACTTGTAATAATCTGATTATTTGCCGATGTTGTGTGCGTGTACGAAGTTGCATTAACATACGACCATATCTTCTGGATGATTTTTTTCTCAGGCAGTGTATTTAAATTTAAACACGTTGCAGAAAAGGTATCCATCGGTATAACCGTGACGTGAAGAACTACGTAAGCTACACAAACATCGATGGTTCAAGAAAATTTCAGACCAGTTTCATGATATTGGACCCTGAACTGTATGGACGATTATGAGTAAGCATCCACGACGATTAATCTAAGGGAAATGGTTTAGTATGACTGTCATCAAACTGTACCACACATAGATCTAGCACTAAGGGTATATTACTTCATAGTTCTTTACCAATGCGTAAATTCAGAAATGTCACCTAATTCATTAAGGATGTTTTCCACAAACTCAAACTCGAAAACATAAGAAATTGTGATTCTTGAGTTTTTCCCGGCGTATTTGATAATCAAAATATCCACAGGTGTACCGCCGGTGTCCGCAGCTCGTGGTCGTGCGGTAGCGTTCTCGCTTCCCACGCCCGGGTTCCCGGGTTCGATTCCCGCCGGGGTCAGGGATTTTCTCTGCCTCGTGATGACTGGGTGGTGTGTGCTGTCCTTAGGTTAGTTAGGTTTAAATAGTTCTAAGTTCTAGGGGATTGATGACCATAGATGTTGCTCAGAGCCTTTTGAACCATTTTGTACCGCCGGTCTACAGTGTCCAACGGGCACAATATTTCGGCCATCATACATGGTTTAGTATGACTGTCATAAAACTGTACCACACATATATCTAGCACTAAGGGTACATTACTCCATAGTAATGATGGCGACATGTATGATCGCCGAAATATTGTGCCCGTTGGACACTGTAGACTGGCAGTATACCCATGGATATTTTGATTATCAAATACGCCGGGAGAAACTCAAGAATCACATCATACACCTTTACGGGGAGGAGATGTACCGCAGCATGAAGAAATTTGAAAAGTTGCGCCACCGTAGTCCGGCAGTTCAAAAAATGGTTCAAATGGCTCTGAGCACTATGGGACTCAACTGCTGTGGTCATCAGTCCCCTAGAACTTAGAACTACTTAAACCTAACTAACCTAAGGACATCACACACATCCATGCCCAAGGCAGGATTCGAACCTGCGACCGTAGCAGTCGCACGGTTCCGGGATGCGCGCCTAGAACCGCGAGACCACCGCGGCCGGCAGTCCGGCAGTTCATCTAATGATGGCGACATGTATGATCGCCGAAATATTGTCCCCGTTGGACACTGTAGACCGACAGTACACCCGTGGATATTTTGAACATAAGAAATTGCCTGGAAGTACGCTATTTTCTGTTCTTCCAAGAAAGAATTTCTCCTTAAACAAAATGTTGATATACGGAAAGTGAATGCTACGTACACTCATGTTCAGAAAAAATGAACGACTACAGATAAGACGTACTTATTCACAGGACATGCACATTAGTATGTTCTGCAGAAATCATTATCGTTTGAACCATGTCGGCCAGCGACTGATATCACTGCGCAACTCGACCTGCCGGTAAAACGTGCTTGCGGCTCTCGTTGCAGCTATAAACCGAAGGGAATGGATCAGTGTGACTTGAATAGACGTGCAGGATGCCTCGCAAACGTATGAGCGAACCGTACCGTCAGATCAGTGAGCCTGAAAGATGACACGTTATTGGCATGAGAGAATGGGATGCCAACCACCACAAATAAACATTGAAACCAGGTGAATACAGCATGGATGGCATTAGCACAGGACGCTATTCACACACAATACGCGTCGATGCCATCATGCATGGAACAAGTTATCAGGGTCCATGCTAATCATTTCTCCATAACATGCTGATGCACGTGTCCTGTGAATATGAACGTCTTATCTCTAGTCGTTCAAGGTGTTCTGGTTTTTTTTCTGAACGTGAATGTATTTCCAGTCAATGCTTCCACGTTTAATGTTGATTATATGCCATGAATGAGGAGGATGTAGTGGGAATTATTGCTGTGTTGTAGTTTTGTTCACTATGTGTTCTTGGAAATGAGGATAGAGTGATTGCTTCTCCTAGCTTGACTGAATACATAGAACATTCAGGCAGTCCATCATGGTCACGAAAAATGAACTTCAGTCGTTCACGGCAAAATTAAGTCTCATGCGTAAACACTCTACAGTGCAGATTAGGAAATGAGACACTTATTGCTATTTGGGGAGCAAAATAACTGATGATGGCCGAAGTAGGGAGGATATAAAATGTAGACTGGCAATGGAAAGGAAAGCGTTTCTGAAGAAGAGAAACTTGTTAACATAGAGTATAGATTTAAGTGTCAGGAAGTCGTTTCTGAAAGTATTTGTATGGGGTGTAGCCATGTATGGATGTGTAACGTGGACGATAAATACTTTAGACAAGAAAAGAATAGAAGCTTTCGAAATGTGGTGCTACAGAAGAATGCTGAAGATTAGATGGATAGATCATGTAACTAATGACGTGTTACTGAATAGGACTGGGGAAAACAGGAGTTTGTGGCACAACTTGTCTAGAAGAAGGGATCGGTTGGTAGGACATGTTCTGAGGCATCAAGGGATCACCAATTTAGTATTGGAGGGCAGCGTGAACGATAAAAGTCGTAGAGGGAGGCCAAGAGACGAATACACTAAACAGAGTCAGAAGCATATCGAGTGTAATAGTTACTATGAAATGAAGAAGCTTGCACAGGATAGAGTAGCATGCAGAGCTGCTTCAAACCAGTCTCTGGACTGAAGACCACAACAACAGCACATGCCCATGGAACATAATGCTTCCCCAAACCATAACATCTAGGCCACCAAAACGAATATGTTCAACAATGTTCCTCGATGCATTGCGTTGTTCCCACCTCTCGCCATATAGGGATACGTCCAGAATCGCTACTCAGACTGAATCTGCTCTCACCCGAGAACAGCACGCGACCCTATTCCCTATACTCATAGCCTCAGTGCAAACGGTGCGGCTGATGTGCGAGTGTCAACGCAACATAATATATTGGTCGTCGGGCAAAGAGGTCACCCTCATGTAGTCGCCGTACCACTGTGGAGAACCTTGCAGTCCTGTTAAATGCGGTTCCCATTACACCCGCTTTTTGCCTGTTGCATATTGTAGCCGTCATCTGCTGCTGCAGTTGGTCGTGGTGGTCGACCATCTTCTCTCCTTCCGGCAGCAGTGCTTGTGTTCCGAAACTCTCCCCACGCATGCGAAACAATGCTATGAACAATACCAAAATCCTGGGCTACACTCATCACAGTTCACCCTTCTTCCAGTTTACCGATGATTCTTCCCCGTGTGAAGTCATCCAGATGTTGTATCCGGGGCATGTTGTAATGAAGAAATCACCTCAGTGCACCGTAACCATTCGCCAGTTTATTCACACTGTCTTTTCCCATCTCTTCAACTGCCTCGCGTTGCGAGGCCAGCGCCATTTGGTGCTGTTGTCTCGCTGAACTAGCGCCATATGACGTCCAACTTCGTGTGCACGACTGGGAAACTTCTGACAACACGCGCCTGCACTTTCATTCATTTCCATCGAGTAGTTAATATATTATGCTACTTTATCTATCTCGCCCTTAAGTTTTGCAGAGCAATGTAGTTTTCTCGCTACTGTTGCTAATTTCAGTATTTCATTATTAAATCACACATTTGTGTCTGACAAACTGTTTTTATTCCGTGTATTTTATACACTTCTTACCGTATTTATAAGGAACCTGAGTTTCATTATTACAGGTTCCTTATTAGGTTTCCTGTCTACTATACAGCTATTTCAATGGAACTGTTTCTGACACCGTCTCTAGGAAAACCCGTGCAGCCCTTTCGAGAAAATGAGCACAAGTATCTCAAACGAAATTTCCGTAACCTTATTAACGGTGCTTTAACCCCTTATCTTCCTTCCTTCCTCACCCAAACCCAGAGAGAAAAACAAAAAGAAACGCCCAACGTTCGCGGCAATGAACACCACGCAAAGAGGGTTCTCGAACACAACGTCGCCTTTCTTCCAAAGATCTTTATTTAAATTCTCCGAGCATCTTTGTTACATAAATAAATAAATTGTCGTATTGACTATACCAATCTGTTATCTGCCTAGCAACGCGTCCTTGAACACGTTCGGAGTCACTTGTCATGCGTTCTTAATTAGGACTCCAAATGCAGTACCCTAGAATTTGTACACTATTTCCGTTACATATGCTCTGTATTATCCCAGAACACTTTCAATAAGTATAAGTCTTTCGTACACTGGCCCTAACTGTGCTGGGGCCTCTGATGTCGCGTGGTTATTTCCTGACCTGTCGGCGTTTGGTCGGGAGTACTTCGCATCAGGATTAACAGTTTTTATGAGCTGTTCCACTCGCCTTTGTCTCTGTGCACACCCTAATATCTCATAGCTTATTCTCTCAATTCCTACACGAGATGTGTGGTGGTGGCAGCGGAAATTTTGTGCTGTCTTAGAACCCGATACTCTAAAGTCACCCGACGGGGTTTCGTGAAAACGGCGTCCTCTTTCTTCAAAAGATCCCCATTTAAGCTCTCATCCTCTCTGTTACACTTTCGTATTATTATCCAGCATGGGGAAATTAAAAATGACCTGGAAAATATTTCATGCTCCTTAAAACAGGCAACCCAACTTACATCTTCTGCAACCAGGCCATCTGGGGTGACTGGTTGACAAAACAGAAATAAGCTGGACGATATTTCATGCACCTTGACCATGTAACCTAACGTGCATCATCTACTGTGAGGGTGGATGATTTAAGGGGCTCCGGAAAGGCTCAGAATCATGAAAAGTTCAATTTTTACTTTTTTGCGTTTTCTGAATCTGCAGACTATTACCTTTCAATAGATATATAATTTATTCAATTCCGAAGACTACAACTATTTTTAATTTTTTTTTTTGAAATGTGTTCTACATGGGCGTGACCCACTGTGGCGCTGTTAAACTGCTGTCAAATGGTGTTATTATTAACGTCCATGTTCATCAGGTACATTTTAGTGATGTGAGATAAAGTATGTGTTGTGGCTAACCTGTGATGGTTCAATATATATCGCTGGTGTGATTGTCGATTGTTTCATGTTTATTTACTCTGTCGTTATCTCGAAAATATTCGTAATTAATTCTGTTTCTTGAGTCTCTGTTTTGTTGAAGTATAATAATGAGTAAAAGTAAAGTTATTAGAAATCCTCTGAAGGCTTTTAAGAAAAGGAGAAATGTTGGAAAGCCAAAGGTATGTGCTATTACTGTAAACAATAAAGACGATAACCAAGTGAGTGAACCTAATCTCTCAAGTACACCTGCCCATAGCAGTCAAAGTGGGAAAGAAAATACTTCACAGAATAAGCTTGGTTCAATGAGTGAAAACTATGAATGTTTTATGGGCGAATCGGATGTGAATGAAATATTAGATATGTCGGTTCTCAAAGGAATTTTTTCAAACTGTGTAAGATGTATTCATTGTAGTGAAGTTGGTCTGGAACTCTCCATAATAAAGCACGTAGGACTTGCTAGTGAAATACAACTGATATGTGATAAGTGTTCATACATGACCACCTTTTGGAACAGTGTTGCAGTAACTGCAACTGAAGAAAATGGTAGCAAAATCTACGAACACAACAACGAGCGATGCTTGCTTTAGACAAGGAACGCCTTCGGGCTGCAGACAGGGCTGTAAAGAGTCTAGAAATACAAGCAAGAGTAAACAGGAGGAGGAACAAGAGGAAGCTGGAGGAGGAGTTTGCAGAGGATGAAGATAATCCATCCTATGGACCTGGAATGCACTAAAAAGTTAATCCAATCTTTGTCGCTCAATTCCCAAAACTTTTATTTTCTCATAGTAATTACATGTTTTCTAAGGATCTTCCAAACATATTTGTTTCAAACTTTCAGTAAATGCTACACAGTACCTTCTGCATAATTTAACACAGCCTTTTTCCAAAAAACTGTATATTTTTGAATATATAAATAAAAAAATTGCAAAACAATGTTGTGAATTTTCATTACAATTGAAAAAAAATCATCTTTAATAACCGAACTAAAATTTTGTAAAATCCCTGTGTGAAGTTGTAGCCCATATTCCAATAAATAATCTGTAAAAAGTTCAACTTCCTACCTCAAATACTTTGTGAGAAAAGATGTAATTTATAAGCGTTATTTTAACGTTGCAAGTATAGGGCGTTCCGGAGCCCCTTAAGTTGGTTTGCCTCCCTTAAGGTGCGTGAAATTTATCCGGATTATTTTTATTTTGCCCACCCTGTATTGACAGTGCGGAAACTTAAACGAAGCATTC
Organism: Schistocerca americana; assembly: GCF_021461395.2. Taxonomy (NCBI): domain Eukaryota; kingdom Metazoa; phylum Arthropoda; class Insecta; order Orthoptera; family Acrididae; genus Schistocerca; species Schistocerca americana. Next base: position 584,291,877 of record NC_060130.1, on the reverse strand, counting down.
GACACAAACGTAAACAAAGGATAACTTAGACTGCAATGTGACGAGGAGAGTTGCGGAGGAACAAGCAACTTTTCCGTCTCATAGGGATGGAAGTCTACACCCGTGATTTGTGCCTCTGTGAAAGCAAAACTGACATACAGTCATATAGATCACCAACACTTTTTGGCGTCGTCGAAGTCGTACTCCAGTACCGTGTTGGACGAGAATTTATCTCTTAACTCATTTCAAAATAAGAAAAGAAATTCTCAAGAACGCACAATACAAATGTTTAAATGTGTGTGAAATCTTATGGGATTTAACTGCTAAGGTCATCAGTCCAGCCGGCCAGTGTGGCCGTGCAGTTCTAAGCGCTTCAGTTTATAACCGCGTGACCGCTACGGTCGCAGGTTCGAATCCTGCCTCGGGCATGGATGTGTGTGATGTCCTTAGGTTAGTTAGGTTTAAGTAGTTCTAAGTTCTAGGGGACTGATGACCTTAGAAGTTAAGTCCCATAGTGCTCAGAGCCATTTGAACCATTTGTCATCAGTCCCTAAGCTTACACACTACTTAACCTAAATTATCCTAAGGACAAACACACACACCCATGCCCGAGGGAGGACTCAAAACTCCGCCGGGACCAGCCGCACAGTCCATGACTGCAGCGCCTTAGACCGCTCGGCTAATCCTGCGCGGCCGCACAATACAAAACAAAGTTGAGTACATAAAGTATGTAACGGCTACCGCACAGTTGCTTGCTGAGGTTGGCAGCATCGTAAGCGAGGTAGTACAGCCCTTATCGCTGCCGGTATCTTAGGCATGCGTAGTTCGAAACATTCCTTACGTAAAACTACTAAGCAAAAGTGACCGTTCTATACCTGTTACGAACCTAGCAGCTCATCTCTGAACTCGTTCTATACCTCCTGTTATACCTACTTGACAAGGACTTTAAATGTTGTGGAAATACTGTACAGTGTGATTTTGCTAAATGGTGACAAACTACAGGAAACGATTGCTGAGAGTTTAAGTAGCAGAACATTTCATTTCGATATACGACCGGAAATGCGTTCAAGGGAATAAACACTTGAAGGTGGAAATAAAACATCTCTGACAGCGAGCACTGTAACAGCATGAGGGCAGAAAGGGATAAGCCAGACGGTCATGTGTAACATCCACCACGACGACTGTCACTATCCGTACCACCTGCAATGCGGTCAGGCTTTATTACCTAGTGACGTGCATCCGTGGAGATGGTTTACTCATTGGTTCGTTGGACAGGTCACCATGGTGGAGGGATTTCTGTCATCCATCTTGTTCACAGATGAGGTTACCTTTAAGAGGGGGGGGGGGGGATATAGTTAACCTTCAAAGCACCCACCTTCGGGCTACGGCAAATCCCCACGGTATGGTGGTAGCGAGCCATTAACACCAGTTCCGTCTCATTGTGTGGGAGGCGATTATTGGCGATCGCCAAGTGGGACCAGTCATCCTCACAGGCGAGGTACATCTGGACTTGCCGCGCGGGATTAGCCGAACGGTCTAGGGCGCTGCAGTCATGGACTGTGCGGCTGGTCCCAGCGGAGGTTCGAGTCCTCCCTCGGGCATGGGTGTGTGTGTTTGTCCTTAGGATAATTTAGGTTAAGTTGTGTGTAAACTTGGGGACTGATGACCTTAGCAGTTAAGTCCTGTAAGATTTCACACACATTTGAACATCTGGACTTCCTGCGGGTGACCCTAACTTCCCTGATGTCAAGTGGTGCTAAAACACCAGTACAGACAGAACGTTCCCACTTGTCTGTATTGTTCTTATGTGTGATTTCAGTTATTGAAACCTACACTGTCGAAGATCTAATATCTTCAACTTGGAAACATCAAATTGTTCGAATGGCTCTGAGCACTATGAGACTTAATATCTGAGGTCATCAGTCCTCTAGATCTTAGAACTACTTAAACCTAACTAACCTAAGGACATCACACACATCCATCCCCGAGGCAGGATTCGAACCTGCGACCGTAGCGGTCGCGCGGTTCCGGACTGAGGCGCCTAGAACCGCTCGACCACTCAGGCCGGCTTGGAAACATCCATATAACATTTTCTGCTCTTTATCATCTCAGGAATTGTTTTCTGCACCTGTCTCCATTTAACAAAATAGCCCTGTGTAATACGCCGCACTAACGGCTCGCATGCGATTTTCTTTACAGAAACGCTACACTTGTCAAATACTCTTCCGTGAGATTCCTCGACAATGACAGCGCCGGCGCAAGCGATGTCGCTGTTGTGTAAGTGTGCGAGTGTTCCCTAAGGCTGCGGTGTGTTGTTTTGCAGGTGGAGATGACGGGCAGCAGCATCTTCGAGTACATCCACCAGCAGGACCACGCGGAGCTGGCCGAGCAGCTGGGTCTGGGGCTGGCGCAGGGGCAGTCGCTCGCCTCGCCCGGCAGCGCGGGCTCCGAGGAGGGCGCGCCCCAGGGCACCAACAACCCCGACGGTACCGCCTCTAGCTTTACATTCATACAGGGTGACAATTATTTAACTATACGAAAACAAAAGTAAATTATTTACAAACTACACAGTGCACACACTTTATTCAACATGTAAGCGTCACTACAGACATTCGGATTTAGGTTATGACATGTTCGAAATGCGTGCCATCTTTGGCGATGATGTGACGCAGACGAATAGCGAAATTCTGCATGGTCCACTGAAGTGTCGGAACATCGATGCTGTGGATGATCTCCTGAATGGCTGTTTTCAGCTCAGCAATGGTTTTGGAGTTACTACTGTACACCTCATCTTTAATATAGCACAACGAAAAGGAGTCACATGTGTTCAGATACGGAGAATATGGCGGTCAATCGAGGCCCATTCCAGTGGCCTCTGTGTACCCCAGAGCCAGAATGCGGTCCCTAAAGTGCTCCTCCAGGACATCTAACACTCTACTGCATGGATGGGGTCGAGCTCCGTCTTGCATGAATCACATCTTGTCGAAGTCAGGGTCACTTTGGATAATGGAGATGAAATCATCTTCCAAAACCTTCACTTATCATTCGGTAGTCACCGTGCCATCGAGGAATATCGCACATCGTGTCCGGACAATGCACAATGCACACTGCACACTGCACCCGTTGAGGGTGAAGAGATTCTCGATCGCGAAATGCGGATTCTTAGTCCCCCAAATGCGCCAATTTTGCTTATTGACGAACCCATCTAAATGAAAGTGGGTTTCGTCTCTAAACAAAACCATGCATTCGCGTACTAACTCGCATCACTCCCCGCTGCCAACCGTGCAGTTTCAACGTCCTAACGCAAACCGGTCAGAAGTTACGCCGATTTTATTTAATATAGTTCTATAATTGTCACCCTGTACCAACGATCGTCGTGCCTTTGCACGGGTGGATAGTCTCCAGAAGTATAGGTTATTCCACTAGAAACTACAAGGCACGTCTGAAAAAATCGGTGAATGGTCTCAGAAAATAAAGGAAACAAGTGTTACAAACAAAATACGCCTACTGGCCTTCAGAGCAATCATCATTAGGTACAAAGGCTGTTGGAAACTATCAGTAGACTCTTCTTGTAGAATCGCTCGAAGCACCGTGGACATGCGTTGTCGGATACGCGCCTCATTACAGGAGATGGGAGCTGGCGCTACCAACACGATCCGGAGACCAAGAAACAGTTAGTGGCATGGTGTTCATAGTCTTTCGCACCTCCCAAAAAATTCGGCTGATAAAATCCAAGATTAAGACGATGATCCTCCCCATTTTCGACAGCAAGGGCTTGATCACTCATGAATTTATATCCGAGGGAGGCGGGGAAGACAATGTACACCATTCCGTTGACTGTCGATTGGTCTCCGGATCCTATTCGTAGCATCGGTCTCATCTCCTGTAATGATGCGAATATCCAACAACGTGTGGCCACATTGCTTCTAGTAATTCCAGAAGATTCGTTTGCTGGCAGTTTCCAGCAGCTTTAGAACCGATGTCAGAAGCGTGTTGTGCCTAATGGCGATTACTTTGAAGGCTACTAACCGTATTTGTAACCCTTGTTTCCCTTATATTCAGAGACCATTCACCGAATTTTTCAGACGCATCTTGTGCGATTGCGGACTGTGTGCGAACCCTACCTCAGTAGTAGAGAAAAATATCCATAACCGTCATTCATTCATTATTAATAGGAGCTATCATTAGTCCGTACTTAATTCTGAATTCCACAGTGTTTTAATAGTCATGGTCCTACTGGAGCTGATATGGCTTTGGCTTCTTCTACTTTCAGGAATTTCTCATGCAGGTAGTTACGGTGATGGACTGGGAGGGGAGGGGGGGGGGTTAGAGTTTCATGTAGAATCTGAGCTGTAGTAGATTCTCCACGCACATCACTACCATGTATGAAAGACAAGTAAACTGGCATAAATAAAATAATTGTTATCCATACTACTGTAGTTTGACACCCGTTCGGTCTCCCTCTGAGCCATACATGCTGCTAACCAGCTTATATACGGTTTATTGGAACATTCTCACTATATTCAAACTAGTACATGTGTAATCAGATCTCTAAAATTGCTTTCTATAACGTTAAAAACTTGAAATTTCAGTCTCTGCATAGTTCCTAACAATAGATTAAAAGTGAAGATAGGAACATGGACTTTTTTCGTGTACTTACGATATCAACATTATGGGAAGCACAGCATGGATCAAGTTACCCTTTTATGACTAGAGCGACATTCATGTGTTGTTTCAGTCTAATCACAAATTTGAGGAAAACGCGAGAATACAACCGTTGCAGGAAATTAATTTCTTTATTGTAACTACCATACTACCATAGCTCTGCAGGGAGTATAGGTTTTCGTGTTCGGGAAGATTATAATAAAAAAGACTAGAATTTCAAAATCAAGTGTACTGCGTGCCTCTATCTTTTTAAATAACTTCTAAAATTCAGTTTAATCTACGTCCGCAAGATAGTTACTAGAAATTACATATTCACGTAGATAAATTCTTTTTGTTTGTCACTACGATCTTTGCTCTGGAATAAGCAATAATGATACATTATCCAGCGTAATAATTATCTTTGCACATGTACGTAAGTCATATTTCATAAAGATCACATATCAGATACTATTCTAAAATTATTAAAATGATAGCAACTCCCTTCAAGGATTGGCATTTGCTTAAGATATGATTTTTTACCTGCAAATAGGTTTTCCAATGATACAGTTGATTCATGTCCTATTTCAGTTTGTTTATATGCGACAACCACACTACAGGTTATGAAGTATCGCTCTTCGACCAGCGTTCTAAGACAATGCTGTTGCTTCGTTAGAGTACTTATGTATAAAACAATCAGGCAAGGTTAGTCGGAAATCTGTAATATTGCCGTGAGACAGTCTCTCCAGTTAAGTAAATACAAATTTGTATTGTGGTGTCACCGCCAGACACCACACTTGCTAGGTGGTAGCTTTAAATCGGCCGCGGTCCATTAGTACATGTCGGACCCGCGTGTCGCCACTGTCAGGGATCGCAGACCGAGCGCCACCACAAGGCAGGTCTCGAGATACGGACTAGCACTCGCCCCAGTTGTACGGACGACGTAGCTAGCGATGCACACTGTCGAAGCCTCGCTGATTTGCAGAGCAGATAGCTAGAATAGCCTTCAGCTAAGTCAATGGCTACGACCTAGCAAGGCGCCATTAGTAACATTGCATGTATCTACAGAGTCTCACTTGTATCGTCAAGAGCGATGTACCACAAGTATGGATTAAAGTTAAGTATTCCAGAAGCTACGTACTTTTCTTTATAGCATTCATTACGTATCCTGTTTCAGACCTCACGCCCATCTGCGTGAGCTTAGCGCGTGCCTTTCGGCTACTTCCGTGGCGTGGCTGTCTTGCTACGCCACAACATGTATTATCAAACTATCCTTGAAAGACACATGAAAATCTTCAACGTCATTAATATTCCACTCTTATCACATACTGAAACACTTCGAAATCCTGAATCAAATATTAGTCTGCACGTTATGTAGTCAGGTTACAAATACACACTGAAAAGGCTTTTCGTCAGTTTTTCTTTCGACGTCATTAAAAACTCTTATTATTTTGCTAAAGTATCTGTAATTAAGAAAAATATTGAGCCTCGGATTCGGTTCTACCTTAAAAATTTCCATCTAATGGGACGACGTATTCTTCTCTGGGTTTATGTCAGTTAAATACCGTTCACCTTTTCAGCTTAGGTATCGACGTAAATGTAATTAGTGTTCCACATGTATTCTATACTCATTTGAAGGTCGAGTATTTTAAAAGGCATATTCGAATAAACAGCGTTAACAACCCGCAACATATATCAACGTTTGCTAAAGCAGTCGCGAGAACACTGTGTACGAGATACTGGCGCGTACCCAATCGTGATTTGAATGTGGCTAAATATGCGGGTAGTACGCGGAATTTTTCCGCTATGTAAGTAGTCGACCGGCGATTGCTCGCTGTTACCAAGAGAGTGTGGCTATAGCCCATGACCAGGAAAAAACATCGTGGGATAGAAATGATCGAAAGGAAGACTCTCCTGGTAGCCAAAGAACAAGAGTTCGGTCTTCGGAGCTACTGTAGTCTCTACGTTTCTACCGCAAAAAGTTATCTGAAAAAAACTACGTACAGTCTACAGACCAATGCACTACTTATCAACAAGGAATTCAGACCAGAGTTACCGCACACTTCCCTGTAGTTTACTAGCTCAAACCCTGTAAACGTATCTACGATGTACGTTGTGTTTCGCGCTGTTACATGCAGAGTTCCAAGTCCACAGAGTCGGCTTTAATATAGTGGAGATCTCTGTACTGGGTGGCAGGCGACCTCAGGCTCGTCGCTGACAGTGCGTAAACTTGGTCCAGAGAGGAGACGAGAGCACGCATGTCTAGTCTACAATCTCCCCTCGAGCGCTCGGCCTGAATACAAAGTCGTTGCGGTTACGAAGGAGATGCGCGCACTCCTTGCGTATCTCCTTCACTCACAAATTCGGCTGACATCTTTTGAGTTGCTACCCCAACAAAGATGTTAATTTTTTTACACTGATGGAAAAAACAATCAAAATACCTGTAAGGAGTTGTGCGACATAAACGAAAGTTGGTAGGCGTGTTTCTACATCTGAAAGATAATGCCTAATTTCTTACCAGTCACATAAGGGTGGTCCTCGTAGCGCCCTCTGAGGATGCATATCAGGTTTGCTTTAAATACACGCTGTAACGATCATGAGCATTAGGTACCTCGGAGATTGGACGTGGTGAGTTGATGTTAGTCAAGAATCCCTTTAAGGCGACAAAGAGCTATAATCAACACCTCACTGAGCTTGAACGTGGTCGTGTAATAAGCCTACGAGACGCTCGATGTTCTATCTGCGATATTGCAGAAAGACGTGACAGGAATGTAGCCACCGTATATGACTGCTGGCAGCGGTGGTCACGAGAATGTATGGTCGCAAGAAGACCCAGCTCCGGATGGCCACAACAGGGAGGGAAGATCCTCGTCAACGGCGTATGACTCTGGCGCATCGTACTGCATCTGCAGCAGCAAATTGAGCAGCAGTTGGCACCACAGTGACAAAACAAACTGTCATAAATCGGTTACTTCAAGGACAGCTCCGAGCCAGACGTCCTGTAGCGAGTATTTCACTGACCCCAAACCACCGCTATTTGCGATTTCAGCGGTATCAAGCGCGAGCTCACTGAAGGTCTGTTATGTTTTCCGATGAAAGCTACTTCTGTCTTGGTGCCAGTGACTGCCGTGTGTTGGTCAGCACGAGGCCAGCTGAGAGCTTGCAAGCAACCTGCCTGCGTGCTAGACACGCTGTACCTATGGTCTGAGGTGCGATTTCGTATGACAGCAGGAGCACTCTCGTGCTTATCCCACGCACCCTCACTGCACATTTTTGCGTCAGTCTGATCATTCGACCTGTTGTGCTGCCATTCATGAACAGTATCCCGCCGGCCGGGGTGGCCGAGCGGTTCTAGGCGCTTCAGTCTGGAACCGCACGACCCCTACGGTCGCAGGTTCGAATCCTGCCTCGGGCATGGATGTGTGTGATGTCCTTAGGTTAGTTAGGTTTAAGTAGTTCTAAGTTCTAGGGGACTGATGACCTCAGCTATTAAGTCCCATAGTGCTCAGAGCCATTTGAACAGTATCCCAGGGGGTGTCTTCCAACAGGATAAAGCTCGCCCACATACCGCTGTTGTAACCCAACATGCTCTACAGAGTGTCGGCATGTTGCCTTGGTGTATTCGATCACCACTTCTGTCTGCAATCGAGCACGTATGAGAGATCATCGAACGATAACTCCAGCGTCATCCACAAACATTAACCGACCTTGTACTGACCGAACATGTGCAACAGGCATTGAAGTCCATCCCACAAACTGACACCCAGCACTTATACAACACAACGCATGCACGTTTGCATTCAACATTCTGGCGGTTACACCGGTTACTAATGTACCAGCAATTGTTAATCTCGCGCTTACATTAACCTGTGATCTTGCAATGTTAATCACTTAAATATATTCCCAAAATTTCATTGCCCCACATTAATTATTTTTAGGGGTCGTGATATTTTTCCTTGAGTGTATTTCAGAATAGAGTTTAGATGTCAGCTGCTAATATATTCTTACTACGCTTTTCCAGTTTCAGCAAATTAATTTGCCATCTTCAGAAGCTTAGTACTGGTTTAGCAGACTAATCAATTTGCTGAAACCGGTAAAGCGTAATAAAAATATATTTGCAACTGACGACTGAATTTTATTCTGAAATATATACTATAGTTGTTGAACATTACAGCCATAAATAAAATATTAAATTTATTACATTGGACCAACATATTTTCTGCAGTTTTTACCACTCACTTTAAACTCCGATTGATAGATACTCTGATGTGACGGTACGGTCGCGTGTTATCTGTAGTAGTCTTCCGTTGAAAGCCTCTGAAAATAATAATATTTTCATCAACCTGTTATAAAAAATTATCTTTGTCCATGTATACACCATGTGGCTGAAGCAAGGCGAAAGAAACTAAGTTTCGGATTTAAAGGAAGACTGCGGGCGTTGCTCCTCGCTCGAGTGGAAAACTTAGGATGAGTAAGCGGTTCAAACTCAAAAACCAATCACCCCAAATGACATTTACAGATACAAATTAAAGGTAGAAACGTATGTGCATTATGCGGGGAATTGCAGATTATTAACTTCTTTCCGCCAGATATGACGTTCCATTCCTGTATTAACATTGAAGTAATTGTTTGAAATTTAGTGTAATCCTATTAAAATACGTTTCTTTCCACTGAGCTGCTCTCGTTTGGAGTTTCAGTGCAGTGCAGTGCAGTGTTGTGATACACTAGTGGAGAACAGAAAACTTCACGGCATGAAGCAATGGTCCGACATTAAGTTCTCTTCACATAATGTGCAGGTGGTACATGGCGTATGATAATTACGGAGTCGTCAGACGAATTGCGTCGAACAATTTTAGTGTTTGTATAGCCTCAAATAGGTAAAACGCTGTGCTGCAACAGCGCATGGAGAAGATCGTAGAGGTGTCGAATAATAGATTAGGAGATTAGATCTTACACTACTTTCAGGTGTTGCCTCTAACGCATGCAGGACCAAACGGCTTTCCATAATGTCCCGTTCATGCTTAGTGATGGAATGCTGATCGTACTAACTAGAGAACTTTACGAACATCTGGCAGAGGGCTCTGACCAACGTGAGAAGAGTGCATTTCTATGGCGTTGTAGTAGGGACGTCAACAAAATGGGGGGGGGGAGTAGATGTTCTGAATATATCCCACATTTTTAGCTTTCCTTCACCAAGCGACAGATACGTACGTTCAGTGTATCTTAGGGCTCTCCGCACCCTCATATACAGAGCTAGTCCTGTACGTCACTGCCTCACAGATCCCCGGTAGGCGCCGCACTACGATCATACCTGGTTTCAAGACAAAGTGCCCTCGTTTCTGCCACTCACCACTCAAGTTGTCTTAAGCTACACCATCTCAGGCAGTCTGTACGGTAATGAGTTGAGGCACGAAACCTTGCGATGACACTTGGTCGTAGCCCATCATCTAGCTGTTTCTCATGGTCCTAGCTGGTTCGGAGTGATGAATAAGGCTATGCCTTGTGACATTCCCATAGAAGGGTTACAGTATGGCGAATGTCACGATATTTACGTGTTTTTGGAAGATAGGATGTGCCGCCTTATTGCGCTTACAAAAAAAGAAATTTGTACAGTGTTCACGTAGCGAGTTAAATGAGATCAGCAATTTCGCGCTCGGTACGTCGTTCCTGGACCGTCCATAGAAGGCAGTGTGAGTCATTATCCCTGTCGCCATCTATTGGTGTTCCATGCAGCTATGCTGCTACCATGACCCTAGTGTCCAACATCACTACCTTCTCTGGCCACAGCTCTTGACAAAGAATGGGCTGCCATTCCTAAATACGCATTCAGACACCTCAGTGAAAGCGTCCCCGGCAGATCTGAAGCCCTCATAAAGGCGAAGAGTGGGCTCATCCCATATTCGTGTCCACTAATAGGTGTCCACATACTTTTGATCAGATATCGTACAGCATTCGCGTTGTGAGTCAGATCCAGTTATCATGATATCAGTATTTTCATGCTCGGTACGTCATTCCAGCACCGCCCACAGAAGACACTGAATCATTATCCATATTACCATCTATCGGTGTTCAATGCAACTTCTTTGTTACCGTGTCCCTTCTTCACAGGTCTTCGTGTCTCATTTTCCACTAGTGCACTTGCTCTATGTCTTGAGCCTTACATTCTTGTCCTCGCCACGCGCGACTCGAGCAGTGTTTTTTGGAGGTGGTGGCTGTGGCAGGCGGCGGCGCTGGGCAGCGGCCGTGACCGTTAGCTGACGGTACCGCACCTCGCTTCCCACGCGCCCTCCCTCCTCGCTCCACGCCTCATTGTCATTCCAATTCAATCTACTACGGCTGCCACATTTTAAATTAGCCTAGCTTTTTAGTGCTAGAGAATTTTGCGAACACAAATCTCAACATCGATACGGTGGGAGTTGTGTTCCCGGATTGTCAGGCGACGTGACTTGATACGATTATGCAGGAACGGGGGAATCCTACAACAGCCTTTTCAATCACTCCACCATTGACGAAACATAAACGGGCAGTAGAGCTTCTTTTGTGACCGTGGTTTAACTCCCCGTGACGGCAGCACCATTATAGTCGAATTCGCCGAAATCTAGCTTTTTAAAGGAGGTATTCATACCTTTCTCCACTCGAGGCAATAAAGAGTAGTGGAACTCTGGCATTCCACCAGACTCGTCCACTCACGATCCCAGAAATTGAAGGAAATTTATTTACAGGATCTATCGTGCAAGGAGAGCAGACTAAAATCCTAAAACCAATAAGAAATTTCATCATTAAGATGAAAAGCCAAATGCAGAAGGTTGGGGCTGTTATTGCAGAGCCGGCCGCGGTGGTCTAGCGGTTCTAGGCGCTCAGTCCGGAGCCGCGCGACTGCTACGGTCGCAGGTTCGAATCCTGCCTCGGACATCGATGTGTGTGATGTCCTTAGGTTAGTTAGGTTTAAGTAGTTCTAAGTTCTAGGGGACTGATGACCACAGATGTTAAGTCCCATAGTGCTCAGAGCCATTTTTTTGTTATTGCTAATGGAGCAAAGGTAAACTATTTCCATTAATATATGCAATGCATGATATTTCAGTAAGAAGTTTACAAAGTAAGCAATAGGTAAATATTCATTCAGGCACTTACGAAGTTAGTCAAACAATTCAAGTTTTTCATGAAATAATTATCTTATGACTACTATTTGCGACAGAGTATATGCACTAACGCAAATCAGTCTTAGACCAGATTGGTACTAGTAAATCAAGTGTCACTTTGGCAATTGTATTGTATATCGATTTGTCGGTTAAAGTAGAGAAGCAAGTGAAAGTGGAAAACAGATTACATTTAAAAGGAAGGTCCGCGTTGAGAAAAACTTGGGAGTTGAAATTCTGTTAACCTAATTAGCCGCTCTTTCTTCTGTCATGTCCAGCTGCCAGACACTCAAATCCCTCGCAAGATAACTCTGGACTTAATAAGTCACTTTAAGGTGACTCTCCGGTTCACTGGAATGAATACATTAATTTTTGTCGAGTTCACCAGAGTGTAGGATGAAAAAATCCTCGAATATATTTGAATGCAGTTCCGCATCAACTATATTAGAAAATAAATAAGGATAGGCTTAGCGTCAGAGTGAGTTATTCTCATTTAAATATAACTTTCTTTATCCATGAATTCCCCCCCCCTTTTTTTTTGTCCTCTTGGTGCTGATATTAAACGAGCATTTGCCACCACAGATTACTGTGGAATGAAATTTCATATCTCGTATTAGCTTCAAATTTGCACACATAGATATTGTTGAATGTCTTTATCTACACTGGTAAGCCAGTGTACCATGGAAATTTCAGGCTCTTTCAAATGACCGATATGAGCAGTTGTTAAAATATTGTACTCTTGCTGCGAACAAGGAGAAGTCAGTTTCTCGTACAGTCATCCCGATTTCTATTCGTTGCCTAAAGTTGTCATTCGAGCATGCGCAGTAATGAGACCCTGGACTCGCTTTCGGGAAAACGACGGTTCAGATCTCCGTTCTGTCATCGAGATTTAGGTATTCCGTGATTTACCTATATCGCTCAAGATGAATTCCAGGACGTTCCTTTGAAAGAAAACGGCCAATTTCCCCCCATCCTTTCCCAATCCGAGCTTCTGCTCCGTACCTGATGACCTCTCCATCGACTTCGACTGCACGTGAACCCTAGTTGTGTTTCCTTTCCTTCCTAATACGTTTCTGGTGAATGTGGGGCCTTAAAAGGCCACAGCAGATACCGTTCCCCATTCATTTGTAAGGGAAACAGTCCTCTGTCTCTAATGAATTCAATGTGGACGTCTCCTGTAAAAGAAAGAAGGTGACAATTCAACGTTTCATCGACTTCGAGATCATTAGAGATGGGGCATTAACTCAGAAGGAGCTACCAATGCATTCATTTGTCGCGAGTTAGCCAAACCACGGAAATCTTTAAATCACTGTGACTGGACGGTAATTTTTAGACCTTTCTCCTCGGATTCACCCTATCATCTCCTCTCGAAAATTTTAAGTTTATTTCGACCAAATGTCGGTCTTTCGGAGCCATAAGCGTCAATTGAACGCATGATCCTTAATGTATATCTTGATCTCAGTTCTGCCGTAAAGACGTGTGCATCTCAACTCATTTCGTAGCGAAAGAAGACCTCTTTTTCTCGCTTGTATCTTATCTTTTAAATGACTAGGTATTTAAGTTATTAGTTAGCACACTGGACTCGCATTCGGGAGGACGACGGTTCAATCCCGTCTCCGGCCATCCTGATTTAGGTTTTCCGTGATTTCCCTAAATCGTTTCAGGCAAATGCCGGGATGGTTCCTTTGAAAGGGCACGGCCGATTTCCTTCCCAATCCTTCCCTAACCCGAGCTTGCGCTCCGTCTCTAATGACCTCGTTGTCGACGGGACGTTAAACGCTAACTACCACCACCACCACCATTTAAGTTATTTTGAAAGCCCTTCGTAATAGTTGCAAAGTTGTGATGTCTTTAATGAAATATTCTGCACAATTCACGCATTGGAACACGGATCAGTCTAAAAGAAATGTGTAGTTAGTTGCTGGTGAATCTCTTGAGCTGTGTAATCGTGGTCCATGAACTATAAACGCTCAGATCTGTTAAGGATAAACACATACGGGGTACCTAAGGTTCCATGTACGTGTGGTATTGGAACTACAAAGAGATGCGTGAATACACGTCTGAAGGAACACGAAAGTATTTGTCTACTAGGAAAAATGGAATAATCGTCCGTAGCAGAGCATGCTCTTCAGTCAGGAAACCGTGAAGTGAAGTTTTCCAGAATCAAAATTTTACCTCCAGTGACGAACTATTATCCGCGGCTATACAGGGTATCCCAGGAGAAATGGTCAATATTCACGGATATGAGAAGAACGATCATTCGGAGCAAGGTACCCTAGTAAAGATGGGCTCTAAAATTTATACCTTAACAGCTATGCCCACGTTTTCATCTTTCTTATTGTGGAACAAATCTCTTCCACTGCAACCTCCTTGCTTTCCGTATTTTGAGAGGTGACAGTATGGACCAAAACAAGATCAAAACTTCCAATGAACATACGCCCTAAGGAGCATACCTTAAAAGCTCTGAGCACTTGCTCATCTTCGCTACTGTAAACACATCTCATCTACAGAACAAGTGGGCATGGCTCTTAAGCTGACATTTTAAAGCCTATGTTTCTAGACTTTTTTGCTTGAATGATAGTTCGTGTCATATCCCTGAATACTGACCAACCCTCCTGGAACACCCTTTATAGAAAATCCATCGAAATGTGTGATCATGGGGACAATTTAAACATAAAGGAAGAAGCCATGAAACTGAACAATATATGGACAGTAACTGTACAGAATCAAGGCCGAGCGGTTCTAGGCGCTTCAGTCTGGAACAGCGCGATCGCTACGGTCGCAGGTTCGAATCCTGCCTCGGGCATGGATGTGTGTGATGTCTTTAGGTTAGTTAGGTTTAAGTAGTTCTAAGTTGTAGGGGACTGACGACCTCAGATGTTAAGTCCCATAGTGCTCAGAGCCATTTTTTTGTACAGAATCGATAGATATGCTTCACCTTCCACAGGCGACAGTTCCGTAGTTAGGATTTGTCTCTGATAAGAATTATTTCAGCCTATAACGCCAATTTCTGCGGCATTTCTGTCACTCTCTGACGACTGAACCGTCAGTCTGCAAGACACAGTGGAGCCAAGAGCATCTCCGAAGATGTCCGACGCAGCTCTAGACGCAACGCTGTAACGAAAAAGTTTTTTGGACCACGACCATATAACCCGGAAGATTCACCAGAAACTGAGGAGACCTGTCGCGAAAGCCTTCAGTGTATGAAACGTGGAGTTGTCAGAAAAGCGAGGGCGCGTTCGCAGTTAAAAATACTGGCGGTGGAAGCGGCGCGGATGCAAAACACCTCTGCTGGCACGCTGCCGCCGAATTCAGTGGCGTTCATTCAGGCGCCGCCCTGAAATACAGCGCGCCGGAGCCCAATTCCAGGTCACAAATTTTTCGGACAGAATGCCGAAGTGGGACACGGCAGTACAGGAAGCGCGTGGCGCGCCTGCCTAATGCCGGAGATCAACGCACGAGGCGCGGTCCCCCACCCTCGCGTCGTCACTCCTTCCTGGCCGCTCGGGGGTTGATGTCATTCACCTGGTGAATAATGTATGTCACGTATCGTAACCTTCTAAAGACTGTATTATTTATTTCATATTTATTATTTGAGTAATGCTGGATGCGCCGCGATGATACAGACTGTTGATAAAAGAAGGCTGGCTAGACAAAGAGCTGGCAGTCATTGGGATGCGGGCCGGGCCCGCGCCGGCGAGAGCGCCAGGAATTCCGAGTGAGCAGTGACCAGCGACCAGCAACCTGTGGGTGGGTGTTTATGGCGCAACCGGTCGCCCGCCGAATACAAACGACGCTTGTCACTTTGGCAATAAGATTACTTTCCTGATACTCGGATTTCCAAACGGCTACTCCGCCGTTCGCCTCATTGTTTTCGGCGCGGGTAACTTCCTCGGGCAGCGTACCTGGCGCCCCTTGGCGCCCTCCGTCGTCTTCCCATTGCGGAACCGTGCGAGGACTGACACGCAGGACTCGGGCCTCGGAGAAACAGCGGCGTTATCTCTGTGTGAAACATTTCTCTCACTGGCTGAACAGGAAGGAGCGTCCACTTTTTACTTTCATGAACGGCTTCTCTTGTAACCCGCTCAGGCGAAGAGTGTATGTGGAAGGACAACGGTGCATTTTCGGACTAATCGAGGTGCAGGATGCACAGAGCGTATCTACTCCTTTCTGTTTCATTTTTCCGGGGAAAGGAAATATGTAAAATGATCTTATGTATTAATTGTAAACGTATTTTATATGGGAAATCGAGCCAATTTTGAAACTCTTTTGGTAGGCAGAATACATCGCTTTATGCTGTTCAGAGAGCCAGAAACAATTTAGAGTGTGCTCTTGGTAACTGTGGTAGGAATACTACTGTTAGTATTGTGTATTAGTGAATTACTTAACACTCTTAGTTGCAACATTGGACTTTTTGCAAAAAATGGCTCTGAGCGCTATGGGACTTAACATCTGAGGTCATCAGTCCCCTAGAACTTAGAACTACTTAAACCTAACTAACCTAAGGACATCACACACATCCATGCCCGAGGCAGAATTCGAACCTGCGACCGTAGCGGTCGCGCGCTTTCAGACTGTAGCGCATAGAACCGCTCGGCCACTCCGGCCGGCGGACTTTTTGCAGAATGCGCTGTTGTCTATAAGCAATTGTTAACAGACAAAAATTGTTGTCCAGTGTCTAGTATCATTGCAAAAATATCAGTCCTGTCCAAATAGCTACTAAAGAGAAACGTAATAGTGTACACTCCGCGAAATGTAAAAATGAAAGAGCCTATGCTTACACAATTTATGATCCTCAACTGAACTAATTCGCAGGAAGAAAGATTAGGGTTTAATGTCCAATAGACATCATTTAAATGATACAAACTCCTGGGGAAAGCAGTGCGTAGGTAAATTAAATGAAACAGTGTATAGACAAAACTGTAGGTTAAGCAAATTTCCATGTTCTCTACATCGTTTTTCATATCAGGAATACGACTTTGGAACAAATTTCTTCGAGAAATTAAATTCCTTCGAAACTTCAAAAGACAGTTAATACCACACCTTCTATTACGAGTGCAACAGCCATTTCTCTGCAGCTCACTCTCGTCAACCCCCCTCCCCCCACCATAACCACTTTTCCCTCTCTAACTTTAGCAGAGTTCTGTGCTTTCCTAATAGCCACTGTCACTATTATTTCAATCTTCCCCCCTTTCCTTATCCATTCCGTTCTGTAATATTACATATGTATACAGATTTGCTAAACTAATCTATATCATTCTTAATGCCCTTTCCTGCTATTACCATTACTGTTATTAGGGTCATTTATTATTATTATTATTATTATTATTATTAAGTATCGGTTATTATTATCATTATATTATTATTATTATTATTATTATTATTATTATTATTCCTGTGAATGTTCTTGTAATATCTTGAGTATGTGTTGTTCCTGGTCAGATGTAAGAGAGGACCTTAAGGCTCTAATCTGGTCAGCCTAAATAAGCAATAAGTAAATAAATAACAATAAATATCAATTCAGCTTCTGGTTTAAAGATACTATTGCAATATGGGTTTAAGGAAATCTAACAATTAGAAACAAATATTACAATTTTAGAAAAATTTAGGTTCGAATTCTGAATTCATAAAGGTGTAGCAGACAAAGTCAGAGTCAAAAGCCAAGGTAATGTACCGTACGTTTCACAGGGCACCGATGCGAGCACAAGCAGTCCAACTCGGGCATAAGGATCGGAGCGTTGTCAACAACAGCTTGTATTGTATTGTATTGTACTGTGTGTTAACCGGGGGCCTAGAAACAACGGACAGGCTCCGCCCCAGCCGCAGCCGCAGTGGTCCACAACCCCACGACGACTACCGCAGTCCACGTCACCCCTCCGCCGTCCCACACCGAACCACTCTTTCAGCGTTATCAACAACAGCTTACTACACCTATACCCACACACAGCTCTCTGGTATTTATCTGCAAATAACTACGCTGTAAAGTCTGCCGTGTTTCAAACAGCTCCATCACACTACTCGGTCAGGAAATGAAACGTAAAAAAGTTTGTCAATATCAATGAAATTCTCCAACAGCCGTGTAATTAAGATGTTATTTTATTTTATTTTGACGACAACCACTTTCAGAATTCCACTATGCTATCTTCA
This sequence comes from Schistocerca americana, assembly GCF_021461395.2. Classification (NCBI taxonomy): domain Eukaryota; kingdom Metazoa; phylum Arthropoda; class Insecta; order Orthoptera; family Acrididae; genus Schistocerca; species Schistocerca americana. The sequence continues at coordinate 584,273,974 of NC_060130.1, read as the reverse complement.
GGCCCCATATGCATCTCTGGAAATAAACAATAATGCCATACAGTGCCATATGTCCATGGATTTCGTGAATTCAAACAGTTTCACATGTGCTTCATTCGAAGACTTGGTAGCAACTGAGCACGCCTGTAGTCTACAGGTGTGCTTATATTGAGAGATGTATATGGGGCCTGAAGATGGCATAGTGGAATCCCGAAACTCGTTGTCGTCAAAATAAAATAAAAAACATCTTAGTTACACGGCTGTTGGAGAATCTCACTGATATTGACAATTACTGAACCAGCTGATCTCCCCTGTCCAAGATCGACCAACAGAGAGTAAAAAAGTTTAGTTGCAGACCAGGGAGTGAGCACATCTGAGACGATAGCCGGTAAACCTCCGTGTGGGCTCCAATCTCATTAATTTTATTTTCATCGTAATTTTGTAAGATGTGCGTAGGAGGAAGCAATACATTTGCTGACTTTTCTAGGAACTACGTTCTCGGAACTTTAACAATAAACTGCACTTCGATGCAGAATGCCACTCTTGCAGCGTCTGCCACTGGGCCGGCCGCTGTGGCCGAGCGGTTCTAGGCGCTTCAGTCCGGAACCCTGCTGCTGCTACGGTCGCAGGTTCGAATCCTGCGTCGGGCATGGACGTGTGTGATGTCCTTAGGTTAGTTAGGTTTAAGTAGTTGTAAGTCTAGGGGACTGATGACCTCAGATGTGAAGTCCCTTAGTGCTTAGAGCCAGAGCCGTCTGCCACTGGAGTTGCTTGATCATCTCCGTGATGCTTTCGTGCTCACTAAATGAACCTATTACGAAATGTATTTCTCCTCTTTTGACCGTCTCTATTTCCTTTATCAATCCTATCTTTTACGGATCCCATACTGACAAGCAGCATACAAGTATTGGTCGAACGAAGTGAAACGCCCCAGAGATGCAGCACTTAGTCGAAGTGTAGCAGCCCTACAAGATATTTGTTAGCAATCCCATGACTACAAGTAGAGATGGGCTGCATTTTTTGTTTTGCAGCTCCTTTAGCGGCATGTTACGGTACTACAGCGCGGGAATTTCAGTGTGTACAAAACTCAGTTACGCAACTACTTTTTCACGATGGTAATTAAAAGTTTATAACTATCCCTCGTAAGTCGCCATCCATAGCTCCGGCCGACGCATTTCAGCTGTGGCTTCGGCCAGTACACGCTGCAGCGGGCACCGGGGCCTTCCCGCGACGCCTGCGCGGCCGGAATGCGGGCAAGAAACGCCGCCTTATGGACCGGAACCGTGATCTGCGGCCTGCCTTACAAGAATTAGCGCCCGCGCCCACAGCGCCGGCACAAAATGTCGCACACACCGCTGCACACTCGCCTCTGCGGAATCGTGTAGCGGCGAGTCCCCGCCGAGTAAATGTAGTCTTTATGCATCAATTCGAACGATTTTTGTTAACCTTCCGAGTCGCGCGAACACCTGGTTCCAGTCCACGTCACAAAAAGAATACGCGAAGACTCCTCTGTTTCCGCCTACAGTTCCATCTGTGAACTTTTTGCTCGTAGCACCTAGCGAACACAACAATTGCTATATTCCTCATGCGGCCATGGTCTTAGAAAAGAAGTGCGCAGGCCACAGCCTATAAAAATCCCGTTATATACCAGGTGCCTAAATCGAATTACCAGACTAACGACGTTCCCAAGTTCAGATCAGAGTTGTATTCACCAAATGTACTTGGCGTGAAACGTCAATATGTAGCTGGACGAGAGCCCCCTATCATCTAAACCAGCTGTTGTTATCAGGTGACTTGCTCGCACATCGCAAGGTGTACGGCCCCGTCACAGTACCAGATAGGTTTAGGCAACAGCTAAACATAAATACTTGCCAATATAGATTAGTAACAACTTACAATAAATTACATGCCTCGGGCATGGATGTGTGTGCTGTCCTTAGGTTAGGTTTCAGTAGTTCTAAGTCTAGGGGACTGATGATCTCAGACGTTAGTGTTCACTTGGGAACTATTTGAGTGCTGTAAAACGAAGCATAACATAAATACAGGCACACAGTTAGATCCCGTGTTCCTTGATTTCCGGATGGCATTCGACACAGTTCCGCACTGTCACCTAGTTAACAATATACGAGCGTATGGAATATCATATCATTTGATTCAAGAGCTTCCAGAAAACAGAACATGGCATGTCATTTTGAATGGAGAGAAATCTTCAGACGTAAGGCATTTTTGTGCGTGCCCCAGGGAAGTGTTATAGGACCATTACTTTTCACATTCTACATGAATTACCTAGAAGATAACGTCTGAAGTTCCATGAAGCTTTTCGAGGATAACGCTGCTGTATACAGAGAAGTCGCGACGCTCTAAAATTGTAGAGAAAGGTAGGAAGACCTGCAGAGAATCGACTCTTGGTGCAGGGAATGGCAACAGACCTTCAACATAACAAATGTTATTGCGGACACTTAAAGAGAGAGACTCTTTATTGTATGATTAAAGTATTGCAGAACAGTTGCTGGAGTGAGTTACTTCCATGATATATCTAGCAGTATGCGTACGGAGCTGTTTGAAGTGGAACGACAACATAAAGTTAATCGCGAGTAAGGTAGATAAAAGACTGAGATTCATTCGAAGAATCCCCAGGAAACGCAGTCTACCGAAAACGGAAGTAGCTTACAAAATACTAATTAGCCAAAACTTGAATATTCTTTGTCAACATGGGATCCGTACCAGGTACGACTGATAAATGAAATAGAGGAGGTCAAAAGAAGAGCAGCACGTTTCTTTCAGGTTCATTTAGCAAGCGCGAAGGCGTGACGGATATACTTAACCAACTCAAGCGGCAGACCCTGCAAGAGGGGCGTCCTGCATCATTCTGTGGTTTACTGTTAAAGTTCAGATAACGTATTTACTGTAAAAGTCAAAAAACATATTGCTTTCTACTACGTGTATATCGCGAAAGGACGATGACGATGCAATTAGAGAGATTCGAGCCCCCGCGGAGGCTTATCAGCAATCGTTCTTCCCCATAACCGTACGGGACTGGAACAGGAAAATGGAAAAGTGACACTGGTAAACGAAGTCCCTCCGCCACACATCGTAAGGTAGCTCGTGGAGTATAGACATAGTTGTAGAATCCGTATTGTGTGCGCCGCGTACGGCGTCTGACCATAAATACACTATGTAATAAAAAGTATCCGGACACCTGCTGAAAATGACTTATAAGTTTCTGGCGCCCTCCATCGGTAATGCTGGAATTCAATATGGTTCTGGCCCACCCTTAGCCTTTATGACAGCTTCCACTCTCTCAGGCATACGTTCAATCAAGTGCTGGAAGGTTTCTTGAGAAATGGCATCCCATTCTTTACGGAGTGCTGCACTGAGGAGAGGTATCGATGTCGGTCGGTGAGGCCTGGCACGAAGTCGGCGTTCCAAAACATCCCAAAGGTGTTCTATATGATTCAGGTCAAGATTTTTTGCAGGTCAGTCCATTACAGGGATGTTATTGTCTTGTAATCACTCCGCCACAGGCCGTGCATTATGAACAGGTGCTCGATCGTGTTGAAAGATGCAATCGCCATCCCCGAATTGCTCTTCAACAGTGGGAAGCAAGAATATGCTGAAAACATCAATGTAGACTTGTGCTGTGATCGTCCACGCAAAACAACAAGGGGTGCAAGCCCCCTCCATGAAAAACACGACCACACCATAACACCACCGCCTCCGAATTTTACTGTTGTCACTACACACGCTGGCAGATGACGTTCACCGGGCATTCGCCATAGCCACACTCTGCCATTGGGTCGCCACGTTGAGTACCTTAATTCCTCACTCCACACAACGTTTCTCCACTGTTCAGTCGGCCAATGTTTACACTCCTTACACCAAGCCAGGCGTAGTTTGCCATTTACCGGCGTGATGTGTGGCTTATGAGCAGTCGCTCGACCGTGAAATCCAAGTTTTTTCACATCCCGCCTAACTGTCATAGTACCTGCAGTGGCTCCTGATGCAGTTGGAAATCCGTGTGTGATGGTCTGGATAGATGTCTGCCTATTACACATTACGTTCCTCTTCGACTGTCGGCGGCCTCTGTTAGTCAACAGACGAGGTCGGCCTGTACACGTTTGTGCTGTACGTGTCCCTTCACGTTTCCACTTCACTATAACATCGGGAACAGTGGACCTAGGAATGTTTAGGAGTGTGAAAATCAGAGGGTACTTTCGGTACCACTAACATTTCCATCTTTTCCTGTTTCGTTTGCAGAGTTGTAAAACTACCATAGGCAACCGTCGAATATCGTAAGTAAGCGTTGACTGCGGTAGTTTTTTAGTACCTTTAGTACGTTAAGATCGAAACCGCATTATCTGTATGTTAGGTGTGTTGCATACCTATCGGGCGTTAGCTTATTTCAATGGCTTTGTTTGTGTAAACGATCAGGTCTTACTAGATCCCCCTAGAAACCAGAAGCGATGGACTGTCTAGACTCTGACGGAGGATATGTAAAGGGCCACGTAAGCTACGGAACATTTTTGTTCTACATAGTTATCTTCCTGTCTGTTACTTAAATATAAACAGTATTCGTAGCAAAATTGAAATTATCAATTTTAATTCAGGTTTCGTTCGAAAATTGTTGATTTGTATCGTGAAGCAGAGCGATGTCGTAGTAAGAATAAAAAAATACGGTTTTATCTTATATCACTATGAAACGTAGTTTCATCAAAAAAGATAAAATTAAAAAAAAAGCAAAACAAAAATATATGAAACATCGCTCCAGTACTTTATCGAGCTTGTGTAAAACAAGTCTCTGTTATTCACAAACAACGTTCGCATCAGTAATAACAGCAAACTCTTGCCTTTGATCATTATGGAGAACGTTCTATTGAGTACAAAATAACAACAATAATTACACAGATTTTTTTATTTTTGTGCATGTAAACTGTACTTGCATCAAAAGAAATTGTTTTGTTAACATAAAAGCGCGTAAGTTACATGAGCAGCTAACTTTTATCACTTATAAAATGTAATCTGTATTTTGTGAGGCTATGAAATACACAATGGACTTACGCTGAACGATGAGCGGTTCGAATTATGTGCAAAACAAACAAACAAACAAAACGAAGCGAAGTCGTGACTCTCAGTTCCCCGCAACACATTCATTTATTCTTATTTCCCTGCACCTACCAATGCTACCAATACTATCAGTATTCACTGCGCCATTTATGTACTGTAGGTTACCAAACCTAGCGAAACGAAGTTTTGATAGAGCGCAATTCTATTCATTTGTGATCAGTACGTGGGAACAGGCTTTGCGTCTTACATTCGCCGCTAGCGGGCATAGAGCGAAAGTTATAAAGGAGTACAGAAAGAGTCGGTGTGGTGAAAGGAAGCCCATAGCAAGCGAAGCGACAATTAGGGTGGTGCTGGCCGGCGATTCTGCCCCGGTCCGAGGCCCGGGGCGCTGGGTATCGCGGGGCTGATAACTCCGGCGGCGTCATTGTGACACGTGTGCCGACTGCTATTATTCGATTCGAGCGGCGGGCAGCGTCCGCCTCCGCGTGCGAGCCTGGAATTGCGGATCGCCGGCCGCCAGCGAGCTTCAGTCACGGCCGTTGCCCCGCCCATTCACCTCTCCATGACATGCGTTCTTCTCCCGTGCCACGAAAAAGCCACTCCACTGCTACTTAAAGCGTCGCCCACGGCCTTTTTGGTATGGTTCCTGCCTATAGCTCTCAACTCAAATCCTTTCCGTATTACTCCCCCCTCCCCGTCTCTCTCTCTCTCTCTCTCTCTCTCTCTCTCTCTCTCTCTCTCTCTCTCTCTCGCTCGCTCTCTTTATCTATCTGTCTATCTATCTATCCATCCATCTATCTACCTGCCTTGCCTACCGTAATTAGTGTTGGGCTCTACCAAAATACCGGTTCTGTGGTTTTGGTACAATACATGTATGATGTAGTAAATGGTAGGGTTAACGGTAGTACCGGTAGCATTGGTGCGGAAAGAAACATAAATGAATATCTGAGAGAGAAATTGGGAGCCGATGACTTGTCTTTGGTTGTATGTTTTTTTTTTTTTTTTTGTTTTGCACTTAATTAGAAACTCACATCGTTCAGTGTTAATCCACTACGTATTTTATATCCTTACAATATAAACGGAAGCTCGTCAAAACACTGAAGCGATTTTTTTATAGTGCTATATGATAAAATTTTACTAGTTTTGTTTTTACTACAACATCCCTCTGTTTCACATCACAAGCCAATTCGTAAAGTAAGGTCCGATCGCTCGCAAAATGGAAACCATTGTGAAAATCAAAAATGTTTTATTTGCAATAGATAGCTACACCTTCCAGCTACTTCCGTAAATAGTCGCCGCTCCGATTTGGACATTTGTCGTACCGTTGTACCAGCTTTCCAATATCCTCGTCATAGAAGGAAGCCACCTGTGCTTCCTGCCAATTCTCTGTGCTGGTCTACAGCTCGTTGTCTGTGCCAGAGCGTGTCTTCATAGCTAGCGCTTCATGTGAGCAGAGATGGAAGTAAGGGAGAGTCTATTACGGGCTTTATTGTGGGTTATCAAACACTTTCCATCGAAAACGCTGCAGTAGCATCTTCATTGCCCCTTCAGAGTGCGGCCAAGAATTGTCATGCAGAAGGAAGCGTATGACATTTATGTTAGGTGGACTGGAGGACATCAGGCGAAATATCACACCAGGCTCACATACTGGCGGGAGACACTATTGTTCTTAGCATCTTTACGTGCTCACTGCGTGCACAGAACTGAAAAGAGCCATCGACGGACATACTAGAGACACTGCCCAACACATGTGTGCAAAGATTCATCGGATTTTCAGTCTTGTTTCCATTTCACACCCAATTGGAGGTGGATAACTACGTGGAATAAAACTGTTCCATAGGTTACGCGGTCCTTTATATATCCTCACTCAGTTTCTAGACAGTTAATCGCTTCCAAGTTTTAGAGGAATCAAGTAAGACACTGATCGTATACATAAAGAAAGCGATCATTATCAGGTAACGCCGATAGGTATGCAACACACCTAACATAAATGTAATGCTGGTATCATCTTAACTGACTAAGTCTACTAGAAAACCTACAGTAGTCCTCACTTACTTATAACGGTCAACCGTAGCCTAAAGTAGTTTTACAACTTTGACTGTGACGCATACGCAACTTTACTCTCATTCCTTTTGTTTGGCTTCTTCAACAGCTACAAAGGACAGGACAGCTAAAGGCTAAAACACCTGGAAGAGAGATAAGGCGATTTCTATATGGAAACGATATTGGGACATCTCTTAACTTTATTGAAGCTTCCATCCAATACGGCAGAGATTCTTACGAACTCTGTATACAAGGGGTAGTCATAATGTTTTAATTATCACCTCTATAAAATCAAATTCTGTTGATATTTAGTTTGTCTGCATTTCTGACACATACTGAACCACCTGCGCCACAGTACGGTAGCACGCCGGAAGTGGTCTACGCCATTTTGCTCTAGCGGTGGGCTACAATGTATATCACCACTACAGGCAAACAATATGTTAATTACGTAACTATCTTCTCGAAGTGATAATTAAAAGCAGTGTTTTATATGATTATTCGTGACGTACAACGCTCGGCAGCACCGGCGAAAAGCGAGAGAACGAAATCTAGTTCTTACTCTTGTCTGTATGACGTAGTAGAAGATTGCATCGGGAAGAGAGAAACTGATGTTAATTGTCATTTCCTTACTGCATTTGGGCGGACCTCGGAAGCCCCAACGGCCGGCCGATGTGGCCGAGCGGTTCTAGGCGCTTCAGTCTGGAACCGCGCGACCGCTACGGTCGCAGGCTCGAATCCTGCCTCGGGCATGGATGTGTGTGATGTCCTTAGGTTAGTTAGGTTTAAGTAGTTCTAAGTCTAGGGGACTGATGACCTCAGATGTTAAGTCCCATAGTGCTCAGAGCCATTTGAACCATTGTTGAAGGCCCAACGGTACCGACCGCCCGCCGTGTCACCCTCAGACGATAGGCGTTACTTAACGCGAATACGGAGGGGCATGTGGTCAGCACACCACTCTCCTGGTCGTTGACAGCTTTCGTGACAGGTGCCGCTTCTTCTAAATGAAGTAGCACCACAGGGGCTGAGTGAGCCCTGCTTGCCAACAGTGCTCGGCAGATCCGAACGGTCACCCATCCAAGTGATAGAAAAGCCCGACAGCGCTTAACTTCGGTGATCTGACGGGAATCGGTGTTACCACTGCGGCATGATCGTTGGCTGTGTCATTTTCCCAGAAGCGTGGTTAAACGACTCCGGCTCAGTATTAAAAGATCCTTGTCAAGAAGTAATATTTTTACCATAAGATCAAACTGATGTGGTAATACGTTTACAGAGCTCTTAAGACGGAACATCGGAACCTTACTACCATTATTTTCAAGTAGCAATCCCATAGTCCATAGCTCAGTATTTTTAATACCTATACCCATGCTACTGGCGGAAACGATTCATGTCAACGCATTAGATCATACTACTTTCTTTAACTCGTCAGCGATCAGTTTTTCCTTCATAGGCCATCTTTTTCTTCGTAGAAACATAGGGATTTTGTTCAGTGATCTGAAAGCCAGTTCGGCACAAAAGGGCATGTTTGACGTGAGTGATGTTATGACAAGTTGTTCTGAGTATATTACAGCAGAAACTTTTGAGTGTCTGTTTTTAAATAACTCTCCAATGAAAGACTCGCCACTACTTTCTGAGATGTGGTTAGTACAATAATATTAGATACAAACAGCAGTTTGTGTTTGTTGGTTACGGCAACAGTTTGATGGAAATACAATGAAATCATAAGCACGCTGATGCAGCGGATGGAAGTTGTTGTTTTCCTGTTCCGGCAAGCAGTGACTGTGCATTGTCTGCACTCCGCCTGCCGCTCACAAAAACAGCCGACCCTTGGTTTTGTCGCTCCGTGGCAGCACCTTCCTACGGAACACTCGTAATCCTTCCCAAGTGCTGTCTTACGCATCTGCGACAAAGATCGTTTAACTAATCCAATTTATATACATGATCAGTTATTACGAACACTTGCAACACAAATAATAACAAAACTAGACAGCCTTGCTACTCCAGTGGTCTCTTGTACGTATAGGTCCACAGCCGCTGTGAATCACGTGAGGGAAGCCATTTTCCTGCATAGGCTTCTTTATTTTGAAACAACCACTTTACTTCATCATTAAACGATTACCAAATTCGCCACTTTAGGCATTATCAAGCAACAACACTGTAAAGAAATTTTTAATACATGTATTCCACATTTACGCGCGGAGGAAACAACATGTGATATTTTTTGTATGATGTAGTTTCATAATGGCCAAGGGGGCGAAATTAGCTAATTGCTAAATAATGAATGAAGTGGTTTGACTTACCTTAAGATTTCTGTATACAGGGTGTTACAAAAAGGTACGGCCAAACTTTCAGGAAACATTTCTCACGCACAAATAAAGAAAAGATGTTATGTGGACATGTGTCCGGAAACGCTTAATTTCCATGTTAGAGCTCATTTTACTTTCGTCAATATGTTCTTCCACCTACGCTCAATGGAGCACGTTATCATGATTTAATATGGGATACTCTACCCGTGCTGCTAGAACATGTGCCTTTACAAGTACGACACAACATGTGGTTCATGCATGATGGAGCTCCTGCACATCTCAGTCGAAGTGTTCACACGCTTCTCAACAACAGATTCGGTGACCGATGGACTGGTAGAGGCGGACCAATTCCATGGCCTCCACGCTCTCCTGACCTCAACACTCTTGACTTTCATTTATGGGGGCATTTGAAATCTCTTGTCTACGCAACCCCGGTACCAGTGCTCGTGTTGCGGACGGCTGTGATACAATACGCCATTCTCCAGGGCTGTATCGGCGCATCAGGGATTCCATGCGACAGAGGGTGGATGCATGTATCCTCGCTAACGGAGGACATTTTGAACATTTCCTGTAACAAAGTGTTTGAAGTCACGCTGGCACGTTATGTTGCTGTGTGTTTCCATTCCATGATTAATGTGATTTGAAGAGAAAAAAAAATGGCTCTGAGCACTATGGGACTTAACATCTATGGTCATCAGTCCCCTAGAACTTAGAACTACTTAAACCTAACAAACATAAGGACATCACACACAACCATGCCCGAGGCAGGATTCGAACCTGCGACCGTAGCAGTCGCGCGGCTCCGGACTGAGCGCCTAGAACCGCTAGACCACCGCGGCCGGCGATTTGAAGAGAACTAATAAAATGAACTCTAATATGGAAAGCACGCGTTTCCGGACACATGTCTACATAACATATTTTCTTTCTTTGTGTGTGAGGAATGTTTCCTGAAAGTTTGGCCGTACCTTTTTGTAACATCCTGTACTGGCAGTGAGATAAACGCCAAGCTTTTAACATATAGAAAGCTCTAAGTAGTCTCATATCATCTTCCTTTATAATCAAAGTATACGCACATGCAACGAATGCTCAGGCGTGCCACTAAACTGTCAGTTTTGTTGACGGAGGAGAATCTGCTATGTCAGTGTGAGTGCAGAACAGTGTTTAGAAGAGAATGCAGTACCAAACGTACCCTTGATAAATTCTAAGCGATTACTGGTTATCGCAGTATACAATAAGGTGCAAAACTTAAGGATGGAAGTAACTTCCGCGTGATATGTCACTGCCAAGTAACGTAACTCGATGAGACTTGGACCATACTTAGAAATAACCGCTATACTACAGTAAAAAATGTAACTGAAACAAGTACACAGTGAGACGAACAGGAATGATACATTCATGCAAAGACAGTGATTGCACTGAAGTCACCGATATTTATGATGGTCCCTTGTACAGAGGGGTCCAAAAAAATGTCTCCAGTGTTTAAAAGTCCATAAATGGCAAACTAATTGACGGGGTTGTCTCATCTTTGGTAGTGTAATAGTTTGTAGTTCCGACAATCGCCACACTAGCGTTGTATTGCATTGTTTTGTTTCGTCAGATGACAGTCGCCAGATAATCAGTGTTTTGTTCTTAGTTGCACCTAGTTACTCGAGAAAAACATGGCTGGCGCAAGGCTTACATTCGATGAGAGGAAGTCAGTTTTGAAGTGGTTTTTTTAGTACGAAAACATGAATGAGGTTCAACGGCAATGGCGAAATGAGTATCAATCAGAGCCACCGACACGTTTAACGATTCGTCGCATTCGAGACAAATTTGAAGCCAAAGGCTGTGTTAAAGATGTACACAAACTACGATCTGAACGACCTGTAACAGTAACAAGCCCAGATAACTCCCGTCGTGTGTTACAACAATTCAGTCGCTCACCACGGAAGTCTGTGAGACAGTGTGCCCGTAAAACTGGAGTGAGTCGCTCAAGTGTTCGGCGAATTTTGCAGACAGCAAAGTGGAAGTGCTACATCCCACGATTGCTACACGCAGATCGTAAAATGGAGTACTGCGAGTGGGTTACTAATATGGTGCGCAACGATGAAGAGTTTGCAGAGATGATTGTGTGGTCTGATGAGGCACAGTTAAAACTCAGTGGAACAGTAAATCGCCACAATTGCACCTACTGGGCCATTGAAAATCCGAACGTCCATGTATATAAAGCGTGAATTTGCCAGGAGTAAATGTGTGGTGTGGGTTGTCTTACCGGGGCTTGATTGGGCCATTCTTCTTTGACGGCACAGTTACCGGTGAGGTGTACCTTCAGAATCTTCAGACATCCATTTTACCTGCCATCCGAGACTTGTATGGAGACGGAAGAGTTTACTTTCAACAAGATGGTGCCCCAGCCTACTACCAAAATCGTGTTATGGCGTATCTCGACGAAAATCTACGAGGAAGATGGACAAATGGCTCTGAGCACTATGCGACTTAACTGCTGAGGTCATCAGTCGCCTAGAACTTAGAACTAATTAAACCTAACTAACCTAAGGACATCACACACATCCATGCCCGAGGCAGGATTCGAACCTGCGACCGTAGCAGTCGCGCGGTTCCGGAAGATGGACAGGCCGCAGAGGTGCTGTGGAGTATCCACCACGTTCCCCAGACCTAACTCCTCTGGACTTTTACCTGTGGGGAACACTAAAGGACGTCGTTTATCGACAAAAGCCACGCACATTGGATGAACTTCGAGAATCCATCGTACATTCTTGTGCAAATATCCAACTGAACACGTTGCACTCAGTAGTTCGTGCTGCAGTTCGGCGGCATCGTTTGTGTGTAAATGTTAATGGTGACCATTTCGAACACCTACAGTGATATATTTAAGTTGGGCTTTAAGCTACCCTTTCACCAAAAATGAGACAACTCCGTCAATTAGTTTGTAAGTTATGGACTTTTAATCAGTGGATACATTTTTTGGACTCCTCTATACTTTAGAAAAGGCAGGACAAGATTCTTAATAGATTGTATGATCACCACGGACGGCAGTGCATGCTCTGCAACGTGCTTCCACGCTGGCCACAAGGTTGGTAACGAGTTCTTGTGGTACGACATCCCATCCTTCCACCAACGCGGCTGACAACTGCTGGACGGTCGTTTGTGGATGTGAAAGTGCTGCAGTACGCCTCCACAAAGCATCCCGTACATGCTCGACGGAAATTGGCAGGCCAGTCTATTCGTCGAATATTCCCTCCTTCCGAGAGCTCCTCCAGCTGCGCAGTTCGATGTGGTCGCGTATCGTCCTTCATACAAATGAAATTTGTGGTAAGTTCCTATGGGACCAAACTGCTGAGGTCTTCGGTCCCTAGGCTTACACACTACTTAATCTAACTGAAACTAACTTATGCTAAGGACAACACACACACCCATGCCCGAGGGAGGACTCGAACCTCCGACGGGGGGAGCCGCGCGGACCGTAGCAAGGCGCCTCAGACCGCGGCTGCCCAGCGCGTCCATAAAAATGAAGTTAGGGCCGAATTCACCCCTGAAAAGACGCACTTATTGAAGGATTACAGTGTCATAATAACCTTGACCGGTGAGTATACCACTTCCAAAGAATTAATGGTCAGTATGGCTACGCAACATTATGTCTCACCACACCACAACACCTGTGCTATTATGACAACAATATTCGACTATTCTGGGCGTCCTCTCACATGGCGAGAGGTGGGAATACGTCATCCACAAAGGAACATTGTCGAATAGGATCGTTTTGGTGGTCCAGATTTTATCGTGTGCTGAGGGATAATGTTGCATGGACATAATGATCTCCAAATCTTATAACACTTTATTTTCACCAGTCACCGTTATGGTGACACTGTACCCCTTCGTAATACGTTTCTTTTAAGAGGTGCATTAGGCTCTGATTTCATTTTTATGGATGACTGCGCGATCGCATGAAACAACAAACAACGCAGGTGGAGGAGTTCTTGGAACTAGAGAATATTTTGGAAACGGACTAGGTTGCCTGTTCCCCCGACGTAAATCCCAAATAGCACACACCAACACCACTGACCTGTTATCATTCCCCTTGGTGGAGCAATGGAACGCCCTACCGCAAGAACTCCCTACCAACCGTGTTGTTAGCACGGGATCACGTTGCGGAGTATCCAGTGCCATTCATGGGGATCACATAGCCAATTAAGAACCATGTCCCGCCTTTTGTAATGTCCAGGGATCATAAATTGTAGTGAGTTCATTGTCTTTGAATAAAAGTGTCATTTCCGTTCGTTCACTGCGTTTTTTTTTCCTTTTGTACTATACTGTAGCAGTTCTTTCTATGTGCGATCGAAGTTCCATCGAGCTATATTACATGGCAGTGAAACATCACGTGAAAGTTACTAGAGCAGGAGAGCTTGTGTGAAGTTTGGAAGGTAGGGGACGAGATACTGGCGGAATTAAAGCTGTGAGGACGGGGCGTGAGTCGTGCTTGGGTAGCTCAGTCGGTAGAGCACTTGCCCGCGAAAGGCAAAGGTCCCGAGTTCGAGTCTCGGTCCGGCACATAGTTTTAATCTGCCAGGAAGTTTCATCACGTGAAAGTTACTTTCGTCCTTAAGTTTTACATCCCAGTGTTGTTCAAGAAAACAGAAGCTTTGTAATGTTGATCGCCGATTATGATGAGGCTGCTTTCAGAAACTGGTATCCCAATAAAGTAACTATCATATACAGAAACCGTTAAACAAAGCAAAAAAAGAATCCGCTCTTGGGTCTTTGATTAGCAACTATCTTAAAATAAAGATTTACTGTGTAACGCTCATAAGTAGCCTAGAATCCGAAGTGTCGTTGGAGCACTCCGTTTGAAAAAATCACTCTAATTCAGTCACTGAAAAATAAGTTTTCACGGCCATCCAGTGTAGTGTATGTCTGAAAGACCTCGCGGGAAGGCAGAAAACGGTGTCATCATCACCATGATAATTCTAAAGCTTTTTACTAAGGTGACTGCTTTTAAGACAATCCTGAGAGGCATCATAGACGCCTGCTCGACATTCTGCGATGGACGTTTATTTGAGAGGAGAGGAGTTCAAACCCCTTTTCGGCCGTCCAAATTTAGGTTTCCTTTGGTTTTCCTAAACGATAGCTTTTTCTAACTGACCTGTGCTTTGCCCCTAATTATCTCGATGTCGTGGCGTTTCTAAGGTCTAACCTGCCACCGTACCTTTCTCTTTCTCAAACGAATGGAGTCAAGTCAGAGACTTTTACCGAGCACTGCTTTACGATGGGATCAGATAATACAAAATGGTACGTCGATCAAAATATTTCTCCTTAATTAAGATTTATTTCTGAGTAACGCCTGCTTCCATTTATGTCATTTCTTTTGGTTAACACTTCCGGCCTAAGAGGTCCTCATGATGTATAAAATTATTCTCTGACGTTTCTTCGCCGTCGGCGGGAGACGAAACGTCAGGGCATAAATTTATGTATCACTAAGACATCTCAGCCTGGAATTATCATGCTAGTCAAAATGAACTGTGGGCATGGTATTTTACAATTTTTGAGGTAAGATTTCTCCACAGTATTTAGGCAAAAGAAAATTAAAAAACAGATTGAAATTCATATTTGATTTCTATGTCTCACTTAGCTCATTGGAAGATGTTCTTTCAGGATCTGAGTATTCGTTTCACTTGCTAGGTGCCCCTCAGACACAGAAATGAAAAACTATTTATTCTGCCGGTGGTAATATTGACCGAGCAATCTGAGCTGTTGTGGTACTCAGTGATCCGTATTATAATTACATGAAAATATGACATTCGATGTAAACATTCCACTGGAGCTTGCTAGTTTCGGTCTTGCTCTATAGAAGCGTAAGTTGAGCCTCAGAAGCAAATTGGCGGTACTTTGTGATGAATACACTACTCGAGTTACCTGACGTGAGTAGATAACTTTGTGTCTGTGTGTCTTGTAGACTGATGGCTGTCCTTTGTTGGCAGTGGCGACGCAGATGAGCTTGAGTAGCAGCTCGGCGTACAAGGGGCTGGACCGAGCCTTCTGCGTACGGATGAAGTCCACGCTAACGAAGCGGGGCTGCCACTTCAAGTCTTCGGGATACCGGGTGAGTACACTCCAGCAGACCTTGCAGTCAAGTTCCTATATGCGTAAATAAATTACTTTCTAAGTTTCGTAAATCGTGACTCTCCAATGAAACTGATGTCGTCAAAATGGTAAACTATGTAGCTACGGTCCGAGAAATGGTTTCACACTTTTGGCCGGAGAATCACTATTACATAGTAGATAATTGATTTCATTAACTGCTATATCACACGGCTACTGTGGATTGGGAGCAGTGCGTTGTTAAGGAACATCAGTCCTTAACTGTCTTCGATGCATTAAACGGTTGTACTGTTCTTCCTGCTAGAAGTAAATTAAGTTTTCGTGACTGCATCGCAAAATGTCCTGTTATCCACTACCTCCTCATCAGCGCTATTTAATTTTCACGCTCCATAACTGTTTTTGTGATTTATTCGATCACACTTAGAACGATTGAAACAATTTACCCTTCCCCTTTTTCCCAGTACTCAGACTGTACTTTCAAATGGTCTTGGGCACAAAACCTACAAATCAGTGTATATCTCCTCCGTCCCAGATTGGATTTTGTCAGGTAAAGACTTACTTACCTTGACAAGAAACTTCATCACTCTTTTTTGTTCAATTAATAGAAAATGAAAAATAAGATTTACATATTTTCGATCATTATGTGTTCCAAAAATCATATTCTATAATATATATATTTCGTATTTATTAGTTCTAAGGCACTTTGAAAGTAAAATTATCTTCTCTGTTTTAAAGTTGTGTATCCTATTTACGCTTCTCCTGAGAATTTGTGGTCTGCTTTTATCAGCAGCTAGTGCCAACTTTCTAGAATATTATCTATTAATTCGGATATTTACTCCAACTCTACTTTCTATTGCAAAATGGTGGCCTTATTTCGATAACTTGTTTATTACTATACTCACTTCATGAAATTCTATTGCTACGATAATCATCGTTTTCGTTTTCTTTGATTGCTTAATGTATTTATTAAATAGGAGAACTATAAACCATCTTTCATGATAATTCTTTTTTAGGGTGCGCTTAGCTTCGTCAGTTTTCCATTTTTTTACGGTTTTTCGGTATCTCAATAATACTTTACATAAGTAGCCTATTTTTGTATCTAAGCCACGCTTATCCCAGCATTTCAAGTATTTAATTTCTGCATAAATTGTTGTAAGCAGTCCCTGCAACCGAAAGTTCCTAAATTTACGATGAAGCGTTCTCGGGTTATCAACCGACTCAAGGCCTCGTTCTGGGGCAACGTTTTGACAAGTTTTCTACTGGTCAAATTCAGGAAAAGATGCCTGCATTCCTATATAGTCCCTAAATTGTCTCCTCACTTTCGTCGGTTTGCCAGATTTAGTTCCCAAGAAACTAAGTTGGTGTTCATATTTTACCGTCTTAACTGTTTCTTATTCTCCGTTAAGACGCCACAATTAACAACCTACCTTCACACAATAAGGTGAAAAATGTTTAAAATATGTCAGATCAGTAAGGTGGGAAATAAATGAATAGAATACGCACTGATCTGTACCTAAATAAAATTTCTGATAGTGCCACGAAAGGAACGGTGAATGGTGACTTAACTGGAAACACAGAGCTTGTTCTAATATTTCAACCGAAAAGAGATTTATGAGATATCTCAGGAAAGTAATAATAATATACATTCTTTCAGGTAGTGAATATGAGTTGCTCCTTTAGTTGTAAGGTAGTTTTCCTGTAAAAGCTTTAATGTTGCTTACCCAGAGGTTCACGAGTGGAGAAAGATTTTGACCGTCACAGTAGTACCACATTCCACATCTTTATTCAGAGACGAATATATTGCCTCCCTCCTTTCTTCTCTCTCTCACAACACTGCAACACATTTTCGTTTGTAATTACTTGTATCAGCCTTATTATCTGGAAATACTCGTTGTTTGCTGCTTCAGTTTTTCGAACCGTCACTTGGATGTCGTCGCCTTTCCTTGTTCTAGGGCGAGGGTCGCCCCCTCTGTACACAGCGCGTTTATTTTACAGTGCAACAAATTATCACCTGCAATCTGTGGAAAGAATCCGCACGTTTTCGCGGCCGTCACAGTAATCGCAATGGCAGTAAAAATAATAATTGCAACGGAGTTAGTCGTTCGCTTCCCCCAAGCAGGCTCTCCCCTCATCCGCGCCGGTCAAATGAGAAGATTATTAAAGGCCATCCTGCGATATGAACCCCGCCGGCAAATTATCTTCTGCTGTACATTGCCGAGATAGCTTCCGGGATAACGAAGTAAGTGGAACAAACGGCCTCATATAAACCTTAGCGCCAACGATAAAACTGTAATTGCTCAAGTAAGGCTGTTGTATTTAATAAGCTATTTGTAAACGTCATACTTTAACTGTCGTGAACAGTACATAAATATCTGAAGCACCTTAAGACGGTATTCTGCTTTCTTTGGCACAGATAGACTGTCATCCTCGGTGGGTAAGAACTTAACCGCTGCTCAAAAATTATTTTCGTTGGTACGACTTCACGGAACATTGCAGAGTCTGAGAGAGTGAAGCGGTCCAATGTTCTCACATTCGTGAAGAAAAAGGGCTATAGTTCCCACTCAGCCATACTGAGTTAGGCTTCCGACGGATCCTCTACATCACTTGAGGTTAATCTACATCTACATCTACATGGATACTCTGCAAATCACATTTAAGGGCCTGGCAGAGGGTTCATCGAATTCACAATTCTTTTTTTACTCCAATCTCGTATAGCGTGCGGGAAGAATGAACACCTATATCTTTCCGTACGAGCTCTGATTTCCCTTATTTTATCTTGCTGATCGTTCCTCCCTACGTAAGTCGGTGTCGACAAAATATTTTCGCATTCGGAGGAGAAAGTTGGTGACTGGAATTTCGTGAGAAGATTCCGTCGCAACGAAAAACGTCTTTCTTTTAATGATGTCCATCCCAAATCCCGTATCATTTCTGTGACACTCTCTCCCATATTTCGCGATAATACCAAATGTGGTGCCTTTCTTTGAACGTTTTCGATGTACTCAGTCAGTCCTATCTGGTAAGGATCCCACACCGCGCAACAGTATTCTAAAAGTTGACGGACAAGCGTAGTGTAGCCAGTCTCCTTAGTAGGTCTGTTACATTTCCTAAGTGTCGTGCCAATAAAACGCAGTCTTTGGTTAGCCTTCCCCACAACATTTTCTGTGTGTTCCTTCCAATTTAAATTGTTCGTAATTGTAATATCTAGGTATTTAGTTGAATTTACGGCTTTTAGATTAGACTGATTTATCGTGAAACCGAAGTTCAACGCGTTCCTTTTAGCACTCATGTGGATGACCTCACACTTTTCGTTATTTAAGGTCAACTGCCACTTTTCGCACCATTCCGATATTTCTTCTAAATCGTTTTGCAGTTTGTTTTGGTCTTCTGATGACTTTATTAGTCGATAAACGACAGCGTCATCTGCAAACAACCGAAGACGGTTGCTCAGATTGTCTCCCAAATCGTTAATACAGATAAGGAACAGCAAAGGGCCTATGACACTACCTTGGGGAACACCAGTAATCACTTCTGTTTTACTCGATGACTATCCTAATACTAAGACAATTATCCTCCCTTCTCCTTCACGTACCTCGTCAAACCTTCATAGCTTTCTGTGGCATCTGAGCTGTTTAAAAAAACTCCGTAAATAAAATAACCAGCAGGATTGAAAGAAACATTGGCCGATATCCGTTATTTCATTCTGTGATATACAACCTACGAGCGGCGATCAGTAAGTAACGCAACACACTTTTTCCTGAAAGCAGATTGGTTTCATTCAAAATTCCAATACACAGTAATATTTCCCACTCTTCTGGCTTTAAAACCGTACTTTTTACCATAATCCCCGTTCAATGCGATGGCCTCACGCCACCTTACTGGCAGGGCCTGTATGCCCCCGTGGTACCACTCTACCGGTCGACGTCGGAGCCGAGGTCTAGGTGCATCAATGTCCTCCCCATCATCCACGTACTGCTTCCCGAGGAGTGCTTCCATCACTGGGCTAAACAGATGGACGTCGGAAGGTGCGACATCCGGGCTGTAGGGAGGATGACGAAGAACAGTTCGACGAATTTTTGTGCGCTCCTCTGGTGCGCAGACTTGTGTGAGTCCTTGCGCTGTCATGGAGAAGGAGAAGTTTGTTTGCATTTATGTGGTGACAAACACGTTGAAGTTGTTTCTTCAGTTTTCTGAGGGTAACATAATACATTTCAGAGTTTATCGTTGCACCATGAGGAGAACACCCCTTCAGAGTCACAGAAGACCGTCGCTAAGACTTTTCCGGCTAAGGGTGCGGCTTCTAACGTTTTCTTCGGATTAGAGATGGTGTGACGCCACTCCGTGGATTGCCGTTATGTTTTCGGATCGAAGTGACGAATCTATGTTTCGTCGCCTGTGACGATTTTCGACAAAATTTTGTCACGATAAGCCTCGTAACAAGCAAGCGTTAGGCACAGATGGTCCTTCGTTGCTTTTTGTGGCCGTGTGTTAGGCGGTGAGGAACCCAGCGAGCACATATCTTTCGGTACCCCGTCTGGTGGACGAGTGTGTCAACAGTAGCTACAGTGACGTCCAATTGAGCAGCTAAGTGTTTGTGATCCACTGATGAACTCGAATGAAAGGGTCCGCACGTTCCAACACTAGGAATCACAGCTGCGTGCGGCCGATCGGCACGTTGGATATGCGACAGGTTTGAGCGATCTCGTTGCGATGCTGACAGACGCCTCACCCGATGAGTCACCGTGCTTTTGTTCACTGCCAGGTCTCCGTAGACATTCTCCAAGAGCTTATGAATATCTGCGATGCTCCGATTTTCCGAGAAAAAAAAAAACCTCAGTCAACAGACGCCGTTTTGATGGCTATGTATATCACCGCCACCTTTCGAAACTTCATGAAACTATAGGACTGAAGCAGGAATATTCCACGCTGAGTAACTGGCTGAGAAAAAATGTGTTGCATTACCTACTGAACACCCCTCGTATTTTTATCGTTATATGAGCCACAAATAAAAATAGCAAGTAATATCTATGTTGCGGAAAGAACTTACATATCATTACACAAGTTTCGGAGTGCAAATAACCTTGCATTTTCAGACGAGCGTGGAAGCTTCAGGAACTCTTGCTATACGATACATTGTCACCACGTGCTAAGAAACTGCTTATCTGGAGCTTGTACAGTATCAGTGCAATCAGTGTGTACTAGTCTGTAATTTTATAGGTAAACATATCACTAAGCTGTGCTGCTACATTCGCAGGTATGTTCTACTATTTGTTTAGAAACGTAGCATACGATTACGTAGCAGTCATTAGGCGATCTAGTTTGAGAGTTAATCATAGATCAACATTTAGAATGAGATCTTTGTAAATAAGAGCAGTTTCGTGAAAATAATAAAATCAATAAAATTATCTCTATTGTGTATTGTGTATTACACAATTTTAACTTAATGACGATGGCAGTGGAACAATATAAATTTGTAAGCGTACTGACAGTCGTTCATTCGACACATCATCCGTGGATAGAGTAAGAAGTCACAGTAATGCGGTATATGCTCTGTGATACTTACGGTACAACCGTTTACCGGGGTGAAAATATACACCATCTGATTAACAGTATCCGGACACCTATTAGTGGACCTTATCAGGAGCTTCAAAGATAACGTTTCACCAAAGATACACACTTGGATAGTTAGATCGAAACAAATGTTATTTGTGTATTCGAAAGTTTTCGACCAAATTTGCATTCATGCAATAATTATTTCATTAGATGATTTCTAGTTTACAAGATATACCACTTAATTCATTTTTATTTAAACTGGTCGTAATAAATCCCAGGATGACTAGCTTTCCTGAGTGTTCCTATTCTCCCATAAATGCCATAGCGAATGGATCTCATAAATGTCAAGAAGGATAAAGAAAAAGTAATAACGGATAAATGCGATAAAAACCAAGCTCCCGAGAAGAAATCACGAACAGCACAAATACGACCAAAAAGGTATAGGACGATTCATAAATACAGAGACCGGCATCCATTGATTCAATAAGGAAAAAAGAATATCAACCTAAGATTGTTTCAAAGTCGGGAATCTGGACAGGTCGGTCCATTTCGGGAATATTACTGTCCACGAACCATTTCTTCGCAGATGCTGCTTTAGAACAGGGCGCGTTGTCATTCTCATACACTCAATAATCGTCTCCAAAGTGTTCCTCCACTGCACGCAGGACACAGGGGAGTGAAATTTGTTCACATCCTTCCACATTTACAGTTTCCTTAAGCGCAATAAGGGAACCACACTCAAATACGAAAAACATCCCCATATTGTTAACACTACCTCTTCCGTACTTCACTGATGACACTATACATCATGGCAGGTAACGTTCTCCAGACATTAACCAAACCCAAATCCTTGCATCGGACAGACACAGAGTATAGCGTAATTCATCAATCCCATTCGCTCGTTTCCAGTCACCCATTGTCCAATGGCGTCGCTATTTACACCACCTCTCAAGCTCTTTATAGATGATTAAAATAATATTTGGCTTACGAGGAGCCGCTCGACCATTATACCCCATTCTTTTTAACTCCATATGCACAGTCACTGTGCTAGCTGGAGCTCACGAGCCATTTGTTCCACTGATTTTACGCAATTTCTTACAACCGCCCTCCGCAATGCTCAACGGTCCTTGTTGGTCGCTACATGAAGTCTGCCCGGTCTTGGTTTAGCTTTGGTGGTTCCTTCGCGTTTCCACTTCACAGTCACATCACCATCAGTCGACTCGGGCTGCTGTAGATGGGTTGCAATGTCACTGACGGATTTGTTACTCCGTTGACATCCACTAGTGTGATCTTCTTACCCATCCATTCTGCTGTTACTGCTTCTCTACTGACAACATAATACTCCTCACCACCTTTTTCACTGGGCTGGTCCGCGTCTTGTGACTCTAGTGGTCAATTCCACGTTATTTAGGGGTATCCAGATACTTTTGATCAGTTGATGTAGTTTACGAACACTCGCTGTCACCGGTATTATCACAAAAACCTTCTGTAAGAATGAACGAATCTTAGGGCTTAACGTCCAGCCCACCTCGCGGTTATCAGTGAATCGACATCCATTTCAATTGCAATCGAAAGCATCATTATGCTAAACAAGTTTGAGAAGATTACCACGTATTTTTCCTCTATGATATCGTAAAATGGACTTCTTTGGCAACTACTCTATTATAATTTGAAGCTTTGTAGCACCTTTTTAGCTAGAAATTTCTGTTACATGTTTTCCGCATGAGAATGATCGTTGTAATTGATTTAGATCTTCAGCAGAAGACAAGGAAACCACCAAATCATTTAACATCAGATATTCCATCAAAATTTCATTGTTCTGTCACAACACATCTTCCAACAAACGTATAAGCAATAACTGTATAGGAAAACCGATGTATAAGTCGATAATGGTACTGCGTCGTGAAGCAATAACAGGGGCATAATTACACAGGTCTAGAGTTGCAGATTCTCGCAAGATGCAACCGAGTTTTCGTGAAATTATTGGTTCAATCTGTGCGTAGTCTGCTTTGAATTAATGCAACAGAAGCTTCCGAAGGCGCACTGGATTCGTAGAAGATGCAAGCAGCAACCCTTGCGCGGTGCCCGTTTCAATTAGGCGATACGCCCACTGATAAGAGACCGGGTGGTCCTCGTCTAACATACTGCTTTGCTTCGCGTCCAAGGGGTGCATAAGTAATGCGTCTCTGGGGTAAGACTTTATCGTGCCGTCAGATATGGCCCGTAGTACCGACTGCGCTTAAGATATTATTGTAATTAGCTGGAGCGCCTTGTAATGTGTGGCTGGTTGGTGCACGGAGAATCTCTGCAGACTCGCGGTCGTAACTAGGCAAACGTGCTCGTAAATGCCGGTTAAGTGAATAAATTCGTCTTCGCTCTCGTGTTTCCCGAGACAGAGCAGGCAATTCTGTTGAATTTCCCGATGAGAATGACTACTGGTGTCTCATATTACACAACAGATTACGCTTAACAAAGCTGCATATCATTTACGGACGACTGAGTTAACGTCGGAAAAGCTTTATGGCTATTATTTCATAGTATTAAGTGAACAACCGGTCTATGGCTGCCAATAGATTTTCCTGAGTTCAAACGATACCATAACACTGATGGATGTCGTACAGATGGATTCAGCAGCCTTCTGGCTTTCCACATTTGAAGTAATCCACGTGTAAACAAATTACTCACAGTAATAGTATAGGGGTAAATTCTAATAAATCGTACTCAGAAACGACTTTCTCTCTCCACGTGATGCTCCATAATAATGTGGATAAGAAATTTCGATGTGTTGAGGGCCCAGAATCCTATTATCGTCACCATTAATATCATCACCCTCGTCGAAAGAGAGCTGTCTCCACATAGTTGTCATATTTATGCGCTATTTGGCCGACATGAGCAAGGCAACAGAAATTGCTCACAATTGAGTACTTCAGCGTGTCACTTTCAGATTAAACAATTACTGAATTGCCGAGACAGTTATAAATTTATTAACAAGGCCGCAAACGTAAGGTGTAACAAAAGAATAACGAAAAAGAAGGAATACATTGAACGTACAGAACTTAGCCAAGGAAGGTTGTGATTTCAGGCGTTCAGAACAATCTTATGTACGATATTTAACCAGGAAATTAGGACAATCTCTCTACCGTGGCACATGCACACCGAGATCACCTGACAGTATCTGAAGTAATATGTAAGAGCCATAATAATCATCGGGGATGTAGCGAAATTATTTGATCAATCCAGTTTGCAGACAATGATGTCAGTTACAGAAACTGGCATATCATCGAGCGCCAATTCAGGACCTACATAACTCTGAGAATTGTGCTTGGGTATATGGTGGTACCTATATTGACCCCGAATTTGGAACTTCTACAATCGATTATGTGCTGGCTTAAGACTGCTTTTTTCTTGCCAAGAGCGGGACCGCACGCTATTTAATATGCGCAAATAATGCATCCTCACGGATATCACACCCTTTGCTAAGTCTCAGTTTGGAATGTGATGGAAGCACATAAAAAATTATCTTTCCCAATATAAAATTTTCTTTGTTTCCTCAAATACGGTATAAATTAGTTCTTGAAGATTAGCAGCATATACAAATTGCCGTGAAAACTTTCTAAATTTCCAGTGTTGCGGTTTCCCAGTTTGGCCATTGTACAATACTGTGTGTAACGTGTAGTACAACGTGTTTGAAAGTATCTGATCCTATGTGTGAGTGGCCCAGACAGATAGAGCCTTCTCAACAAGGCGGTGGGATCTCTGCGAGGAGCAGGAGTGTTCCTAGTCGAGAAGGCAACGGCCCGGTTGCTCCGTCAGATATCTTCATTAGATGACGCTCAATGGGCAGTAAAGCGCGCCGATTGAGACAAACACGGGCAATTAGTGGTTTACGGCTCTCGCAGCTTGATGGGGGAGTTGCATGTGACGCTGCGGGGCAATCATTTGCCTTGTTCTCATTGGCCGCAGGTCCCGATTCCTCAAGCCGTGTTGCACACCAGTAACACTTGTTCCTCAAACTGAACCTTTCTCATAAATTTTTATAGCATTTCTATTTAATCCCATTGGACTAAATTTTCCTGTTTTATCTATATAAACGAATTTGCACTTTTCATATTCTGCCTACGTAAACGCACGCGGTAGATGGAAAAGTAATCCCTCATACGAAACATATTTCGTTGTTATCCTTTAGAAGAACAGGTTGCATTTCTATGATGAGAACTGATCTGTGTGTCTTCTGTCTCCTTAAATCATAAAACACTAGTACCGCAAACTCCTTGTAGTTAGATTGTTGCTAATTACATTTTCATATTTAATGTACCAAAGTAACAAATAGCCTTCTAATGTACCGCTATCGAATGTATATTAATAATGAAGTAAAACTAAGAGAATCATTGACAATAGATCTGTGTTATGCGTCAAAACTCAGGACTTTAAACAAGCTAAGTGGAGCTTCATGTTTCAAGTGTGGAGTAGAAGATGATGATGCTACGAGGTGTCATTATGTGCTGTTCCAATTCATACCACGATATCGATTGTTGTGCCTTCCATGGAATTGTTGTTCTTCACCAGTATTTATTCATCCAATTAGGATTATCTTAAACTTAATATCAGCTCTTCTGCAGGAACATTGTTATGCTATTGCTCGCGAGTATTGAGTTTATATACTTAAGCACTGTACAGAGAGGTGTGCACTATTCAGCAGGCTTGCTGCAGAACTGAAAAACTGGAACGATAAATCCCAAGTCTTCCATTACAAGTTTATGCGTTTCCTTGTGGCACATTCCTGCTATTCCGTACAAGAGTTTTTCGCAAAAAGTGAGAATATTTCTCTGTAACGCGTTATTTGTTTGTATACTCTCTCTTTTTAGCGTGTCTTATCAATTTTTTAAAGATTCTTACGTTTATAAATTTTCTAATCATCATTTCGTGAATTACCAACAAATAGTGTCGGTTTGCATGGTCACATAGCACGTGATACTTAAATTAAAATTTTAAAAAATGCTATTTGTTATAAAAGGTAAATGAAAATTTTGACCACAAACGTACTTGTAAAATGTACCCCAAAGTCATGTGCCTGCATGTAAAAGATACATCCTTACATTATCGGATGGTTCATTTGAAAAGGAGAATTTCCTAGTACCATACGTAAATTAAAAACTCGGCCCAGGTTTCTACCTTCATTGATGTACAAGATATAGTCTTGTGAAATCGTATGAGCCATTTGACATACCCTACAGTTAAAACACGAAAGCATGCAGAATATGGACCATATTGCGAAGGCTTCTACAGTCGTTATCAATCTGAATAAAATCTTTTTGTCACTGTGAAACTAAAACCAATACTAATACCTTTCCGACCGTTTTTGCAACGGTCCTCTTCAGAGCGATTAAACTGCTAGTCTCTGGGGATGGCTTTACTTACATACCGTCCTATTCCGGTAGTTACGTGTTCACCAGCCAGCAGCTCCCGAAGACTCGGATACACCAACATAAAAAAACTGCACAAGAATACCACCCTGTGTCACCGACGTCTTGCGGCAGGAAAACGCTGCCCTTCGGTAAAAGCTGCGAATTCGATGTCGACTATCATTCACCTGTTAAATTAGCAGAGGCAAATAGCCTTAAGTATAGCCACCTCTCTATGGACATCTTAACTCTGAAAAGTGTAATGACGTTCGGGAAACTGACGTTGGTTGCCACATGACAATTGAAAAAGCGCGGTATAAAAGGAAGACTTTCACCAGAAACAAGCTGTTTAGTCGCCCTGAAGAATACCACTCCAAAAACGGTCGAAATGTCGGTTTTAGTAGAGTTACAATTACACAGTGACACGCGCTAATGCCCAAAGAATACAGCCATGTGTCATCGACGTCTTGCGGCAGGAAAACGCTGCACTTCAGTAAAAGCTGCGAATTCTATGTCGACTACCATTCACGTTTTAGAGTAGCAGAGGCAAACAGCCTTAAGTATAGCCACCTCTCTATGGACATCTTAACTCTGATAGGTGTAATGACGTTCGGGAAACTGACGTTGGTTGTCACATGACAACCGAAATAGCGCTGTATAAAGGGAAGCCTTTCACCAGAAACAAGCTGTTTAGTCGCCCTGAAGATGACCACTCCAAAAACGGTCGAAACGTCGGTTTTAGTAGAGGTTTCAATTACACAGTGACACGCACTAATGCCCAAAAGGATTTTATTCAGAGCGATAACATTTTCCACACATAGCTGCTGTATAGGACCTCCTCCTCCACCCTCTCAATCTTCAGCCACAAAATTACTTTCCAGGAGGAGCAGATACTCACCTGTTGGAGTGGAGATAACAGAGAGAATGGTGTTGTGGTGCGCAGGTGGTGCTGGTGCTGAGCCGGCTGCGGCCGCAGTACACGTTCTCGCACGCGCGCAAGTCGTCGCCGCCGCTGCTGGGCATGGTGGCCATCGCCATGGCGCTGCCGCCGCCCAGCGTCCACGAGATCCGCCTCGAGTCCGACATGTTCGTCACACGTATCAACTTCGACTTCCGGATAGCGCACTGCGAACCTAGGTAATGCTCCATGTCGCTCTTATTGTGACGTTTGTCACCAACTCTGTAATGACTCGGAACACGCACAGCAGGGACCATGACTACACTTACGGAAATGGGAAGTGTTACATGTTCATCACGTTTAAATTTTCATTCCATTCGGAACTGATGTCTACCATCGACATCATTACACGCACGAACACACTCTTGTATTCGTTGTAGCGTGGATGCAGACATTCTCCGAAAGTCATCTTGAAGAATTTCTTGCCATTCCTGAAACACGTGCAGTGTCATTTCATGAAGAGCGTTGGCAGGAGGCTGATATGAAAGTATACCTCTTCCCACTGCATTCTGTACATGTTCTACCTCTCACAAGTCAGGGGAATTGGCGGGCCACTCCATGATCCGTATATTCCTCAATCGGTTCGTGGTATTAACTACGGAGTGGGACCTTGCATTATCCTGCTGGAATTCCCGTATGGTACTTGGGTCACGAAGAATATGACAACATGATTCACCAGTGTTGTCGCATACTGAAGAGCTTTCAGTAATTACCAAACCAGTCCTGTTGTCTTATCCAATAGCTCCCCACATCACGATTCCAGAGGTTGGAGGGGAATGGGTCCCGAGAATTGCTGATGTCTGTGACCTTTCACCACGTCATCTACGAACACATTGGCGACGATCTGCTCGCCACAAACAGAAGCGAGATTAATACTTGAGCACAACAGAACGCCATTCAATGTTCCTATTGACTTTGGGTCTACACCATGGAAGTCTCTGTTCTTGGTTGTATGGTGTCAGCAGCAAACGACACATGGCAACTCAAAAGCTCAAACCAGTTTGTGACACTACTCCTGTAACCTCTGCCCGGATTTCAGCTGCTGTCATCCATCTTTTCGTCAGGGCCTGTCGAACAGTTCTATGATCGTCTTGAGGTGCAGTCCTCCTGGAAAGACCCGTGCCTATTTTTCTAGCCCCAGTGTTCTCGACAGTCCATTACGTCACTACTCCTTCCGCAGGCATTGCAGTATAGTTAAAAGTCAGTGTGACCTGTCTGTATGATGGTACCATATCTCTCATACCAGTGATTCGACTTCTCCTAAGGTCTGAAAGATGGCACTGACATACTGTGTTGCGATGACCATTAAAAACAGTTCAGTAACGTTAGACACTTCCAACAGCTATCATCTACTGACATCATTCTTCGTCCGCATGGGCTTTTTTCTGTACTGAAAATGTGCTCTCGTAAGGATGGAATTTTAATCAACTGTGTAACACTTCCCATTTCCGATTATTTATTTTTCAGTAACCAAATGTTTCAACAGATACCTCTTTAAAGCGAGATAGTACACTCTGCTGCGACCAGTATCTACAGTGCTGGGTAAATAGTTTGGATAGCCCTGTATGAACACCTCATGTTGGAGCTCGATTTCGGACTCATATGTAAATCACTGACTTTCTGTTTTACTCTCTTGAATTGGATGTCTACGGAGCCGTCAATATATACATGATCATTGGATTCTTGTGCTGGTATATCATCACGTAGTATCTTACAGGTGTCCTATCCGGACAAATTGGCGCTTCCCTCTTAGTGGGTACAGGCTGCTGTATGTATTGTACTGACAGCGTACAGAACATAGGAGAAAACTTAATATGATTAAATATGATTCTTTAAGAAAAGAACATCGAAGATTATTGTGCCCCGGGTACAAAGATCATAGCTATGACAGCGATTCGAAGCATCTTGCATCTAGAGAATTCAGTTTCAACGAAAGCAATAAGTTGTTAACTGTATAAACAAAAATTTCAAATTAGAACTGTTATTGCCAAATCTCTAGTAAAGCAGGCAGATACAAGAAAAAGAGACAACATAGTGCAAGTATCACAATCCCGACAGCAATAATCATGGATTCATGTTTTTGTGTTGTGCATAGCTTTAGACGTTTCCCACACCGTTTATGTTTACAGGATACAAGGGAAGTATAGACTTTCAGTCAGAAATGTTTTGTCCCCATTGTGAATCCTGATGGAAGTTCTGTAGTGGTATTTGCGAACATATTGTACACTACCTGATCACAAGTATCCCGAAAACGCTACCTAATGCGGAATTGACCACGAGATGTCACGAGAGGCGGACCCGCCAAAATAAAATATGGCGAGGAATATTGTGTTGTCAGTAGAAGAGCAGCTACAGCTGAATGCGCTGAAATATGAGGGATATTTCAACCCTTCTAAGGCTGCCCGAATCGACTGCTTGTCATGTGATGTGAAGTGAAAACGCCAAGGAACAACTACAGGTAAACCACGACCAGACAGACCTCACGTACTGACGGCAGGGACATTCAGCACTGTGGCGTGTGGTTGCAAAAACAAATCGCTTTAAATCACTGGAAGAAATCACTGGTGAGTTCCATACTAATGCCAGCAGTCCAGCTATCACAATGACTGGACGTAGGGAGTAAAGAATAATTGGGTACAATGGTCGAACAGCTTCTCATAAGCCACACATGCCGGCCGGTGTGGCCGTGCGGTTCTAAGCGCTTCAGTTTGGAACCGCGTGACCGCTACGGTCGCAGGTTCGAATCCTGCCTCAGGCATGGATGTGTGTGATGTCCTTAGGTTAGTTAGGTTTAAGTACTTCTAAGTTCTAGGGGACTGATGACCTCAGAAGTTAAGTTCCATAGTGCTCAGAGCCATTTGAACCATTTTTGAAGCCACACATTTCTGTAGTCACTGCTAAGGGACGCTTGTGGTGGTCTAAAGAGCGATGCCACTGGACAGTAGATGACTGGAATCGATTGATCTGGAGTGATGAAGCACGCTGTTCCTTTGGCAATACGATGGGAGAACTTGGTTTTGGTGAATGCTCGGAGAACGTTTCCTACCATCTCGTGTAGTGCCAACAACAAAGTACGGAGGACGTGGTGTTATGGTATTGGGATCTTCGTGGTTGTGGTGCGGTTCCCTTATGGTGCTAAAGAAAACGTTAAAGATAGAAGGAAATAAACACACATTACAGCACTGTGTACTGCGTACAGTAGAGGAACAGTTCGGATACCATGACGGATTGTCTCAGCATGACAATGCCGTCTGTCATAAAGCACCATCTGTGAGGCAATGGTTGTGGACAATAAATAACATTCCTGAAATAGACTGACCTGCCCCAGTTGCCAAGCTGAACTCAATGGGGTATCTTTGGGATGAGTTAGAACGTCGACTTGGCTCCAGACCCCGGCTTCTCTGGTTTCGGCTCTTGAGGAACATTGGGCTACCACTCCAGCACAGACATTTATATGCCTCAGTGAAAGGAGCCTCAGCTGAGATCAAGCCGTCAGAAATGCGGAGGGTGGACACACCCCATAGTAATGTTCACTGATAAGTGTCCAGATACTTTTGATCAGACAGTTTGTTGTGCTTAGTTAAAAAGTAGCGAATGTAGTTTGGATCGAAATGTAAGCCTAAATAAATTTGCATGCCTCTTGAGTGACCAACCAGATGTTCTATAACGAGAAATACTCTTCTATAATTATTGTGACATTATCTGACGGAGAGATAAACCTACAGATACTGCTGTGCTCAGAAAATCTCTATTATCTGTGTGGCAAAAGGTAATCCCTCATTGTACCACGTATTAAGATCTCCTTCCAATCCTTTCACTGACTCATTCTGAGAAGCTTTGCAGAAAGAGTAGAATAATCACTTTCTGTTGGAGAGCTGGGAAATAATTATGCCTTTATTATCTTTAAATTGCTCACCTATAGATAAATAACCATTATAGTCGTCGTGACAATTCTCGCTCTCCTTGCTGCGGCGTTAATCAAGCATAACCGGAAATGATCAGTTTTGTGTGTTGTTTCAGGGTATCAGAATTACTCGACTACACGGCCGACGAACTGACAGGCAAGAACCTCTACACATTGTGCCACGGGGAAGACGCCAACAAGCTGAGGAAATCCCACCTCGACTGTAAGTACACGCCTCTTAGTACTCTTTGACTGGGTCCGATTCCATAAGAATGTCAGTGAAAACCTATTTAAAAGAACAAGGCTGCACGAAACGAGCGAATTAAGTGTTTTAATGGTGTTTTTCTGTAGCATCTATTAACACACATTAGTAAATTCTAGTTTTACAAAGGCATAAAGTATCTTTTTGTTTATTTATGTAGAACGCCACGGTGTTCATGACTACTGCAGTCGAGTTTCTAATCGTACAGCATGTCACCTTCCTGCTTTCGAAATATGTAATACTTTATAAAGATTAAATCCCTCACTGAGTGAACCGCAGATAACCGAGTCCTAACATAAGATCTAACAATAATTGAGGTGACTGAGAAAAACCGCTCATAAGGGAGGACCTAGATGCCATTTAAGTAAATTTAGATTCTCCTGTCTGAGTGATCAAATTTCGCGACCATATTGTTATAATAATTAACAACTTTTTTGCTAACTGAAGGTATGCAATATGACCTGACAGAAACGCTATAGGAATAAGCCGTCAATACGGTATTGAGCATACTTACTCTTACCTTAAGCGATTTACGGAGAACTGCAGCTTCAAGTTGGGCTTTCTTTAGACACAGTTGCTTCTATGGAAGCGGTCGAAGCTAGCACCAGTGTTTTGTTGTACTCTGCTCGTATAATTCTGCTCAATGCGTCATCATTTCCTTCTCCACAGTGTAAAAATCATTCAAGGGATAACAGGTTCCATTCCTGATGGTCACGTAACACATACTCCGTTGAGAACTCTCACGTAATAGTGTACAAAAGGATTCGTCGGAGAATGAACCACGTGTACCGCTATTGCAATCTGTTCACTCATCATCCATTTGCTCTGGTCGAGGCCACAGAGGGAGCCGGTGAGTGCAACTAACTTGTGACGCGCGAAGCTGGACAGCGCATTAGAATTTACTGAACGGTGGCCTTAAAGACCACCCGCTGCGAGTGATTCTTCTTCATTCACACGAGAACATTCACTTTTTAATGCGGTCTGATTTCAGCAACCTAACTTCCTAACTACCACGCATTCGAACTTACCAGTGTTATTGACGCTCCCTCTTATGACTTGCGTGTCTTTGTTTATTGACAGTGCTTTTCAATGGAGGACACTTTCTTTATTGATGGTCGACTATAGCTCGCAAAAACAGAAAAGCACTTCAAAATTATTCAAGTTATTTTTTCTTGCCTTGTTGACCATTCTACTGTAAAAATTACTATTTCTGTGTGTACAAGGAAATTGTGCAGTGGACCACAAAACTTATATTTTAAAATACACTAAAGCACACTGTCCGTAACAAACTACACTCAATACTGAACCACTGTTATCCGACCCTCCAGAAATTTGTACCCTGCTTTATACGTTTTACTTTTCTAATAGGTCATTTACGTTGAGAACTCTGTCACAAAAGCACTCCAGTCTGTATGCAGACGTTTTCAATCATCAGTCACAAAAAATCAAATTTTCAGTTATTCCGCGGCACTTGCGAATAGTTTCTACAATCATATTTTTCTCTGGAGTTCGTAATAGTAAAATGAGCTGTGCTCCCTATGTCACTCGTTCTGAAATTTAGTATTATTCTTTATTTGCATTTCATCGATAACTTATAACCTGCTCTCATGCCACAGTCAGCTGTTACAGACATATGAAGCATCGCCAAGTTCGTTAGTTATCTCAAAAGACGAAAGATTCTCGCTTCAAAAATATCATTGCCCAGAATCGACACGAAAAGGTCTCAAGGGGTGGCGTAAAGGGCGTCACTGAAACCACCCCTTTCCTTGGGGCGTTGATTCCCACACATTTTCGCGGTCAAAAACGACAGTTCGCAGTGCGATGAGTAGAAGGACGACATTGTTAACAAATTTTGGCGCAGCTGACACCCCCAGACATTTCACCTCTTCTCCAAAGACACTTCGGGACTGTATCTCCATTGAACGTAATCGCAACCATGTGGACTGCACCGCGACCTCAGATTTTGCTCTTGTGCAAATGTTGCATCCATAATGGACCGTTCAAAACCATTCGACGAAATTTGAACGTGGTCTGAAGTAGCCAATGGTGCTTATGCAGCTTCATCTCTCTTGTTTCGCGTCGTCCTGTGGCCTGGCCATGGAAGGGTGCAACATTGACACAACACATGTATGAATAAATCGGCAAAGTGTCCCTTTAAGACCTTCCCCCCCCCCCCCCCTTTCCGTCCCCAGTTCGACAACAGCCAAGGTGGCACCCTCGCACCTCGCAACTTTATTGAGAAGTTTAAAATGCACCTGTACTGAGACATTCTGTGATGTAGTCCTAGGCGCCTGCTAGCAGTCATCTGGGATCGGAGGGGTGTCGAAGGGTTGTCTGCTTTCAGGAGCGTGGGACTATTACACAGATTGTCTTAATACAGCTACATTTTTAAAATTCTCTGTAAAGATGCGTGGGTGCCACTGTGCGTGTTGTCGAACTGGAGGGCCTTACAAGGTCCCTTTTATGTGTCAATATCATTTTCACCTTTTGAGAGGTTGCATTACAAATTTTCCAAAAGTACTGGGGTTGTTGTAACCCGCTGCGGAGCTGTTCGGCTTCATAGTAAATCTAATCCCGTATTTACTGCTAGAATGACTGTTTGGAGGAGATTACACATCGGTAGGCAACTGTATAAGTAGTTGGAAATGCCTCATTTTCGAATTACCGTGGTTTTGGCCTCGCATGATGATCTTCAATTTCTCTAGCTGAAATCCGGCTGTGAAGTAAGGCACTAATAATTAATGCCCTAATTCATGTCAGCTGAAGACAGTGTCATATTCTGTCAACAGGAAGACAGTTACCATCCCGAAAGGTAGACTGTGAAGTCTTTATTTACCGATACTCGACTGGTCACTAAATGACACAGCAAATCATGTCCTGGCCGTACAGTCTTGTAATATAACCA
Organism: Schistocerca americana; assembly: GCF_021461395.2. Classification (NCBI taxonomy): domain Eukaryota; kingdom Metazoa; phylum Arthropoda; class Insecta; order Orthoptera; family Acrididae; genus Schistocerca; species Schistocerca americana. The sequence continues at coordinate 584,239,508 of NC_060130.1, read as the reverse complement.
GCCAGTATCCAGTCAGGAGTATGTGTACAGTCAGAGTGAGTCTAACTGGAAGCAGAGGTCTTGAACAGCCATCCTCAAGCTCTATTGATCTCGTTTGCATCCCAATCACTTTCGAGCGTTGCTGCAATGCTATTAGAGACAGCTGACGTCGGTTAAAGAGTGGCCTAGAAGCTGATGTCTGCGCCGGCAGGGCTCAACTGATTGCCTGTATGATAATTAAGTATGGATATTATTATTTAAATAAATGCAGTGAAAACCATTTTTCTGTACGTAATTCAATGTTTTGCCTATCCACCAGCTTCCGCACTTGCACTCAACATCATTCTTGCTCCTTTCCAGGAATAGTATTCGAGATATTTCGATAGAACGGCACCGTTTGGAGACGGCTCTAATACAGAATGCGTCTTTCTGAAATAATAGACTACTTAGAGTTGCTCATTTCAGCTTAAACTTGGCGTCAAATGTGGAAAGATGTCCAATCACGCCGTAAGAGGTGGAGCAGCTTTAAGACATTGGTCATGTTCTCCGCTAAAGATGATTCACATTTAGGTTCTCGTGACGTCCTTAAAATCGCTTCAAGAGAATGCTGAGATGGTTCCTTGAACACGTTACGATCGGTTCATCTATCTGTTTCCCCCTGTCGTTAATGACCTAATTTCCGACCTCCCTTTTTCTCGCACATACCTGTAGAATTTACCACTTCAAGGGTGGTTAGAACCCCATTTACCGATAGCTGTAAAATTTTGTTACTTAGCTTCCCTGTACTTCAGAAACCACTATAGCAATTGACATGAAAATTTTACAGGACATTACACGCTGTATTCTATGTGTACTAAATTAAAATCATTTCATTTGAGCCAGTTGTACAGGAAATACAATTTTTTAAATATATGGTTAAAATTCTGTATAATTTTCCGTATTTGCTCCAAAATAATATTAATTATACTTAGCATTATGTTTTTGTTTTTGTTCAGTCGACTCATTGTATCTATGTTGCAACTCATTGAAAACTTGAATACTCTTCGCCACATGGTTCCTAAGATTTAGGGAATAATGCAGCTGAATACTGAATTTTCAGAAACAGTGTCTAAAGTTTTACATGACTTAAACTTTACTATTTTTTTCTCTCTCTCTCAGAGGCACTCTGTACCACACCTTGTACCATCCTGTTGATCATTTTCCATGGATTACATTCTTTTCTTCCTTCTGCGTTCATTACTGGCCATTTTTGCTGCATACTGTGGTTTACCGACGCAAACTGTTTCCATCCGTTGAAGCTCTATGATGCAGTTTGCTCCATGAATTCTCATACGCTATAGCACTTTCACTCTACCGATGTCGCCATCATTAAAAGCAATAACATCATCACAGACCCTCCCCTCCCCTTCAGTTTTAGTGTCTTCGTCCCAACAAAAACAGTTTTTGATATTCGAGTCTATATGAGATTGTTGAAAAACTCATTTGGATTCTGAGTCTGCCCATGTAAACACGTCAACGACTCAGGATGTGCCAGGTCTCTGTAAATGGGCTTTATGACCTTCAAGCTGCTTCCCACGTCGGAGGTTCGAGTCCTCCCTCGGGCATGGGTGTGTGTGTGTAGTCCACAGCATAAGTTAGTTTAAGTTAGATTAAGTAGTGTGTAGGCGTAGGGACCGGTGACCTCAGCAGTTTGGTCCCATAAGACCTTACCACAAATTTCCAATTTTTTTTGTGGCTTTCAAGACAGCTACTTGGATGAATCTTTCTCGCTCTGTGACGCTTTTGAGTATTGGATGTAGCGATACTTGGACTAGGATTCCCACCGAGGAGGGTTGATGTACTGATTTGCCATCTGTTGACAGTATTTTGTAGAAATGGCTAATAGGGTTTTTCTCATTCTGAACAAATCATCGGTATTATTGCTCCCATATCGGTGTTGTATTTCAAAAATAATTTTGCCTGCCAGGTTACCTCTTATGGGCTTACCAACAGAAAGCTTCCTCTTTCTTAAACTTACTTTTAGCTTCCTTAGCCTGCTGCCCATCCTCTTCTGAAAGCGATCCATACATACCTACTATATGGTAATCTTATCACCATAAAGCAAAGTTGTTATTACACTGTTGTATGCTTCTGAGTTCCCATCACCTGAGAACTTACAGTAACAGACACCTGTTTCATCCACGGGTGGACTGAAAATTTCAACAGCTACAGAGGCCTCCATTAAATCACTTGTTCCTTCATAGTTCCTATCACAGCTACGTCCTGTATGGTTCACTGGTTTGCATTTATAACAATGTTCTGTCAGACTCTGTCAATTATCTTCCTGGTACCCACACTGATCACCATAGAAACAGAATCCTTAGAACTTCCACATACAACATGGTTTTATATTGCGTAAATCCACTATATTCTTTTCAACAGTACTACCAATAGAAAACAATTATTTCGCCTTTGTAATACCGCAATCCACAGCCTTCTATACAGGGTGTTACAAAAAGGTACGGCCAAACTTTCAGGAAACATTCCTCGCACACAAAGAAAGAAAATATGTTATGTGGACATGTGTCCGGAAACGCTTACTTTCCATGTTAGAGCTCATTTTATTACTTCTCTTCAAATCACATTAATCATGGAATGGAAACACACAGCAACAGAACGTACCAGCGTGACTTCAAACACTTTGTTACAGGAAATGTTCAAAATGTCCTCCGTTAGCGAGGATGCATGCATCCACCCTCCGTCGCATGGCATCCCTGATGCGCTGATGCAGTCCTGGACAATGGCGTATTGTATCACAGCCGTCCACAATACGAACACCAAGAGTCTCTACATTTGGTACCGGGGTTGCGTAAACAAGAGCTTTCAAATGCCCCCATAAATGAAAGTCAAGAGAGTTGAGGTCAGGAAAGCGTGGAGGCCATGGAATTGGTCCGCCTCTACCAATCCATCCGTCACCGAATCTGTTGTTGAGAAGCGTACGAATACTTCGCCTGAAATGTGCAGGAGCTCCATCGTGCATGAACCACATGTTGTGTCTTACTTGTAAAGGCGCATGTTCTAGCAGCACAGGTAGAGTATCCCGTATGAAATCATGATAACGTGCTCCATCGAGCGTAGGTGGAAGAAACTAAAATGAGCTCTAACATGGAAATTAAGCGTTTCCGGACACATGTCCACATCTTTTCTTTATTTGTGTGTGAGGAATGTTTCCTGAAAGTTTGGCCGTACCTTTTTGTAACACCCTGTATAAAAAGTTACCGACGTTATTTGCTATTGAAGTAACGCGTGTAAAAATTTGCAGATGATACTTAAAAAAAATAAAATACTTCCCATGCGAGTTTGTGATTTATATGCCATTTTAGTAAGAAAATTAAAAATTTTATAATGGGTCAAAATCTGAAAATGTCAAAAATAAATCTATTCTAACTCACCTTAAATTAAAAAGAAGAGAGATATCTCCAAATAACTGATGAATATTCTAAGTCTTTTTACACTCGCTGCAATGTTGTTTCTTGCAATCAGTAGAGAGATTTTGGCGGCAAAATAATAGATCGCTGCTGCGTGCCGGCCGGAGCGGGTGGCGTGCAGCCGGTATGAATGGGTGTCCGCGCGGTGGCGCCGTAATGAGCGTGGTGCAGGTCGCGGCCCACCGCAGCCGCCATTCGCACTCGCAGCACGTGGACGTGGACGCCTCACGTCCAGACGCTCACGTAGCGCGCCGCTCACGACAAGCCGCTTTTTGTTCCCTCCGCCCGCCCGATTTCGCCCAAGTTCACGTCCGCGCCCTCGCGCCTGCCGCCTACCGCACGCCCCTAACCCTTCCGAATGCTTGTCACTCCCATCGTCGCCGCGTTGAGCGTTACTGCTCGGGATCAGTGCTCGACCCATCGGATCTGACGTTACAGTATCGGCTCTCGTGGCGTTCCATTACTGTTTTTATACCCATGCCAAGAGAGAAAGAAACAAAGAAAGAGAGACGGACAGTCGCTAGTGTGGTCTTCAGTCCGAAGACTGGTCTGATATAGCTCTCCACGCTAGTCTATCATGTGCAAGCCTTTTCATCTCTGCACAACCACAGAAACGTACTTACTGTACTCGAGCTTTTGTCTCCGTATACAATTTTTACCCAATCTACTCCAATCCACACATACATACTTCCATTAAAGGCGTCCGAAAAGGCCTCGGAAGGCCCAGCGACACCGACCGACCGCCGTGTCATCCTCAACCTATTGGATTGGGATATGAAGGGGCACGGGGTCATCACACAACTCTCCCGGCCGTTGTCAGTCAAGTAGCTGCTGAATTGCCTCACAAAGGTTGAGTGCTTCCCGTGTTCCAACAGCGCTAGGCGGACTCGGGCGGTCGCCCATCTAAGTGCTAGCCCAGCCCGACAGTGCTTGACATCGTTGACCTGTCTGGAACCAGTGTTACCACTACGGCAAGACTTTTCGCTTACTTTCATTACGAAACTGATTGTTCCTTCACGCTTCAGAGTGTTTCCTATCAACACATCCCTTCTTTTAGTCAAGATGTACCATAAATTTCCTTTTTCTCCGTTTCGATACAGTACCTCCTCATTAATTATTCGATCTATCTATCTAATCATCAGCATTCGTCTGTAGCACAATACTTCTAAAGCTTCTATTTTCTTCTTGTCTGAACAGCTTATCGTCCACAGTTCATCGCCCTACAAGGCTATACTCCTGGCGGATAGCTCCAGAAAGATATTTTAACACTTAACAGTACATTAGATATTAACCGATTTCTCTTTTTCAGAAACCCTTTTATACTATTTCTGTTCTGCATCTTATATTATCTCTATTTCGGTCATGATCAGTTATTCTACTGCCCAAATACCAAAATTCATCGCCCGCATCTCGTGGTCGTGCGGTAGCGTTCTCGCTTCCCACGCCCGGGTTCCCGGGTTCGATTCCCGGCGGGGTCAGGGATTTTCTCTGCCTCGTGATGGCTGGGTGTTGTGTGATGTCCTTAGGTTAGTTAGGTTTAAGTAGTTCTAAGTTCTAGGACACTGATGACCATAGATGTTAAGTCCCATAGTGCTCAGAGCCATTTGAACCATTTTTGAACCAAAATTCATCGACTACTTTTAGTGTCTGATTTCCTAATCTAATTCCCTCAGCATCGCCTGATTCATTCGATTACATTCCACTTCATTTGTTTTATTTTTGTTGACGTTCATTTTATACGGTCTTTTCAAGGCATTGTCCATTACATTCAACTGCTCTTGCAAGTTCTTTGCCGTTTCTGACAGAATTACAGTGTCATTGGCAAACTGTATACTTTTTATTTCTTCTACTTGAACTTTAACACACTTTTCAGATTTCCCCTTGGTTTCCTCTATTGCATGTTCAGTGTACATATTGAACATCATCTGCAATTGGCTACACCCCTGTCTAATTCACTTCTCAACTATTGGTCCCCTTTCATGCCTTTCGACTCTTATAACTGTAGTTTGATAAAAGAAAACTTTTCACCCCCTGTATATTACCTTGCTACCTTCAGAATTTCAAACAGCGTCTTCCAATCAACACTGTCAAAAGCTTCCTCTAAATCTACAAATGCTATAAACGTAGGTTTTCTTTTTTTTTCGGTTCCTTCTGAAAAAAGCCAAAGGGGGAATGGCATCACGTGTTCCCGTATTTCTCTGGAACCCAAACTGATCCTCTCTAAGGTTGGCTTCTACCAGTTTCTCAATTATTCTATAACTAATTCGTGGCACTACTTTCATGCCAAGACTTCATAAACTGATTGTTCAGCAGTATTCACACATGCCATAACATATCTTCATTGGATTAGGAATTATTAGGTTCCTCTCGAAGTCTGACGGTTTTTCTCCTGTCTCAGATACATTGCCTGACAAAAACGAGCACCCAGAAGACATGGTTGGCAGTCAATGCAACTTCGTACACATACACAACATTAGCAGTAAGAATGATCAAAGTTGCAATTCTCTGTGACAGGAAGAAGAGCCACCAGAGCTAACTACTGTTGCTTGTATTTAGCGTTGTTACCAGCCATGGTAGGATAAACAAAGCAGTGTGAACAGCATCAGATGTTGAGTAAGCACCGTGAAGGACATGGAGCTGCTGCATACTTGTGAGAGATAGTTGTTGCACGCCAAATAGTTTTGGAGTGGACAAAAAAAAAATAATCTGACTGGAACTACATCCAAGTGTAGCATGCCTGCATCCCTACCTTGTATGTAATGGTTGAATAACGAATATAAACACTAAGAAACGTGGAAATACAAGCAAGCAAGGAGCACAGTGCCACAGATTGTGCGAGGGAGCGTCGGGAACACCGGATTCAGCACCATGACTTCACTGTAGAGGAGGCGTAACAATATTCTGTGACGAGGCAGTGTGGAATAACTACACCGAAATACTATGTAAGAACGGTTTTCATACTGTAAACGCCGGCCGAAGTGGCCGTGCGGTTAAAGGCGCTACAGTCTGGAACCGCAAGACCGCTACGGTCGCCGGTTCGAATCCTGCCTCGGGCATGGATGTTTGTGATGTCCTTAGGTTAGTTAGGTTTAACTAGTTCTAAGTTCTAGGGGACTAATGACCTCAGCAGTTGAGTCCCATAGTGCTCAGAGCCATTTGAACCATACTGTAAACCTTGCATAACAGAACGCTCTGAAGCTCTGAAACTAAACATTAGTTCAGCAGATAAGGCCGACATGCTCGAAAAACTGGAGCACATATGGGCACCCGTACAGGGGAATCACGTCATTGACTACTACACAGCGCTCCCTTTCCTTCCAGTCAGGATCAGAGTCTGGTCATCCCACCTGCATCACTGATACCTACGGAAAACCAGCTCCTTTGGTTGCAGGATGACCCGCTGTCCTATGACGAAGTGTTGCCGGCTATTGCCAGTTTAGAGTCTACTTCTACAAGTCGGCAGCAAACTAGCTGTGGGGGAAAACTTCAACTCTGTGAGCTGCAATTCCTGCATGTCACAACGGTGACTGACAACATGATGGCCGTGCAGGTCTTCTCTGGATAAAGAATTAATCTGTCTGACTACAAGCTATCCAATTTGAGAGCAGGGCGTTCGTTGGCAGCACAAATACCGCAATACTAGCAGTATGCTGGGATCGCCCCTCGAGCTGTCCTCCATGTCACTGTTGGGACTTCCATCTTTTCGCTGTCACAACTCTCATCAGGAGTGTGTAGATACCTGGAGGCAAGCAAGCCTAATTGCAACTACACTCAACGAGTGTGCTGAGGCTTCTGCTGACATGCTCAGTCACACTAGGCTGTGAAGATATGCCTGCCGCTGCTCTACCCTGCATGAGGCCACGGAACTGACTGCGTTTGACACTAGGGGCAGATTCCATGATGGGTGCACCACTCAGAATGTTTCTGTGACGCGGACGCTGCAAGGCTGCTAGAAACTGTGCCGAGGAGGAGACTGAATCACGTAAAACTCTCAATAATAAATGAATGTTAATTTAATGCTGTCTCACTCATGTCTTGGGCGTGACACAGGTCTCACCACATCCTTTCTGGTTGACTGTCCTGAACCTTCATAGGGGGTCACATCCACTGAAACGCCGCACAGTGTTATCACCATCTAACAGAATTTGAAAGGGGCCTCATTGTGGATCTCCATTTGGCCAGCTAGTCTAGTCGATGAATATCCAGATTTGCGGGGCATTCGGATGTGACAGTAGCCTCATGATGGACTGCATGACAACGTGAGGGCAGGCATACTCATCGTCAAGGTTGTGCTCCACCATGACCGACCACCTCAAAGGAGTATTATCGTAGTGCGGACCAAGCACATTGTAATCCTTTTGCATCTGCACATGCTATCCGAGAAAAAGTAATGGACTTCCTGCAACATTCTTTGTGTCATCCGACACCATTGATCAGAGACTAGCAGCAGCCATACTAAATTATTATATTTCCATGTGTAAGCTGCCGTTAACACAACAACACAAACGGCTGCGTTTGGAATGGTGCCGTGATCGTGAAGCACGAACTGCTGCTCAATGGCACTGAACTGTGTTCAGCGATGAATCGCGGTTCTGCACTATCCTGGATAACCATTGTCGGCGAGTGTAGCGGCGACCTCAGAAGATGTTTCATGCTTCCAATATTTTGGAGAGGCGCAACGGTGTTATTTGTGGTGTCATAGTGCGGGGAGCCATCGGATATCACCTCAGGTCACGTCTCTCAGTGATTGAGAGATCTCTGATGGCAGAAGGATATGACAAAGATATTCTGCGTCCTCATGTGTTAACTCTCATGCGGTAATATCGTGGTGCCATTTTTCAACAGGACAATGCTTGTCCACTCACTGCACGTGTCTCTGTGATCTGTGTGCTTGATGATGAGGTACTCACGTGGGAAAGATACCCAGGTCTGTCCTCGATATAACATATGTGGGACCAGCACAGAAGTCTATTCCGTCCCATTCAATTCCGTATCTAGTATATCAAGAACCATCTGGGGGCTAGCTTGGTCAGGAGAAGTTACGACGGCTTTATAAATCCGTTCCTTACCAAATCAATGTATGCATCAAGGCCAGATAAAGTGCAACGTCACACTGATAAGAAGGCTCATGCTGCCAATTATTTGTAAATTTGACCCATCTTCGTAATCACCAGAGTAACATTACATATCTCCTCAGTTTCTTGAAGTTTCCTTTCGTTTTCTCCCCTCTTCCGGGTGGTTCACTTGTTATGTCAGGCAGTGTATCTTGCGCACTTGAGTTTCTCCCGGTGTATAAACTGCCCAGACACCTTATAGTACACAGTTGGGTGACGTTTCAACAACCGCCAAGTTGAAGATGTCACCTGCATTTCCGTAAATTGTTCGTAGGTGGAATAACTTTTTTTCATAGCTGGATCCTAAGGCTGTCAATAATTCTGAGGGAATGTCGTCTATTCTAGGGAACTTGTTTCTAATAAGGGCTCTGTCAAATTCTTCACATAGTATCATATCTCCCATCTTATCTTCATTTGCTCCCTCTCTCTTATAAGCTCGACATAAATTGAGTCATCCCAAACCAAAATCGTCTTATCCAGTCTGACGTAAATATGATGTTAACAGTATTTGTCTGTGTTATTTGCTTTGCTACAGACTTCAACACTCCTTTCACTCTACTAAACTGGATAGTTCGTCATTAACTTCAAATGTATTCGACACCATAAACGTAAAAAAAACATTGTTTAATGTTTCATCGCCAGTCATTGAGATACAACTTCATGATTTTAAGTTCTAGATAAAACATCAAGTTTATTTTCACGTTGGTTACATTCACATTCTATTGTCAGAATAAATGCATCATGTAAAATTGGAACAGTTTCACTTTACAATAGTATTTTGCGTTTGCGCTTAACCATATAAACAAGAATCATGTGGGCGTCCTCATCTTTGAGACCAGCTAATCTCTCTACGTTAGCCGTACAAAATATTTCTTATGTCTCACCACATATTGATTTACACGCCCCTGCGCAATTTCCACTGGCGCATACAACGATAACAGGTGAGGTGAGCAGCTGCAGACCTCTCAGGAAACTAGCTGTCACTGCCACGATCAGGAGTCAACCAACAGCCTGTAACTGAATTTTAGGCTGTTTTAATATTCCTAAAGAGTAAGATTTGACTGGATCATTCTGATTGCTGACTACATGATGAGAATGAGGATTGACAGAGAGCAACTCTTTTTCCTGCAAATGCGAGCTACATCTCACATTGTCATTGATATCATTTGTCCTCCGTCGTCTTGCTCTTCAGTAGAGTCCTCCACCACAGCCTGTCCTGTTGGTCATACTTGCCCTGATGTTCTGCACAGCCTAATAGCTACTTTGATAGCTTGTGCTGAATCTTTGTGATACCACCTGGAAGTGAACCCACAAACTTCTCTAAGGGTACCAGTTTCGTGACAATATGTGTATATTCATTTCATCTGTCAGAAGTTCCGTGCCAGCGTGGCCTGCAGTGGGTGCGGCTGAATTCACCTCAATCAATAGCCGCCACGAGTGGCTCGTCAGAATACATGTACGCGTGAATTCGCATTGTGCCGTTCATCAGGGAACGATTATCTGCAGCGTTAACAACATCAGCCTGCTTCTTTCTGTCCATCTCAGATATTGTTAACCACGCAGTGGGTACATCTGCTGCAACTGTCATCACAAGCACCAGAACGCTTAACATCAGGATAACAAGTGCGTTCGATTAGGATTTCTGGTCTTTTGGTAAGGATAACATTACTGCAATTGTCTCTATCGTCCAAGCTCTAGTTTCCGTAGAAAAAATTATGAATTTAGGTTTCAGAATGTCACTAAACTTTCTTTTATATTTCACTATCTTTACGTCAGCCTATAAAATATGGGTAGGGCCCAACGTTAGGATTTGGATTTCAGTAACTTTTTATTTCCACTGCATATTCAGCATCTCTCACTCAAAATGAAGTTAATAAGTCCACACATCACTCTACCTGTCAGAGAAGACCCCTTTTTCGCAGTAATCTTTGTTGATGATTCCTCACGAAGAAGAAAAAGTGAGAACGGAAATTCGTATTTCATCAAAGTCTGAAGACCGAAAATGATGAATCAGATTTAGTTCTGTCAGATACCATTGCCTCTTATGACAATATGAACATAGAGCAAGGAGAAATATCTACATTAACAAAAAAAGTTAATCTCCTAAAGGAATGATCTAACTGAAACATCCTTTTGCCCCTGTGCTTCCTACGGCTGAGTACTTAAATAAGATATTCCATTACCTGCATTGTCCAAACTTGCTGAAAATTCTTGCTCTTGCCACCACATGTTCAACAGGATGTAGTATCATACTAGGATGCAACTGGACTGACGGTTTGATGAATTCTGTTACATTTATAATAGAGACTCATACTATCCTAAAAGACCATTTTCATTCACTTTTTCTACTCCTTCCGTGTAATCAATTTCATCAGTATCTCTTTATAAGGAACGGAGTGTAAAACAAGTATCACACATTTGGTTCAATAAGTTCAGTCCACATTTCTGACCATATTAAACTACCTCAATTAAAGGTGGATCATACAGGCAAGACAGGCAGAAGTTACTGACGTGGGAAGTCGTACAGTCACTCCAGAGCTTTGGAAAAGAAACAAAACCGTAGAGATAAAGACGCATTTGGACGTGAACAAGAGGACTTGAAAGCAAAAGGAAGCTGTAGGTTTTCGGCGTATTAGAGTTTTATGCAAGGCAGTAATTCGAGAGCAGTGATCCTCTAGCAGTATTATCCGAGAGCGTGTAACGGACTTTCCTGCTTTACGTATCCATTATATGTCCCTTAACATTTCTACAGCTACCTGTCTCCTAACAGGTCTTTCAATTCTTTTATCATAACAGAGCTGCAAATTATTGGTTCCTGACTGTTCTTCCAATACCTTTCGGCTGCATTTTGTAAAGCTAGAATCCAGTTCCAGGGCGGGACATAGCTAAAACCATCGCAGAGGCTCATTAAAGCAAACGTTGATCTGACGAAACGAAAATTTCTTTCAGGTAAAAAGACGAAATACGATAATGCAGGAAACAATCTCCAGAGAAGTGGCGAAAATAATGTGCGTGGGGAGGAGACCATAAAAATCGCCCATGAAGAACTTTAGGGAGCTCATAATGTAAGGACTGGAGGACACAGGAGCTGCAGCGAAAAAAGCTGGATTACTGTATTAGAAATCCATATACAAGAATTTCGGCGTGTTAGATTCTCTCGATAACCTTTCACTCGTCTACATGTTACACTTTCTGAAAACGCCACCGTTGAAGACTAACGAAAACGTAAGTAGAGTCCGTACCTCTTACAGACTACAGTGAGCGGACAGCGCTCTCTTTTTAAAATTCCACCTGCCGCGACACACAGATACCGCAGCGTGCTACGAATGCCGTGACGCGATTTGAGCGGGATGGGAATTGCTAATTTAATTAGCGTTAATAACACACCGACCTACCTCCGACGGATTTCAGTCTGCCAAGGAAAAAGAAAAGAAGCAGGCCGCGTCTCGAGGAGGAATTCAGTTAGAGTGTGTGTGAGGGAAATTTTTAATGTGTTTTATGTTTTATTCGGCGTGTCCGCGGAGCCGGGCGGGCGCGCGCCGCTGGGGTATTTTTAAGCGCTATTTGGCCAATTTCCACACTTTTGTCCACGAGCCGCGCGGCTTCTAACCCTCCCTCATCCCCTGTGCGCACTTTTTGTGTGTGTCGGAACGAGGACTATTGAATTGTTGGTGCGATTGTAGAGGGCGGCGCTTGCGTATGCAAGTCGCGCGCGCGGGCGGATGTGCCGCACATCTCAAGTTGTGGCGCGTCCCCCGCCGTGCGACGAGCCCGCGCCACTCGGCTCGCTCTGCTACGTTCATAAACAAATTCGCCTTAATTCTCTTCCCCGTTTTTGTTGCCCTTTGATTATTCTACGTTCGGGAGCTCTGAACCGTGAGAAGGCCTTACCGCGAAGTTATATTGCTGCCATCTGATAGGGAATCGCGCACAAAATGATTCACAATTTCATTGGGAAGCTTTCGGTCTTAAAGCTGAACTGCTATACCAAATGCGCCACGTGTCAGCTTTGTTCGAGTGTAAAGGTCTGAGTTATCGTTGTGTCATATTGAGGGTGAAACGCGTAAGGTGTAACACCACTTTTATATCGTGAACCGTACAAGATATCGAAAGGAGAGTGTCAAGGAAATGAAAAAAACGAGTGCAGCACATCTGTTAATGTAGGTAGTAAAACACCTATCAAAAGTATCCTAAAACGTGCTCAAATTGAAAGGTAAGGTGGCCGGAATATGTATTGCGGTTTAAGCAGTGCCAAGTGGGTCTCTCTTACCAGGCAACAAGAATAACAATTTTGAAAACGCGGTATTTGTTAACTATGTGCAGAGCTGTGGATCCGCTTCCAAACAGTCTGGTTTGCTTCATTTCTTTCGTAAATGATGCAAGGTGACTGTCTCTGCAAAATTTCGAAGAAATATTTCCATTTTGAAAACAAGAGTTCACAATGAATCATGTAACCTGTGGGAAGCAATAAAAGAACTAAAAGTTAAAGATAAGGTTAAAGTACGTGGCTTTTTTAATGTGAAATATCTTCTATTGACACTGTAACATGAATTTCCTGAAACATGCAGCCTCGCGAGAACTCTTAAGTCAAGTCTTTACAAATATTTTGATTGTCCCGAAAGCTGTTATTCAGTACGTCTTGTTCCGCAATGTTTGTAATGGCGGCTTGGCTCTAGCTCTTTTAAGAAAAAATTAGTTATTCTGCAAAATCTCTGAGACATTGGATTGTAAGACAAATGTCCAGTTGCCATGGAAGTTAATGCTATAACATCGAACGGAACTATTTGCATGGACATAGAGAACTTTGTGAATCTTGCTTTAATTCTCTTTTCTGGAAGAGAGTTTTAATCTCGAATTGTTCGCTGTATTTTTAAAATAACCGAAAGTAATTTTCTCACAGTTTCCTATCTTAGCGTAAAACAATAGTACAATAATGTGTACGCTGCTACGTAGTTCATCATCACTGCCTCGTCATCTTATACAGTGAGTAAATGGAACGTGTTGTAGCATCAACCAATAGTCTCCGAGGAAGATTTCTTTTTCGTCTCCACATGTTTACCGAGGCTGATTGCTGCTGTAAGTTTCATCGTCATCGACTTTATTTAAATAATATTTCTGACTGGGATGACAAGTTTCCATGAATACATAAGTTTAAAGTAAATCCCTCTGCATCTTCATACAGAGATCTTGACACACATGTCTAGTCTAACTACACAGCGCAGCGAAGGCGCTTATAAGAAACTGTAACGGAAGTTTCAAGCAGTGAAATCCAAAATACAACACGTAAGATCTGTTTTGGGAATTTATGTATACAAAACTTTTCTACAAAACGAAGTATTTTTCTTTGAGTTTCCGATCATGTAAATCGAAAACGAACGAGAACAGAATTTATCAGCTGACATATAGCGAAGTTCATAATATTAGCAGCAAAGATATAGCATATGACGGCACAAGGAAACCAACAAGAACAAATGTAACTTTCATTTCATTATTTCACTCTCTGTCTGCCATAGCTATTGTTATTGTAGCTTGCATTACGATATCCAGAATCGAAAAGTATTTAGATTCTTTCCGTGTCGAAGCCCATATACTAACATTAGCATGAAAACTTTCCATCGTGTGTCACATCACCTCTCGTAGTACTTAGAAACATACAAAAGTTTTCATTGAGCCTCTTCTCAGCATGGTTCGTGACTTGTAACCAGTGGAAAGAAGTACCTTTTAACTTAAAACTATTATCAGTGTCTAGACGGGCGTTGTGGTTATTTTACTCGTAGAGCAATTTCTATTAAGGTCTTCTGTTCATTTATTATTGGCTGCGCTCAGAAATCGAATCTTTCAAAAAAAACATACATGGACTCACGTCTTCTGCCTTAAATAATTTTGCTTTTGTGCTTATTTCATGCTCGTCCTCCCTTTTATTGTGAAATGAAATGGCTGCAGTGTGTTAAAAAGTCCTCCTTAGCGGTTCATTTCTCGATGAAATAGGAAATAAATTCTGCGCTTTCCCTTTCATATAATTTCCACGTATAAAAATTATAGATGGTATGTGGATTTTATGGCTGCTTGACTATGGTGAAATAAGGAATGTAGCAGGGCTTTAAAAGATAAGAAAATGTCCATTTATTTGCGTAACCACGTACAAAATATAACAAAGTAATAGAGTCAGCGGGGGTGGAATACTCTAATGTAAGTTCAAGAATAATTTTCAGACGACCGTTATCAAACATTTTTGACTATTGTTATCCAAAAATTGTACAAAAAATCTCGAGATGGTGGAAAGGCAATCTTAGCACTACTTCCTGTTTCTGGTTGTTGTCGAATAACGCCATACGACGCATGATGTTAGTTAAGCTAACTCCGAGAAATTCCGTGGTTAATACTTCAACTGATCAGTGATTGTACTTCCCTGTGATGATTAAGTGTTGCTTCATCTATTACCATTGATCAAAAGAAGAATCTGCGTCCAGCGAGAGCCAAAAATGAAAAAAATACGATATAAGTTTAATGTGATGTTTAATACAAACGGGGGAAAAATAGTTATTGCGAAGACCCAGCTGAGGACTTATGCAGAGCTATATACTCAAAAAGCAGACAGAATGTTGGATTCTATTCCTTTCGTTGTGCGCACAAGAGGCAACACGAACTCATTCCTGTTGCTGGAAAACATAGAGTACTGTGCTTAACCACATTACTTCTCATGTGTACTTTATTGTGGCTCACACAACACTTACAAATTTACAATGGTTTCAAAATTTTTCAAATTTTTTATTCACAAGATTCTAGATCTTCTTCATTTAGTATTACATCAGAGTCAGTGCAAAATGAACATGAGTTATGATGTATCTCGTTTGATACGTCATGCCAGATATTGCGGTTGTCTGCTCAGTGTACTTAGAATGTGCAGAGTCTCATGTAGAACACATGAACTGGAGGTAAAATGTGAGCCAGGTACCCTGAAAACTCAAATTTTCCATGCCACTGTCAGAATATATATGGCAAACTACATTTTCGATAATATGGCTGCATGGAAGTATGCATATACCTGAAGACTACTTCCTGCAAACATTTCATTGAGATTGGTTAACATTTACGATAAAAAAGAGGCCATTGAACTAAGAAAAACAAACTTACGGGAAAATGGATTTTAAAATGTTATTAAAAAATGAATACTCGTACAAGACACATACCCATTAACATTCACCAGCACCATACGTTTTCCCTTCCTGCTCTAGTAAGGCTTCCTCTTTTGTGTTTTCAAGACAAGTTAGCCTTTTCCTTTAGTTTTTCGTTCTTCAGGCAGCATCTTGTGACCTGCTTGATCCGTCATTGATCTCTAAGCAAGCAGATCTTGTTCTGGGAAGGTGATAAAGCAGTGCTGCTTTTTTCAATCTTCAAATACCCCATACTGTACAGAGAAACAGCTTCTAGAAGACCCCAAAGATGTTCCTTTTTCTTTTCTTTTTTTCTTTGGGACACTTGAACCAAATGATACTGCGCCAACTTTCATTTGAATTTTGTGTCTTGTTGTCAGTGCATCTTGTCAGCAGTGAATCAGATGCAAGTCTCTCATAGACAGGTACTATCTTGACAACATTGAAAGCTGTGACGCTCTTGTAATTCGAATAGAGACAAATCGTTTTTGGATCTGAGAGTAAATACTCTGAAGATGTGAAATAGGCAATCAAATTTTTTCGAAAAAAACTGATGTTTTAGGCACAATCTTCAGGCATCGCATGGCAGAAAACCGTATCACCTTAGAGGCTGAACGACATTGGTTCTCCTTACGACGTATGCCATACGACTCTCTCTCTCTCTCTCTCTCTCTTTACGTGGATATTCACACTGCTCTGACCAGCTTCTGTATATACTCGTATGATTCCTTTCATGTCAGCTTATAACTTGACTGTCGTTTCTCGTTCGGTTGCAGTGATCAACAAGGGGCAGGTGATGACGCAGTATTACAGGTTAATGAACAAGAGCGGAGGCTACACGTGGGTGCAGACGTGCGCCACCGTCGTCTGCAACTCGAAGAACGCAGACGAGCAGAACATCATCTGCGTCAACTACATTATCAGCGGACGCGAGTACGAGAACGTGGTGATGGACTGCTGCCAGATGGACGACGCCGTGCCGCAGACAGTCAAGAGGGAGGACAACGACCCCGAGAACCCCTCTCCCGACGCCGACAGGCCCGGCGGTACGTTGCAGACACTCGCAGCTGCCTTTACAGTCTAAGCTTCGCTTCTCAGTATGTGTTTTCGGCTCCCTACTAGTCTCACAACACCCTTCCAGGAAGGAAAATTGATACAGCATGCCACCCTTGCAGACATACTGCTCCATGTCCTCCTCTGTTTACTTCACCAAGTAGTCAGAGTGGAAGAGAATTTTACCGACAGACTTTCAGATATATAGTCTGTAAGATTGTTATTAGGTAACAAAGATTAATCATTCCTTACGTACTGTCTGGTCTGATACCGACGTGCTGCACAGGCATGTCATTGAGAAGCGTGGTAGATGTCTACTAACGGAAGGAAGGAAGATTTGGGCTTAACGCCGAGGTCATTAGAGGCGGAGCACAAGCTCGGAATGTTGGAGAGATTAGGGAGGAAATTGGCCATGCTCCTTAAAAGGAATCACTCTGTGGTTTGCCTGGAGTTATTTAGGGAAATCAAGGAAAATCTAAGTCTGAATGGTCCGACGCGGATTTGAACTCTCATCCTCCAGAATGTAAGTCTATTGTGCTAACCATTGCACCTGCGCTAGTAGATGGTAAGGAAGATAAATTTTATGCTCGCCATTTCTGACATCTGTACTGTTACCTCATGAAATCGTAATTGCATTAGAGAAGAGAAAAATCAATGAACTGTGCCATCAATAAAACAACCCTGGCGTAAAACAGACAGTCCTACGTGTACTGATGCTCCATACACATACCAACAGCTGTTCAAAATGTTAACTTACAACATCGCGACAAACTGTATAGACAGTCCTGCGAGCTGCAGAAATTTGTTTTCATACCTAGCAATCAGGCCGATAGACGCGTTGAGACGAACCTCGTACACAAATCTGTTCACACCATCTTAGGAACAAATGGTCGTCAGTGCCATATCACTCAAAGCGCTGCGAAGTAGGATATTCCCTAACACAACCTGGTAAGCTTGCGGCCAATACTGCATACTGAAACGGTCTAGGCACTAGGCAATGGTACTATAATACCAAAAGTAAAAAAAACGGTGAAATAGTCGAAGATAAACCCAATTAATTTGTAATGAATCGTAGGACATCATCATATATTTATACTAAAACGGACAGAAATGGCCTATGAATAACTTCTGAATGTATGCCAGTAGAGAAAACCGGTATGAGTAGATGTGTTCATATAGGACCTGAGCAATAGATGTTAATTACCTCCCTCCTTGAAAATTGCAGAAAAATGCAGGATAATGTGCACTGTTTCACACCTACACTAGTAACCTCAACATGATTCAATTTCAAGGGTGGTACCCCTAGATACAATGTTTTAAGGAATTCCGTGTACTTTGACATATTCTATATTAGCGTTAAAATATACCTCTGGTAACACAATAGAGAAATACGTTGCAGAGGTGTTCATCCAGTATCAAAACCTGGCGCTATGATAAGAACCCGTTTTAGTACTGTCTTAGAATCACCCAATATTACAAAATTTCTCACAAAAAATTGACTTTTTAAAACAGTTTATAATCACCTTGATTTTGGGATTATATCCCTAGCAGCATCCGCTTATAATTCTAATTTGTTAATGTGCAAATTTCTCTATCCATTAACCTCTTTGCAAGTGTGAAAATGTGATCCTAACGATGTTAGAATCTCTTAACTTAGGTTAGGTATCAGTGACGGCACACTTACAGGATCGATGAGGAGTAGGTAAATAATAAAGTAATCAAACAGTTTTTAAAAATCGAGATTAATATTAACACTATCACATCAAAATTTTGATTGTTCTAAAATCGAAGAAAATCAGGCTACCATACATCAAATTTGACACAATTGAAATAATAATCAGACAAGTCCTGTTATTTAGAGACTTTAGTCACAAAAACAGCAGATGCTCGAGATAAAAAAAGAATTACAACTGCAAAATATTGTTTAATGAAAAGAGAAACTGTTAGGAAAGAAATTACTCAGTGTGGAAGGGAAGAGAGAGCGTATCACGACGTTTGTGTGGAATATGCTGCTCTATGGTGGTTGAAGCTTGATTTAAAGGCGATTGAGATGTGATTGTGAGAAAACTAAGGATGGTCTGTTACGAAAATATGCAAAAAGGATCTGCACTGAAGTGACTTTAAAATAGTTAAAGAAGGAAGTAATTTCTATGGCTACTTTTCAAGAGACGAAGACAAAATTTTTAACAATTTATTTATAAACAGTATTTCTTACAAATATTTCAGAAGGAAAAATCAGAGGTAAGAAAAACAGCAAGATAGAATCAAAAAAATACTGGACGAAACAATAATTTTACGTTATTAAGGAATGAAAGGAACAGAACAAAGCAGAGAGGAATGGTTTCAACACGGCATGGCCTTTAGGTGACTGAAATAAAGAAAAACATGGAAACTCAAATTTAATATGATATATAATTAATTTCAAATTCTCCGCTTTATTTACATTTAAAACTGTGTGCATCGTTGGTTACACAGTCGTTTCAGTTTGTTGTCAGGCTCCAGTAGTGCAGTGATAACTACGCTCAAGGGGGCCGGGGCCTGAGTGACAGTAATGACACGTCGGCCATTATGTGCCGGCTGTACTTGGAGTCGAGTCACAAATGTAATTTCCGTCCGTGGATCATTCTGTAACAGAGAAGGCACATGGCCTTAATCTCGACCCACCCTGCCTGATTTGCATATCGGAACCGAATGCATTAGAAGACGCCCCTTTCCACAATACGCATTTAACCTGCTTCTCTCCTAGTAGTTGATATAACGTGAATTTAGCTTAGACTTAAATGAGAACTACTTGCTAGTTGATGAGTATCACATGACTGAGATACTGTTCTCATTTCTGCTATTTCTCATTACTTTCATCTTTCTTCGACTTACTCTAAACCCACAGTCTGTACTCATTGGACTGCTCATTCCAGTCAGCAGGTCATGTAATTCTTCTTCACTTTCACTGAGGATAGCAGTGTCATCAGCGAATCTTATCATTGGTATCCTTTCACCATGAATTTTAATTCCACTCTATCGTTATAGTTTACCCGTATTTTTCTCAGAATTTCGAACATCTTGCACCATTTGACATCTAATGGAAAAGTGCTCATAGTTCTTAATGTATGCTTTTTACTGCTCATGTTACTAGACACTTTTGTCTTGTTTTGGTCGGTACTGCCGCCTCTGAAAGCTTGTCGGTGGAGTTATAGTTCGCCCTATTTCTTCTGACATGGCATTCGAACAAATGTAAGTTTCTGATTCGCTTGTAAAGTGTGTCTGTCCGCTAAGAGATACTTATTCTAAATGTTTTCCTATTGAAAATCACTCTGTCCATTTACTGGGGTAGGTAGTTTGCAGATGGAGCACACCTGCTTAGTAGACTCAGCTAGTTCGGTGAGATCGTGTCGTCCAAGGGCCAGCGAATTTAATAAAAAGACGCCTACCGACACCAGGAAGCGTCAGCGAACATTTTGCATCTAACAGAAGCCGTCTCCCACGATATAATCTATCAGCCCTAGACGTTAGTTGCGAAGACTTCGAAACCCCATGAATGCTGCCTGATCCGCACACTTATTAGTGGACATTAATGTGGGCTGTGCCCACCCTTCGCCTTTATGACGGCTCGCACTCTGCTCAGGATTTAATTAAATGAAATGAAATGAGCTACGGCATTGTTGGCCGGGAGGTCCCATCCGGGGAAGTTCGGCCGCCATCCGGGGAAGTTCGGCCGCCAGGTGCAAGTCTTATTGCAGTCGACGCCACATTGGACGACTTGCGTGCAGGTGATGAGGATGAAATGATGATGAGGACAACACAACACCCAGTCCTCGAGCGGAGAAAAATCTCCAACCCCGCCGGGAATCGAACCCGGGCCCGCTGCATGTGAGGCAAGTACGTTACCACCCAGCTGAGCAGGCAGACCCATTTAATGAGGTGTATGAGTGTCTGTTCAGGAAAGGTAGTCCAGTCATCCTCAGGAGCCGAAACCAGATAAGGTAGTGATGTAGCATGTTGAGGTCTGGAACGAAGCTGACGCTCTAACTCATTCCAGAAGTGTTCCATTGGTATCAGGTCGGGGCTCTGGACAGGCTAGTCCATTTCAGGAATTTCATTGCCCACAAACCATTACCTCACCAATGTTACTTCATGGCAGGTTGCATTGTCCTCATGAGTCAATCATCGTGTCCGAATTGTTCCTCTACTGTACGAAATACACTATGCGATGAAATGTGTTAATGTCCTTACGCACTTAGCGTTGTCTTATGCGCAATAACGGAGCCACACTGTGTCCAAGAAAAAGACTCCTATGCATAACATCACCTCCTCTGTACTTCACTGCTGACACTGCACATGATGGCGGCTAACGCTCTCCAGGCATTCGCCAAACCCAAGACCTTTCGTCGACCTGTCATAGGGTATAGGGTGATTCATCACGCCAGATCACTCGTTTCCATCCACTGTCCAGTGGCGTCCCTCTTTACACCGCCTCAAGCGCCACTTAGCACTGACTACATGATGTGTGGCTTGTGATAAGTCAGTGTTCTAGCTAGAATACTGATAGCCTTTGAGATTCACGAATGATTACTTCCGATGATTTCATGCATTTTTTTACTACCACTCTGCAATGCTCGGCAGTCCCTGTCTGCCAGTACACGAGATCTACCTGCTCTTGGTTTAGCTTTGGCTCTTGCTTCTCGTTTTCACTTCACGAGCACATCACCAACGGTTGGCCTGGGCGCCGTTAGGAGGGCTGAAACGTCCGAAGTAGTTTTGATATTCAGGTGATATCCAAAAAATATTCCACGATCGAAGACACTGAGCCCTGCTGACAGACCCATTCTGATCGTAGTGCTTCTTTACTGACAACACTTTACTCCCCGCTTCGTTTTACACTGGCAGATCCGTCTCTCGTGGCATTTAGTGGGCAGTTGCATAGTTCATAAGGGTCTCCACATACTTTTGATCAGTTAGTGTATCTGCTGCTAGCCGATCTTTGAAATCATACAATATCGTCACGAAGCGGCAGCAAGGGCTCTGTTGTTGAACATGAGCGAGATGTGTAGGCAGCAGCTGTGTGAACCAAAGCACACTACTGCCAATAAACCATGCTATTGATAGACGTATTTTCTTCTTCTTCTTCTTCTTTTTAAGGAAGGATAGGAAGATAGAAGGCAGTCGCAATCCCATTGGTATTTTATTGGTCCTGCATATTCACATTTCAGCTACAAGTGGCATCTTCAGTACATTTGAGTGGGTTACCATCCAAGGAACTCGCAGCAGTACATGACTAGATTAGATTAGACTCGATTAAGTTTTCGTTCCGTAGACCTAAAAATGTGATGATTCTCGTGAGTGTGGAACATGTTAAAGAGTGTAAGATAAAAAGCATAGAACATTTGAATGTAATACTGATTTCCCTGATCATTTGTCAGGAGATTGTGAAGATATGTGAACACGTTACAGTAAACTGGAACTGTTAATATTTGCAGAATTAATACATTGTCAGAATGAAACATAGTTATGCACCTTCAATAAATTTTTCATATACACAGTACGTAACCTTGATTGTTGTGAAGTGCTGCCAAAACTGAAATCTAACAGACATTTTTACCTAAGCTGGTCTAACAGTTTCTGTTAAGATATTCATCTATCGAGCTGAAGTGTTCCTGGTGCGTCTGATACTCAGGCGATATCCAAAAACTAGTCCACGATCGAAGACAATGAGATCTCCTGATGCGGCTCATTCTGCTGTTACTGCTTCTTTACTGACAACACAGTACACACCGCTTCGTTTTACACTTGCCGGTTGGTCATTCGTGACTTTACTAGTGTACAGGAAGAACGTAACTCACTCAAATGTACTGAAGATGGCTTTTTATAGCTGAAATCTGAATATGCAAGAGTCACAAAGAAAAGTAATGCGACTGCGACAGATTTCTATAGTCCTATCCTTCCTCAAGTTAAGCTTTGGTCGTTGCGCACAAAGGTTCCTTATGGAACCAAAGTTTTTTTTTTATTTTTTTTTTTAGAATCTGTATTCAATCCAATAATATCATACATAATAACCCACCACCTTATACATTAGTGGGTCTTAACATCTACAATACAATTCAATGATGTTAGCAGCATTTTCTATTTCTAGTTTTAATCTACTTACATGCTACAGGAAACGATGAGCTAGTTGTTCAATGGGTAAGAACTAATCTCTGCTCTAATCTAACTATTCTAGAAGCTACTTCCAGCAGCGTTACAGGAGTGCCAGTTATTGTATAAACCTACTTTTTGGCCGTGCCCACCTATCTAATCCCAGTGGGCGTGCCCCTCGCACCGGGCTGGCCTTTAGAAAATCGCTGCAGGTTCTGTATGGTGATGTCCTGATCTACTTCCTACTGACAATTATCTATCTACTAGGTCACTATCGGTGTGCAATTGTCAAGTTCGGGTGTTTGCGTCCCCCTGTTCCAGGACGTGGCGGATTAACCAAAGTTGTTTAAGACATATTTTCGGTAGTAGTCGTCTCTTCGTGATGCTACTTGGACGAAATGACTCTGCGATAATAGTGTGATTATACAGTCGCGGGCTGAAGGTTAGCCTGCTTTTCGTATGCAGAAGATAAGATGACGAGCGGTTAGAGAACTGGCATGCCCCTCCCGGTTAATTCGTAACCTGTATCCTTTCTCGTGTTTTTTCGGGCAGATTTAGCGTCTCTCTGTGCCTGCGCCCTCGGCGAGGGTCTATCTGGCCAGCCTCGATTTCATGTTTGAAGCAGAGAAAGACGACGGCGGGTTGCGGTTGCAGGTCGCAGCAGCGGCGCGGGCGCGGCCAGCCAGCAGCAGCCGCCGCAGCAGCCGCAGCCGGAGCCCCACCGGTCGCCGCCGGACCTGGAGGAGGGCTCTTCGCAGGGCGCGGCCGGCGCCGGCGCGGGCGCTGGCGCGGGGGAGCCGCACGGCAGACGGCTCGCCGCCCCCGCACCCGGCCCATCGCAGGTAACGCCCCAGTCTGGGACAAGCCAGCACTCAGGAACCTACGGAGCTCAGTACGGGGGTCTTTCAATAACTAATGCAACACACTTTTTCTGAAAGTAGGTTGGTTTTATTCAGGATTCCAGTACACCATACTATTCCCCACTCGCCGGCCGGTGTGGCCGAGCGGTTCTAGGCGCTACAGTCTGGAACCGCGCGACCGCTACTGTTGCAGGTTCCAATCCTGCCTCGGGCATGGATGTGTGTGATGTCTTTAGGTTTAAGTCGTTCTGAGTTCTAGGGGACTGATGACCTCAGCAGTTAAGTCCCATAGAGCTCAGAGCCATATTCCCCACTCTTTTTGCTACAGAACCCAATTTTTCGACGTAATCTCCGTTCAATACGACGGCCTTCGCTACCTTACTGGGAAGGCCCGTATGCCCGCACGCTACCGCTATACTGGTGGACGTCAGAGCCCACGTCTTGCTACATCAATAACCTGCCCATCATCCATGTAAGCTTCCCACGGATTGCACCTTTCATTGGGCGAAGCAGATGGAAGTCGGAAGGTGCGACGTCCGAGCTGTAGGATGGATGAGGAAGAACAGTCCAATGAAGTACTGTGACCTCTCGGGCGCGCAGGCTCTTGGGCGAGTGTATCAGCACTACCTCCAGAGAAGTCCAGTTGAAGAGCGAGATGTTTTATTGTGATCTGTCGAGCATGTCAGATGAGAATTTCCGCACGTTCTATCTTTGTAGGAGTCACATCTGTGTGCTGCCGGCCAGCACGGGGGAGATCGGACAGATTTGCGCGACCTTGTTGCAATAATGACAGACACCACGTCCGATGACTCACTGAGCGTTTGTTTATTGCCAGGTCTCCGTAGACACTTTGCAAGCGCCTATGAATATCTGCGATGCTCTAGTTTTCGCCAAAAGAAACTCAATTACAGCACTATGCTTGGAATGAACCTCCGTTACAGATTCCATTTTGCAGACTACGTATAGCTCCGCCACCTATCGGAACTTCATGAAACTATAGGGGCTGAAGCGGGAAAATTCCGCAATGTCCCGCAACAAATTCCGAATTTTTCCAACTGACTCTGGCCGAGAAAAAAATGTGTTGCATTACTTATTGAACGCCGCTCGTACAGAGTTGGAATGACCACTCCGTGAAGCCGAAACGTGACTCTTGATGTCACAACCCCCATGATAGCACAGGGAAAACTGGCAAATTGTTCTGTTAAACGGAAGAGTGGCAATTTTTGTGAGCGGCCCCTCTCGCCGGAGGTTCGAGTCCTCCCTCGGGCATGGGTGTGTGTGTTGTTCTTAGCATAAGTTAGTTTAAGTAGTGTGTAAGTCTAGGGACCGAGGACCTAAGCAGTTTGGTCCCTTAGGAACTCTCTCTCTCTTTCTCTCTCTCTCTCTCTCTCTCTCTCTCTCTCTCTCTCTCTCTCTCTCACACACACACACACACACACACACACACACACACACACACACACACACTCACACACACACAAACGCGCGCGCAAAATTTTTGTTTACTGATACAACGTGACGCTATCTAGTTTCATTTTGTGTTGCAATGATTGAATCATTAGAGAGTCGCAAACCTGAGAACTACTAACAACTCCGAATGTTACTCACCAACATGGCATAGCCACCAAACACCGTTATTGATATTACAACTTGAGTCAGGAAGAAAGGTACATGCTTTGTGGGGTGATAGTGTTAGTGATTCTGAACAAAAAACTTCGAATAGACGGATGCCCTATTCCGAATGCATTCCAAGATAGAACACATGTACGGTACATTGTTATTTATTTTCTGTATTATTCAAACATTGTCATTGTTTACAACATACCACAGTATTATAGAGGAAACTGGGACCAATAATTTCATACAGGACACTTTTGCTCCATCAATTCGGTAAACTATCCTAATTTAGCCTAGAAAAACTACCTAAGCTACAGCACATGTGCATCGCCCAAGATTTTCAATATTCTCGCGCTCTGTTCGAACAAATTATGAGTCCTAATTGGTCTTTTTGTACGAAATTTAATTTAGTTTAATTTTGTACTGCGACACGTTTTCTTTGGAGGTTGCCATTTTCGAGTTATTCAAGAAAAACGTATAAAAGTGATATCAATGTGTTCTATCTCGGAAACAGTTTGGAGTATGACGTAAGTCCATACGAAGTTTGTTGTTCAAAATCACTAATACTGTAACCCTCAAAGCCTGTGTCTTTCCTCCTGACTCACCCTGTATACGGAGAGAGACCCTTTAGTACTTTTTGTAATGCATCGCACTATAGGTTTAGTTTGTAGCTCACTGAACGAATCACTAGAAATTCACAAGCACTAATAACAACGCCGAACGCCCCTCACAAAAGTGTTCTAGCTGAAAAACAATGTCACGGATTTCTGCACAAAGGCGCCTTTAAGGAGGCTACAACGTGACATGGTCTAGGATTGGTTTGTAGTTTACTGAATGAATTGGTGGAAAGTTGCAGGCATAAGCACTATTAACAACTCCGAATGCTCCTCACGAATACAGCGTACCCGACAAATATCATCATAGATTTCTGGTCAAAGATGGCTTTTAGTAGACTCTACAACGTGACATTATACACGTATGTTTGGTTTGTAGCACGCACCGGATAGTTC
This sequence comes from Schistocerca americana, assembly GCF_021461395.2. Classification (NCBI taxonomy): domain Eukaryota; kingdom Metazoa; phylum Arthropoda; class Insecta; order Orthoptera; family Acrididae; genus Schistocerca; species Schistocerca americana. The sequence continues at coordinate 584,213,125 of NC_060130.1, read as the reverse complement.
CAAGAGCAAGCACTACTAACAACTCTGAACGCCTCTCTTGTGGATAGTCGCCAGAGCAAGCACTACTAACAACGCCCCTCATCACTACGGCGTAACCGACCAATACCGTCATGGTTTTCTGGGCGAAGACACCTTTAAGTACTTTCTTCAGTGTGATATTGTCTAGGTTTAGTTTGTAGTTCACCAAACGAATCACTGGAAAGCCGCAAGCACAATCACTTGTAAGTACGCTGAACACACCTCACCAATATGGCGCAGCCGCCAAACACCGTCACAAATTTTTGTGCCAACACTAAAGGGAGGTTGTTTTTATGCATTTATACTTAGTGAACTCTAAAGATGCAATAGGAGAAAAATGTGATATTTCAACTAAAAGACACTTTCATATCACGTTATGCACGTGCCACTGGGCTCGTGTGGGACATCTGTGTCTATGAAAAATCAGAATCTATACATTAAAATCGGCCCACTAATGCCAATAATATTGACTCTATGTTCAACGGATGATTTTCATTGACACACAACCCCTAGAGTACGTGGCAGTGCATGGAATGGCTTGATATATACAGCGGTAGGTAATGCCATTTTCCTTTTTGAACTATTCGATGCATCGTAAGGGCAGGTAAAAGCGTGTGAGGGAAAGAAGTTCGGATTTATACGAGGCATCGGTAAAAGGAGGAGGATCAATGATTACAATGGACGGCAATTTATTTGCCCTTAAGACACTTGATCGCCACGAATCCTTAAAAAAGATAGACTTCAACGTCTGTAACACGTTAAATATGGACAACAAAAATAATGTCATAATCTTAACTACGTATTCCTCTAATACAGTTAACAACACAAGTTCATGAACATGGGGATACTATTAAAGATATAATTCGCTTTATGCAATTGGTGGATATGGAGGACAGTATGGGACGAAGGCTTCGAAAAAGTTTCATTTAAACTCTCAGACATTAGCACGTTACCCTTTAGGAATAGATGCACTAGGAATTTAAGTGTGCTCTACTACTATAATCAGTCCCACTGGAGTGAAAGCAGGGAGAGAACAGTCATGTTACCAGCCGGATGCCATAATAGCGAAACCCACGTTAAATTCCATAATTGCAAGATGAGAAGATACCGTTACACATGTTGGTACTCATTCTGCCCGTAATTTCACGTATGACAACACAAAACACAGTATTGCGCATTGGATGCAAGATAAGGAACACATGGCAGGTTCTGCTCAGTACAGTCATGTTCAATAACGGGTGGAGCCCAGTAACTCGGATTAATATTCTCAAAAGACGGCTGCGGAATAACTGAGTGTGATCGGTGAAGGCTATGGTATTCTCATTTTATCAGCTCAGACTGAGTTTCGATTGACTAAGTTGTCATGTGTTAGTATGGTTACTGACAAAGGACCATGGGGCTGATCCCGGCGGAGGTTCGAGTCCTCCCTCGGGCATGGGTGTGTGTGTTTGTCCTTAGGATAATTTAGGTTAAGTAGTGTGTAAGCTTAGGGACTGATGACCATAGCAGTTAAGTCCCTTAAGATTTCACACACATTTGAACATTTTGAACAAACTACCATGACCAAAAGCACGATTTTAACATGTTGAAATAACACGAATTCTGAAAGAAAAGTATTTGAAAGTTTCATGAACAAACACGTATTTAATTTAGGAATGAAGAAATGCATGAAATGCTAATCTCATTAAACTATATTCACACTTGGGTAGATCTCACTGCCAAAGGCTGTCTCACAAAAAGGGATTTTACGTGTAAAAAAGAGTGTATACAACCAAAAATATGACCTCAAAATGGAGTCATCGAATTTTAACTCTGTGTGGAACAGATGAAAAAGCGCTGATGCAGATGAAAAACCGCTGCATGGTGAAAAATCAACTCTATACCTAATCCCAAACCATATCAGAAAACTCAAGAAAGATACTATTTTATACTCGCGAGGCCCCGACAAGGACCGTCTGAACGTTCACAAAATTTCCGCGGGTCCGTCCTCGCCAAGTGGTGGGGAGGACCTGAACCGTTACTTGTTATCAGCCGCAGGTCAGTGAGGTTGAAAGAGAACGGGACATCTCTTAACTCGCCCTGCGTTTACTGCTAAACCCCCCCCCCCCCCTTCTACCAGAATACTGCAATGTTTACCAAGCGAGGTGGCGCCGTTGTTACACTCTAGACTTGCATTCTGGAGGAAGACGGTTCAAATACACGTCTGGTTGTCATGATTTAGGTTTTCCGTGATTTCCCTAAATCGTTCCAGGAAAATTTGAAGATTGTTCTTTTGCAAAGGTCGCGGTCGGTTTCCTTTCCCACCGTTTCGTAATCCGTGATTGTTCTCGTTATGTTTGTAGAAGCGCTAACGGAAAGAAGTATGGATCAAAAAGGTATCACTCCGTAATAAATAAACACATTTTCATGCACATTCTTCTTCTAGAGGCTCCTCACAACAGTAAAAGAGTGAAACTCAATGTGACTCACGTATTACTGACATGTTTGTAAGTACGAGGTGACAAATATTACGAAACGGAACTGACAGTACCTTTTTAAGACGCCTTTAACTAGTCTCTACAACGTGACATCAACTAGGTTTAGTTTGTTTTTCAATGAAAGGATCATTAAAAAGTTGAAAGCAGTAGCACTACCAACAATTCCGAACGCTGCTCGGCCGGATGGAGTAGCCGCTGAACGCCGTCACGGATGTAAAGACGCCTTTGAGCAGTGTCTCCAGTTTATTATTCAATTCGTTGAGAGGACTGGACAGCATCAGAGAAAACACTTAACAAAAACAATTTCGCTGACTTCGTGAAATGTTTGAATAAATATGAAGACGCGCTTAAAAGTTCTATGGGTGCCACAGAGATACAGTTGACATTAACGAAGTGAGCACGTGGTTTTACTCGGCGATTGTCTTGAATAAGTGTCTTTAGTCGACATAAAAGTTTTTTGGGTCTGCTACCGCGTTTTATACATTTTGACGCGGTACGATACCCAGAAAACTTTTATGTCGACTGACTGGTCGCGGAAGCCTACGCAATTATAAGTGTTTTTAGCTTTCTTTTTGCGTCATATTTGTTTACACGCTCAAGTTTTCAACGACTTCCTCTGTCGTCGAATTAGTCGTTGACGTCGTCGTCGTCGCCGCCAGGAGTTAACTGTCGTATTAATAGGCCGTGTGGGACTTTCGTATATAGTTGGCCGAATTATGTCATGGGGGTGACACGAAGCCACGGAACTAATATGATAATGAGCAAGGATCTGGAGGTAGTAAGGTGCTGAGCATAAATTAAATGCCGGCCGGGGTGGCCGAGCGATTCTAGGCGCTACAGTCTGGAACCGCGCGACCGCTACGGTCGCAGGTTCGAATCCTGCCTCGGGCATGGATGTGTGTGATGTCCTTAGGTTAGTTAGGTTTAAGTAGTTCTAAGTTCTAGGGGACTGATGAGCTCAGAAGTTAAGTCCCATAGTGCTCAGAACCATTTGAACCATAAATTAAATAATTCTTTTAACATAAACACAGAGGCCAAATTTAACATCAACAAAGATGAGCATCACTTATTCCCCACATAGGCCGAGTATAACATAAATAATTAGGAACCATTAAGCTCATGGAAATATGATAAACAAAAAACCTTAAATTAAAATTTCTGCAGTAGTATAGAGGATTTATTTCTTGTAATCAAAACTAAACAAACTCTTTGAACTCTATAAATACTAGAAAATCACCCCAGAGGTAATTACTGGTTCTAACAGCAGTTTTGGCTACTTGGGAGTCAATATTACAAAGACCATAATGTGCATACGCTTGAAACATTAAAAAAAACTTTCGAGGTAGCAGAGTATGCAACTTCTACACGGACTTTAAAATAACATGGTGAACATTAGCAAATCAACAAACATAAGCAGTTATTCACAAGAGCAACCAAAGATAAATCCAATGCAAATAAAGGGACTGAAACGTGTGGATTAAACAAATTAACGGTAACCAGTTTGAGCTAGGCCCACATCCCGAACGGTTGCTCGATTCAGTACAGATTCTAAAATATACATACAGAAAATAAATTAAATTTACATAACATATTAATGGCAAATAGCGCACAGGCCTTCAACCATGACAAAGAAAATGAGGGTAGACAACAGAGTTCGTTTGACCCGTCAGTCATGGGATTAACAGACCAGAATTTACATAACTGTATAAATTACAACACACATATGGGACTTTTAATCTTAACTTACAAGGAAAAGTCTTAATGAACCTAAACCCAGAGAGTTCAGGAACCAGTAGTGCAGGTAAAGGCTAATCTTTCTAAATCAACGTTAACTGACAATGAAAACATTTTTAATATACCTAAACATAGAAAACACATGCACCATTAGTTCAGGTAAAAGAAAGTCTTTCTAGACCAGGTACTCACTAACAGAACAAGATAAAATGGAAGCCCTCTTACAGCCGAATAAATGTTTAACTAGAGCACGTCCGTATTACCGGCGACTCTCCAGTAGGGTTAGAGACACTCCTCAAAGTAAACACCAGCCATCCAAACATGGCGAGCGCACGTCCACAGTTTAGCAATCTCAGGATGCGATCCAGATAAACTTCTCACCAGTCAATCCGCAGCAGACTTCCAGTGTGAGCTACGCGCGCGTTTAACTTCCGCTCGAGGCACCGCAAAGGTGCCACGTACAGAGACATCAAAGAAACTGTAACTATGTGACAAAACCCAAAGTCGTTCCATAACCAAAGCACGGCTCAGGAGCTTTGATATGGTACCAGGAATTATGTCGATGTCGGTGATGGAGGAACCTTAGTTGAGATGTGATTGCTTCAGATGATGGATAACCCAGCTTATTTCTTTGTAGCCTTTTACCATCGTGTGTGTTTTCCATGCACTTCTAAGGGTGCAGCTACTGTCTCGGTTAAAGTTGTATTTTCTGATCTCAATGGTTTCTTTGATGACAGACTCCCAGTATGTAGGTGCATGGCAACAAATATAACCGTGGTAGCATACGAATGTATGGAAGTTTCGTGAATTCGTGATGTCTCCATGACGTAATTTGGACTACTACATATGAAAGTATCACACAGCCTATTGGTGTGACAACTAACTCCTGACGACAGTGACAGAGGAAGGCAATGAAAGAATGTGCATGTAAACAAATCTGACGTGATAAAATACTAAAAAAAATTGTCAATTAATGAAGTTGGTTTTTATTATGTTGGTTCTTCAAGTAACCTATGCCCTACCAGTTAACTATGTCTTCTTTATAGCATCATTTGTCCTCCATCGACCTACATAAGACAGAATCAACCACATCTACCGGTGTGTCTCAAGACTTTGCCCTTTCCCCTCTCATTTACATCCTGTACACTGCAGGCATTACTAGTCGTACAACCCTCACCTATCCCCGGCATTATGCTCACGTCTCTACATACCTAGATACCCGGCACAGGCTCCAATTCCTCTATGCCATCATCTTTGGCCGCACTACTCATCCTTCCCGTGGTCTAGGTTTCCTCATCTCTCCATCTGCAACTAATCTATTCCTCTCACTAGCACACTAAAGCATTTAGGACTAACACTCGACAGAAAAGTAATGTGAATTGCACACCCCCTTATCACCCATCACAAACGCCGGACACTCACTGAAACTACTAACCGTGCTATCCTAGACCTGCATCCTTCTACTATTTTCCTCACTTACAAATCCCACAGCCACCCAATCCTAATTAATGCCATTGTTTTCTTGATCTCTGCCTTTTACAAATCCTACAAACTCCTAGATATCATAGAAAATCTGCTCATCGCCTCGCCTTCCATGTTCGCATACTATCCTCAACTCGCGTTCTGTATCAAAGCTCATCAATTTACCCCATCTTCTTCTCCTCTTGGAGCACCTTCGTACTCAATACATTAATCAGAAAACCTAACCCAGCACCCTCTAACCCACCCACTAACCACCAACCGAGGTACCCTGCTGCGACACTGCATCCACGTCCTACCTTCCATGCACCTCCATATCTTGGCCAAAGAAGAAATGTCGCCCGCATCTCGTGGTCGTGCGGTAGCGTTCTCGCTTCCCACGCCCGGGTTCCCGGGTTCGATTCCCGGCGGGGTCAGGGATTTTCTCTGCCTCGTGATGGCTGGGTGTTGTGTGCTGTCCTTAGGTTAGTTAGGTTTAAGTAGTTCTAAGTTCTAGGGGACTGATGACCATAGATGTTAAGTCCCATAGTGCTCAGAGCCATTGAAGAAATGTCTCTCGCGATACACCCTTCTTTCCAGCCCGAGTCAACAACTCTCCACATGACCCAATCCGACCACTTTCTCCCTTATCCATCCTCTTCCTCGATAACCATGAGCTGCTTTCTATGGTTCTACAAGGTCCCATTGTAGTATTCATCATATCACCTCCATCAGGAACATGACCATTTTTATGCACCACCAGCATCATCACTATAGCATGGAAGCATCAACTTCAGCTTCAATTATTGTGTAAAATCATTTAATTTAAATCATAAAAATATCTTCATCAATGTACGGCTTAAAACAGAATTTGTTTCAGCTGTTTTGTATAATTAAAACTTTGGCTGAAGAGCCTCTGCCAGTCGCCTTTGCCCCTCAATTGGTCTGATTGTGCACTGAAATTGTCTAACAACTAAGTCGAAATTTGTGTCTAAGGAATATATGAATATACCCTGCCCACTCACACTAACTTGACTACCTGTCGAGAGACTGAGTAACCACCAGTTGTAGCACAGGCCGCTGTGAGACCTGCAGGAAGAGTGTCAGTGAGGCTCTGGAAGGTACTGACAGGATGTGGAGCCATGCCGACTTCAGAGCCGTGGTCAGCTGAACTACATTTCTCGGTTGCGGATCCATGCCTCGAACGGCGTGATCGAGGTGGTCCAACAGATTCTCGACTAGGTTTGAATCCGAGGAGTTTGGTCCCCAGGGGAGTACGGTAAACTCATCCTGGTGCTCTAAGAATGACGGACGTACAGTGCTAGCTGTGTGAGATGTTGCATTGTCCTGCTGGTATACGCTATCGGGCCGAGGAGAAACAAACAGCATGTACGGGTGTACATTGTCCTCGAGGATACATGCATACTTGTGTTGATCCATTGTACCTTCCAGAATAACTAGCTCACCCAGGGAATACCACGATAACATTTTCTGTATCATAACGTTCCCTTCTGGTTCCAGGGTGTTTCCTTTCAGACGTTTCACGCCGTACACGTCGACGGCCATCTGTCCAATGGAGAATAAAAAGTTATTCATCTGGAAAGGTCACCTGCCGCCGCTCAGTGTACGTCCAGTTGCGATACTGTCGAGCAAATTCTAGCCTTCGTCGGTGACGAACAGCAGCTACCATGGGTGCACGAGCCACGCGCCTGCTGTGGAGACCCATATACAGCAACGTTTGCTGAACAGTCGTTGAGAAGGCGCTGTTGGTAGCCCCTTGGCTATCAGTTTGTTGACAGTTACAAGTCTATTCGCACATTTCCACAACCGTCGTTCACCCCTGTCATCTATAGCCCGTAGTGCATCACAGTTGCCTCGGCACCGATTTTGCCATGCACGGTGTACTTTAACCACGGCGGCACGCGAACAGTTTATAAACTCAGCCGTTTCGGAAATCCTTCCACCCTTGGCCCGTAAGCCAATAATCATGCACTTCGAGATGTCAGCTAAAACTCTGCGTCTCCGCATCACGGCAACGACTTCACTGTTTACGACGTCCCCCTGCTAGTGCTGCCACCTGCCGTCTGTGAGTGATTATCGCTCGTTGACTTCGAACATAGGCTGTTGTCACATTAATCTTACTGTACCGTGTATAAAACTTACATTTAACGATATGGAAAATGTAAAGAACTGATTATTTATCAAGTCTGAATACATCGAAAATCAAAGTCGAATTAATCCCAAACGCCGGCCGTGGTGGCCGAGCGGTTCTAGGCACTACAGCCTGGAACCGCGAGACCGCTACGGTCGCAGGTTCGAATCCAGCCTCGGGCATGGACGTGTGTGGTGTCCTTAGGTTAGTTAGGTTTAAGTAGTTCTAAGTTCTAGGGGACTGATGACCTCAGATGTTAAGTCCCATAGTGCTCAGAGCCAACTGAACCTTTTTTTTTTTTAATCCCAAACAAAATGGATGAGTTCGATAGGAATTACAATATGAGATGGGATGAAGAGCTTAGCGGACCTTATTCAGGTTCCTGATGAATAGAGTGTGACAGTCTTCAATCTTAGCGAATGGCCCATTTCCAACGACCCTGACGTCACACTGTAAATTGTCTTTCGTTCTCCCCGTCATCTTCGTCGAATTAGGCTGTCAGCTCGCTGCGCTGTGCCGAGAAGGTGTGAGTGAGAGGGTGTTTTGTACGTTGCCGCAGCTCGGCGGCGGGCTGAGCATCCGCGCGCTCAAGAAGCTGGCGGCGACGCGCGGACGCCCGCACAAGCGCAAGCTGCTTTCTGACGAGGACAGCAGCTGCTGCAGCTCCGACGAAGACGACGAGGACGACGAGGACTCGTCGGCGGCAGCGGCGGCGGCTGCGGCGGCGGCGTCGGTGGCGGCGTCGGCGGCGGCGGCGGTGGCGATGGCAGCGGCGGCGGCCAAGCGAGCGGCCGTGCTCAGCCCCGCGTCCTCGTCCTGCCACTCGTCGTCGGCGGCGGCCGCGCTGCCCTCCGACCACAGCCCCAAGCCCGACGACCCCGACGGCCAGCCCGGGCCCCCAGGTAAGCGCCAGTTCTCTCAACTCTGACCTCAGCTATTGCAAAAACGCCAGCGATATCGAAAAGAAGGTTGCCTACTAGTGACAGGGCGCAAAGCGATCATCCTGATAAGTGCTTCCAGTTTCTTAGTTTTTAAAATTATTTTACAGTTATCTAGTCCCCCTATTGGGGGCGGGCTGCCATCGGTCAAATTGCCCTTCTTCTGCCATTGTATTATAAAATTTACAATTTGAATATCAATGTTTAAGAAGGTAAAATACGCGACGATGTTTATGAAAAGATGATTGTGATTTGGTGTACATTCTTTTTATTACGACCATAATATGACGGGGCTCCTGCTAATTGTGAGTAACTACTGGGATGTGGGAAGTGCTGGGGGAAGATGTTACATACAGGGTGAAAATTATTTAAACCGGAGAATTCTAGGAGGTTGCATGGGACACCAAAACAATTGGCTGTGGTGTACGGGAAGGTGTCGTCGTTGAGTGACTGTAGGGGGATACGAGATGACTTGGACAGGATTTGTGATTGGTGTAAAAAATGGCAGCTAACTCTAAATATAGATAAACGTAAATTAATTCAGATGAATAGGAAAAAGAATCCTGTAATGTTTGAATACTCCATTAATAGTGTAGCGCTTGACACAGTCACGTCGATTAAATATTTGGGCGTAACATTCCAGAGCGATATGAAGTGGGACAAGCATGTAATGGCAGTTGTGGGGAAGGAGGATTGTCGTCTTCGGTTCATTGGTAGAATTTTGGGAAGATGTGGTTCATCTGTGAATGAGACCGCTTATAAAACACTAATACGACCTATTCTTGAGTACTGCTCGAGCGTTTGGGATCCCTATCAGGTCGGATTGAGGGAGGACATAGAAGCAATTCAGAGGCGGGCTGCTAGATTTGCTACTGGTAGGTTTGATCATCACGCGAGTGTTACGGAAATGCTTCAGGAACTCGGATGGGAGTCTTTAGAGGAAAGGAGGCGTTCTTTTCGTGAATCGCTACGCAGGAAATTTAGATAACCAGCATTTGAGGCTGACTGCAGTACAATTTTACTGCCACCAACTTACATTTCGCGGAAAGACCACAAAGATAAGATAAGAGAGATTAGGGCTCGTACAGAGGTATGTAGGCAGTCAGTTTTCCCTCGTTCTGTTTGGGAGTGGAACAGGGAGAGAAGATGCTAGTTTTGGTACGAAGTACCCTCCACCACGCATCGTATGGTGGCTTGCGGAGTATGTATGTAGATGTAGATGTAGATGAAGCTTTTTCTCGTATAGCAAAATTACCTATGAGCATTTTTAATCGCATAATCGCTCTGAGCACTCGTTAAATTGTGCATAACATGAGGACGGATCAGACTAATGTCAGAAATGTCCTTAATGAGAATCCATTTCACTTACAGAGAGTGCACGACCTGGAAACATACAATTATCCTCTCAGAGCACAGTTTTCGCATTTGCATGGAACAATGTCAAACGCATCCTACTTTTTCTGTCCTCTGTAGTGTTAACAGGTGAAGGAACGTTTGGGCGAGATTGGGTTTTCAACATCCACAATTCGCATGTTTTGAGTGAGATTAATCCACATGTCACATTTACTCCCGCTCGACAGTTGCCGTTCTACTTGAATGTGTGGGCAGATGTTGTTGGTGACTGTTTAATTGGGCTGTATCTTCTATCTAAGCCATTAAATGACAGGCATTATTATTGTTTCCTCCCCAGACTATTGTCAGAGTTGTTGGGTGACGTGCCACTCGCTAAAAGACAGCGCACTTTGTTCCAGCATTACGCGGCGCCGACACATTTTGGTCGTCCTGTGCGTTGATTCTTAAACGGACAGTTTCCAGAAAAGTGAATTGGCAGTGGTAGTCCTGTACCATAACCTACTCGACTCCCTATTTGACATCTCTTGGCTTTTCTGTGTGACGTGAAATGTGCAACCTTGTTTACAAAGCCCCTGTTGAATCAGAAGAGGACCTGATTGCCCAGATACCGGCAGCAGCAGCTGCAGCAGTAAGAATTAAGGACACTCCTGTAGTCTTTGACCGTGTTAGATAGAACATGACGTGCCGGTGTAACCTTTGTTTACAAGTCAATGGAGGCATTTTTGAACCTCTACTTCAAATGAGGTAATTGTGTTTTGTTAATGTTTTTATCTCTTGATAATAAAGAATTAAAAACTTGTTTGTATAACTTTTTGTCCTCACGGGAAAAAACATTAGAAAAAGTATTTTCATTGTCTCATGCAACCTCCCAGAGTCTATTAGTTCAGTTAATTTAAAAAATCCTCACAGGAAAATATGACATTAAAGAAAAGTATATTTTTTCGGTATCCTGTGCAACTTGCCAAAGTTTGTTGGTTTAAATAATTTTCACCCTATAGAAAAAAATCTGGGAGGGAAGTGATAGGAGGGGTGTAGATGTTGAGTGGGATGTCAGCTGGGCAAAGAATTTTTATTTACGATGGTCAGAGTCGGTTATGGTTCCAAGGAAGAAGAAATTGCAGGGATCAGTTCATGGTCTGAGAGTGGAAGGTGACTAGTATTATTTTGGAAAAGCTCATAGTGTGTTTGGAGATAAAGAGAAGGTGGAATGTGCTCCTAGAGGAACGGCCTACTGGCTTTCAAGGATGGAGAAGACTAGGGGGTTGTTGGGAATCAATTTTACGGGAGATGTAGGAGAGGCGAAGGTGTTCTAGATGTGGGAACTTAATGAGCCGCTCCAGGATACGAGTGGGAGAAGGTAGTCGGATACCGAAAGCGATGTCAAGTGCATGTTCTTCCAAGATTTGGTGGGAGCAGAAGTTTGTGCTGCAGGGGCATAGTAAGAAAGGAGCAGACTCGGGTTTTATGTGTATAGATGATGGTTGGTTAGTAGTTGTAGTCTAATTTGGGCTCTCTTTTGTATGGTTACTAGCTGAGGGTTGCAGGTTACTTTTTTCATCGAGTATTTCTTTATTCGGTTACTTTTAGCAATCAGACCCAGATGACTGCGCGACGTCACAGTTAAGGCTCTCCATCTGCTTCTGTCTCTTTCTGTCAGTCTCCAGTTCCCTAAGACTCCCAACTGCAACAAGTCTTGTCTTACTCCATCCATCCACCTCTTCCTGGGTCTTCCCACTAGTCTGCTGCCGGACGAGATCCATTGCACTTTTGCGCTGTCTCCTTGTTTCCATTCTCTCTACGCGTCCAGCCCATTGGAGTCTTTTGCTTTTCATATTACAACGATGTTAGCCTCCTTGTATAGCTCTTCTAGTTCTAGATTGTGCGCCTTCTCTATTCTCCACCAGTTATATCCCAGACCGTGCCATATATTTGTCTGTGGCCGTACTCTCAAATGTTAGCAGTCGGTTAACATCATTCTTTTGACTACTCCAGAGTTGATAACCATATTGATGTTTTATATAGTCTTAGTTGTAGTTGCTTAGATACGTTTCTAGATTTTAATACAGGATTTAGAGAGTAATACCATCTGTTTCCTGGCTACAGTCTTACTCTAATCTCTGCTTAAGTTGATATCACCTTACTTCACTAAAAACTGACGCAAGATATTCGAATCCTTTCACGCGCTTGTAACTGAAATAGTTCACTGTCAGATCTTGTGAGTTATGGAACTTTCTTTTAATGGGCATTTAGTCAATGTTTAAGTGTCCGTCCCTGGTAGCTGAGTGGTCAGCGCGACGTAATGTCATACCTAACGGCCCGGGTTCGATTCCCGGCTGGGTCGGAGATTTTCTCCGCTCAGGGACTGAGTGTTGTGTTGTCCTTATCATCATTTCATCTCCATCGACACCCAAGTCGCCGAAGTGGCGTCAACTCGAAGGACTTGCACCAGGCGAACGGTCTACCCGACGGGAGGCCTTAGCCACACGGAAAAAAAAGTGTTTCAGTTCTAATTTGTTGCCAGAATATCGGTGCCACTAGTTCCATGGTCTTAACATTTCCTTTGAGTTCTTCTTATGTGCATTCTATTAGGCAAATGTCATCCACACAGGCCAGATAGCTAATATTCTCATTGTCGATTTGAGCACCCTGAAATTTCTCTTTGTTGAACTCCCGCTTTATCTTTTCGAGTGCCAGATTGAAAAGGTCAAGTAATAATCCATTTCCTTGTCTTAACGCTGTTTCATTTAGGCGGATTGGACGCTTGTGGATTTCCGGGACGGCATACTTGGGTGTCTGAGTGTTTACTGGAATGATAGAAAGGTATCGCTGGTTGCGCCTGAAAGTGAAGTTGTCGAGATGCAGTTGGAGGATTCATTGGGAAACCTTTTCATACAAGTCTCTGAAAAGTTTTACTTCTAATTTTAACAAGTGCTATAATGTTATATGCCTTCTTTCAAGAGCTCCACAAGGCGTTTCAAAATAATGCCGAAAAACGTCGAGGTCTGCATAATTTCCGTGCCGTGTGGTGTCGTTCGATGGAATTTCCAGACGTGAGTTTGTATACTTACTTTGTTCCTCCGAACACCTCGGCGTGTTCCTATATATATTGACGCTCCCTGCAGAGAACCTGTACTCACAAACCCATTATAAAACCATTGCTGAGATAATATTTAGGGGTCGCTTGTACGAAATTCCGCCCGGATATCTTCTACTCTCCTGAGAATAAACTTGTGACCATGAGTTAAGGTATCACCGAGATGTACGAGAAACCTGTTACGTGGCGACAACGTGACCACTAACGTTTCTTGGCAGTATTATGATACGTGACAAGTGACATGAACACGAAATGTTGCAGAAAACCAGCCATGTGTGCACTTAATGGGTGTGGTGTTTGTCCGTCAGTATGAGATGCGATGCCTTTGCTTGGAAATACAAGATGCACAACAACACTACTGCAAATCATATCGTTGGACTAACGCCCTCTGGATGTCAGCAGTGGTCCGCGGTGGCGGTATTAAGTCTACAGTCCTTCGAGCTAGATTGTCACAAGCATTTTCAACCGAAAAACGAAAAACGAGATGGTATCTATAGGCGCCTGACTTCTTCAGGTAGTCGTCCACTAGACAAACCCTCTTTAGAACAGGCATAATCATCTTTCAGGTGGAACGAAGTAGACGCACATTCCATTTAAGATGCCATCATTATAGATCGCAGCCATCACAGTATGCTTGGACAATACACATTGTTGTACGTGACCCTAGACATGATGTCGTTCCAGACATCGCTAATCGCTCTCTTTGCAGACCGTGACGATTTCAGCGTTCACAAGGGACGCTGGTTATGTGAGTGTCCTGTAAAACGCTTCAGGTCTGCTCATACGCCAGCAGGGATCTACTCCCATTGTTAGTAGCAATCACTACATCGATTGTTAGAGCAACCACGTCTTCTGCCGTCGGTATATTCCGCAAAATTTGTGGAATTCGCGAATGGTTTCTGAGACTAACTACAATTCTAAATTCCCTATACTCCACGTCACTTGCGTTTTCTAAACAAACCAGAAGAACAGAGCTCTACTACATTAAAAAATACTATTGCTTAAACACTGATAAACGTTCAAAGTGCCTTCTGGTACGTTATCTGTGACTGTTCAAATCAACAGTGGCCCTAGAAAATGGTCGTGACTGTGTGGGTGACGCTGGCGAAGGCGACAGTTTACTCCGATACAATACATCCGCTTCACGAACTTCGTCACTGCACCACTCGCACTTTTACGGCCACTCACACTGTGTGTGGAGTGCTCTAAGCCTGATTCGAGGATTTCTTTGGCGCCTATTGAAGTATTCCTTGTACAATTGGCCTACCTTTTACCTGATTATCACCAATAGCTCCGCTTGCTGGTCCTGACGGGCCATTCGATACCGACCATCCGCCGTGTCATCTTCTGCCATTGGTGATATTCGGATGTGGTATGGAGGGGCATGGGACCAGCATGTCGCTCTATCCGTCGTTGTCCGTTTCCCACTCCTAGGAGACACTATTTCTCGCTCTGTTAGCTCCTCAGTTGGCATCACGAGACTGAACGCAACCTGTTCCACCACCCGACGCTGCAAGTATCTCATAAGAAAGACTAATAACAGCAATAGCAGGCAAGTTTCATACAGCAATCAGATGTTGGGGTATGACTCTGCAAAAGTTCACTTGCCGATACCTGCTAAGATCCTAGCACTCTTTCGACTCACAAGGGCTAAATTCCACCGAATTACTTAGAAATCAATTAGAACATCTAATATGCCATACAGACTTTGTGGAACAGTTCATGGTTTTCAATAACTTTAGCCAGAACCTCTTCTGGGACTCCCTAATAATTCTGTCACATTTAGATGGTAGGTACCTAATTACTGGTGTAAGAGCAGTCTCCTGAACGTCCAGAAAGAGTTAGCACAGCAATGACGAATACTTCATTGAAGTGACAGCCTCCAGCAGCCAGCATCCACCATACTGCTCTCTAAGCTGTTGTCAGGTTGCCATCTATTTAAGCCGTTACTTGTTAATAAAGTTAACTGGCATCACGAATCTGCACCCTTTTCCAGTCCACCCATCAAGGACAAATCCCTGGCAGTACTGGCAACGGAATCTGTGTCCTTTGCGTAGCAGTCAGACACTCTAATTATTAAGCTGCGGAGGCGCTTCCAGATGTTGGACGAAAATATGGGAATACAAAAAACATAACACATTACCAAGCCTAAAACGGTGTAAGAAACTCGCTAGCATTCAAAAGAGCTTCCATTAGTCTCGGAATGGATAAACACAGTCCTGTATGGTTTTCAAGGGAATGTCATACCACTCTTCCTGCAAGATAATGGCAACTTCAAGTAAAGATGATGAAGGCGAATCATGCACCCTTCTCACCAAAGTAGACCACAAAGGCTCAAAATATTGAGATCTGGCGATTGTAGTGGCCAGAGGAGAAACGACACTTCATCCTCATGCTCACAAAACCAGTCCTGCACGATGTGAGTTGTATGAACAGGAGTCTTGTCGCAGCATCACCATTCGGGAAGAAACGTTGTACTATAGGATAGACCTAATCAGCCAAAATGGTCACACAATTACCCCTGGCAGTAATGCGACCTTGTAGAGTAACCATGGGACTCATGCAATATCACAATACAGTTGCCCAAATCATCACAGAACTCCCGCCATGTTGGGACGTAAACACGGCCAGATGTTGGAAACAGTGTGAATCAAGACTCATCCGACCAAATTATTTTCTTCCACTGCTCTATGGTCCAAGTTTTATGACTTCACTTTTCGTGTTGCAGGCATTTGCTTCAGTGATGAGTGGTTTTGGAATTCCCTGCTTCTGGAGGTCCCTTCGTACTTCGTGTTGTTTTTGTTCTGACAGAGTTCGCGAGTACGACATTCAATTTTGCAGTGTCTTTTGCTACACTCATTCCCATAGTTTTCGTCACCATCTTCTCCAGTGACCGTCTGTCACTTTCACTCAATACACATTTTTGTTCTGATTTTGACTTGGCAGATGATGCTTTTCCACTTTCCCTTAATGCGGTATAAATCTTATGCCACGGTGGCTCTTGAAACACGAAACACTTCGGCTGGTTTGGTCACGGAAGCAAACCTGCAAGCTTGAGTAGCACTTGCGTTTATGTTCATGCATGCATTTCTCGCGGTGTTTTCATATTTTCGTCCAACCCCTGTATTTCACTATCTCTAACAGGATTTCGTATAAGATCCACAACAGCTTCCAAATTTCATCTGGCGACCCTGCCAGGATCTCACGAAGAAGACTAACGCAACTTCGATACTGACAGGTGGTGGCGGAGCAGGGGGCGGCGGTACGTCGGTGAAAGACCTGGAGCACGCCATGTCGAAGCACCTCCCGGCGGCCACTCCACCACAGCAGCAGCAGCAGCAGCAGCCGACGGACTTCAGCACGGACGCGCTTCTGAAGCAGCAACAGCAGCAGCAGCAGCAGCAGCAGCGGAGTACGATCCAGTGGATCGGCGCGCATCACCTGGGGGCGCACGGCGCGCACCAGGCGACGGCGGCCGGCCCGCTGCCCGCGTCGGCGCTGCTGCGCCAGCTGTACGCCAACCGCGAGAGTGTCATCCGCGCCAACGTGCACGCTGCCGCCGCCGCGCGCGGCTCCTCCGCCTACTACACCGCCGACCAGGTTAGTCAGCGAATCAAACCAAATACTGGCCTACCTCACAACTTTCGATCGTCTTCTCTATAGATAAACTGCACTACTTGAAAGTTGCCAACAACTAACAATGTGTGGTTGTGTAGTTTTGTCGGTATTGGGAAAGCGAAGCATTGAACGAAAGCAGGAAAGTTAGAATCTGACGTTCCATCAATTTCTAGGTCACTAGAGAAGGAACCCTACTACATACGGGAAAGGATAAGGAGAAGGAACTGGCTCTGCATTGCTCACATTTTAAATCAGCCTAAGTAAGGGTCGACAAACTCGCTTTGACCCGCGAGACATGCCTAAACTTCTCACTCCTCCAATGTCAATAATTACACTACTGGCCATTAAAATTGCTGCACCACGAAGATGACGTGCTACAGACGCGAAATTTAACCGACAGGAAGAAGATGCTGTGATATGCAAATGATTAGCTTTTCAGAGCATTCACGAAAGGTTGGCGCTGGTGGCGACACCTATAAAGTGCTAACATGAGGAAAGTTTCTGTTGTGTACATAGTTCCGCGTAGTCAGCGCGTAAATAACTTTCCCACTAGAGCACGCCCCACTAAGCACAACAGCGCAGGCGCAGCGCTCGTTCGTCTCCGCACTACGAGATGGCGCTGCCTTAGAGACGGACCAAATTCTGCTTCCGCCAATCCGCGTATTAATATGTAACGCACCCAATGAGATTGCTGCTAACGTAGAACCTTTTCTCCTCGCGGATCACACTCGCGCAGTGATACCTGAACGCGCGAGGTATTATAACGAGTGTACAGACCTCCGATTAGTCAGTGTGCATCAGTCTGCTTTAGTCTGCATTTGTCTGTACCAGTCTATAGTCAAGTTTCAGACTGCGCCTAATAAGATTATCATATTCCTGTACATAGCCATGAAGAGAAATGTATAGACACTTCGTCAAGTATCAGAGATACGTGAGAATAAGATTAACTTACCAAGACCAAAGTAACTTCAGATTGTCAATTGTAAACAGCATCCAGAATCAAGTTACGTAATATCTATGCTTTTTATTATTTTAATAAATGTGTGTGAAAATTAATCGAGTTCTGTTTAAAGTTGGTCACTGTCAATCTGCTACTCTAAGCGTGCAAGTGGCATTACTATCGTCTGACCTAACGGCAGAAGATAAACACGCCACGATAAAACCACGATACATATTCCTGACATTCGCCTACTTCGTTAGAGCGACAAGTCAACTAATCTGATGGTGTGTGTACCGAAGGTCTTGCAGTACGCACACCACAGTTTCCAACCGATTTCTCATACACGAACAGCAGTTGAGCGGCGTTGCCTGGTGTAACGTTGTTGTGATGCCTCGTGTAAGGAGGACAAATGCGTACCATCACGTTTCCGACTTTGATAACGGTCGGATTGTAGCCTATCGCGATCGCAGTTTATCGTATCGCGACATTGCTGCTCGCATTGGTCGAGATCCAATGACTGTTAGCAGAATATGGAATCGATGGGTTCCGGAGGGTAATATGGAACGCCGTGCTGGATCCCAACGACCTCGTATCACTAGCAGTCGAGAAGACAGGCATCTTGTCCGCGTGGCTGTAACGGATCGTGCAGCCACGTCTCGATCCCTGAGTCAACAGATGGGGACGTTTGCAAGACAACAACCATCTGCACGAACAGTTCGACTACGTTTGTAGCAGCATGGACTATCAGCTCGGAGACCATGGCTGCGGTTACCCTTGACGCTGCATCACAGACAGGAGCGCCTGCAATGGTGTACTCAACGACGAACTTGGGTGCACGAATGGCAAAACGTCATTTTTTCGGATGAATCCAGGTTCTGTTTACAGCATCATGATGTTCGCATCCGTATTTGGCGACATCGCGGTGAACGCACATTGGAAGCGTGTATTCGTCATCGCCATACTGGCGTATCACCCGGCGTGATGGTATGGGTGCCATTGGTTACACGTCTCGGTCACCTCTTGTTCTCATTGACGGCACTTTGAACAGTGGACGTTACATTTCAGATGTGTTACGACCCGTGGCTCTACTCTTCATTCGATCCCTGCGAAACCCTACATTTCAGCAGGATAATGCACGACCACATGTTGTAGGTCCTGTACGGGCCTTTCTGGATACAGAAAATGTTCGACTTCTGCCCTGGCCAGCACATTCTCCACATCTCTCACCAATTGAAAACGTCTGGTCAATGGTGGCCGAGCAACTGGGTCGTCACAATACGCCAGTCACTACTCTTGATGAACTGTGGTATCGTGTTGAAGCTTCATGTGTAGCTGTACCTGTACACGCCATCCAAGCTCTGTTTGACTCAATGCCCAGGCGTATCAAAGCCGTTATTATGGCCAGAGGTGGTTGTTCTGGGTACTGATTTCTCAGGATCTATGCACCCAAATCTTGTGAAAATGTAAACACATGTCAGTTCTAGTATATTATATTTGTCCAATGAATACCCGTTTGTCATCTGCATTTCTTCTTGGTGTAGCAATTTTAATGGCCAGTAGTGTAAAACCCTTTAGCTACTTAGCTACTCGATGTCCGGCCTCTGGGCTGGAATATGTACACAGCTATCAGTCCATAACTTGCCTTCAGCTGGTCCCTGCTGTTGTGTACGTCTTCGTACACAGTGATAAGGAGTGGGGAGCTACAGAGTGCTACGGCTACTGTCGTCCAAAGAAAGCTGGACAAGAGCAGAAATGATTAGCGAACAAGTTAACACAGCAAACAGAAGATTTAAGTAATTTGTATTTTTCCGAGCGTACGCAGACTCATTACAAATAATGCAGCAAGAATTAAAGTTCAGCTCTCAATGTCAACAAGGATGAGTCTCTCTGAACTAAAGCACGAAATAGGGTATCGGGGCCGCGACTAGGCGGCATCTGCGTAGCGTCAGTAGCGACGTGGCTCCAACGCGAGTGGGCTGCGTGCCTACCGCCAGACGTCCTATACTGCGGCAGAAGAGGGCGCTCAGAGTCCACAGCCGCTGGAGGCGTGGCTAAGCTGGTGCGCACCTTTGGCTCCGCCAGATCCCGCACGACCACTGTCGGGAAATAAGTAATTCCGTTGCCAGCTTTATGACGTCCGTGGGATGGCATCGAAATGTGATACCACACCTAGCAATGTCTACAATGACAAAACAAGAATACAGATCAAAGTCAATAGTCAAAAGTCACACAAAAATGCCAACTCTTCAAGTTCCCATGAAAACAAATGTAAACTTGTTTCATTACTTAGACCTGGCCAAGTCTGTCTATTCCATAAAATCTCACCTCCAGCTAGTTAACGAATCCTCGATTTGATACCAGCTTCTCCGCATCTTGCACGTGGGGCACCATAAATCATACTCCAGCACATTCAGTTTTCCCTATCGGAAGAAATACTTCGTGGATCACGGTGGTTCACGAACTCTCTGAAGTCATAAACTAGTAGTACTTTCGAACCGGCACGTCCATTTCAGAAAGTCCGCCATTCCAACATCCAAAAGGGTTACTGATCGAATTCCCCGATTTACTTAACTTCAGACGTGCAAGAATCGAATATTGGATAGAGCTTATATTAAATTATTTGTATAACTATTAGTTGTTTTAAGAAATTCGGCAGTCCAATAAATCCTAAAGGCTCATCTTAAATCATACGAGGGTTGGAAATCAAAAAGTGGCAACTATTTATTCACAGTCGATACAAAAGAGTTACGCGTTTGCACCTGTTACTGTCCTTCAAAGTAGTCACCTGCGTTGTGTAGAACCCGTTGCCAGCTATGTGGAAGGCGTAGTATACCGTTAGCAGAGTCTGTTCTGTTGATGGTGCGAATGGAGCGGTCTAAAGTTATGGTGATTCTCGTGTACGGCTGTGATGTTGTTATCCTAACGCATTACGTTCCTCCACGGCAGACCGTCAGTGCACAGTATTACTGCCCATTTTCGGAGCATCACCTGCTACCAGCTTTGTGCAAGAAGCGGCGACACTTTCTGTGCAACCCACTCATCATTTTGCACGACAATGCACGGGCGCATACAGCGCTAGCTGTGGCTGCTCTGTTCGGTCGATGGGACTGGGAAGTACTGTACCATCCGCCATACTCCTCGCACTTAAGTCCTTCTGACTTTGATTTGATTCCGAAGATGAAGGAACCACTTAGTGGCATTCACTTCAGAACTGTTCCAGAGATTCGACAGGCAGTAGACCGCTCCATTCGCACCATCAACAGAACAGGCTCTGCTAACGGTGTACTACGCCTTCCACATCGCTGGCAACGGGTTCTACACGACTCTTGTGATTACTTTGAAGGACAGTAACAGGTGCAAACAAAGTAACTCTTTTGTATCGGTTGTGAATAAATAGTTGCCACTATATAAGTTCCAACCCTCGTACGTAACTAGTAAATAAACGTTTCACCATTTCTGGTATACTATTGGAAATAACTGTTCTTAAATAATGTATACTTCAGATCAAAATAAGTGTATGTAAGTCTTTATGTAGGTTTCCGTTATTTCTAGTACTAACTCTGTCATCCAGGCTGTTCGCTGAGAAAATGGATAAGTTGTCCCATTTACTGTAAATTTCGTTAAAGAATCAATACCCTTCTAGCTGACAGTATACCCAATTATTTGGCCAATTTTATGCGGGGCTTCATTAAATTTACACTACCAATAATCATGTTACACACTATCTTACTTTTCCTAATGAGTTTTTCCAAAATACAACACCGTATGACGTAACTGAAGAAAATTAAACAATTTACGCCACATTTCAATTATTTTCACCTTACCTGATCGCATCATATTGCAGATACACTTGCTTAGGCGTTTCAGAATTATTTGTATTGCGTGTTCCTCTCAGTCGAATTTGTAATCAATTCCAGAAATTTGATGGTGTCAGATGGAATGAACACAGCGAGTCTTTTCAAAGTTTAATGACAATGAATTGGCTAAAAACCATTTCTCAATCTTCATGGAGGTTTCATTAACTGTCCTTTCTAAAACTATGCTTGACTTGTCATTTATCAAAAAAATTTTATCAGTTTCCAGTTTTAAAAAATTAGAATTCAGCAACGCTACTGATAGGTCGCTAGCATGCTCAACAAAACAGAGATTCTAAGATGGAATCTTGGGGGACACTACAGATAAATACTTCCCAGCCGGCTGTCAACATGACAGCTTAAGTAGTGTGCTTTTTGTACTGACTCCTCTTGTTCCCATTACAGCAAAAAATTCCCATGACACAATTATATTCTCATTCACATAAAAGAGCACTGTGTTCACGCCGTCAAATATCTAATATCAGCAAGGTCATGAAAATTTCGCGTAAACGATAATGCAAAAAGCAACAGGAAATCGGCGATTTTTACTGTCATAACGGAAAATTAGTGGTTTTTACGAACTATCGCGTAATTATGCATTTACCCCGTTTTCTTTTGGAAATGTCACGAATCTGAAAGTATCAATTTACTGCTATCGGTATTTGATGGATTTTTGGTGTTGAAATTGCATCTAGACCTTTTTTTTCTCACTGTTGACGTTTGCGCATAACCTTATAGCTACAGATCATTTCTAGTGTGCAAAACTGATTCCCTAGATGCGACGTCAGCTTAAACTACACTATTTCGATCGAAGTCGATTAAGGTAAAAGTCTTATTCGCTTACGGCACATTTACCGACATTGCAGAAAATCGATCCAAAAAATGATGCGTTTTGGAGAGCTCTTTTAATGCGATACTGCACTTACACTGCATATTTTCGTAGTAAGCAAATAAAAATATGAAAACCGACAAATATGGCACTTAAGTTTTGCAAAGATACAGAACGAATAACATGGCACCTGCACAGACTGCTTCTGTCAGTCAATCATAGCACGGGACATTTGAGATCAATAAATGTAATTCAGTTTTGTCAAAAACTGACATGGTATACAAAAGCTGTTTCAAAATAGAGTTTAATTCTTAAAATGAAGAAGAGTAACCGGCCACTGGTAATAACGGAATTTATTAAGAACAAATAGTGCCTTTACCAGTTTCGAACCGACAGGTTCGTCATGAAATGGCTATTTAGTTTAAAATTTCATTTAGGCTATGCTGTACACGTGATGTTGGCTGATTTCCTGGAAGTTCCTTGCCGTAGGGCATCACCACGACAAGGAAATTTCGCGACGATGAAAATCAATCAACATGACGTGTACAGCATGAGCTGCATGAAATTTAAAACGTGATCATCCGTTTGATGATGCACCTGCCGGTTCGAATCAGGAAACGGTGGTATTTGTTCCTAATGAATAACATTATTAACGGTGGCTAGTTGCTGATTTTACTTTATTCTAATAATTAACCGTTCTGATAATTAATCTGTACAAAGTAACTGATATGCGTATTTGCATTTCCAACATAACACCGAAAAACAATTGAATGAGACAAAAATGAATAACATACGGTACTATCAAAATAAACAGTCAAAAAATAACATCGAAGTTGATAAAACATAACATCAAAATCGGGTCAAAACAGCACCAAAAGTGACAAAAAAAACACCGAAATTGGCTATAAAACTGTACGGTTTTCCCTTGTCCTTACCTGTACGATCCATTAGTTTGTCGCCGGAGCTCCAAGCATGATTAAAACAGTCACGGAGATCTAAAAGTTTAATAAGATTATTAATTCAATGTAAGTACTAAAGATAAAATCTGGATATATCGGGTGTTCCTCTTAGGAGTCGTCAGACACGTTCTCTCTGGTGTTTCGTCAGATATTTGCATTTCGTTCTTGCAGTGTGTAGCTTGAGTCAGTCCAAAAAAAAAATACTGCTCATCACGTCTTTGATGCAGCGACCAGTATTAACGGAAAGAGTCGGTTTGTTTCCTGTTACAAATAAAATCGTGTCAAAAGAGGGATTTTGTGTGCCCATTCGATAGAGCGGTCCCAAATTAGTCTAGTGCGATATTCAGCTTAGATGTATGTATTAACGTGGACACAGTAAAAAGTTTGTTCATCTCTCCTTCGTTGTCCGGTTTACTCCGTCTCGTGTGCCGCCATGGCCTGCCGCTATCTTCTACCGCCATGCAGCAGCGCTAGTCAGTCGCAGCCGGACTACTCGTTATTTTTCTTGTTTTACTGTCCCTTTAATTACATATCGCTAAACTGAATATCACACTGGACTAATTCGGATTCACTATATCGAATGGGCACGTAAAATACCTCTTTAAACATAAAATTATTTGTAAATGGAAACGAAACGACTCTTTCGATTGACTCTGGGGGTGGCAGACTACAGCTACAGATTGCAAAAACGAAGTTGAAAATATCTGCCGAAACACGAGAGGAAATGAGCCTGATGACTCTCGGGAGAGACAGCTGGTGCAAGGGGTTCAAGTGGTTCAAGTGGCTCTGAGCACCATGGGACTTAACATCTGAGGTCATCAGTCCCCTAGAACTTAGAACTACTTAAACCTAACTAACCTAAGGACATCACACACATCCATGCCCGAGGCAGGATTCGAACCTGCGACCGTAGCAGTCTCGCGGTTCCGGACTGAAGCGCCTAGAACCGCACGGCCACCGCGGCCGGCGGTGCAAGGGGCGTGGTGTTTTGGAACAGTTTAGCCGTTTCGCGACGCAGTGAGCAGCAGCGGGCTGTTTCGCAGGTGGGCCCCCTGCCGACGCCGCCGGGCAGCGACGGCAGTTCGTACGCGGCGGCCGCGGCGGCGGCGGCTGCGGCGGCGGCGCCGGGCGGCGGCGGCGCGGCGGGCGGCGACGTGGCCTTCAGCAGCCTCGTGTCGTCGTACGCGGCGGCCGCTGCTGCCGCGGCCTCCGGCGCGGGGGCGGCTGCGGGGGCGGCGGCGGGGGCGGGTGCCGCCGCCTCGAGCGCCGCCGCCGCTACTGCCTACGACTACCACTCGGCCATGACTCCGCCCTCGTCCGTGTCGCCGCGCGACAAGCACCAGCAGCAGCTCTTCGACGGTTACCAGTACGAGCTGCCCGCTCAGCCGCTCCCTCTTAAGCCGCAGGTTCGCATACATAATTACTTCGGTAGATTCGTTGACACCACTTACCTTTCTTACTCGCTCTCCAGAACTCTCGGGGAACTAAATTCCTTTATTGTATTTTTCGCCCTCGGCTCTCGTCCGGTCTCGACCTCTTAGCAACTCATTAGCAGACGATCTGTTTAAAAACAAAGAGACAGGGAGACGGTAAACTGGAGCAAGCTCCCTGTTTTAATGTGGATCCTAGAATGTACGGATAACCAACTAACACAGATAAACCAAGATACCGGAAACTGCTCCTTACAAAACGTGCTATATGTCACAATAGAAAACCCACTGCATAACGTATTCTCCAGAAACTGACAATTTATTTACAAGGGTGCACTTAATTTGGAAATTTGTGGTAAGCCCCTAAGGGACGAGACT
The DNA here is from genome assembly GCF_021461395.2 of Schistocerca americana. NCBI lineage: Eukaryota > Metazoa > Arthropoda > Insecta > Orthoptera > Acrididae > Schistocerca > Schistocerca americana. The sequence goes on along the minus strand of NC_060130.1, from coordinate 584,187,893 downwards.
GCTGAGGTAATCGGTCCCAAGGCTTACGCACTACTTAATCTGACTTAAACTAACTTACGCTACGGACAGCACACGCACTCGAATCTCCGAGGGAGGGTAGGGGGGGGGGGGCACCGGGCGAACCGCGACAAGGCGCCAAGACCGCGCGGCTACCCCGCACTGCGGTGCGCTTAAAACCCACCTCATGATGTCAGTTCAAGAACTACGAGGATATGCTGAAAAGTTATGCCTCCGAATTCTTTATGTTAAAACTCTTAAAATTCTGTAGATTAAACAAAGCTACAACCCTCTGAATTGTAGCGTGTAGAAATGCGCTGTGTAACGTAACTATGTCGGTGTGTGTGAAATGGCATGCCGTAATCGAGTTTCGAGTTCAAAAAGTTCATCCACTCTGCTGTGATATATGAAACAAACTGACGTCTTGGGTTCACTGTGATCGATCATCCTCTGTACAGTCCCAACTTCGTCCCATTCGATTTTCATCTGCTTTCAAAACTTAAATAACACTGCAGAGGACTTCGTTTTAATAGTGGCGAAGCGGTGCAAGCAGAGGTGGTGATGTCGCTCCGCCAACAGAGTCAAATATTCAACAGTGGTGATACCAACAAACTGGTCTCTTATTGGGAGAAATATGTTCATTGCTAGGTTGACTATGTTGAGGAATAAATATGTGGACATAAAGAATAAAGATAAACAATGTTAACACATTCGTTAATTTTACAAAGCCTTAAGAGTTTTCACATAAGCAATTCAGAGTCATTACTTTTCATCACGCCAACATACTTGATTGAGAAGTAGTAGCTTCAAGATCAAGCGAGCCAACAGTGACCAGGAGAGTTGCGTGCTGACCCCGTGCCCTCCCATGCTGCAGCAGAATGACACCAGTGCCAGAAGATGACACAGTGCTCGGGTCCCGTCCGGTCTCGACCTCTTAGCAACTCATTAGCAGACGATCTGTTTAAAAATAAAGAGAAAGGGAGACGGTAAACTGGAGCAAGCTTCCTGGGTTAATGTGGAACCTAGACTGTACAGTAGTGGGCAAAACGAGCGAGACCCCTCGCCTTTTCGTTATGTTGATCCGCACAGCTTTAAAGTCTGCTACACAGCATAACAGGCAAGGCGACGAAGTGCTACCAACATACTATGCACAGGCATGAAATTGACGAACTATCCAAATTTTGTCAGACTATTTTCAACCATATGTAAGACTATACGAGGGTTAGAACTTAAATAGTGACAACTATTTATTCACAACCAATACAAAAGAGTTACATGTTTGCTCCTGTTACTGTCCTTCAAAGTAGGCACCAGCGTTGTGTAGAACCCATTGCCATTACTCGCTAATAACAGTATTTTGTTATTTCGATAAACATCCCGAATGATTGTACATAAGCGGTGACATAAAGATAGAAAATTTATGTTTTAGAGTCCAGAAAGCTCTATGCAACAGAAACCGCAGATCATTTTGCCATTTTCATTGCGAAATTTCCGGCTTATTCATGTCTGGGGTAATAATAGAGGGCTCTTTGTATGGGTTGTCTACTAGCGTCGTGAAAGGTGTTTGCCACTGCAAGGGAGGTCTGGTTTGTTTTCGGTTCTAATCTCAATGGAGGCAGATAGACTATCAGTAAAGCAATTTTAAGAAATTCCCGCGCCCCCAATACGTTTTATTGCCACATTTATTCTGTACTGGCGCCCTGTGGATGTCAATATGAAACTCTTGTGGAATTTCATACTTGTTACTGCTTCCTTTTTCCGCTTCTGTCAATAATTGAATTGACCTACGTGTGGCACTGAATGATTTTTAACTGAATTTCGTTATGAATCTTCATGCATTTCTAAATTTGCGCACTTTCATGGTAGGTCATCAATGGTAATCCACTATGACTGGTCTGAAAAATGACACGAACCGTTTCGCGGCCGAATGCGCATAATATTTTGCTAATTCATAACGATCTTGGGTACTTTGTCTTACTAGAACAGTTGTGTTATCTCGATAAGCTGAAATTCATTTTTTTAGTACAGTTCATACTAATTAGCGTTTCTTCTTTCATTTATATCTTATATTTACGTGTTGTGTTTAACACACTAATCAGCATTAATATAGTCTTACACATGATTGAAAACAGTCTGACAAAGTTCGAATAGTTTGTCAATTTCACGTCTGTGCATAGTATGTTGGTCGCCTAGCCTGTTATGCTGTGTAGCAGACTTTAAAGCTGTGCAGATCAGCATAACGAAAAGGCGAGGGGTCTCACTCGTTTTGTCCACGACTGTACATATTGTTGGCCAATTTTTTACAAGAACATGGAGCCTTGCTTTGCTTACACTTAAAACATCCTGTATTTTGCATTATATGCTTTCAGTTCACTTTGGGGAGATTATCATCCAGTTTACTTACGTGTCCATTTTTCATTCACTTTTTTCCTGGTAACTGTTCTCATTTTATGGAAAGTCAAAAAACAGTACAGTTAAACGAATTTTGTCCTGCATAATCTAATAACATATCTATGCATATCATTGCTCTGGTGTATGTATTAACAAGAGTCTCAACTGTTTCATCATTGCTGTCTTCCTGTACGGAATACACATTGCTCATTATATCCACATCGCTTAGCTGCTAAAAACCAAGTTGATAGGCATCATCTACGTTTTATAACAAGTAGTTTGTTTCAGAAGATCGATCAGATGAGTAGGCACTTCCACTAAAGGCTGGTGCATCATCTCCCAGCAGTAAAACATGAGGGTGCATATATAATACTGTTTCTAAACGAAACTAATTGTTCTAATTATAACAGAATACCTCAGAATTGGGTTTTATTCTTTCTAAAACCGCTAACCTATGCATTGATAACCTACATGCTGATAATCAGGTGGTTGCTGTAGTAGGAAATGAAATTACAAATGCAAACTAACTTCTGTACACAACTATAAGGAAGGAAGGGAGCAAGGAAGGAAGAGCAGGGTTTAATGTCCCATTGACATTGAGGTCATCACAGATGAAGCACAAGCTCACATTGTTGCAACGATGAGGTAGGAAATCAGTAACACCCTTTCAAAGGAACCATCCCAGCATTTTGTCTGAATGATTTAGAGAAACCATGTAAAACCTCTGCCAGAATGGCTGGATGCAGTTTTGAACCATCATCCTCCTAAATGTGTGTCCAGTGTGCTAATCACTGCTGCACCTCATTTGGTTGCACAACTATACCACCTAATACATTTAGAAGATAGTCAACAGAACTGGCCAGGAGTTGCAAGAAGAATCTGAACATAAATGAAACTTGTGGCTACAGTTGACTATATGACAGTATGAAATGTATAACTCATAAATCCCAAATTTAACATTTAAAATAATAACAATATAATGCTTATTGTGAGAGAGAGCCTTCTGAAAATGAAAATTAGTAAAAAGATAAGTAACTAGTGGCATATGTGTGCTAAATGTACTCTAGAAACTGTATAGATGATGCCAGCCTGCAAAGACAACCAGTAAGTAATAAGCAGGTACTTGGTAGTCACAAGTCTACCCTAAACAGCTAGGATGAAATAACAGTTAAGTCAAGCTTCTATTAGACACATGCAAACCAGAAGAAAAAGTGAATCCAACAAAGGCAAAGGGAAAATAAAGAGAAGACCCATTATAACAGTTCAGTAAATACTTGATGATGTTGTTACAGATATCACTATGATAATTTCAGAACTGATGTGGATAGTTTTTTTCAAATTAGTATAAGTTCCAAGTTCTTCAAGTACATCCGTATGGCATCCTTTAGGAAAAATGAGATATATCCTCATTTGGCCTACATAGAATTTTTCCACATTTAGTCTTACATATGCAAAGCTCTGTGTATTTATAATGAACTGCTCTTTCCTTAATTTTGAGTACAGAAGACTACCTTCATTTTATTCTTAGGAAAGAATGAATAGTTTTCTCAGATGTTTTACCTCTGTAAATTAACACCACAATTTTTTTCTATCTTTTCTTTTTTGTCAAACTGAATATTGCTATTCTAAGAGTCGTAAGCAGAGGAAAGGACACAAAAAACTCTGACTAATTTTTGCCCGCCTTTCAGTGTGGCAGCAGATTCTGTATACAGTGTGTTTCAGGACACACACACACACACACACACACACACACACACACACACACACACACGCACACCAGGTTCTTGGGTGGTTTCCCTCGATTATCAAGTGAATGCCAGAACTTGTAGCCCACTCCTATATCTTTTTAATTGGGACTCCCTCTGGTAGGGCATTTGGCTGAAATGAACTGTGACTCTTTAATGGTTTGAATACTTGCTGAATGGAGTAGAGAACAAAAAGTGAAAAAGAAATTCTAGCACCAGAGTCGATTGCTATACCTGTGATTGACAGTGACATAGGCACACTGTATATGTCAAAGAGTCACTGACTTTGCTCTGTTAACACATCAACACACACTTACCCATAATTTTTTTTGTCTAGGACATAATTATCATTGTAGAAACAAAGTTGGTTGTAAGACAATTGGCAAAAATAGAAATGCCCTCCCATTTCTTCCCAAGTGACACTCCTTTGTTCCCACTACAAGCTCATCTGGTTTTTGAATAAAAGTTCCCGACTCTGTTATGGGACATCACTTGAACAACGTAAGTATAGTATGAAAGAGACAAATACCCTCTAGCATGAGAATCTGTGTGGAGGTCTGTGGCAAGTATGGAAGACATTGTTATGTGCTCTAGGCTATCTCTATTACTGAGCAAACAACAGAATCTGACTTACAGAAAGTTGGAGGGGAGGGGGGGGGGGGGGGGGGGGGTGAGGGTGGCAATAGCCTTCCCTGTCCAGATTTGTCTGAACACTTGTGGCATTGCCTTGACTTCAGTGCTCAAGAAATGGCCAAAATCTTTCCTTGACAGTCTTGAGCTCAGATCATGACTGGCCTTTACTGGAAGTGGGTGTCTGTACAATTCAGTTCTGAAGCCATTCCCTACTGTGAAAAGGTTCTGTGATCACTAATGTCTCCAGTACAGTTCTTCTCAATCATTATGTACAAGACAGAATTGCTGCATCTTGAATTTAACACATCATTATTTCATAAAAATGATCAACAGTAAACAAATAACTTATCAAGACAGCTTGTTCATGTATACACACACTAATAATAAAAAAAATCACACAGTTTTCAACTTCTTGGCATATTTTGGTAGAACTTTTCGTAACTCTGGCCATTAATTCATTTCTTTGAGCTTACTTTTTCTCCATAGACTTTGTTTTACAACCGGTTCCTACAAGCAAAAATGTTATAGGTTAAAGAGCAACAAATTTTGTGGCTAATGAAAGTGGTCAGTCCACTGCATGGGGAATGTTGGATTCAGATGATGTGTTCTTTGATGAGCAGAATGTGGAGGGGATCAATAATTCTAAAAAAAATCATCCAGTCATGTAACAAAATGAATGATTCTCAGAAACAATCACAACTCATTTTGCAGTAATCTCCACATGTGAGTCTTGTAAGACTATTTGGTGAGAAAATAGCAGCAATTAATCACTTCTCAATCAAATTCCACAACACATTTACAGTGACACAATCATAAAAACTAATCTGTGGTTTTAACACACCCCATTGTAAGTTTCCAGTGTTGTTGATGCCGTCGTGAGTGGAACTAGCTTCACCAGCTCAGCAATTACCCACTGACAAGATTCTAATCACACAACTTTATTGCTTGTGTGAAGGTACTGCATGCACTGGTATGCTAACATAAATTATACAACCCATGCTGATGTGACATTTGTCATACTTTCGTATGTGTAACACTGATATGTGTGACATCCAATGTGTGGTGGTCATAGGACTACATTCTACAGACTCAAGAATGGATTGTACATCATCCAAGTTTTGTTTACTTGTATGTTAAGTAGAAGTTTTTATGCTGGGAATAGTGATAGTCTCACAAAATTCACTGAAAACACAAAAAACACTTCTGAGTGTAGTTCTCTGCTATTAAGAAACAACAGTATTCTTAACAAACAGCAAGAATACTTCCCTGGTATAATGCATAAATGAATACCACCCTGCTAAAACCATCATGTCTAAAAAAACACAACATTGTTTTAGGAACTTCTATTATCTCAGACAACCAGCTTTAAACTACAACATTGTCTGGTATAGATATTAAGCCATGAGTGATAGCCCTCCATTTTGCACTTATTCACGTGCCTCACAATTGTGCATGTCAGTCTCAAGCAGCAGTACCTTCACACTCAGAACATGTGTTTCTAACAACTTTGAACTCGAAAATGGTTGTAAAACTACCTCATTAAATATCTAATATCTCTCATATACATTCTCTGTGCTGCATCAGTTTGATTTGTTGCAGGTCCTTTCACATCAAGGCTCTCATTTCTAAAAGAGAAGAAAGATAACTTACAAGTAAAATTTTGATAATGTAGAATGTATTATTGCAGGCACTGCCACTGACCAATAAGAATGCTTAACAACCAGATTGCCAATAGTTTCTCAGTAGAAAGATCTAATTCTGTTTAAACTTCACCACTAATATATGACAACCAGTCTACTAACACATGTAATTGTGCAGTTCTGTTGAGATATTTCATGACTTTGCCAACTAAAACTATTGAATGGGCTCACACTCTATACTCTGGTAATCAGTATCATCAGAGTCATTCAGCAATCAGCATTAGTGTTTTTTGTACCCAAATTCATGCAATACAAAGAGAAATTCCCTGAGAAATAACCTCATGTCATTGTGTTTAGAGACTGTGCTTGCATTATGTTGAGAGTTTCACTCAGTACTAAATTGTTGTAGTCAGAGATCATACACCATTCTTTAAGTCTGATGTGTATCACCATTTACGTATGATATGATATCAAGATCATTTTAGTCACATATAATCTCCTTTACTCTACAATTTCCACAAACACTAGTGTACATCACAAAAAGGAGATTTTTTTCCATTGAAAGATTAAGTAAGATCACAAAGAAGAGGAGATGATTAAAAGACAAATTATTTTTTTATGTAAATCACAAAATTCCACAAGGAAGCATTAACTGTAATGGATTCATCCTTTCCACATTACAAGATTCGCATTTCTGTGTCTGGTGTTTGACTGTGATAAAATAAAACACACTGCAGCAGAGGAGAAAAAGTAAATCAAGATTGTGGATGAATAGAAGATGCTATCCATTGTACTTCAGTCTATGATCACTTGTAGTCTTTGATCTGCACAAAATATCTGTCAAATACATTAAAGAGCTTTTTAAGAACAATAAATTTTATGTTGAAAAGAACATAGTAATTTAGATCTAAACCTCAAAAGATTCAGACACAGGAAAGATAGTGTGGCTACTTATTAGTTAACAATAATTAGTTTAACCCACTAACCTGGCTGAATATCCAAGCACATTAAATCACCCATTTACATGACATGGCAAGATGAACTAGTTTAACTCATTATTTTTCACAAAACTTTAATATGTAGTTTCAAATAATTGATAATTATTACAAGAGTGAAAATACATTGTTCCACATTTACAAATGGCAAATTAAACTTCATGTGTAAACATCCTTGACCTTAAGGTGAATAAAAAATCAATTAGAATAACTACATTGATAAGTTGATCATAAAAGGGAGAAATAGTTTGCTATCTTTGTAATTAGAAGTTAGAGCTTATTGTAATATTAGTAGATATTCCATAGTTTCTCACCTTCTTATGGTAACTGATGTAAAATGAATAAATTATCTATTCTGCATTCTGACCAATAAGGAAAGAGTAAAGTTTCTTTCCTAAATGGAATACAGATGTGTGTACAGAAACATTATCATAAATTACAAATAACTGGTACTCTTAGTTTATTTTAATTTCCATGGCAAAACAAAAAAAAACAAAAAAAATCATTCAAAACAGACTGAATAAAAAATAAGATGTCAGAAAAGTGAAGTAAATGACTGTAGGTATCCAGAATTGTGTTTCATGCCACTGTGAAAATGATTAAGAAGCAGTAATAAAACAGCTGTTTCATTTAACATTAGTGACCACAAGTGGCAGATTGTTTTTATCAGATGTCTCCAGGCCTTAACTGAGATGAAACAGTGGCTGGAAAAAATTATAAGCAATTAGTACTTGTTGGCTTACAATGTTGAAACTTGAATTCCATCTGCAAGTGTTCCATTTGTTTATATCCCCTTGAAATCTAGTACAAAAATCTATAACAAATTCATGCAATTAAAGACAGAATTCAGACTTTGAAAGTAACAAAAAACGGTTTTGTCCAGTTCTTTAACTTTTTAAAAATATGTAAATTGCTACATACAACAGAATTAACTGGCCAAATGATTGTAAAATTTGGCCAACTACTCTACTGAAATTTTGAGAAGATATGTGAAAGTTCTGAACTGTACAATAAAAGAATGTATAATTAATCAAGAATATCGAAAATGTCAGTGCTCTGCAATAATGTTCCTGTTACTGAAAATGTGTTGGTCTATGCAGTGTGGTAACAGTTCCTAACAGCAAAATTTTTTAATGTTCCATGTGACATAACAGCAATAAGACTGAAATACAATGATTTATTGATAACTGTCTCTCTTTGATTTTGTTATCAGATTGTTCAATTTAGAAAATATTTTTCCTTCCACAACTGTCAGAAAAATATATTCTCCTTGTTGAAAATTTTCTCCAGGAAAGGAATGTATCAGAAAAATAATTCTCCTTTGCCTCTGCTCATACTGCAATTGAAAATCTAGTAGAAAGAAGAGGGATAGGCTTTATTGTTCACAATGTCTGCAGCTAGACAGAAAATCCTTTTTATTCATGCTAACATACACTGGTGAGCCAAAACATTATGATCACCTCCTTAATAACTTGTTTTTCCAGCTTTGGACTGAAATACATCACTGGTTCTGCATTTCAGTTTGTTGGTAGGTTTATGCAGATATGTGCCACTAGATGTCAACACACAGATCATGTAATTCACCTAAATAGAAGGCCATATTGATGGCTTCCGACACTGACCAAGATGGGTTCCATAGGATTTATATCAGGCAAATTTGGTAACTGAGACATCAACATGAGTTCACTATAATGCTTGTCAAACTACTGTAGCACGTTTCTGGCTCCAAGACATGGACAATTATACTGCTGAAAAATGACATCACCATCAGGGAAGACATCAAGCACAAAGGAAAGCAGGTGGTTGCATCTGCCAGTATGTCTTTGATTACTATTACAAGTCCCATACAAGTGCAGGATAATGTCTCCCATAGCATAGTACTGCTCCCACCAGCCTGCATCCATGGCACACCGTGTGTTTTGTGCTGCCATTCAACTCAATGACAGGGTTTGTGGAGATGATTATCGACCTAGTGTAGCAAAAATGTGATTCACCTTAAGAACCGACATGTTTCCATTAATAGACAGTCAAATCCTGATGGCCTTGTGCTCACTTCAATCATAATTGATGAAGTCGTTGAGTCAACATGTGAACACACAGGGGTGGTCTGCTGCTGTGCTCGATGGTCGTCAGTGTATAATGAACGGTGTGCTCCAAAACACTTGTGCATGCACCTGCAGTGTGCTCTTTCAGCAGAGATGCCACAGATCACCATATGTCCTACTTTACAGAGCAGACAAGTCTCTGAACTGCACTTTCTGTGAAGAATGAACATTTCACCAGCTTCAACATTTTTGAGATAATCATTTACAGGCTCTGCATAATAATAATCTGCCCTTTGTCAAAGTCACCTATCTCAATGGATTTCCCCATTTGCAGCTCATATCTTTGCCAGGATGTACCCCATCCATGTCTGTTCCCCTTACATATTTTTGTTACCACATCACATGCCTGCAATGCCACCAAGTGTCATCAAACATTGTGGTGGGCAGTGATCATAATGTTCTAGCTTATCAGTGTATATGCTTGTTCTATCTGTTTTTTGCAAAACTGAATTTTGTGACAGAATTTTAAACAATTGCAAATATTGGGTTTTAGGATTACCACGGATTCATACATCTCACCTCATTTTCCTGTAGTGAAATGAAAAATACAGTGGATATTTGTTTTCAAGTGTATTGTGTTCCTCTTATCAGAATTTGTTTCTGTACATTAATTGTGTATTCAGTTATTTCTGTATCTTTCTATGGTAAGAATCCACTAACAACTGTGTGTGTGTGGGGGGGGGGGGGGGAGGGGGGGGAGGGGGGGGGCGCACGTGCAATCTTCATCATCATTTATTGCATTAACAGGCCTTTAAGGAGCACAGCAGAAAAACAAAATAAATAAACCCACTACAAAAGGAGAAAAACAGCACTCTATAAAAAAGTAATAAAAGAACACATTAAAAATAGTAGAGTAAAAAAGGAGTTCAGTCAGTCACAACAGAGCCGATATCTACTGTACATGGTAGTCCACCTCCAGTTCCTTAAGGACTGTTGATACCTGATCCTTCCATTGCATCCTTGGATGTTTCCTTGACCATTTTCCAGCAGGTTGAGAGTGGAGGACTCAGTATGGAGGGATTTGTCAGCTCAAAGTGGCCAAACCACTGTTACCTCTTGTACCCTAGTATTTGGCCAAAGAGACTGGCACTGATCTTGTTTTGTTCTTTATTCAAATTCAGCTTCTGTCGTATAGTAGATAGATTCATAGATCTTTCAATGTACCTTCCTCTCAATCGCACAGATTGCTTCTTCAGTTTTTGGTGATTTTGCCCCTGTTTCACAACCATCTTAAAAGTATTGGCTGAGCTAGTGTCATGTATAGCTGGATCTTATTCTTCTGTGAGAGCAGTCATGAGTTGAATAATATTTTAATTGTAAGAAGCAGCCTGAATATTGTCTTATGGGCTAATAAATAAACAAATAAAAGATAGAAGAAAATAATGAAATTTTATTTTATGTTCATTTAGACATAGATAAGTAAATAGCAGGGGATCCAGAAAAAATAATTAAATAAAAACATTCCATAAAAAACTTTCCCATGTCAATGAAGCACACATTAATTCTTTTAGACTTCTAGTGTGCTTAACAGTGTAATAATTTAAGATCAAAGCTGGTAAATAGCTTAATGTATCTCTTAATATGCATTAAAGTGCAACGAGACAGGAGATTGCTTCAGACATACATGCTGCAGACTTATATTCAAGGTGAGCTTGGTCTTACCAGCTATAATTACACTCCACTGTTGCTTCAGTCTCATTACAGGAAATTGCAGTTACACCCCATAAAAATTTTGTACTTAGCTGAAATTGTGTTTGTGTAACATCTGCCACTTATAGTTCTCAGTAAAATTTACAATGAATTATACAATTTTATATTTATGCTCGCTAGGTTCTAATTTCCATCAATAATCAAACACTATGAAGTTTGTATGTTTCTGTCCTAAATGGTTTGATCAGTTTAGCTGTTATAATTCTAAATATGTTAATATTCTTGTTTCTCTCTTTCATCTCTTATCAAATTCTTTGCATTTTTTTAGTTGTCTGTTTGGTTAATCCTCATGAATTCCTAAGTGTGTTTTATAGGGCTGACATTCTATGAATTAAAGGTCCAGGTCATCAACTGGATTTTATCATCATGCTCCTCAAATCACAGCCACATGATTCTGATTTCATGACTGAGACAAATGTCTTGTTAGATAATATCATCAAGTGGGGAAAGATATTAGCCATGTCTACAACCACTTGCTCAATGGTCATAATGGTTTGTGACACAGATTTGTTTGTATCCTCAGCTGTAATTATATAAATTGTGTAGTGTATTACTAACAACAAACATCAGCAAGGTATAGCCATCCCCATGATATGGTAAAGGGTGTTTATAATTTTGTGGCTCATTAGTGTATATTCCATTCCACTAAATCACATTACACAACAATTCCTTGAAAGAGTGGGAAATGTTTACATCTATACAAATAAGCTTTGCACAAGATTACTGCCTATCTATTAGCACTTATTTCATACCAGAAGGCTGTAATGGTGAGAGGAGATGCAGCTTTACTTTAAACCTTCACAAGTAATATAACATTTTGTTTTTAACTTGTATGCACCTATTTTCCATTTTCTTCTATTTATGATAGATTTTCCCCCTCTCATCTATTCTAGAAGTCTCAAAAATGTTTTCTTCAGTCCATAATACCTATATTTTCTATTTAGTTGACTATTTTCTAGTAATTTTTTTTTCAGACGTTTACCCATTAAAAACCACCGTCCTCTAGTATTGAGCTTATCTTCCCTTCTTATTACTATGTATCTGTCACAGTTATAGACAGTAGGTCTGTTGTTGTTGTCTTCAGTCCTGAGACTGGTTTGATGCAGCTCTCCATCCTACTCTATCCTGTGCAAGCTTCTTCATCTCCCAGTACTTACTGCAGCCTACATCCTTCTGAATCTGCATAGTGTATTCATCTCTTGGTCTCCCTCTACGATTTTTACCCTCCACACTGCCCTCCAATGCTAAATTTGTGATCCCTTGATGCCTCAGAACATGTCCTACCAACCAGTCCCTTCTTCTTGTCAAGTTATACCACAAACTACTCTTCTCCCCAATTCTATTCAATACCTCCTCATTAGTTATGTGATCTACCCATCTAATCTTCAGCATTCTTCTGTAGCACCACATTTCAAAAGCTTCTATTCTCTTCTCGCCCAAACTATTTATTGTCCATGTTTCACTTACATACATGGCTACACTCCATACAAATACTTTCAGAAACGCCTTCCTAACACTTAAATCTATACTTGATGTTAACAAATTTCTCTTCTTCAGAAACGCTTTCCTTGACATAGCCAGTCTACATTTTATATCCTCTCTGCTTTGACCATCATCAGTTATTTTGCTCCCCAAATAGCAAATCTCCTTTACTACTTTAAGAATCTCATTTCCTAATCTAATTCCCTCAGCATCACCCGACTTAATTCCACTACAGTCCATTATCCTTGTTTTGCTTTTATTGATGTTCATCTTATATCCTCCCTTCAAGACACTGTCCATTCCATTCAACTGCTCTTCCAAGTCCTTTGCTGTCTCTGACAGAATTACAATGTCATCGGCGAACCTCAACATTTTTATTTCTTCTCCATGGACTTTAATACCTACTTCAAATTTTTCTTTTGTTTCCTTTACTGCTTGCTCAATACACAGATTGAATAAAATCGGGGACAGGCTACAACCCTGTCTCACTCCCTTCCCAATCGCTGCTTCCCTTTCATGTCCCACGAATTTATATGTGCCATCTGGTTTCTGTACAAATTGTAAATAGCCTTTCGCTCCCTGTATTTTACCCCTGCCACCTTTAGAATTTGAAAGAGAGTATTCCAGTCAACATTGTCAAAAGCTTTCTCTAAGTCTACAAATGCTAGAAACGTAGGTTTGCCTTTCCTTAATCTATTTTCTAAGATAAGTCGTAGGGTCAGTATTGCCTCACGTGTTCCAACATTTCTGCGGAATCCAAACTGATCTTCGCCGAGGTCGGCTTCTATCAGTTTTTCCATTCATCTGTAAAGAATTCGCATTAGTATTTTGCAGCTGTGACTTTTTAAACTGATAGTTCGGTAATTTTCACATATGTCAACACCTCCTTTCTTTGGGATTGGAATTATTATATTCTTCTTCAAGTCTGAGGGTACTTCACCTGTCTCGTACATCTTGCTCACCAGATGGTAGAGTTTTGTCAGGACTGGCTCTCCCAACGCCGTCAGTAGTTCCAATGGAATGTTGTCTACTCCCGGGGCCTTGTTTCAACTCAGGTCATTCAGTGCTCTGTCAAACTCTTCACACAGTATCGTATCTCCCATTTCATCTTCATCTACATCCTCTTCCATTTCCATAATATTGTACTCAAGTACATTGCCCTTGTATAGACCCTCTATATATAGTCCTTCCACCTTTCTGCTTTCCCTTCTTTGCTTAGAACTGGGTTTCCATCTGAGCTCTTGATATTCATACAAGTGGCTCTCTTTTTCTCCAAAGGTCTCTTTAATTTTCCTGTAGGCAGTATCTATCTTACCCCTAGTGAGATAAGCCTCTACATCCTTACATTTGTCCTCTAGCCATGCCTGCCTAGCCATTTTGCGCTTCCTGTCAATCTCATTTTTGAGACGTTTGTATTCCCTTTTGCCTGCTTCATTTACTGCATTTTTACATTTTCTCCTTTCATCAATTAAATTCAATATTTCTTCTGTTACCCAAGGATTTCTACTATCCCTCGTCTTTTTGCCTGCTTGATCCTCTGCTGCCTTCGCTGCCTCATCCCTCAGGGCTACCCATTCTTCTTCTACTGTATTTCTTTCCCCCATTCCTGTCAATTGTTCCCTTATGCTCTCCCTGAAACTCTGTACAACCTCTGGTTCTTTCAGTTTATCCAGGTCCCATCTCCTTAAATTCCCACCTTTTTGCAGTTTCTTCAGTTTTCATCTACAGTTCATAACCAATAGATTGTGGTCAGAGTCCACATCTGCCCCTGGAAATGTCTTACAATTTAAAACCTGGTTCCTAAATCTCTGTCTTACCATTAATTAATCTATCTGATACCTTCTAGTATCTCCAGGATTCTTCCACATATGCAACCTTCTTTTATGATTCTTGAACCAAGTGTTAGGTATGATTAAGTTATACTCCGTGCAAAATTCTACCAGACGGCTTCCTCTTTCATTTCTCTCTCCCAATCCATATTCACCCACTATGTTTCCTTCTCTCCCTTTTCCTACTCTCAAATTCCAGTCACCATAACTATTAAATTTTCGTCTCCCTTCACTACCTGAATAATACATTTCATCAATCTCTTCATCGTCTGTAGAACTAGTTGGCATTTAAACTTGTACAGTAGGTCTATACATACATACATATATCAAATACAATGTACAGGCATCAGGCAACATTAAATCATTTATCTGTAGTACCTAGACTACTGTAATGACAGAGAATGCCTACAATGTCAATATTTATAGGAGTTTGTTCATATAAGATAATGCAGACCTTACAGTCCATGGAAAGTATGCTTTTGGTTCTAATTAGCCTGAGTACGTTAGTCCCATTATTGGCTCATAAAACATGTTTGAAAAAATGTCTCAACACTGATTTCATGCGTAACAGCCCACCGGGGAAATATACAGTTACAAAACAGACTATGTGTCCCTTATAGCCAGCACACCAGTAATTTCTGAAGAAAATTCTTCCATTTGACTGAATCACTAAAATCCTTTATTTTCATAATGTAGGAGTGTGTAGCTAGAAGCCTGAAATTGTTATGTTGTGTCACATCAGAAATAATATTAAAGGTATTGGTGAGCACTAGAGACTTTTCTTCCACTTACACAGAACTTTTTCAAATGTAATCAAAACTAGTTATTTCAAAATACTGCAATGCTATTGCATTCTAGAACTCACTCATTGGCACACCAACTAATCATCTCCTCATAGATATCATAGCTATCATAATATAATGAAGTAACATAATATTTCAATAAAATCAGGTAAATATTCTCTAATTCTGAAAAATATGTTTACATATATTACTACTTTTTATAATCAGAGCCTGAATATTTGCTCTCTGTTATTAAACTTTAATGTAGATACAGTAAGTTTCATATGAAAGTTGGAATTTGATGTATAACTTTTCCTTCTGGTTCTTGCTTCTTTTCAGAGACAATACAAAATATGAGATACTCATAGTTTGCAAAATTTTGATAATGTGTAGGATCTCATAATACTTTCATGTTATAAGAATGCTTATGATAGTACTCTAACTACAATTAATAGTTCTGTTGATACTAAAATAGGAATTATTGTTTCAAACTCTGTACTTTCTGTCCTCTTACACAGGTGTACTCTGCTGTACATCCATCGGCCCTAGATGCTGCATACTCATCGCTAGACCAGGCACAATTCTATCACCACCATGGGGCAGCACAAGCATTTCATCTCTACCATCCAGCAGCTAATAAGACAGTGACAGCCACAGCAACTGTCTACCCAGAAGCACTGAAGAACTCTGCCAACTGGTATTCCACCACTTCCTAGTACAGCCAACGCAGCCCTTCAGAATATTTGTACTTAATGTCAACACATGTAATATAACATACAGTTCATTTTTCAGTGTAAGATATTACAGAGTGTGTCTAGTGAGCACATTTGGGTGAGAAGAAACTGCAGGCCAAAGTAAACTTTCTGCTCTGTTTTCTGAGACTATAGTGAAAATTCAGTCTGTCCGATTATTTAACAGAGCTTGGAACTGAAGTGATAAGCATTCCAAGTGTACAGGAAGCTTTCTTTTACGTATTTCCTTCATATGTAGGTCATACAGTTTGCAGAAGAAATATTTGTAGCTGCAGCTGTGTCACTGCAGCATGGATGAATGCAGATACTTTTACAGACAAAGCTAAAATACAGTCTGAGATTGTTCTGCCTTACAGATGATGGAGAGGTATGATTCAGCCCCATTGGATCCAGATGGAGGGCTAAAAAGTCAATGACAAGGAGTATTCTTAGCTCAAGCATAATAATACTCTACAATTTCTTGTGTCTGGTTAAGAACACTATCAAAGATTCACAATTAACTGCTTCACACACTGAAGAAAATTGTGATTGGCACTCAGTTGTATTCTACTAGATTCAGTGTTAATGTTTAAGCAGTTACAGCTTCAACAACAGCAGCATTAGTTACATGAAGAAAGAAGACTCAATTTCTTCAGAACTGTGTTTTAATGTCATCCTGTGCCACATTGCACCGTTGACTCACAATGTATATTTTCTCAGTCGAAGAATTTTGCTATTAATTATATGTAATTGTGTCCAGTTAGGCCTATTCTTTCTTGTAGTTTCCTTGTCTCCATATTTATTAAGTAATACAGCTATTAGCAAGAACTGTTGAATGTTGACATTTTCTGCTATTAAAGTTTCATGTGTTAAATTGTATTAGGATATGTTTTGCATATCTTCTTATGCAGAATAATTGGAACCAACATTTCCAATTTTTCAGTGTAAGTGAACAAATGTTAAAAGTCATTTTTTTGTGCATGGTTGTGTTTATAATTTTTCTGCACTACTGTTCATTCATATATGGAAATAATTCTGAAATGTTATTAGAATGAAAGTAATGAAGTGTGTGTATGATGGTATATAAAAATGTAACATATAAATATGTGTGTTTACGTGTTTCAAATGTGATTGAAGTTAATGTGATGGTTACTGATAAGAGATATAGTTCTGAAATTTTTCAGAATGAGAATTATGTGACAGTGTATTTACGATCAGATTTTTACTGTAAGTAATGGACACTTTTCAATAGGTATTTTTGCCTAGCATTATAACTAAATGATGCATAAACCAAAGTTAGAAGTGCTATTTTGAAGGAGGGTTGCTTCAGTTTTTGTGCCATTGACCTGTGCAATAGTCTGTGGTGACGAAGTTAAAACAGAAACTTCAACTGGTTCATAAAAGCTGTGAAAATCAGAATTGAGAACATTGGCATCATGAGTATACACACATTTCTGCATTTGGTAGCCATCATCTTTAGCTCTAGATTTGAGCTTGTGACAGAAATAAAAATTCTGAGACCATGGCGAATATCAAATTTCATTTATATTGCAAGCCAAAGGGAACTCAGAGCAATAAAAACTTTCAAAGAAACAACTCTACTACTGAGAAAGTTTTTGATACAACTATAGAAAAAAAACATAACACTGGCAATTGGCATGTATGATATGTATTAGTTTGGGTTGCATATTGCTGTGAAAACCAGGAGCACATTCGATGTTCATAAATGTTTTTTGTCCCTCAAAAATAAATTTTGTTTGGATATCGTATGCAAAAATACATAACTCAAAAGTAAGCAACAAGGTTTTATTTTTTTTATTTTATTTTATTTTTTTTTATTTTTTATTTTTTATTTTTTTTTTTTTTGACAAAAAGGTTCTCTGTGCAATCTAAAGTAAATTGTTGTATGTTGAGTACTAACTTTAAAAACTCAAACAGCTCTGTTTCTTGCATTACACATTCTCTGACACTACTTACTGAATTGATTTAAATACACTTATGATTCCACAATTTGTTTTTATGGATTCATACTAATGACCAAGTAAGTCAAGAAAATCAATATCTTTTCTGCAATACATGCAGTCTTGGTACTTAAGTTTTGCAGTGCTTAGATAGCTGGCAATCCTTTCAGATGCAGTCCCTTATCAAAGTGTTCACTTAATCACACTGGGCCATTTACTTAATATGTAACCATACCATGTATGAAAGACATCAAGTTGAAATAGCAAACTGGACCACAAATTAAAATTAAGTGCCAATGTCTGAAATTACCATAAACCCCCTTCCAATTTCTGTTACACTTAAGAATGAAACTACTTAACACCTTAGTCAACATGTAGCATTTACTGAAGAATAAAAATATGCAAATGTGGTTCACTAATTTTATCACTTACATAAGAACTCAATGTGGAACTATGAAGCAGGCAAATTCAGCAAAATAATTCTCGTCTTCTAACTGACAACAACAGATAGAATCATATATAAACCCTTGCAGAGCTCACAAAAGTTCCTTTCACATTCACTTTGGTGCATATAAACCATTGTATTCTCATGGCAGTGAGTGTGGGTTGTTTACTTATTTACTTCTGTATGATCTCTAATTTCTTTTTATTTATTTATGCCAGTTTTCTTGCAGAGACACTTTGCTGCTTCAGTGCAAACAAATTTAATTTCCAGAAGTCAAAGAAAACAAATAGCAAATGTGCAAGGCTGCTGAGAGTCTGATATTTGTTTATTTTCGTGTTATTGTGAACCATTTGTTGTACACAGGCAATTTTATTTTATGCAGTACATTTTTATTACATAATCACATAATGCTGTTAGCAAATTTGAGGATTAATTCTTTCATACAGCACAAAATTTTATGACAACTTAGCTATGACATATAGAAGTTAAATAAATTCAGCAGGTGTAAGACTTTAAAAATTTTTCAAAATACATATTAACAATAATACGTTTTTAAAGAAAATTATTTGTGTATCTCGGAATGTACCATCAAATTTTTGCCTCTCAGATCTTTGCCTCTTCAAAATTTATATTAATTAGTTCACATTAACATTACATAAAAAAAGTTCTCCCAAAAGTTTGTACAAAAAGGTTTATTTGACACATATAAAATTGTGTCACGACTTGCAATTTATTATGTGTGTGGTTAACCAATATAGATGTACGAGTGCTATTTATTTATGAGGCTCAAGCGTTTCTGAGTCTTCAAAAATTCTATGTTGAATATAGAAGGGGATACATTTCACTGTACAAGTAGGCTCAAGTTTCCACATGCAATTTAAAAAAGCTTTGTGTTGCACATTCTTCATTATCAGTGATTCATTGTGAATATAGGAAGTCATCACTGGTTGCACTGTACCATTCTAACGCTAAATGACATGTGCTGTAGTTCACTTTTTAAGGACAATTGAAAACTTATATATAGTAGGGCATAATACAAAATTACAAACTAACATTTTCTTAAAAGCAAAGAAGAGTAGATCGAGCTAGATTCTATTTGCTATATTAAGTATAAGATAAATAAGAGTAAGGTACATGAGAAAACACGGTCAAAAATGTATTAGCTATCTATAAAACAGTTTTTCAGAATTCACCATGAAATTTTCACTGAGGGATTTTTTTTTTTTTTTTGTCAATTGACAGAGAAAAATTTTTATCACAGCAAAAATGCAACATACACTACACTTTTATTTTTGCTTATGTATGTTTTATGATGTGAAATACCAATAACATAATTCTCAAATTAAATTGGACATCAAACACAAATTAGGATTATCAAATAACCGTTACAGGGAGAGTTAATTCTCTCTATAATTTTTTCATTCACACATACATTGTTGCAAAACGGAACTACTTATTCCAAAAGTGTGAAGCTGTGGTAGATAAATATCTTCCCACTCATAAATTTCCCTAAAAACAAACCAGACAGTTTATTTGATGGCTACTGCATACTCCTGATATCATTATCTCTCAAAATATTTCTGTAGCAATTAAAGACTTCACAGCTGCCCTTCTTGATGCATCTCCCAAAGAATTTGTGTACACACAGGGTGTGTCCATCAGCTGCAACATGAAAAATCTTTTCGTTGAATGTAATGTAATTTGTATGTAATCTGCATGATGATGGAAACAAAAGGTATTTGTTTCAGTACATGTTGATTCATATATAATTTGTGCTTTCTGAAGCAGACAGATCATGCTGTCCATTATGTGTAATTATCTAATGTGGACAAATGATAGCTGTTAAATATGTATCCTGTTAGTTATGAAACTTGAAGCATTATTCAGGATACACATTCAACTGTTGCATTTAATATTTATATGATTTCTGAATTTTATATGTTATAAAAGTAAATTTTTTAATGTATTGTTAAAGAGTTAAGTTTTTTTCACAGTCATTAAATCAAAATTCCTCCACTACATGACTGAGAATTCTCATTTAAGACATTAGATAGCCTTTATTACCCACTGGCATGATTCATAAATAGAAAATATAAGCTATAAGCCTTATGCAAAATAGATGATGTTTAAAATGTTACAACTCTGTCCTCTGAGAACTATACATTTTCTTCTTAGCTCTGTTACATTTATGAATTTGAAAAAAAAAAATTGATAACTGTTCATACTCAGAAAAACACATATTTTTCAATGAAATCCAACATTTTCCTTTCCTATATGTATATTCCCTGTTTAATGCTACATCTCATGTGTTTAGTTGAACAATGTGCAGTAACACTGAGGCACTCACATGAATCAGCTCAATGACAAGAAAGGTTTAAATAATTAAAAGTGATCACTGGTATTAAAATAACATTACATGTCAGTGGTTAGTTATTGAAAAGGTACCCACTGCACAGAGTATTGCAATTATAATTAGACTGATTATAAATCAGGCTTGTTCATTTCTGCAAAATTCAACAGCTGTTGAACTTCGTATCCACTTTTTATGACAGTTACAATTTTAGTATTTCAGACAGTAATAATTAAGCATTTTAAACATTTGTTAATCTGTTGAATATGACGATTGTTCATAACATTAGGCGTTTCACATAATGTGTTCATTTAAGGTAATGTTCTCTTTGTTGGATGAACAATAAAGTACAACTTAAAACTGAATGGAAACATTATGGCCTTTATTACTTTTAGGAAACTGAAGTCAGCATTTCAACATTCAGAGGGATAAAGATATTGTGTCAATATTTAGCAAAAATGTACAAAATGACATGGCATAGTCAAACAGAAACTTCAATACCAAAGCTTAATAATATCTATGTACATGATGTGAAACATAACATGTAATTATTCTTTACAAATCATTTCAATAATTTTAAATAATATCAGAAGACATTTTCAAATTATGCATCACAATTATCTAACATTTGTCATCATTATATTATATCATTCTGTCAATACAGGAATTCAATAAAAACGGTAACAAAAACAGTAGAATTTTGGTTTCTGGGAAATGATGGTCTTTAAAATGTTAATATAAATGTAAATGTAATGAAAAGAGATTAGTTTACATCAAACAATTAATATATTCCAGATGCAAGAAGAGTTGTAGGAGATACTTTTCCACCTTACAAGGACCAGTAATGATCACAACCACTTTTGATTCTTTCCATTGGTGGATGTTACTGCTTAGTGACTACACTTTTTTATACTTTCTCCTATATCAATAAATTATGATGTTAGCTTCATTGTTCACACTTCATTTTTATACTTTCAAAAAAGAGGTATTTATAACAACAGAAGAGAAGAAAGGCTTGGGAAAAATTAAATAGTTTGGGAGTTAGTGAAAAATTTGACCAGGGACCCTGAATTAAAACAGACAGACAATGACAGTAGAAGTAAGCTATGAAATATTACGACAATTGCAATTTGAAAATATTAGATGTTAGTAGTGTGATGATGACACAATTTCCAATTTTGCAGTAATATCAGAATAGACTGTGGCCAAAATATAAACAAAACAGCAGGCAGTGTCACAGAATAAATAAAGAGTAAGTTAACAACAGATAACAACTCAGTGGAAAGTAAAAGCAATAATGGAACCAGAAAAAGTAACAAGAAACTAAAAAGCAGTATCAAATATACCTGAAGGAGTGGGATTCGCTATTCCAGCATGTGACAGAGGCAGAAAGGAAGTGAGAAGCAAGTAGATAACATTATAAATATTATTACAGACTTCAACCAGATATATAGCAAGAATCACACACTTACAATGGAGGAAGTTTCACAACAGCAAAGTTCACAGAGGCTGTTGTAACAAGGAAGAATCCAAACCAACTAGAACATGTATTGCAATAGGAAATATTACAAGCAGATGAAGTTCAAACAGAAAAAAAGCTGAAAAATTATATATAATCTGACAATAATGTTATGGGGAATGGGGAGCAGGGAAAATCTATTTTTGAGCTCATAGGAGAGTAATGGGTAGGATACACCTAATTTCAGGTCATGGGCTAGTAAGATCATAATCCTGGCATAGAAATTATTAATTACATTCCAGGCTGGGACAGTTTTCTATGATTAGGCAAAAACTCCTACATTGTTTTGAAAATGAATCAACAGCTAAGTCCTGTGACTTGTTAAGGTGGCACAGTAAAACTTTTTGGTAATGGAAAGAAGTAAGGACAATGATAAGGAAAGCAGTATATTTCTGAGGTGAATCAGTATTTTAATAGTGCCATATCTAAGCAACAGTTAACTCCAAATATAAAGTCACGGTCATCAATGAGGTTCAGCATTTAGCACTAAAAACATGTTCATTACTGAAAGAAACATACAGGCAAAACAGAACTGATCTAGATGGACAGTGCAGCAATCTATATAAATAATGGATATTACAAATGCAGTTATTTATACAAACATAACATATTCCAGAATATACAAACATAAGTTATTTCAAGAATCTTCCAAAAATGATAAATTCTAAATAACAAGTACCTGTGGGTGACCAGCTTTGAACTGGTGACCTGCAGCACACCAGTCAGCAACACCAACCACTATGTTACACTACCTGTAACACAGCTCATAGCAGTAGCATGCATTCACTATAAATTCCAAGGTTTTTGGTAAAAAGTGCTTCATAAAGCAATATGCTTGTAATGTTCTTTGTTGATGAGTTTTGGGCTGATGGTGAGGTGGATATCAATGAAGAGAAAGCAACTTGCATTTCGGAATTGACTAAGTGAATCTTATCTACAAAAATGTATTCACACTCTCATGTGTATACCTGCTACCATCTGTTTTGTTTTGGTTTTTTTTTTAGATTTACTTTAGTGTAGATGAAATTTCAAAATAAATGGCTTTGTGTACAGTAGAATTACTGCTAAGAACTGTACCCTACAGGAAACAGTTCTATGAAAACAAGCCATGTGATTATGTTTTCATGTTTAAATGCTTCCCCATCATTACTGTGTGATGAAGTAAAGAACGATAAGGAAATTATACTCACCAGGAAAAGGTAGTTGTGTTGACACAATGATAACAATAATTCTGAGGAGTGTACAAAACTCCAAACTTCTTTACATTGAGGACTATAATAATACTGACAGACCCTTCTCATTTTATCAGTTCAGAGGTAGCAGCAACAGAAAACTTATTGTTACATTGCATCAAGATGATGTTTCCACTTGGCTGATTATCAAGGAAGATTTCAACTGCAAAATCCACAACAAAAGCCTGCATTATCATATAAAGCTACAATAGTTTCATATTTGTGTGACATCACAAACATTTACTAGTGTATATTAAACATTGTACCAAAGAAAACAGAAAGCTGTAGAACAGAAACATAACAACTGAACCAAACTTCCTTCAGGCAGACACAGTTTCAAATGAATTATCTGTTGTTCAGACATTTGCACTTAAAACACTGATTCAGACTGTAAATCATTTAAATGTTGACTGAATTAAATTTTCTACACTGTCATAAATGGAAAATATTATACCACGAGCTCCCTGACATAATGCTACCTAACCATCAGTCCAGTTTATCTATGCCTATGCAATATGTTGATTAGTATTTAATCCTTTTGTGAGCTTATTTTCAGCACAAAAAAAGCCATTCCTACACAAGAAGCATGGAGTGAGTATATGACAGTAACTGGATATGACATTCAGGAGGAGAATTTGGCTATTTGTTCATTTGTTTATTTGCTGTCCATATAACAATCAGTAGTCAAACATTGTCACAGAGTCAAATATACAAAGATTTAGTTAACATACATAAATGCACACGTTGCTATAAATTGTGAAGGGCATAAATTACCTTTTTTACTGCAAAAACAAACTTGTGCTACATACACTGTTCTACAAAGAGACTTTACAATTTGAAGTATAAATGCACACATTGATAGAGTGTGTGAAGATTGTAAATTATTATGTTTGTGTTGAAAAAACAAACTTATGCTATATAGACTTTTTACAAAGGAAGATTGCAGCTTGAAATCTTCTACTGAATAGATTGTCTACTGAATAGATTATCTGAATTAGCTGTCTTGAGGTCAGATGGAAGACTGTTATAAAAGATATTTCCTATTGTGTGTGGACTATGGTCTGCAGCCTTTCTTTTATTTGCAATTTCAGTGAAAATTTTCTCTTCCCTGTGTGTTGTAACTATTTACATTACTGTTCTTACATTATGTTCAGGATTTTGTCTCACAAACATTATTGCCTGCAGGATGTACATAGAGTAGATGGTTAGAACTTTATATTTTTTGAAGATTTCACTACAAGGCTGTCTCCCATTTACCTTTGCTACCACACTTACTGCCCTTTTTTTTCTTTGTGTGTGTGTGTGTGTGTGTGTGTGTGTGTGTGTGTGTGTGTGTGTGTAGTCTGAAGAGCCTGTCTGTACAGACACCTGGTGCCCCACCTCATATCTCAATACCACACTGAAGATGTGGATGTATTACCTCAAAGTATATTTGTCTCAAGTTGTCACGGTCCAGGAAGGCTGAGACCTTTTTCAGTAGATACACATTTGTACTGATTTTCTGACAAATATAGTCTATATGTTCTTTCCATGACAGGTGTTCGTCAACAATTATGCCCAAAAATTGGTGTTTCTTTGTGTAGTTAAGGGCATATGGAAGTATAGATAGTTTTATTTATGTTCTGACTATAGGTAAGCATAAATTGCGTTGTCACTGTCTTCTTGTCTTCTCTTTATGTATGAGTAGCTTATTTGCAGTAAGATAATGTGACAGGAAACTATAATTGATTTCACCAGTGTTCATAGTAGTTTGCATATCAGGGCCGCCAGATGAGAAAAGATGTGTCATCAGCATAGCCTACAACCTTGTAATTTTCGGGTTTGATTAAATAATTTATGTGCACATGAAACAGAATAGGCCTCAACATACTTCCTTGGGGGCACACCACATTGAAGTATCTTGTGGGTTGATTTTGTTGTTACCAATTGTTCATTCCTTTTATAGGTTAGCTTCACACACTGTTTCCTGTCTTTCAAATAGTAGGTAAGTAGTTGTAAGGCTACCTCTCTCACCCCATATGCTTCTAATTTACGCAGTAGAATTGTATGAGTCACAATATGTAAAGCTTTATTAATATCCAGGAAGGTGCCTGTTACCTTGTCTCCATTATCCAGCTTCTTTAATATTTCACATATAAAAATTACTACTGCTGTTACAGTGGATTTTTCTTTTCTAAAGCCATGTTGTAGATTGTTAACACTTTCGCTGCGGCTGACGCTTATAAGCGTCACAAGAAGCCACGAGCCAGTGCGGCTGACGCCGATAAGCGTCCGCGCTCACTGTCGGATTACTGTCTAGTTGCAGCATCAAAGCTAGCATCAAAGCGTGTAAAATTTTGTTTTGTGTGGTCAGTTATCGAACGTATATTGTTCGTAATGGCGGCTAATGAACAGACACCAGGACCTTGCTACGTGAAAAGGAGCAGGAAAAGAGTTAAATTGACAGTGAAACAGTTACTTAGTGTACTAGACGACAGTGATTTTCTGTCTAGTGAGGACGAGGCATACCACAGAGATTGTCATTTAGAGGCTGCAGAAGAATTGCAGTGTGATGATAGCGCAGATGCACAGCTTTCGAATCTGTTTCGTGACAGTTCCGAATCTGACGATACGGATCACGACGATTGTGTGGAAATCGACGACGAAAAAGTAATGCATCTAAGGTGTCATCATTAAGTCAGTATCGAACATGATCCTACAGATGTTACGAGGTCTTGACGTCGGCCTGTAGCTCAGGTGTGCTCAGGAGCGTCGGCTCCGAGCGGTACCTGCCGTTTCAGAGTGTTACCGGCCCGCACTCGCACGTTACCGGGCCGCACTGGAGAGTTGCGCGCCTGCACCGATGCCGCAGCGAAAGTGTTAAATAGATTATTTTTGATGAAATATGCCTCAAATTGATTTAATATTTCTTTCTCTAATAATTTCCAATGCTCTGGAGTTTATGATGTAGGTCTATAGTTTTTCATGTCAATTGTTATTCCCTTTTTACTCAAATATTCCACTTGAGGACATGGGCCACTGTACCAACAGGCTGCACAGATAATTGGCTACAGTGTATTGACAGCAGAATGAGTGGTGGTGAGATGTATTCAGCACAACAGTCAACAGTGTGGCATGAAGAGGAGGCATTGCTCTTTCCAGAAGGACTATACCACAAGGAAACTGTAACATTGTTTATGGTTTAATGTAGTGTAATGCGGATGTTGTTAGAGATGGAGCACAGGTACAGAATGTTTCCAGAAAGGATAATGAAATTGGCTGTGGCCTTTCAAAGGAACAATCCTGGTATCTGCCTGGAGCAATTTAAGGAAATCAATGAAAACCTAGACCTTGATGGCTGGATGTGGATTTCAATCATTGTCCTCCCAAATGCAAGTCCACCACCACGATGAGTGACATGCTGAACTCAGGAGGATGGAAAGACTATTATCATGCACTTCAGAACTTAGCAACTGATTTTCTTGCAAAAGAATTATGGTAAAGAATTATGGTACAGTGACAAGATTGTGTAGTTATCCCCTTTATTGTTAACCACTACTTTGAATCCTCTGTGTAAGTTTATAAATGATAGAACATGAAGAAATTAACCACTGTGTAATCTTTGATTGCGTAGTATGCGTTACTTCTTGTGAACATTTTAGCTGCCTTTTTAAATAGATGTACTTTAGTGATCTTTTTCATTTTCTTTGACAATTTACTATATAATTTTATTCCCCAACAGAAAACGCTGTTTTGAATTTTTTGTTGTAGATCCAAACTGACTCTTGTTCCATCATTATATATAGAATCTTTAGCAAAATAGTTAGTAATGATTCCCCTGTTATGCACAATAGATTAGCCAATGTACTCATTTGGTGCAGTAGGGATGCCCAATTTTTTCAACAGTTCTTTACAATGATCACAAATTACTACTTCTAGTTATGATTCTGATAGACTTTTCCTACTGTTTAAGAATTTTACCCATGTTTTGTACCTTCAATACCTAGAAAAGAATCCCATAGTTTAGAACTGAGACTGTTTGTTAGAATGGGATGTCACCACAAGACTGAATGACAAGACCCTTATAGCATAACAAGTAGATTATGTTCTTTTCATCAGCATCTTTATGTATTCATTCCATATTAACTGCCGATAATATTCATCTCTATAAATCTTTTTCTCCATATATTTACTGTCATGAATGTCATTGATATATGCTACGAACAAAACTGGACTCATTACACTACCCAGAGGAACAACTATGTTTATATGTTACTTGTCTGACAATTGTTTTATTAAACATTTATCATCAGCAGATCTGTTAACTATCTCTACCATTGCACCCTGTTTCTCAGGTAAGACTGAAGCCACTTGTTTGATATTCCTCTTAAATCTAGTGCTTCTAACGTATGTGATTTTTTTTTTATGGTCAACAGTGTCAAAAGCCTTGGTAAAGCCTATGAACATGGTTGTTACACAGTTATTGTTGTCAAGAGCATCAAGAATCACTTTAGTGAAATCTCTGATGGCCTACATTGCATTTTTTTCTACTTTGGTGACCAAACTGTGCATTGTCAAAAAGGTTGTGTTTATTTATGTAACTCATTAATCTATCCTTTATGAGTGATTCAGTTATCTTTGAAAATGCTGACAGTAGTGAAACTGGCACATAGTTTTCAATACTCTCTGCATTACCTTTCATGCATGCCTTTGGTAATCTGGAAAAACACATTTATTCTGTTTATTAATGGGGCTGGTAGATCTTCTATGCACAACTTGGGACTCGAGATGCATCTGTACCTGCTGACTTCTTATTTTTTTTTTAATTTTTGTATTGCCTCCCTGACTTCTGAATCTCCATCTGGCATCTATCTGTTTGCAGCCAGTTTCCCATTAATAATAAACTTTAAATTGCTCTGTACGCATGCCCTCCGATGTTTCCTGAATGTGACTGCTTCCAGTGATTGTCCTACAATTTTATAATCATGTAAAAATGGGTCTTCTGCCTATTCATGTGCAATATGCTACATTTGTTCATCATGACGGTCAACTGCTAATCCCAGCTCCAAGTATCCATCTTCTGCAGGTCATTTTGCATTTTGCTAGATTTCTAATGATGTAAGTTCTATGTATGTAATAGAATTATCCTTTAAAAACCTCATGGACCTCCTAGCATTATCCACTAGGTCATTTACATAAATTGTGAAATGTAAAAGTTTTATAACACTTCCTTGGTGTACGTCCAAAGCTACTTTTACATCTGTAGATTTCTCTCTCTTAAGAATGAATATTAGGTTTTCTTTCAATGCTAGTCACATCCGGAGCACAGGAAGAATGACTGCTGGTTACAAGCTAACATAATAAGTAGCTTCATTTTACTAGAAGAAAAGATCCAAATGTACTGTATTCTCTGTATAACACGAGACACTGTTGAATAAAACAAATAACTTATGATCACTTGACATGGAACTTTGAGTAGCTAACTAGTCACTAATCCAAATGCAGACTGTACAACCTGCTATGCACTATGCATTATTATGAACAGAGTATGTTATTCAGAGTAATAAGGACCAGTGTAAGTGCACACTGATTTAAAGTCTAAATCGTGGTTGAGTAATACATCCATGTCCAACTTCTTTGAACTGGAAATTCACACTAATGTTGACAGAACTCTAAAATATGAAGACTGTATGAACTATGAAGAACATAATAAATATATAGGGTGTTACAAAAAGGTACGGCCAAACTTTCAGGAAACATTCCTCACACACAAAGAAAGAAAATATGTTATGTGGACATCTGTCCGGAAACGCTTACTTTCCATGTTAGAGCTCATTTTATTACTTCTCTTCAATTCACATTTATCATGGAATGGAAACACACAGCAACAGAATGTACCAGCGTGACTTCAAACACTTTGTTACAGGAAATGTTCAAAATGTCCTCCGTTAGCGAGGATACATGCATCACCCTCCGTCGCATGGAATCCCGGATGTGCTGATGCAGCCCTGGAGAATGGCGTATTGTATCACAGCCATCCACAATACGAGCACGAAGAGTCTCTACATTTGGTACCGGGGTTGCGTAGACAAGAGCTTTCAAATGCCCCCATAAATGAAAGTCAAGAGGGTTGAGGTCAGGAGAGTGTGGAGGCCATGGAATTGGTCCGCCTCTACCAATCCATTGGTCACTGAATCTGTTGTTGAGAAGCGTACGAACACTTCGACTGAAATGTGCAGGAGCTCCATCATACATGAACCACATGTTGTGTCGTACTTGTAAAGGCACATGTTCTAGCAGCACAGGTAGAGTATTCCGTATGAAATCATGGCAGTGAATTGAGGAAGTACAGTACATACTGACGAAACTAAAATGAGCTCTAACATGGAAATTAAGCATTTCCGGACACATGTCCACATAACATCTTTTCTTTATTTGTGTGTGAGGAACGTTTCCTGAAAGTTTGGTCGTACCTTTTTGTAACACCCTGTATAGTTTCCTATATCTTGAGTTAAAATGTAATATGAATGGAATATACTTTATTACTTTGTTACTAGATCTGCATCATTTACCAGTCATGACTGGACAAACTGCATCAAGTTTACATACATACATATCAGTTTTTACTGTTCTTGATATAATAACATACATAAAGAAAATTGTACACAGTAGGGATGTATTTAACAGATCAGACAACATTATTTTGTCCAATCAGTTTGACCACAGTTGAAAAATTCTCCAATAGAGTAGAATGGATGCTGTCTCAAGTCCTGTGCAGTTTTCCTTTTGAATAATCCTACTGGCAGACATTGAACTTCTTGAGGCAGTGTGTTGAACATTTTTATAACAACCATTGAAAAAAATATCTTGTGTGCCAGACAGTCGACAACTTAGTATTTCAATGTTCCTCCTATTTGGGTGTCATAATTATGTATTACTTGCCTCAAGCTGAAAGTCCCTAGGTTTTCTTTTACACTGATGAGATATAAAAACACATACTGGCTGAAAATGGCCATTGCTCCTAAGTAGGTGAACATAGCCATGAATTGCTCCAGTCTTTTGCTTGATATGACAATCTTGACGGTTTTCTTTTGTAGTATTAACACATCCTTGCAACCTGAAGTGTGTCCACTGGACAGTAGTCCATAATTTATGTGGGTATGAAATAGTATATAATACATTGCTGTAAGGTACTGGTCAATTAATACATCCTTTAGTCTCCTCATAAGGTATATTACATGAGAGACCTTGGAGCACACCTACACTGCATACTAATTCATTGATAGTTTGCTGTCAATCAAAAACCCAGTACTTTCACAGCCTCCACATTATCTGGGCATCTAACATCACTGAGGCTGTACATGAGATTGTGTTTTTTATCTTTGTTTATTTTCGTTTTATTTTTGGTGAACCACTATTTGATGTTTTTAAAGAGCACATTTGTTGCTTGTAGAGTCTGTGCAGCAGTTTTTCTGTTGGCAAAAAGGGTGGAGTCATCAGCAAACTGTAAGATGTGGTTGTTATAACCTGTATCATTGACACAAATAAGAAATAGTAGTGGTTCTATGATGGATCCCTGAGGTATGCCATGCTCCAACTTTAGCTCTTGGGAAATTGCTCCATAGACTGTTACCATCTGCCTTCAGTTTTCAAGATAATATTAAAGAGTTGCCAAAACAACATATATAATTCCATGACACTTCACCTTATTAAGCAGTATCTTATGCATCATGCAGTCTTATGCCTGGCTGAGACCACAAAGAGTCAGTGCTACACTTTCTGTGTTCTCAAACCCCTGTCTTATTTTTGTTATTAAGTCCAGTACCACTGTAACTGTTGATATTCCTTTAAAAAAGCCATGCTGTGAGTCTTGAATGTAACTTAGTACCTGGTGTTTCTTCACAGGCTCCATAAATTAGCTGAAATTGGGATTATTGAAACTGGTCTAAAACTGAGCACTTCAGTACCATTTCCTTAGGGTGTGCTTCATTCCAGTTTCTAACAGTCCAAAAGCTTACATTTTCTATATCAGCTATAGAGTCTAAACCTGAATCTGGAATTTCACCTACAGTATTTTTTACTACACTAACAAATTACTGTTTGAAGATATCCAGATTACAGAAATTTAAGGCAGAGGAAAGCTTCTTCCAGTGCTGATTCCAAGGTGCTTTGTATGGACTAGGAGCCTGTTTGATAAACTTGTATTGTATTTCTTTTTTGCATCCTCCACTAATTTTCTTTAAATTCTCTTGGCTCGTAAGTGGTTACAATGAAGCAGCTCTTTAATTGTAAGATCTAAAGCTATCTTCATCTGGTCCCTGAGCATTACGACAATGCATTTTAATTTATCTAGCTCAGGTATATACCACAACTTCCCTGTAATAGATTTTTTGCTTCTATGTGTTTTGCCTACAGAATTCATTTTGGTGATTATTAGGAAAATGTAATCAAATTTTGTTCTTACGTCTTGGAACAGACATTCAAATGGATCACTGGCCCACATGTCTGCAATTTTCTGCTGCCATTTTGCACCAGACAGTAATGCTTCCAGGTTGTTTAGTCTCTTTTCTTTAATAATCTTTCTACTGAATGTATAACTTGAGTGCCATGTGTCTCATTGTAATTTACTCTTGCTCCTCATACCAAGTTCCATTATTAATTCACTGTGCTCTGAGATCACTGATTCAGCTATGTTGGCAGTTCATTTGCTACATAGCTGTTTGCTAAGTTCAGAAAGACCCTCTCTTTATTACTTCCACTACCCATGTGGGGGTTGAACTCGCCACACAATACAATTTTAGACTTAAGATGTGTAAGGTAAGATAAACAGGTCTCCATCTGTGCAATAAAGTTTTCAAAGGTTTACATAGTGGCTGCCTTAACCATCTTGACCATCCATGCATGAATCACAGCTACACCCAAACTTCTGTATGACGTCATCCATGTGTTACATCCTGCACTTGTATGTTACTTACATTCCTGTCCAAGAAGGACACACTAATTGAGAGTCAAGGGCATTGTGTTGATGAATAGATACAAAATAGCAGTGCCTGTATTATTAAGAAGTATGATGCAATGTTCCTTTTGACATGCATGCACGATTTTTTGTTTGTTGTTCTGCTGCAGTGGATGGCATTTGCTTATTACTACAATGAGAAGTTCTTTTCCTATAATGCACCCTACACCAGTCTATATTTGTATTGGGTGAGAATTTCTCTTCTGAAAGACTTACAGAATTGTAAAGACTATTTTGATCATTGTATGGTATTGTATGTATTGTATGTTAACGGGGGACCTAGAAATGACGGAGAGGCTCCTTCTCCGCCGCAGTCGCAGTGGTTCACAACCCCACGACGACTAGTGCAGTCCACTTCATCCCTCCACCGCCCCACACTGAACCCAGGGTTATTGTGCGGTTCAGCCCCCGGTGGACTCCCCAGGGAACATCTCACACCAGACTAGTGTAGCCCCTATGTTTGTGTGGTAGAGTAGTGGTGGTGTACGCATACATGGAGAACTTATTTGCACAGCAATTGCCAACATAGTGTAACTGAGGCAGAATAAGGGGAACAAGCCCGCATTCGCCAAGGCAGATGGAAAACTGCCTAAAAACCATCCACAGACTGGCCAGTTCACTGGACCTTGACACAAATCCACCAGGCGGATTCATGCCGGGGACCAGGAGCTCCTTCCCGCCCGGAAAGCCGTGCGTTAGACCGCACAGCCAACCAGGCGGGCTATTTTGATCATTACTGACATCAGCTTTTGCTTTCTTAAAAGAAATATCATTCACACATCAGTTCTGTGTTGCTTCATGGACTGTAGGCTCTTTATTATCAGTAGGCTCTCTGTTATCAGTATTATTCACTTGTTCTGACTTGGCTATTGTGGTTGCATTATTGTTTTCTTGTCCAAATTCAGTTTGGTTTTTAATGAATTTAGGGAACTGTGACACACTGATTCTAATTTTGAATATTTGTACCAGAGCCTTGCGTTACAAACTCAATAATCAGCTCATGCTTTGCATTTAAGCTTTTAGTGGGACCACTCTTAGCAGTCAATACATTACTTTTATGCACTTTTCCACTTTTTTACAACATGATTTTGTCAGATGTGACCTACCAATGTAAACGTGTTATACACCCATTCTAGCAACCTCTACAATTGTAGGATCCTCCCAAAAGTATCATGTAACCCATACAGTTGAAACTTCATCCTTTGAGACTGTTGGAGGTAGAGGCATTGTTTTTCAAATTATATAACTTTAGGTGAAGGAATGCAGTGTAGCTCTTATGAAAGACCTGCTGCCAACACTTTCTTTAGGAATTTCAAAAAACAATCTTAAATAATATTAAAAGAGAGAAGGACCAATTCCACATTCCCTTTTAAAATAAATTAGGTGATACCATATTATTTGTTAGAATGGGAACTAATACAAAAATGCAGCACATTTAATATTATTGCAAGATCATTCTGCACAAAAATTTCTGACAGGCTGAAACTGCGTGCCAGACTGAGACTGGGTGTAGAACCCAAACTTCTGATTTCCATGGGTGATGCTCCTAACAACTGACAATCTTTAAGGATGTTGATGTCAACTGAAGCTGTGAGGCAGGATGAAAAGTATGCATAGATAATTCTGTTGGTTCATTACTTTTGAAAGGCAAGGCTCTAGCTTTAGGTCCTGGTTTATTTGGATGTAAGTTTCATAACAACATGCACTCTGTTGCAGAGTGAAATATTCATCTCAGAAACAATTTCTAACCCATGGTTAAGGTATTCCTCCTTTATATTCATTCTCCAAGGGCTCAAGGACTGCCAGTGAATAAAACG
Organism: Schistocerca americana; assembly: GCF_021461395.2. NCBI lineage: Eukaryota > Metazoa > Arthropoda > Insecta > Orthoptera > Acrididae > Schistocerca > Schistocerca americana. The sequence goes on along the minus strand of NC_060130.1, from coordinate 584,153,534 downwards.
CATGTGGTTTATTCCCAGGAATCTATATGTGAACTCTTCTTCAGTGAGGTAGCGACTGGAATTCTTATTAAACTGGTGGATAGGGAGAATTGAATTGAATTGAATTGAATTTTATTTGATTCTGTAAGATTACATTGTGTACAGCAAATGTATGTGTAATATAGGACATGTCAAAGTATTAACATTCTTTATCACTTATTTTTCTACATCTTTAGCTTACATTTTTACATCACTGATAATGAATAACAATATATACAAATTTAATGGGATAAGTATTCCGCAACACTGTAAAACTCTTTTTCAGTGAGATAGCCTTTAAGTTTCTTTGGAAAGTCATTGTGAAGTACACTATCTTGCAGGTTTTTGGGCAGACTTCTTAGTAGTCTGATACCAGAGTACTGGGGTCCTTTTTCTAGCATTGCCAGACGGTGGTGTATGCTCCGTACTTCATTCTTCCTTCTTGTATTGTGGGTGTGTACACTAGCATTTGTAATCCAGTCCTCACTACCAAGAGGGGCTACTCAGGAGGACATCATCATCAAGGAAGAATAAAACTCTTATTCTACATGCTGGGTGTGGAATGTTAGTTCTCTTAATCACACAGGTGGATTGGGGCAAAGGAAAGAAAGAGCAAGCCACTTGGTAGAATTCTGTGCAGAACATAACTTAATCATAAATAATACTTGGTTTAAAAATTATGAAAGAAGATGGTACACATGGAAGAGATATGGTAACACAAGAAGGTTCCAAATATAGTACATAGTGGTAAAACAGAGATTCTGAAGTCAGATTTTAAAGTGTAAAACATTTCTATGGGTGGATGTGTACTCTGGCCATAATTTATTGCTATGGACTGCAGATGTGAACTGAAAAATCGCACAAAGCTATAAAATTAAGGAGATGGGACCTGGATAAGTTCAAAGAACTAGAGGCTCTTGATAGTTTATTGGGAAACATTAGGCAGCAATTGACTGAAACAGGAATAAGGAACACTACAGGAGATGAGTGGGTCGCCTTGTGAGATGAAATAGTGAAGGTAACAGATTATCAAATAAAACTGCAGACATGAAGCAGGTAAAAGGAAATACAGACATCCAAAAAATGAGACTGACAGGAAGTACAAGATGGCAAACCAGAAATGGCTTGACAATAAATGAAAGGTCATAGAAGGGGAAAGATAGATGCCACCTATAGCAAAATTAAAGAGACCTTTTGTTAAGAATGTATTAACTACAAGGCAAATACATTGAACTGTGGAGTTTTGACACTCTCATGTAACTGACTAACTGATTGTTCAACTACACACATATATACACTCAACAGATAGTGCAACATACATGCAAATTTTTGTAACATTCATTATTAAGAACTTTCTCAACATTGTCAATAATCTCATTATAAATCTACATTCCAAGATGCCTCCTTACATTTATATCACAATCAAATTACACTAACAAAGCTTAATTAAGTACACTGAACATTTCTCCAAATCTTACAAACTTATCCTTTCTCAAAGATTTGGAAAAAGTTTTGGCTTCATTGTATTCTGAATCTACTTTTAAAATGTCTGAAATTCCATTCATAGAACATTTATTCATAAAATGATAGTGTACTTCAATATACTTTGAATTGTTAGTAACATTACTGGATCTGGCAATACTGACTGCCTTTGAGTTGTCTTCATATACTTTAACAGGCTCATCAGATTTTGCATCAGTGGTGGAAAATTTCAAAGTTTCCATCATAACAACTGGTGAATAAATATCTCCATGATTTCATTTTCTCAAAAGCCTCAATGACAGCTCCAGACTATGCTACATACTCAGCACAAGTAGAAGATATTGCAGCACTTTCTTGTTTCTTAGATCTTCAAAATATTACATTTCCAAATAATCTAATTACATAACCTGGCATGGACTTACACTCTATACAATCAACTTCACAATCCACATCTACAAAACAGTCTAAAAGATCAATTTTTTCAAACCTTCCATGCATTACCCTTAAACCTTTGGTCAGATACAAATATTTCAGCAAAAAAATTGTTCAAATGGCTCTGAGCACAAGAACTTAGAACAACTTAAACCTAACTAACCTAAGGACATAACACACATCCATGCCTGAGGCAGGATTCGAACTTGCGACCGAAGCAGTCATGCGGTTCCAGACTGAAGCACCTAGCACTGCTCAACCACAGTGGCCGGCATATTTCAGCATTTGCAAAACATGCTTAAAGTGAGTATCTTTATAACAGTTTTGAAATCTACACAAATAGTTTAAGCTGTAACTTATATCTGGCCATGTTGCTAAGCTAATGTACAAGAGAGCATCTGTCAAGTTTCTGTACCTATTCTGATGACTTACATCTTGTGCTGGGTCAAATTAACTTCCACAAGTGTATTATACAACATCAAATCTTCAGTCTAATACTTCTTAACTAAAGATTCAATATAGGTTTCCTGACTAAGAGTCATTACACTCTTTGCATAATTATAATCAATATTTATCCCAAGATAATTCTTTACTTCACCTAAATATTTCATTTGAAATCACTTGCATAATAGGTTCTTGATTTCTTGTACTTTGCCCTTACTATTGCAATAAATTAGCAAACCATCAACAAAACCAGTTATGTAGATCAAAGAATTTACATTATATAGGCAATAATCATAATTATTTTTTAATACACATGCTATTTAAAATCTCATCCTAACAAATGACCCATGCTCAAGGCCTTTCTCTCAAACAATACAATATCTTAAATAACTTACAAACTCTATCTATTCCATCCTTCTTTCCTGGAGGCTGCTTTACATAAATTTCTGAGAAATGTTTATTATTAAGAAACACATTCTGTACATTAATTTGTTCTATAATGAAACACTTTTGATAACAGTATGACAGTAAAAATTTAAAAGTTTCCATCATAACAACTGGTGAAAAATTATCATCCATGATTTCATTTTCTCAAAACCCCTTCAAAACTAATCTTGCTTTACAAGTGTTATATGATTTACTTGTAAAAATGCACTTTACATCTATAACATGTTAATTCACTACTTTAATTATTAATTTACATGTTTTATTTTAATTTAAACAGTCAGTTTCCTTACCTGTTGTGTTGTAATTACGTATAAGTACAAGCTGACCAGTAGACTAAACACAGCTTTACGAGGTGCGACAATAAAGTAATGAGACTGATTTCCTTTGCAAGATGTGGCAACCCTGCAGGCTTGCGTAGGCACAATATCTTTGATTTTGGTCTATAAGCTACTTCTAGTCCAAGCGGCCCAGTCATGAGTTGTACTGTAATGAGTTAACACATGTTTGCGTCTCTCATCACAGAAATGGAACCGCATAATATTGCGCAACCGTAAGCCATTTATTTTTGCGTTAAACTGAATGAAAATGCGATGACAACTTATGGTAAGCTTCAGAAGACTTTTGGAGAGGAAGTTATGTCAACAGCTCAAGTTTTTCATTGGCGTAAAATGTTTAGTGAAGGAAGAACGAATGCTGAAGATGAAGACCACAGTGGACAACCATCAACCTCATGGACGGATGTCAACTTGGCCAGGGTGCATGAACTCGTATGATCTGATCGAAGATTATACTTAAAAATTATTGCAGAAGAACTGAACATCAAACGAGAAATGGTTTGTCTAATAATAACTGAAGATCTCAGTATGAGAAGGATTTGTGCAAAAATGGTACCCAAAAATCTCACACCACAACAGCGAGAAACACAGAAAAATGTGGCACTCGATCTGTTAGAGCAAACAGAAAAATATCCAGAATTGTTGAGCTGTGTTGTCATGAGTGATCAAAGTTGGTTTTTTCAGTATGATCCAGAGACAAAATGCCAAAGTTGGCAGTGGTGCTCAAAGGGATCAGCCAGACCAAAAAAAGCTCACATGTCAAAGTCAAAAGTGAAATGCATGCTTGTGCGCTTCTTTGATTCCAAGGGAATTGTCCATAAAGAGTGGGTGCCTCCTGGACAAACAGTTAACCAATATTACTACAAAGAAATTTTAGAAAGACTTCGTAAAAGAGTTCTTCACATCTGTGCCAACATTGCTGATAATTGGATTCTGCATCACGATAATACATCATCCCATACTTCTCTGTCAGTACAGCAATTTTTAACCTCAAAACAAATTTCAGTACTACCACAGCCACCTTATTTACTAGATATCACTCCGTGCAACTTTTTTCTATTTCAAAGAGTCAAGACAGTGGTCAAGGGATGCCATTTTCAAACAACACAAGATGTCTAAAAAGTTGTGATGAGGGTCTTCGAGGATATGAAAGAAGATGAGTTCCAGAAATGTTACCATCAATGGCAGAAGCGCTGGAAAAAGTGTGTGCAATCAGAATGGAACTACTTTGAAGGAGACAACACAAAACTTGATTAAAACGGTTAGCAACATTTTTTTCACATCAGTCTCATTACTTTATTGTCACACCTAGAATTCCATGGAAGCATTAACATCTTGAACATGGTATTTAAGTAACATTCAGCAGGAACCAATTACATACACAAAGGGCTGTAGCAATACATATAGAGAACTGACGCTGAATGTAGCTCAGCTGATGTATAAAATGCATGTTTGACCACCAGCTGCTTTTACTTTAAACCTAAATATTGACTGGTTTCAGTCATGGACCATCTTCATGGATAAGGGTTAACATGGTTTAAGCCACAACATTACATTTGAATTTATTTAAATAGTGACAAATGTAATGTTTTGGCTTAAACCATTTTAACTGTTATCCATGAAGGTGGTTCATGACTGAAACCAGTCAATATTTGGCTTTAAAATAAAAGCAGCTGATGGTCAAACATGATTTTATATATTACTTGATGGTTGTTCATAGTCACCTCCAAAAATTTAGCTCAGCTAGCCTTAAATAGGCTTGGGACCCATGGTACAATGTGACAGTGACCTATCTCTCTCTCTCTCTCTCTCTCTCTCTCACTCTCACTCACTCATTCACTCTCACTCACTCACTCACTCACTCACACACTCACACACACACACACACACACACGGGCTGAGGAGTCCTCTGCTGATGACATAGCACTCCCACACATGCTGCCTTCTGAAAGCATGCAGTGTGTTACTGCATTCCTCCTTTATTAGAGAGATCACTGATTCTTGAGATGTCCATGCTGTCCTCCTCATCTGCTGGACTCTGGCTAAGGTGGGCATGCTGCAATGGTAGCATACAGTCTGAAGTGCTTCAGGCATGGACACATTCTGTGCCCTCCTTCCCTTGTCAAACCATATGGCAACACCAGCAACACCGGGGCTGTTTCGATGTGGACTTCGAGTATCAGCTCTGGTGATGGTGCTTGCAGTGTTGATGGTACTGATATCAGCTGTTGCTCAGGAAAGGGTGATGGAAACCCTGATGAAAGTGTTTGAAGCAATAGAGGAAATTTTGGTTTGGCCACTGAGGATGGATGCCCTCGACCACACAGAAATAGAGAACCAGCAGCAGCAGGTGATGTGAAGCCCGATGTGGATGGGGTCGAGGGACAATGATGTGACATCAGGGAGTGCCCAGCTATCCACGTGAAGGTGAATCTGATCATGGTGCTGTGAGCAGAGACCGTCCTCCGTGCAGATGTCACAGAGATGCCGACCCCAGCATCTGGCAATGACAGCTGGAATCCATTTAGGTTGGCATCCAAAACCACACACCCAGACAGCCATACCCAGCCAGAAGAGGCACATTGGCTGCACAGGTTGATGTCCAGGTGGAAGATGCGGGAGGTGTGGCAGTGTACATGATGGGCACCTGTGGAGTAACTCCACTGTGCTCTTCTTGCCGAATGGTGCAAAACAGTACAAGGAGAGAAATTTATCTAGTGCAATGTTGGACCAATGGTTGGCAACATACTTTTTCATCTGAGTTTTGAATATTAGCACTAGGCATTCTGCCTCACTGTTAGATTGTGGATGCAGTGCCGGGGTGAGGATGTGATGGATACCACAGGAATCGCAAAATGCTGCAAACTCTTGTGATGAAAATTGTGGACTATTATCAGACACTTACACCATGGGCGAGCCCTCGAGTGAAAATATTTTGGACAGGGCAGTAACAGTGGCAGTTGTGGATGTGGAAACACAATGAATGTCATAAGGAAAATGAGAATATGCATCAACAACCAACACCCAATAAGTTTTGAGAAAGAGGTCAATGAAATCCACTTGTACATGGTCCTATGCATGCAACAGCATCAGCCAAGGAGACAATGATTCCCAGGGATTGATTGCACACTCTGTACAGGAGGCAACTAGGTGAGAAATGTCAGCATCCTAGCTGGGTCAAAACATGTGTCAACAGGTCAACACATTTGTGCATGAAACATCTTAATGATCTGCATGAAATAAATGGAGAACCTATGAACAAACACTGAGGGGCCACATGATCCATGTCTAAAAGCAGAAAACCATCCATAACAGAGAGTTGGTGTTGAAAGACGTAATTATTATGGAGGGGCTGGACACACAAGAAGGTAAATGATAATAAATTGAAACCCTCAGCTGCCGACAGGTGTTGTTGATATACCTCAATGTGGATAGCTGAAGATGTGTTCCCCAACCGGGACTTGAACCCAGGATCTCCTGCTTACATGGCTCTGTTTATTGAGCTCCCAAAAGCAAATAACCTAAAGTCTCCAGAAGTGTGTATAAATAGGGATCTCAGTAAAAGTAAAATGGATTTATTCCGCAGTAAATTAAGTATAATAAGCTGGCCTGTAGACTACAATAGTTCAAGCTCGATTAACTATGACAAATTCTTAAATTGTTTCTTAGAGGTATTTAATGAATCATTTCCTCGTAGATATAAGCAAAAGAAGGTTAATGGTAAACTCAAATGGATTACAACAGGAATAAAGATCTCTAGTGCCAGAAAGAGAGAGCTCCACAATGAGTTAAAATCAAACAGAAATCCAGATTTTGTCATTTATGTCAAACAGTATAAAGCTGTATTTAGGAAAGTTGTAGCGGCAGCTAAAAAAATGGCAAATAATAAATTCATACGAGAACACAGAAATAAGACAAAAGCAGTGTGGTCAGTTGTTCAGTCTGAACTAGGAGCCAAAGTAAAAATTCATGAGATTTTGAAAATTAGACATGAAAATGAAATTATAGTAAACCCTGTTCAGATGTCAAGTTGTTTCAATGAATTCTTCCTAAACGTAGTAAGATCGGATGTGGATATGACATTCTATCAGGGCATCACAAATTTGGAAAACAGCCAGAACACATCTTTTAAACAATTCGAAAAAATAACCCAAAGGGATGTGGAAAAGGAAATATTGTCTCTAAAAAACAAAACCTCACATGGGTGGGATGAAATAACAACATCTGTAATCAAGTATGTGTATGATATTATTTCCCAACCACTGTCAACTATTATAAATCAATCTTATGAACAGGGATGCTTTCCAGAGGTATTGAAATATGGTGAGATCAAACCTCTATTCAAGAAAGGATCGACAGAAGATATGGGGAATTACCACCCTATCTCTCTCTTGCCGGTCTTCTCTAAAGTGTTTGAAAAGATTGCAGCAAAACAAATTAATAACTTTCTTACTGTAAATGATATAATTTTTAAAAACCAGTTCGGATTCCAACAGGGTAAAAGCACTGCGAATGCTATAAATGAGTTTATCCAAAAAATATGCTCCACGTTAGATAAAGGTAGAAAGGTCACAGGTATATTCTGTGATCTGACTAAAGCTTTTGATTCAGTGAACCATGCATTACTCCTCCACAAATTACAGATGTATGGAATCAGAGACACTGCTTTAAAATGGTTTAGCTCTTACCTGTCAGGTAGGAAACAAAGAGTAATTTTAACTTCAAATGGAACCAATTATTCATCAGACTGGAAAACAGTTCCCCAAGGAGTCCCACAAGGTTCGATATTGGGTCCCTATCTGTTTCTTTTTTACGTAAATGACCTACCACTTGCTATTGATGTTCATTCAGTCTTATTTGCTGATGATACATCAGTTCTAATTGAAAATGAGGTATCTGAAGATATTCCAGAAAAAGCCAAAAACACTTTAGAAAAACTTGAATCTTGGTTCTATCAAAATGGACTAAAACTAAATGTAACTAAAACCAAAATGATGCAATTTGAAGCTAAATCAGTAGAAAGGAGTGAAATAAAGATAACTTGCAATGATCAGGATATCACAGAAGCAAACCACGTGAAGTTCTTAGGCCTAAATCTTGACAAAAATTTAAATTGGAAGGTACACATAGATTACTTAGCAAATCAACTGAACAACTTAGCATTTGCAGTGTGTATTTTGTCAGGTGCCACAAACATAGATACCAGAAAGATAGTTTATCACTGCTACTTTGAGTCAGTTATTCGTTATGGCATAATCTTCTGGGGAAATTCAGCAAATGTCACTAGGCTCCTAGTATTACAAAAGAAAGTAATTAGAAACATGTGTGTTGCAAAAAAACGGGAATCCTGTCGACCACTGTTAAAAAATTTAAAAGTACTATCTATCCCCTCACTTTACATATATGAGATGGTGGTGTTCCTATATAGAAATCAACATACACTAGACAATTTCCGTTTTGACCACAACTACAGCACTCGCCACAGAGATAACTTCAAACTTCCAACACATGCCCAAACGCCAGAGTATATGGGGTTAAAAATTTTCAATAAAATAAAAGGCAGTAATATATTTAAAATGGAGATTGGTTCACTGAAAAGATTGCTCTTTACTCTCCTGGTGGAAAAGTGTTATTATTCTGTCGATGAATTCATTGAGGACAGCTTCACAATCTGAACACAGGGATTGTAATACATTTATTATTTTATGTACATGTGTAGCTGTAACTTAGAAATGTAAAATATAATGTAAACTTTTGTAGTTCCCTTAAAAATGTGAAAAAAGTTTCTTTTGTAAACCTTGACATGTCTCCTGTACATCAAATCAAATGATTTGAAAATTGTATGTAATGAGATGAATAAACCACATAACACATAACACATAACATAACATGGCAGGCACTCTATCCATCTGAGCCACCGAGGACACAGATGAATAGTGAGACTGCACAGACTTATCCCTTGCATGCATCCCATGGGACCCACATTCCAAACTATCCACAGTCTACATATGTAAAGTTCCTAATAGATATTTACCCATCCACTCATTACTCGCACCAACTAAGGTGACGATTCCCATAAGAGTTAGGGCAATCTGTGCGCATTCGCACAGATGAAGGTCAATGGCCGAGTAGCCTTTAACTATATATGAAGACAGCAACTGTTCTCGAAAGAACAGACACCATTGATGACCGTGCAGCTTCTCTAGAATAAATGATAATTAATTGAAACCCTCAGCTAATGATAGGTGTTCTTGATATACCTCGATGTGGGCAGGTGAAAATGTTTGCCCTGACCAGGACTCAAACCCAGGATCTCCTGCTTACATGGCAGATGCTCTGTCCATCTGAACCACCGAGGACACAGATGCATAGCGTGACTGCACGGACTTATCGCTTGCACACCTCCTGTGAGACCAACATTCCCAGCTGTCCACAATCTACATATGCAATGTTCCTAATAGATATTTACCCAACCACTCATTATTCGCACCAACTAAGGTGATGATACCCGAAAGAGTTCGGGCAACATGTGCGCATTCGCATGGACAAAGGTCAATGGCCAGATAGCCTTTAACTATACAGGGTTGTCCATCAATAGTGACCGGGCGAAATATCTCACGAAATAAGCCTCAAACGAAAAGTCTAAAAAGAACGAAACTCATCTAGCTTGAAGGGGGAAACCAGATGACGCTATGGTTGGCCCACTAGATGATGCTGCCATAGGTCAAACGGATATCAAATGCGTTTTTTAAAATAGGAACCCCCATTTTTTATTACATATTCATGTAGTATGTAATGAAATATGACTGTTTTATTTGGACCACTTTTTTCGCTTTGTGATAGATGGCGTTGTAATAATCACAAATGTATAAGTACATGGTTTCACATAACATTCCACCAGTGCAGATGGTATTTGCTGCGTGATACATTACCCATGTTAAAATGGGCCATTTACCAATTGTAGAAAAGGTCGATATCCTGTTGATGTATAGCTGTTATGATCAAAATGCCCAACGGGCGTGTGCTATGTAAGCTGCTTGGTATCCTGGACGACATCATCCAAGTGTCCATACCATTCGCTGGATAGTTATGTTATTTAAGGAAACAGGAAGTGTTCAGCCATATGTGAAATGTCAACCACGACCTGCAACAAATGATGATGCCCAAGTACATGTTTTAGCTGCTGTCATGGCTAATCCACACATCAGTAGCAGACAAATTGCATGATAATGCTACATCAACATCGATTGCACCCGTACCATATTTCTATGCACCAGGAATTGCATGGTGACGACTTTGAATGCTATATACAGTTCTGCCACTGGGCACAAGAGAAATTATGGGATGATGACAGATTTTTTGCATGCGTTCTATTTAGTGATGAAGGTCATTCACCAACAGCGGTAACGTAAACCAGCATAATATGCACTACTGGGCAATGGAAAATCCACGATGGCTGCGACTAGTGGAACATCAGCGACCTTTGCAGCTTAATGTATGGTGCAGCATTATGGAAGGAAGGATAATTGGCCCCCATTTTATCGATGGCAATCTAAACGGTGCAATGTATGCTGATTTCCTACATAATGTTCTCCCGATGTTACTACAAGATGTTTCATTGCATGACATAATGGTGATGTACTTCCAACATGATGGATGTCCAGCACATAGCTTGCATGCTGTTGAAGCGGTACTGAATAGCATATTTCACGTCAGGTGGATTAGTCAGCTAAGCACCATACTATGGCCCGCACGTTCACCAGATCTGACGTCCCCGGATTTCTTTCTGTGGGGAAAGTTGAAGGATATTTGCTATCGTGATCCACCGACAATGCCTAACAACATGCATCAGCACATTGTCAATGCATCTGGGAACATTATGGAAGGTGAACTACTCGCTGTTGAGAGGAATGTCATTACACATATTGCCAAATGCATTGAGGTTAACGGACATCATTTTGAACATTTATTGTATTAATGTGGTATTTACAGGTAATCACGCTGTAACAGCATGCGTTCTCAGAAATGATAAGTTCACAAAGTTACATGGTTCGCATTGAAGCAACCGAAATAAAATGTTTAAAAGTACCTACATTCTGCATTTTAATTTAAAAAAATCTACCTGTTACCAATTGTTCGTCTAAAATTGAGAGCCATATGTTTGTGACTATCACAGCGCCATCTATCACAAAGCGTAAACAGTAGTCCAATTAAAACATTCATATTTCTTTACTTACTACACGAATATGTAATAAAAAATGGGGGTTCCTGTCTAAAAAAAAAATGCAGTTGATATCTGTTTGACCTATGGCAGTGCCATCTAGTGGGACAACCATAGCGCCATCTGGTTTCCCCCTTCAAGCTAGACAAGTTTTGTTCTTTGCAGCTTTTTCATTTGGCACTTATTTTGTGAGATATTTAGCCAGATCACAATCAATGGACCACCCTGTTCTCGAAAGAACAGATACCACTGATGACTGTGCAGCTTCTCTGGAGTAAATGATAAATAACTGAAACCCTCAGCTGTTGACAGGTGTTGTTGATATACCTGAATGTGAACAGCTGAAAATGTGTGCCCAGGCGAACTTGAATCTGGGATCTCCTGCTTACATGGCAGACGCTCTATCCATCTGAGCCACTGAGGACACAGATGAATAGCGTGACTGCATGGACTTATCCCTTGCGTGCCTCCCATGAGACCCACATTCCCAACTGTCCACAATCTACATATGTAATGTTGTGAATAGATATTTGCCCATCCAATCATCACTCACACCAACTAAGGAGACAGTTCCCGTAAGAGTTCAAGCAACCTGTGCACATTCACACGGATGAAGGTCAATGGCCGGGTAGCCTTTAACTATATATGAAGTTAGTAACTGTTGTCGAAAGAACAGATACCACTGATGACCAATCAGCTTCTCTAGAATAAATGATAATTAAATGAAACCCTCAGCTGCTGACAGGTGTTGTTGATATACCTCGATGTGAACAGCTGAAAATGTGTGCCCAGACTGTGACATGAACTCGGGATCTCCTGCTTACATGGCAGACGCTCTATCCATCTGAGCCACCAAGGACACAGATGAATAGCGTGACTACATGGACTTATCCCTTGCACGCCTCCTGTCAGCAGCTGAGGGTTTCAATTAATTATCATTCATTCTAGAGAAGCTGCACGGTCATCAATGGTATCTGTTCTTTCAAGAACAGTTACTATATTCATATATAGTTAAAGGCTACCCAGCCATTGACCATCACCTGTGCGAATGCGCACAGGTTGTCCGAACTCTTATGGGAATCATCACCTTAATCGGTGCGGGTAGTGAGTGGATGGGTAAATATCTATTAGGAACATTACATATGTAGATTGTGGACAGCTGGGAATGTTGGTCTCACGGGAGGTGTGCAAGCGATAAGTCCGTGCAGTCATGCTATGCATCTGTGTCCTCAGTGGTTCAGATGGACAGAGCATCTGGATGGGTAAATATCTATTAGGAACTTTACATATGTAGACTGTGGATAGTTTGGAATGTGGGTCTCATGGGATGCATGCAAGGGATAAGTCTGTGCAGTCACACTATTCATCTGTGTCCTCGGTGGCTCAGATGGATAGAGCGTCTGCCATGTAAGCAGGAGATCCCAGATTCGAGTCCCAGTCTGGGCACACATTTTCAGCTGTTTGCATTGAGGTATATCAACAACACCTGTCAACAGCTGAGGGTTTCAGTTATTTATCATTTATTGTAGAGAAGCTGCAGGGTCATCAATGGTATCTGTTCTTTCGAGAACAGTTACTATCTTCATACGCGAGAAGGCGGTGAATCTAGCAAACCATGTTGTATGAATGTTATTATCTCCCAAAAAATGGCGTCCAAAGCTATAGCCTTCATGCTCCATGTGCTAATTACAGGAAAACCACGAACTGTCTGCTATGTGGTGACATCAATGTGGATAAAAAGCAATTCCTCATAATCAAATCCTGGATCTGGAGTGACGGGCATGTAGAACAATGCAGTGGCATTTGTGTGCTGATTCACAGACTGAAAATGAATCTTGTAATTGTAACACGAAAAGAAAAGAGCTCAATGTTGAATGCAATGTGCTCCCTTATCCGCTAATGATGCAAAAGAACAGAATAAGGAAACCAATAGTTTGTGAGCACTGACCAGGTGGAATTTGGCACCATAAAGGAAAACATGGAAGTTCTTCACAGCATGTACAACAGCTAAAGCTTCCTTTTGTATCTGAGAGTACTTAGTTCGAGCAGGAGTCAGAATCTTCGAGACATAAGCAATAGGCTGCTCAGAACCATCAGGTTATCTATGAGCTAGTACAGCCCCCAAATTGTATTGTGAAACCTCAAGTCGAGGCCTGGTTGGTACGCCAGTAAGCAGGGCACAGACTGAAACATGGCCTTAAGACTGGAAAACATGGTTTCACAAGCCACCAGCCAGTGAAACTGAGCGCTTTGTGCAGCAAAGCATGTTATGGGCTCCATTATTGCCACTGTCCCAGGCAAAAATTTATGGTAGCCGGCAACTTTGCCTAGAAAATCTAACTGATGTAGGGTATAAAAGCAACATGATAGCAGAAACATGTTCATGCAGGGGTCTGAGACCCTCATGAGAAACTTCAAAACCAAGATAAACAATAGAAGATTGAAAAATATGACTTTTTCTAAATTACACTTCAATCCAGCTGCTTGGAGGATGGAAGAAAGAGTATGAAGATTTTGTAAATAATATGACTTTTTCTAAATTATACTTCAATCCAGCTGCTTGGAGGATGGAAGAAAGAGTATGGAGATTTTGTAAATAATATGACTTTTTCTAAATTACACTTTAATCCAGCTGCTTGGAGGATGGAAGAAAGAGTATGGAGATTTTGTAAATGTTCCTCAGTGGAGTCAACTTGAAACTACAATGTCATCAAAATAGTTTGCACAATGTGGCACAGCCATTGTAAGCTGTTTGCAAAGACATTGAAAAATAGTGGGAGTCCGACGACTCCAAAAGACAACTGCAAGTATTAGTACTGTTCAAAAGGGCTACTGACGACTAACATATGTTACGACTCTGTCTAAAAGGAGTTGTGAATAGGCATCTGACAAGTCAATTTTTGAGAAGTATTGATCATCTGATAACTTCACAGAGTTCATCTGGGTGCGGTATCATGTATGTATCCACCGTAGCTTGTGTGTTCACAGAAACTTTAAAATCATCGAAGAGGTGTAACCAGCCCAACAGTTTCTTTACTGTAACTAAGGGGTTAGTCCATTCACTTGATGCAAGCGGACAAACAGTGCTGAATTCTGTAAGACAATGCAATTCATCTTTGACTTGTTCTGTGAGTGCCACTGGAACCAGACAGCCCTGGAAAAATGAAGCTAAGAAGAAGATTTATGGGTAATGAGCGCTTGAAAATTGTGTATACAGCACTTGTTCAGACACTAAATTTGCTTCATCTGAAATGGTAAAACCAAACAACTTAAAAGCATCTAATCCAAAAAGGTTCTCTGTATGCGCATTATCTATAACAAAAAATGTAAGTGACCGGACTATTGACTTGTAGGTCAATGGGGCAGAGAATTGACTGAGAATAGAAGTACTCTGTTTATTGCAATTTATTAGCTTTTATGACACAGGGAGAAGTAGAGGGGAGCCCAAGTTCAAGTAAGTTTGTGAGTTTAACAAGTTTACTGCATCTCCTGTATCCACTTGCATGTGCAGAACTATAAAATGCAGAAACATAAAATCAATGAAAAGCTTGTTTGTCACAACAGAAATATCTGATACAATGTTAATGTCCATATCTACATCAGGCTCAATGTGCTGACTTTTTGTATTACAAACAGAAGCATTGTGGCCTTTTTTAATGCAATTATGACAGGTAGCCCAGCATTTTGAGCAGTCTGGGCACTCATGGTAATGAAACAATAAGGGCAGGACAGGAGCATGGAATGCATACGCTGCTGTTTACTGGCCTGTTTATCTATTTGGTGCAGCTGCTGCTGGGAGTGAGGCCAGCTGCCTTAATACTACAATTGTGTGCAGACCACTATAGCTATATCCTCCCTCTGTTAACTGTCAGAAGCTTGGTGTGGAGGAGAGGGTTGGGTTGCTGATACCTCACACCATTACTCAGTTAGGTTATCCACACCCCGTGACATCTCAAATGATTGTGCAACAGCTAAAACATTGGAGAGGGATGAGTTTTCACACTGCAGGGCATATTCTCACACCACACAATCTGGAGCTACACAAATGATAGCATTTCTCACCATCTGATCAGCATATGGCTCTTCATACACATCAGACATGCAATGACAATGATAACTTAACCCATGGAGTTCAGCTGCCCATTCTTGATAGGACTGATATGGTTGCTCGCTACAGCAGTAAAACTAAACCCAGGATGCATTAACATGGGTTTGCTTACAGTAATATTTTGAAAGAAGTTCACGCACTTGGTCAAACATTAAAGAAGACAGATACTGCAAAGGGGCAAGCTGACATAGGACTTGATTCAGTCTTGATGATATCCATGAAAGGAACAAGGTATGACATAAAATAGCATCAGTAATTCCAAAAGCTTGAAAGTTTTGCCGAACTCATTTCTCATATACATCCCATTTCTCAACAGACTCATCGTATATAGAAAAGAGAGGTGGATAAACTATGGAGGCCATGGAGGGCAAAACAGCAGATGACACACCACCTACACAAATTAGAGGCCAATGATTGAAGACATGAGTTTGATTGTCCAGCACCTGTGATTGGTGGTGCAATGCCATGGTAAATGATTCTTGTTGTTTAACCAGGTGATTTAAACTGTCCTCCATAACACCATCAGCCCTCATGAGAGTAAGCAGAAGATCAACCAGAGTAGAAAACTTGCATGGAGAACAGGACCACACTCGTCATCAACTCTGTTGTAATTAGTTATAACTAAAACATGACCAGCAGACTGAACACAACTTTATTCCACAGAAGCATTAGCAACTTGGATCCAATATTTAAGTAACATTCAGCAGGAACCAATTACGTACATGAAGAGCTGTAGCAATACACATAGAGAACTGAGGCAGAGCATAGCTCGGCTAGCCTTAAATAGACTTGAGCCTGTGGCAGGCTCTGATGGTGAGCTCTCTCTCTTCCCCTCTCTCTCTCTCTCTCTCTCTCTCTCTCTCTCTCTCTCTCTCTCTCTCTCTCTCTCTCACACACACACACACACACACACATACACACACACACACACACACACACACACACACACACACACACACACACACAAACACAAAGCTTTAAGTGCCCTCTGCAGATGAAAGATAATATTGCCACACGCATGGCCTTTTCAAAGAATGCACACATGCCACTGCATGTTGCTTGTTTCAAAAAGTTGACTTATTACTATCCACTGGCTCCTAAAAATTTTTGAGACTTTCGGAATTACAGAAGTTTTTGTACATGAAGTAAACCACACTACAAACATTAACTCTATCAGGCGCCCTATGGTTTCTAGCAGACCTTTTCAGTTTGCATTCTGGACCTTGTTAATGAATGCTTGAATCCTTTAATTATCCTCTTCTTCCATTTTCTCATTTATAGATCCATTTTTTATGCTTCTGTACTCAGAATTACCAAAATGTTCACTCCCTGAAACAGAGTCCTTTGGATCAATACTCCTACCACCCTCCTCCATGATGTCAACATGTCTGGAAATGACAATTTTATTGTTAATGTAAACTCTTTATCCAACATTACTGTAACCCTTTAAAATCCCCATGTCTACTCTATAGTTCCACTTTGACTTTCTCAATTGTTCTGGCACATTTACAAAAACCCTGCTTGCATACAACTTTAATTATTTGACATTAGGTTTCTTCCCAGGCAATATGTCATAGAGACTTTCCTTTCAGTAGTATTAGCTGAACTACTGTTTTAAGATAGGTAGCTGCATAAATAACTTTCAACCAAAATTTCTTATGTACTCTTGCTTCAGCTAACAGGCATTGCACATATCCATAATCAAACTGTACTGTTGTATCTTTGAGCCATACCATTTATTTCATGTCCATAAGAAGGACACACACAAAAAATTATGCCTTTCTGTTTCATAAATTGATAAACAACTTAACATCTTAACTTCATAACAGTTTTAATGGATAAATTTTCAATTCATCAGAATATCCCACAAAACAACCATAAACTTGATTTCAGATGCAATAGTGTAGACTCTAGCTGCTTCACTATAATCATCAATGAAAGTAAGAAAATATCTTTTCCCATGCAAACTGTGAGCTGAGTAAGGCCCATTTAATCAGCATGAATAATCTCTAATGTTTCTTCTGCTTTGCTTCTATTGTTTTCAAAAGGTAACTTGTCCGCTTTATGTAAAATACATTTTCATTTCAACTGGAATCATTTAAGCATGAAATGGGAAACAAATAATGATATTTCCTATTTTTGTAGCTTCCAAAACTTTACCATAAACAATTTTTACATTTACAAGCTCTTTTAAAGTTATGCACACAGAAAAATAATTTTTGTGCCTTTGTGAATTGTATCTCCATCACAAAGCTGCTCATCCATAACCATTCTCTTGATAGCTTCAGTCTCCTAGATATTGAACACCTCTGAAACCATACTGCTTACCTTGACCACATGACCAGTTGTTGTTACCACTATGCTGATAATTTTGCCCATGTTGCCAAATGCCATGTTGATTAAAATTTTCTTGACCACCTCCTCAATGATGTCCATCACACGTCTATGAACCTCTGCTTGCTCCTGACTGACTGTTCCTGACGTCCCAGCTTGCCACATCCTAACACTACTGCTTCCGGTAGCTCATACTGGTTTTCTTTTCAGTGTGATATGCACAGGATTTTACACCTTCACTTCCATTCTTGTCCTTCAAATCCATCATTTGAATTTTACTTTTGATGTATTCACCTCTTTTATTTCCTTCTTTCAAAATATCCACCATGTCCTGGATGTAGCTCAAAGACTCCAGCAAGGTTCTCAATATGCAGTTTAGCTTCCCATTTTCTGTCTCTTCCACACCTGATAATTTTAATTCATTCACTGTTTCTTTGAAAATACTGAAGAATGTTGATGTACCCCTACAGTCTTTTGATCTCAGTTTGTCCAGCTTGATTATGTAAATGGTTTGCATGTGCTACTGATACATGTGCTACTGATTCCTTGGAGTATAATTCATCTAAGTTTTTCATATCTCAAACACTGTTTTCTTCTCACTCACAAATTTCCACTTAATTGTTCAAAATCACTCCATCATTGCAATCACATTTTCTTGTTTTGGTAATGGTAAGTTCCCATGGGACCAAGCTGCTGAAGTCATCAGGCCCTAGGCTTACACACTACTTAATCTGACTTTAACTTCCATGAAGAACAACACACACACACACACACCCAAGGGAGGATTCGAACCTCTGATGGGGGAAGCCACACGAACCGTGGCAAGGCACCCTAGACCATACGGCTACACCATGCTGCCATTTTCTTTCTTCCAAGTATCAGCGTCATCTGTGATCATTTTTGCTCTTGAAGCCACTGCATTGTATTTCTTCATTTTCAAATGCATTTACATTCGCCTTTTCCAGTCCCCATAGTCTTCACCATCAAACAGCATGAAATAGACCCAGGAATGTCAGCAGTGGTGGACTAAGCTCATTGAAGGCCCCAGACAGTGAAACTAAATGAGGTCCCTGATCTGCTTAGAAAGTGATGTATTTGTAGTGTATATTTTGTAAAAAATGGTTAATATAAATGTAATAGCTGGCAAAAAAATTAAGTATTTATAATGTGTGTACTCTATACTCTAGTAATGGTAATATACATAATTAAAGATATAAGTGAGAAACTTACAATACAAATCAGCATTTAGTGCAAGAACCATCAGGTAGAGAGAAAAGAAATAACAAATAATAGACTAAGAAAATTAAATTTTATTTTGTATGTCTGAAAACAAAGCTTGTACAATTATAATATCAATTACTTTCATAACCTTAGAATGAGATATTCATTATTATTTCTATTATTATAGTACATGTTTCCATGCCTTTATTTTACTGAAATTCACAATAACACAATTGAAATCTATTTCATTTGAAACTTTTCTATCAATTGATAAAATGGAGAGATTGGCTCATCATTCTCAATTCATCATACAGTGAAGATAATATTTTATTAGCTTCCATTTAGAAAAACTTTTCATGATGTAACCAAGACAAAAATGGTCAAGAAATGTTGCTTTGTAAATGGTGTACACAGTAATGATTCATTGAAGTCCCATTTAACTATAAATTGAAGGATTTCTTGGGCTGTCCGTATAGCAGCAATGTCCCCACTTTTATTGGTTGAACATAGGTGCCTATGATGTCTTTTTATTTCTTGAAGCACCTGCTCCTCATACTTATAGCATATTCCAACCAGATACTCCAGTGCTACAGCCCAAACACTTCTTGTAGAATAATTACATCTAGCAGGTAATGAGTTCAGATGAGGATGCTGGCCAGTAGAGGCTGCAGTGAGACAGTAGTAACAAGACAAGTTCTTTATTATGACTCATGCAGCTACAGATGGGTGCCATAGTGCAGAAGCCATGCTCCCTCTTGGCATATGCTCAGTCAATGCCTGCAGTGTGTTAACAGTGGCTGCTGACTTGCAGCTATAGCATGTGCCCAGGATTGCTGACACCAATGCCTACCTCACCAACAAGTGATCCATTATGGCAGGCTGGACAGCAAACTGACAGCATCAGTGATGCTGCAGATGGCTGGAACATTGGCAGGGGAAGCCAGCCTCTTAGTCTGAAGTTCTGCCCCAATGAACACTGGCAGGAATTGCCACAGTGCCTACACCAGCAAATATAGGTGTAGGTACGTGGTGGCACCAACTTGCAGTTCGCCCTCTGCTGCAGCGAGACAGGAAGAGGCCCCCTCACTGGTACGGTATTGAGTCCCAGGAGAGGAACCACTACCAGGAGTGGAATTCATGATGGCAAAGATCAAAACTGATAGCAGCGGGTGGCTGGTCCATGTCCCCTCATCACCCAGCATAGCCCGCTCATCCCAATAGGTGCTGCCAGACTGCTCATGCCTTAACTTACATTGTAGAGTTTATATAAAAGTTGGTAGCTCAGTTGTTATGATGTTGCACTGCTTCGAGTCACATTCTGGACAACAATTTCATGGCTTGAAGGGGTAATTGCCTGGCTCAGCCTGCTAAGGCAATGCTTTCTGCTCCATTACCAAGATTTCAGTGCCAATCTGTCCCACTCCAGAATTAATAAACAACCCAGATGCTGCAAGCGATGTGCCGACATACTGTGCTCGCTGGCTGCCTCTGGCTTCTGGAGTACTTTACTACAAGGCTTCAATAGACTCGCCAAAAATCTGTCAGGGGTGCTACAACCAGTATCCTAATGTCACCCATGTCAAATTCCACAAATCACTACTTATCGAATACCAATTTTCTTTTTAGTTAACCAGCAGCTGCTATTGTGTTAAGAACTTATTAACAACAAGACAAATACATGGATCTGTACACTGTGGACACTCTTGTGCAACTGGCTAACCTGTTCTGCCATACACACATGTATATGCTCAGCAGGTGGTGCAACATACATGAAAATTTTTGGAATATTCATTGTTAAAAACCTTATAGTCATCATCAATATTCTTGGCATAAATGTGCAAATTTAGGTAAAAGAGAAGTAGCTGTATGAATATCAAGAGCTCAGATGGTAATCCAGTGCTAAGCAAACAAGGGAAAGTTGAAAGAGGGAAGGAAAGGAGTATAGAAGAGAAACAAACTTGAAGACAATGTTATAGAAATGGAAGATGAGGTAGATGAAGGTGAGCTGTGAGAAAGCACTGAAAGACCAAAGATGAAACGGAGCACCTACAGTAGATGATATTCCACCAGAATTACTGAAATCTTTGGGAGAACAAGCCACAAGAAAACTATTCCACTTGGTGTGCAATATTATGATACAGGTAAAATACCCTCAGACTTTTTAAAAAAAAAAAAAAAAAAAAAAAAAAAAAAAAAAAAAAAAAAAAAAAAAAAAAAAAAGTAAAAATTCTTATTACAAAGAAGACAGGAGCAGA
This sequence comes from Schistocerca americana, assembly GCF_021461395.2. Lineage (NCBI taxonomy): Eukaryota > Metazoa > Arthropoda > Insecta > Orthoptera > Acrididae > Schistocerca > Schistocerca americana. Next base: position 584,132,237 of record NC_060130.1, on the reverse strand, counting down.
CTGGCATAAATATTACTGAACTATAAGTCATACTTGAAAAATACTGACCCAAATTATTTACAAAAGAATGGATAAACAGATAGAAGCTAACATTGGGGAAGTTCAGTTTGGTTCTGGAGAATATGCAAGGCTATGCTGAGCCTACAACTCATCTTACAAGATAGATTAAGAAAAGACAAACATACATTTATAATATTTGTAAATTTGGAGAAAACTTTTGACAATGTTGACTGGACTCTGTTCTTGAAAACTTTGAAGGTAGTAGGGATAAAATAAAGACAATAAAAAGTTACTTATATTTTGCACAGGAACCAAACTGTAGTTATGTGAATTGAAGGATATGAAAGGGAAGCTGGAGTTGAGAAGACAGTGAGACAGGGTTGTAGCCTCTCCCTAATGTCATTCAATCCATACCCTGAGCAAGCAATTTTGGAAACCAGGGAGAACTTCGAAGAGGTTCAGGGAGAAGAAATAAGAAATTTGCGCTTTGCTGATAACATTGTAATTCTGTCAGAGATGGCAAGGACTTGGAGGGTTCCAAATGATTGGAAAAGAGCACAGGTAGTCCCAGTCTTCAAGAAGGGTCGTCGAGCAGATGCGCAAAACTATAGACCTATATCTCTGACGTCGATCTCTTGTAGAATTTTAGAACATGTTTTTTGCTCGCGTGTCATGTCATTTCTGGAAACCCAGAATCTACTATGTAGGAATCAACATGGATTCCGGAAACAGCGATCGTGTGAGACCCAACTCGCTTCATTTGTTCATGAGACCCAGAAAACATTAGATACAGGCTCCCAGGTAGATGCTATTTTTCTTGACTTCCAGAAGGCGTTCGATACAGTTCCGCACTGTCGCCTGATAAACAAAGTAAGAGCCTACGGAATATCAGACCAGCTGTGTGGTTCAAATGGCTCTGAGCACTATGTGACTTAACTACTGAGGTCATCAGTCCCCTAGAACTTAGAACTACTTAAACCTAACTAACCTAAGGAGATCACACACATCCATGCCCGAGGCAGGATTCGTACCTGCGACCGTAGCGGTCACGCGGTTCCAAACTGACCCGCTTAGAACCGCACGGCCACACCGGCCGGCGTCCAGCTGTGTGGCTGGATTGAAGAGTTTTTAGCAAACAGAACACAGCATGTTGTTATCAATGGAGAGACGTCTACAGACGTTAAAGTAACCTCTGGCGTGCCACAGGGGAGTGTTATGGGACCATTGCTTTTCACAATATATATAAATGACCTAGTAGATAGTGTCGGAAGTTCCATGCGGCTTTTCGCGGATGATGCTGTAGTATACAGAGAAGTTGCAGCATTAGAAAATTGTAGCAAAATGCAGGAAGATCTGCAGCGGATAGGCACTTGGTGCAGGGAGTGGCAACTGACCCTTAACATAGACAAATGTAATGTATTGCGAATACATAGAAAGAAGGATCCTTTATTGTATGATTATATGATAGCGGAACAAACACTGGTAGCAGTTACTTCTGTAAAATATCTGGGAGTATGCGTGCGGAACGATTTGAAGTGGAATGATCATATAAAATTAATTGTTGGTAAGGCGGGTACCAGGTTGAGATTCATTGGGAGAGTGCTTAGAAAATGTAGTCCATCAACAAAGGAGGTGGCTTACAAAACACTCGTTTGACCTATACTTGAGTATTGCTCATCAGTGTGGGATCCGTACCAGATCGGTCTGACGGAGGAGATAGAGAAGATCCAAAGAAGAGCGGCGCGTTTCGTCACAGGGTTATTTGGTAACCGTGATAGCGTTACGGAGATGTTTAATAAACTCAAGTGGCAGACTCTGCAAGAGAGGCGCTCTGCATCGCGGTGTAGCTTGCTCGCCAGGTTTCGAGAGGGTGCGTTTCTGGATGAGGTATCGAATATATTGCTTCCCCCTACTTATACCTCCCGAGGAGATCACGAATGTAAAATTAGAGAGATTAGAGCGTGCACGGAGGCTTTCAGACAGTCGTTCTTCCCGCGAACCAGGAACAGGAAAGGGAGGTAATGACAGTGGCACGTAAAGTGCCCTCCGCCACACACCATTGGGTGGCTTGCGGAGTATCAATGTAGATGTAGATGTAGATGTAGATGTAGAACAGCAGTTGAATGAAATTGGCAGTGTCTTGAAAAGAGACTATAAGATGAACATCAACAAAAGTAAAATAAGGGTAATGAAATGTAGTCAAATTTTATCAAGTGATAATGAAGGAATTAAATCAGGAAATGAGACACTAAAATTAGATGAGTTTTGCTGTTTGGGCAGAAAAATAACTGATGATGGCTGGAACAAAGAAAATATAAAATGCAGGATGGCTTTAGGAAATATTAATTTCTGAATGAGAGGATTTTGTTAACATCGAATATAAATTAAGTGTTACTAAGCCTTTTGTGAAAATATTTGTCTGGAGTGCAGTCTTGTATGGAAGTGAAATGTGGATGATAATCAGTTCAGACATGAAGGGAACAGAAGGTTTTGGAATATGGTGTTACTACAAAGTGCTGAAGATTAGATGGCCATATCAAGTTATTAATGAGGCGGTACTAAATCTAGTTGCAAAAAAAGGATATTTATGGCACTGTGAGGTGTGAAGGAATTATTAATTTGGTAATAGAAGGAAGTATCAATGGGAGGGGTAGGAGGGGGGGGGGGGGGGGGGAAGTGTTAAAAGGTGTAGAGGGAGACCTAACGATGAATACAGTAAGCAGGTTCAATCTAAATAGATCTAGGTTGCAGTAGTAATTTGGAGATAATGAGGTCTGGACAGGATCTGCACAGGACAGAGTAGCACAGAGAGCTGCATCAAACCAGTCTTTGAACTGAAGACAACAACTACAACAAAACGAATGTATCAGAGGACAAAAATCCAGCATTAAAACCAGTCATGGTTGGCCAAAGGAATAATAACTAATAATTCTGGATGATCTACACCGAATCTTCTACACCAAAAATATGGGAGACCAAGGAATTACCAGTACAGTGGCAAACAGCACTGATTGTTCCACTTTATAATAAACGGAACAAACATGATTTTAACAACTATAGAGTTCTGTCCCTCCTGGTTGTCTACAGAATTCTTTCAAAAGTACTTCTCATTAGATGTATAGATGTAGATGCAGAACAGAGTGGACCCTAGAAAAAGAACTTGAGTATTCTGGAAAGGCCACTCCTATGCCAAACAAATGCTGAATTAGAAGTCAATCATCCATCATTGAACGATGAGTTCCAGGAAAATTTTGGTGTCTTTTTATAGACTTGATGGATAGGGAGACCTGGATGGAATTTAAGGTGTACTCAAATTGGTAAATACAATTAAAGAGACTTTAACTGGCACAACCCCCAAGTTAGAGTTCATAGGAAAACTGCCATGGTCCTATGAAATAAGATAGGTATGAGACAATATGACAGATTATCGCTGCTACTATTCACCTGTATTCTAGAAAAGTTTGATAGAACTTGCAAATCAGAATCTGAATGCAAAGAAATAAGCTTACTCTGCTTAAGGAAAAATATAAACAAATTAAAGTCGACAATTTGGCCTTTGAGGATGACTTTGCAACCATCCAAATCAACCTCCTAGAAAGGATTACCAGCAGAATGGGGCTGAGGATCTGGATAGAAAGGATCAAATTCATGATGAATGAAAAATACGGACTGCCATTCCTTGAAACAGATATAGGCCAGATTATAAGATTAAAGATATTCAAGTGAGACCATCCAAGAATATGGACTATAAAAACATGAGTGCAATCCAGACTGAGGGCAGCTGGAACCTTTGGAGCAACAAAGAAGTGTACCAGAATGGAAAGATAATCTCAGAAGCCATGAAGTTTTCAGTTTTTGGACACGTGCAGAATATACAAAACCAGACAATCCAAATACATTTTTGATTACCTCTAGGACATGAAGACAATAATGACACAGATTAAAGATGTTTGAAAAACGCCTTGCATCCCAGAAGTACTCATGTCAGAATGGATATGTTTTGAAATGGCTTAGAAAGGCTTTCAAGTCAAAAGAATAACCACAAAGACCTGAAGAACATGTTTGAATGAATGACAGCAACAGCATAGTGACCATATGAAGGAGTACTGGAAACAGGAGAAACTCTGGACAACTGGGAGAAAATGGAGTTGTAGGATGATCCTAAGTGGCTTTTTAACTAAGGCAGTGAAAAGTAATGACCGACACAGAAATAACAATTAATAGAAACACTGTAATAGGCTGTTTTCTATTTACTGGTGTTATAATATGTGCAATCAACAATGAAAGTAACTTGTAAAGTGTGATATTTAAACTAATGTCAATATGCAAGGAAAAAATCTGAAAATATCTCTCACTTTCAGGGGATGAGTACTCATCAGGAGCAAAACTATTTTAGGCAATTCTGCCGTAGAATGAGCCTTGCATTTTCAATACCTGGACAGTGACATTACATTTGACTGTGGCCAAGATACAGATAATAAACTCACCAAGTACCAATTCATACAAGGAATAGTAGAAATCACATTAGTAAATTACACAGCACAGGCAACAAGATCAATGTTTCATAAAGTGGGGCTGTCCTGATGCTTTATTATGGCAGTGAAAATCATGTGTTAAAAAAACAGACACAAGAAAAATCAAAACTTCAGAGAAGAACTTTCCCAGCAGGGTCTGTAATGTAATTTGGAATAGTGTTTGTTTAGCCCAGAAGAGCCTGAATAATGGAAAATATTGCATGTTCTATTTAACAGTATTCAGCTATATATGTAGATTTTGAAGACATGTACAACTACAATTAGAAATTAAAGAACACACTGAACAATTGAATGACCTCAGTTACAGAACCTCAGGGAAAATGGTGAAGAAAACAGTGATAGACTAGCAAAGACTTAAGGCAAACTGCACATTAACAATGCAAAGATACAGGGTCTAATAGTATGTGTTGTGACTTGCGTCAGTGAGTTAGACCCTAACGCAGTGGGTTATTGTGAACATTTGACATTTGACAAATTGTGGATGCTTTTGTTGAGGAGAAAGATTCAAGCGAGGAGAGTAGCTATTTTACTGCTGTAAAATACATAGTTTCGAGCTATAATGCTAAATTAAAGACAAAAAATATCAATAATGACAAAACTGTACCTAATGTGGACTTATATCATGTTCAAAGTAACAAAATGTTAGGAAAATTGTACACAATTGTGACAAAGAATGTATATGTAAATAAATGTGAGTAGCTGAGAGATTTTTATATTCAAAATGTCTGTATGGAAAGTGATGACAGTTTCATGATGTTGTACCAGTTCTGCAATGACACTTAACTGGTTTTGGAATTTTTTGTTATTTTGGTAGTTGTTTACGAATTCTGGAAACTTTGTTGTGAGGAAATGCATGTAAAGCCAGAAATGTAGTTGATGAAATTGCATGTAAAGTTACAAAAAGAGGTCTACCAATAAGAAGTTAATTTTGTGCAATGGTATACTTTGTTAATATTTTTTTGCAAAGAAGTGTCAAAAGTACCACATGCAAACAATTTCATGCCTTTAATAGTAACAGATATTGCAGAAAGCAATGGTGTTGTGGTGACCACCAATCACAAGAACATTATCATTCATCTTTGATGTTATGATCTTTGACTCTGCTCTCTTTGCCATTGTGACTGCACTCCATTATGAGTTGTTCCACTGTATTGTGTTTCTACATTTCATTAAAGTTTCTGATAACGAATCATATGTTGCTAATTTCAATCTTTTACCATATCATCATTAGGACTGAAATTACCACATTGTTATAGATGTACATCATCATTTGTGCCCTAGGAGGTGGTGAGCTCTTTTCATGATATGTGACTGGTGATCACAGGGCCCTAAGCTATGTAGCACTACTTCCTGTTTAGCATTCTTCCATGGTGTGTTGTTTCTTTGATTTTTCTCTTCACCTTCAAAAATTACCTTCTGCTGTGATTCTATGTACTCTTCAATAGGTAGGTAGTTTAAAGGAGATGACTCACCAAAATGTATAAATGCTGTGTCATCGATAGGTACGCAAAAATGGTACAGAGCTTTGCTAGCTTATGGAATGCACTTCCTTTTTCAAGCTTGTAGGGAAAACATGTACACAAACACATACACATACACTGACTCACATGCACACACCTGTCTTCCTACACTGTGGTTAATCAACTGCCAGCTCTTTCCTTGCCCAAGGTGAGTGTACTTGAGTGAGGTGGAGGGGTGGGGTGGAGTGGGGTGAGGGATGGAGAGAGGCAGGAGGCGGAGAGGGGATTGGGGGGGGGGGGGGGGAAGCTTCTAATGGCTTGTGGGAGAGTGGGGAGCCATCTGTGAGTTAGCTAGAGGTGCACTTAGAGGCACCAGGTGGCAGACAGCCAGACACGTGATTTCATAGACTAGGGTGTGAGATAATAGCACACAGCTAGTAGATGTGGAGACACAAATTGTAAATGGGTGGAGGTACTGGGGCAGAGGATGGTGTACACACACACACACACACACACACACACACACACACACACACACACACACACACACACAATTTCTATTGGGAGGGGGGGGGGGGGGGCGGCTGCGGCTTACCTCAGGTTTAGGCCAGGAATGTTATGGGAGCAAAGGTTGTGCTATTATGATAGCTCCCATCTGCACAGCTGAGAAAAAGTGGTGGTGGTGGGGTGGATTCTGATGGCATGGGTTGTGGAGCAGCCATTGAAATCTCACATATTGAGCTCCATTGCATGTTGTGCCATTGGGTGGTCAACCTCGTTCTTAGCTGTGGTTGCAGCAGAGCTGGTATATAGCATGGCTGCTATCACAGGTTGCCCGGCCTCTGATAGGGTAGGCTAAGCCTATGACAGGACTGGAGTAGGTGCTGCTGGGTGGGTAGTTTGGCTAGGTCTTGCATCTGGGTCTACCACAGGGGTATGATCCCTGTTGTGGGGGAATGGGGGTGGAACTGGCATAGGGATGGACTAGGATGTTATGGAGGTTGGGTGGGCAGTGGAACACCACTCTGGGAGGGTTTAGAAATATCTTGGGTAGGATGTCTCTCACTTCAGGTCGTGATGATAGGTCATCAAAGCCCTGATGAAGGATGCGGTTCAGTTGTTCCACTATGGGATGGTATTAGATGACAAGGGGGGCACTTCTTTGTGGTTGGTTCTTGGGATGGCTATGAGGATCAGGCGTGTTTGAGGATATGGCATGGGAGATCTGTCTGTGAATTAGGTCTGGAGAGCATTGCTTGTCTGTGAATGCCTTTGTGAGGCTTTCAGCATACTGTGCAAGGAAGTTCTCATCACTGTAGTTGCATCTACTATGGATGACCAGGCTGTATGGGAGGGATTTTTTGGTGTGGGAGGGGTGGCAGCTATCCAGGAATTGTTGTTGATTGGTGGGTTTGATGTGGACTGAGGTGTCGGTGAAGCAATTTGAGAAGAGGAGATCAACATCCAGGAGGGTGGCAAAATGGATGGAGGAGGACCAGGTGAACTCGATGGGAGAGAAGGTGTTGGCATTGTGGAGGAAAGAGAATAAGGTGTCCTAGCTTTGGGTCCAGATTATAAAGATGTCATCAATAAACCTCAACCAGACAGGGGTTTGGGGTTTTGGGAAGCTAGGAATGTTTCCTCTAAGTGTCCCATGAAGAGATTGGCATATGGGGGTGCCATGCAGGTGCCCATGGCTGTGCCACAAATTTGATTGTATACCTTCGCTTCAAAGATAAAGTAGTTCTGGGTTAGGATGTAGTTGGTTAGGTGTACAAGGAATGAAGTGGTGAGTTTGTAACCTGCAGGGCATTGGGAGAGGAAATGTTTGATCATGGCAAGACCATGGGCATGAGAGCTGTTGGTGTATAGGGAGACTGCATCAACAGTGACAAATAGAGATCGGGGAGGGTAATGGTGTGGGGATGGTGGAGAACCGGTGCAGGAAGTGGTTGGTATCTTTAATGTGGGACAGTAGGATTTTGGAAAACTGGTTGGAGATGTTGATTGACAAGGGCTGACATTCTTTCAGTGGGGGCACTGTAACCAGCAACAATGGAGTGCTCTGGATAGTTAGGTTTGTGGATTTTGGAGAGCATATAGAAGGTGGGCGTGTGGGCTGTCGTTGGGGTGAGTGGGGAAATGGATTCAAGGGAGAGTTTCTGGAAGGACCTGAGGATTGCACAAGGGATTTGATGTTATGTTGGACTTCTGGAATGGGATCACTTTGGCAGAGCTTGTAGGTGGAGGTGTCAGACAACTGGTGGAGGCCATCTGCCAGGTATTCACTCTGGTTAATCACAACAGTGGTGGAGCCTTTGTCTACTGGGAGCATGATCAGGTCAAGATCCATTTTAAGGTTTTCCTTCAAGCCTGAAAAAGGAAGTGCATTCCAAAAGCTGGCAAAGGTCTGTGCCTTTTGTTTGTGTACCTAATGACAATGCAGCACTTCCGCCTTGCAGTGAGTCATCTTCTTTATTCCTAAATAATTTATAATTCTCAACCAGAAATTTCCATACGTTATTAGGTAGATAGCTGTTAGATAGTCAATGCATTAGTGCTAAATGTTTTAAGTGTACTTTCAAAGTACACTCAAAAATTTATTTACATTTATGGCTGATGTGCAAAAACTTTTCTTATGTTTTTGAAATGGAATTTGTGTATTATTTGCTTTGATTGAAAAGCTTTCTGAATGAGTTAACAGTTTACATGCTTTATGTTGTTGTAATGGAAAATGTATTTACATACCTGCATAAGTAGTGAGAATTTTCTTTATACTTTTTAAAGACAACATATAACTTACTGTTTTTGGTTGATGGTGTTTTTGAAAGAAATTGCATTTGATATTGTTTTGTCTTATTGTTTGGTCTGGATCTATAGAAAGTTATGTACATGAATTTTGACTCTATTTTGGAAATAAACTCTAAGAAAAAATGCAAACAAATTTATGCCATGAAGGAATTATCTGAATGGGTTGGAAATCATTAGAAGTGATGTACATTTACAGACAAACAAATGATTACAATTTCAGAAAAATTGGATGATTTATTCAAGAGAAATAGTTCCACAAATTGAGCAAGTTAGCATTAAATTGGTTATGGTCCTTATGTAAGCAGTTATTTGGCTTGGCATTGATAGAGTTGTTTGATGTTCTTCTGAGGGATGTCATACCAAATTCTCTCTAATAGCACACTGAACTCACAATCAGGAGGACAAATGTTCAAACCAACATCTGGCTATCCTCATGCAGGTTTTCTGTGATTTCCCTAAATCCTTTAGGAAAATGCCAGGATGGTTCCTTTGAAAGGGCATGTCTGACTTCCTGCCCCATCCTCCCCAAATCCAATGGGACCGATGACCTTGCTGTTTGGTCCCCTCCCACAAATCAATCAATCTGTCTCACTAATCGACACCTTAGATCATCAAAATCCCAAGGTTCTTGGAAGGCCCTGCCAGTAATTCTCAAAACATACTCAACTAGGGAAATCTGGTGACCTTGCTGACCATGGTATGGTTTGGCAAATACAAAGACAGGCAGTAGAAACTCGCATCATGTACAGGGGCACTATCTTGCTGAAATGTAAGTGCAGCAAGGATTGCCATCAAGGGCAACAAAATGGGGTGTAGAATATCATCAACATACATGCTGTAATGGTACTGCAGACAGTAACCAAAGGGATCCTGCTATGAAAAGAAATGGCACCCCCAGACCATCACTCCTCATTGTTGGGCGGTATGGTGGATGAAAGTCAGGTTGGTCAGGTTCAAGTCCAACCACTGTCTAGGGGCTCTCCAGATACTTCTTTGCTGTTTGTCAGGGCTCAGTCCACAGCTCATGGTCCAGGGGCTAGTGTTGCTGCCTCTGGATCATGGGGTCCTGGGTTAGACTCCTGGCCGGATTGGGGATTTTCTCTGCCTGAGGACTGTATGTTTGTGTTGTCGTCATCATTTCTGAGAGTGACTAGATTGTATTGTGAAAATAAAATGGACTGTGTAAAAATTGGGACTTTGTATGGGTGCTGATGACCATGCAGTTGAGCGCCCCACAAACCAAACATCATCAATGTCATCATCATCAGGGCTCAGTTCAAAGTGGGACTCATCAACACAGATAATTTTACTCCAGTCAATGAAATTCTAGGTCAAAAACATGACTGTAGACTCTATCTATCAACATCAAGATGAAAAAGTGCTTGCATAAGGGCCAGAGGGTGAAACACGTATTATTGACTTGCTCAATTTGTGAAGATCCAGTTTTTCTGAAAGTGTAATCATCTTTATCTATGTACATGTGTATAACATCTACCAGTTTCCATCCCATTTGGATAACTCCTTTATGATGCGATTTTTATATACCTGAAACATATAAACAAACACACAGAACACCCACTGAGACCTTTAAAAGTTTGTCAGATATGGGACATATATGAAAATGGAACAGGTGTTCATCAAATTTATCCAGCATGTAACACAGTGTAACACTATGTTAACATGCAGCTTCACTTTTCAAGATTCAGGCCCTCGCCATCTGGCTTCCTATATTTAAACCATCAAACGTGGACATCCAGATGATAAAAGCATGGCTTTCTAAATGCTTAACTGTGTGTGAACTATTTTTAAAAATTTTGTGTCATAGGCTGAATAAATATAGCAGGTGACTTAAAAGCTATCACATTGAATCCATTAGATGGATAATATTAAAAGGAACAGGCATTTGTGACTACAGCCTGAAAGAGAGATGACAGCAACAGGGAAAATGAATAGAGACTAAAACATTGTCTGAACAGTTCCACAGTGTAGATAACAGATTCATGGTAGCTACTTCAAACATAAGAGCACAGTTACAGAAGAATGATAACAGTATGATGGAATTATTGAAGATGTTACACAACTAAAAATCTGTGTATAGCAGCAAATCAAAAATCTATATTATAATACTTATGGAACAAGTTTCCAGGATGCAATTGTTATTATATTGTACAAACTATCATTAGAAAAGTAGTAGACAGAGCACAGGAGGTGCACTTACATGACAGGAGGACATCTGGCAACAGATGAAATTTAAAAAGTTGTTCATAAATTGAAATGCATGGAATCTGTCAAGCTTAACTGTCAATTTGTGCAATTAATACACATTACAATCTTTTGATCCATAAGATGATCTCAGTGAGTGCAGAGGTAAACTGTGTCAATCTTATAATGAAGACAATGACAGTGAGGTGCACACAGAGGAGTATCCTCCCACTGGTATATGTTTCATTCTGTATCAAGCAGATGGAGTCTATATGCAAAGCACTTAAATATATATCTAACTGGTCTGCCCATCAAATACAGAGCTGCAACATACTAGATAAGATGGATAACCATTAAAAATTACAGAGTGTTGAAAGAATGAATCTTCAATTCTCCAGCTTAGGAACTGATGAGATTTGAATACCTGCCCAAATGAGTGAATGAAACTTGGTAAATGTTGTTGAGTAAAAGCAGTTTTTCTTTATTTCTGGAAATGGTTAATAACATTCCATGCCAAATCCAGTTGTAGTATACAGACATGAAATTGGCCCTGGCCTATTTACATTACACAATATGCACTAACCTCAATCCGAGAGAAGACTGCACCATTAGAGAAGTAGGAACAGTTGAATTCACAGTTTTGAATGTTCTATTATTTTATTAGCTACCACTTACATTGACCTGCCACCTTGTGACTAAAACAGTGCATGTTTCCACAATATGAACCTGCATGTGTGCATCAAATGAAGAATTTATTTATCAATATTTTAACAAAGTGACACCTTTAAATACTTTGTAACTGAAAGCTAATATTAGAGAATGGAAATGCTTAATATTAACAGTTTATGTATTAACAAGGAAAATGGAAAGACAGGAAAGATTTATAGAATGCCACCACCAATGCTGTGTGGTAGGTTCTACCTCTGATCTACTACTACTCCTCACCATCCAAGGGTGAAGACCTCAGCAATACTCCGAGCTTCTCATCCTAAGTTGGCATGGCCCTACACCTAGGTTAGGTTCTATTCTTCATCTGCTCTGCATGACAGCATGTGCTGCCCTCTATTTCTAAATTTGTCTTACAGTCTAATATCAGTAGTGAATGTACACTTGTTTTTGTGACACTCCAGTGACTCTAATTTGGTCTGCCTTTACCTGTACCACTGTCATCTTGTCTGCCACCACTACTACTTTTGTCCACATGGCTAGTATTGTCTGTAAAACACTTTGTCACCTACGCTCATTGCCACTTTACTCTCACCATTGCATGTATTCTTTATGTTGTGCTCTAGATACTTTGTCTACACAATCATTGTGGTTGGTCCAAAAGTCCTGGTCTCTAAGTGATTGTGTTCAGTCGTTGAATGACTGTGCTAGTCTTCTTTCCTGAGACCACCAATCACAGTACATATGTACATATTCTGTGACCCCTCTTTCTCCCCAACCACAATTAGCCACCTAAAAAAAGTTTATGTGCATCAAATGAAAAAGATCTCGCCCTTGGCTAGTTAAGAAATGAATCATACCCTGGCTGGGACTAACATGTTTCATCCTCAACCACTCCATGATGTTGAGTCAGCTTTTCACTGTTGTCCCACTCTCTTTGAAATGATTTCATTCTCCAATTTTTGAGCTCTCTCTAGGTCTGAATTTTCTCCCCTGAGGTGTCTTTCACTGTGTGTGTTCTGCCTGTTTTCAGCCAATATGTTTCCATGTAATACTTAATAGTTACATCTATCAGGTCTATCCTCAGCATCATGCACAGTGCCTCCACTGACATGGTTCTGAAAGTATCCAATAGCCACAGGAGCACAGTCCTCCTCCTGCACCAAACCACTACAGTGTTAGCTGCAGTGCAGTGCCGATCCAACATGTGGTATCGATGATGCTCACATCTCTGTGGAAGAAACAGGCCACCAGTGCACCACTGTGAGCCAGGCTCACTCCAGAGCTCACCATCTTCTTATGACTGGTCCTACAGACTCTGTCAGAGGACGCCAATTGTGCTTCAACTCACTGAATGCAAATGTGACCCTCCGAGTGTTTTTTTAAGATGTCGCACACTCATCTCCACCCCCGGATCTCACACTTGCAATGAAACATCAACAACTACAAACTAGAGTGGTGGTGTTGATATTCAGTGACAGGAACTCTTATTCGGTAATCAGTATTATTGTGCAAATAATTCATTTATTCTGTGAGTATTAGAGTGAAATGGAGAAGCAACAGACTCCTAGTTATTTTTAATTTACATTACCTTGCATGTAGTGAAAATATGTATACTCATTTTTTATTCATTTATTGAATGTCTGTAGTGTCTATGCCATCTCTTAAAACTACAGATAGTTCAGATGTGGAGCAATGTTGGTCAATTCTTGAACTATACTTTTTGTCTGTGTATTATATTCATCTTCTGTTGAAGTGTATTTAGTTTCTTGCATGAAATGGATGGCAACCACAGAGAGCTATCACTCACTGCTGCTTATTTAGTTTGGGACCAAAAAACGCAAACATTACTGAGGAACATTACCAAGCAGCTGGATGAACAGGAAGCCCGGCAGTGAACTACGACTGAAGCACAGACTTGCAGCAGCCAGAGTCACCCCCTCCCTTATATTTTGCCTACAAAATCACAGGTTACCACAGGCGCCGACTCCATGGGCCTGAGGGTGCCTGAGCCCTCCCAAAAAAAATTCGTTCGGGGGGGGGGGGGGGGGGGGGGACGGTGGCGGCGGGTGGAGGCCCCCTTAATAATTTAAGAAAATTATTAGTTATATTATGCTTTGTAAAATCACAAAATTATGTTGGAATTTTTTATTTTCCCTGTTTGATGATAGTTACCTTTAAAAATACATTCAGTAATGAGTTAAAACAAATAATGATTATGGTAGTAAGCAGGTTAACTGAAAACGAGTGGTGTGAATCATGATAGTGTTACGGTGCTGCGAGCACACTTACAATTTGCCCCGGTGCGCGAACCTTCAGGTAAAGTCTGGCGCCAGCAGGCCAGCGCTGCGGCCGTGGCGACACCAAAAGGACTGAGCAGAAAGGCCTGGAACCCTCTGCCTCGCGTCGCCTTGACGCTTCGAGACACTACGACGCCGCAGCTATATAAAGCCCACCCTGCTGTCGCAGTCATTCAGTGTGGATAGTTTCGTTCAGTGCATGCTGCAGACGAGTTTAGTGTTCCGACTTTAGTGTCTAGTGGACTTTTTTATATGACTATAGTTTATTCGTTTACTTTAGTCTGTTAGTGTATTGCGAATTAAGATTGCAATGGATAAATTTGTTACCAAAAATGCGTGCTTGGAAGTTGATGATACTGCAAGTCAACCTCCAACAATTATTGTGTCGTCAATTGCTTCATCGTCTTCAGGCGAGAACCGTTCACAGCTGAAACCTGGACAATCCGATAAGGTAAGATCATTTCAGAAATCTTGGTTGATCAAATACACATGGTTAGAATATGAAGCATCTACCAAAAAAGTTTTTTGCAAAAATATATTACAATTTTCTTCAAAAATGAAGATGCATTTACTTCCGTAGGGTTTTCTAACTGGAAAAAGGCTTTGTAAAAATTCCATCTTCATGAAAATACGTTTACGCATAAAGAAGGTGTTCTGAAACTAAATTCTCTCACTGCAATTTCTATGCCGACAAGGACTAGCAATTAGAGGGCACGAACACGTAAACTCAATTTTTTTTTTCAATTGTTGGTACTCTGAAAAAATGTCATACCTCAGGTTAAAGATTGGTTAGGGCGTTCTGGGTATAAGTGGACGTCCCACGATATTCAACAGGAGATCATTGATCTACTAGGATAGTCTGTGTTGAGAAAGGTATTGGCTTCAGTCAAGAAGACTGAACATTTTCCTATTATGGTTGATTGAAAAATTTAAAAGAACTTCTAGAGTTTTTTGAAACATTTTCTGCAGAGGACAAAACGGAGGCAGATTACAAATGTGCAGGCTACCTTGAGTCAATAGTACAATTCAAGACATTTCTTTTTACGTCTTTATTGCCATGCAATGATCCCAATAGAGGATGTTAATGAAACAATTCAGTGCCCTCATCTAAGTGTTGCTGATCTGGAAAAAATATTTGAGGGCTTGATTTGTATATTGAATGGAAGGCGTGATAGTTTTGAACACTTCTGGGAATTGTGTTTAGAAGAAAAACCTTCACAAGTTTATGATCCTTCACTTCCTCGGAATCGAAGTATACCAAAAAAGTATCAAAACAACGAAGACAGCTCATCGCACACTTTCAAAACCTCAAAGGGATACTACAAAGCTATATACATTGAAGTTTGTGAAACGGTGCAATCTTGCATTACTGAGCGGTTTGCTTCAATTGGACTCACACTGGTCATTGCAGTTGAACAAGAATGCTTGCTTTTAGTAAACAGAGGAGAAATAAATTTGGAAAAATCAACTGAGTTTTTCAAAAATGACCTAGACCTTGAGAGACTGCAGGTACACTTGAATATGTTAGCCAATATCGCTAATAAAAAACAACTGGTATTAAAAAACATGCGTGATGTAAGAAAGTACATTACACAAGAGCCTGCAGTTGGAGAAATGTTATGTGAAGCAATGAAGTGCAGTAAACTTCTCCAAGTAGTTCCAGTTACGACAGCAAAAGCAGAATGGTCACTTGGCGCCCTCAGACATCTGAAGTCATAACCCCGATCAACAATGGGACAGAAGCGGTTGAACAACTTGGCTGTTCTTCATGCCCACCGAGATGTTTTGGAAGAACTGTATCTCCGATCAGCCACCAACGAATTCATATTCAGTAATCCAGTCAGACGGTCGATATTTGCACCTTTCTAAAGACACTCGTGTCCTAATAATGGCATTTAGAGCATATTAAAAATCTTTATAAAACAGAGAATTAAATACATACATAATGTTAAATTTTCAGTTTCGAAATAGTACTACTAGTTTAGTACTGTACTACTATAGTACTGTATTAGTTATTTTCAAATACTTAAATATTTTTAGGGTGTAAGACCCAATTAAACGCCGCTATTTACATACTTTTTGACAGAAAGTATTAGGAATACTGTATTAAATTTATTAAATGTATTAAAGTATTAAGTTTGAGATATTGTTTTTATTTAATGAACCCTGAGCCTTATTCAGAGTAAGCTTAAATTAGCTATTTCACTTATTAACCAAAGTGCTATTACTGTGCAACAGCAATATTTTCTGTTTTATTCTTTTAATGATGGTTTAGGATTTATTTAAATATAATTTCAGTCTTTTCAGAGCTATATATTCACTGCTCTGTAATAGTCTATAAGCATGATTATTACTGTAAATTAAATTAGCTTTTTACGAAAATACAGTGCGTGTTTATGTTTTGTTTCTTTTTTCAAAGCCAAAAAATGTGTCAGAATTGTCGAGTTGCCCAGAGTATCGAGTTTTCGAGAGTCCAGTATTCGGGGTTATACTGTTGATCATAATAATAATAATAATAATAATAATAATAATTTTATTGTCATTCGGCCATTACAGCAATAGACAACGTCATATACATACTAAAATACAATTAATTGTTTGAAAGAAACAACAGGTTTCTTGTTAACATTATAGTATTATATTACAGTTGATAAATTCTCTTATGTCATAGAATGGGTGGAGGACTAGCTAGTCATGAATTGTTTGTTTGAATAATTGTTCAGGTAATTCTTGAACAGATTGAGGAAGTTTATTAAATAATTTGTACCCCATGATTTCGTAGCTGTTGAGTGACTTTGACAACCTGTGGTAAGGAATATAGAGGCACCTATTCCTTCTTGTATTGTGGCTGTGTACATTTTCTCTGGTTTTTGTTTCTGGTAATTTCTTCTTCGTATAAATTAGAACATAGTATATGTACAAGTTTATAACAGTCATGATTTTCTGTTCACAGAACAATGGTTTACAGTGTGCCTTATATGCAGAACCAATAATTATCCTAATAGCTTTTTTTTGCAGTATTAATATGTCATGTACACAGCTAGAGTTCCCCCACAAAATAATTCCATATGTTGTTATACTCTGAAAGAATGAAAAATAGGATGTTCTAACATATTTTTCAGGAACACAATCCATAAGTCGCCTTAACAGGTAAATAACTCTAGATAATTTACCACTAATATATTGTACATGTTGACCCCAAGATAATTTATCATCAATGTATACCCCCAAAAATTTGACATAACTTGGATCGTCTGACAGAAGCTTGTCTCTAAGACTACAGACCATCTGCTGTGTTTTGTTTTCATTCAGCAGGAATCCATTTGCCTTGAACCAATAGGATGCTTGGTCAATTGTCTTTGCTGCACAAGTTTTAAGGCTATTGAAATCCTCACTAGCATGAAGAAATGTTGTATCATCTGCATACAACACAGTGGTGGACTTGATAAATGACGGCAGATCATTTATCATTATCAGGAACAAAAAGGGGCCCAGCACAGATCCCTGCGGAACACCTACCTTGACTTGCTCTATACTCGACATTTCCCTCCCTACACAAACAACTTGCTTACGATTCTGAAGATATGATTTTATTAATTTAAGGCTGTTATGTCTAATGCCATAGAATTCCAGTTTTCCTAGGAGTGGCTTATGCTTTACACAGTCAAAAGCTTTGCTTAGATCACAAAATGTGAGTTGAGCATAGCCCTTATCCTCAAACACTTGATGTAAGTATTTGACTACAAAGTCTATAGCATCCACAGTAGACAACATTTTCCTAAAACCATACTGAGATTCACTAATTATTCCTAATTTTTCAAAATAGACAGATAGCTGTTGGTAAATTACACATTCCAGTATTTTAGAAAAAGCTGGGACTATGGAGATTGGTCTGTAACTGCAAGGTGAGTTCATATCTCCCTTTTTATATATTGGAATTACCCTAGCCACTTTGAGTTCTTCGGGAAAATATCCTTCAGATATGGATTTATTTATACAGAATGTAAAGGGGTACACAATATAGTCTATTACTTTCTTTAGTAAATTGCAGGATATGTCGTATATATCTACACTGTCTGAAGATTTCATCCGTTTTACAATGCTTAGGACATGACTAGGTGAGACCTCGGAGAACATAAACGTACCTGTGTCTGTTGGTGTTCTGCAAACATTTTTAGAAAGTAACTCTGATGAATTGATATCAGGTTTGATTATAGTATTTCCTACATTTTCAACAGATTTAATAAAGAAATCATTGAATTTTTGGGGACTTATATTAATTTTTTTGCTTCTTACATCTTTAGCAACACCATTTATTAATTTCCATGCAGCTTTGCACTTATTTGTAGAATTATCAATGGTATTGAAATTATGTGCTTTTTTGGCTTCCACGATGGCTTTTTTATACTCATTCCTGCATTTTATATAGGCTAATCTGGCATGTTCTGTTTTCTGATTGCTACATATATTGTGCAACACCATAACTTGGTTTTTCATACTTGATAATTGTTTAGTGAACCATGAATTTTGTCTGTTTGTAGCCCTGTTTGTAAAGCCTTTGTCAGTTAATTTGCATTTCTTTATGGGGATATTGTCATTAAATTGTGTCAGAAATGTTTTAAAAATCTCTCAAATAATGAATATGACTGTAAAATGCTTAAAAAAGCTTTAAAACGCACTATTTTTCATCTAAAATTCAGAAAATTTCCCGGGGCAAGACCCCAATATCTTTCATAAGTCGGCGCCCCTGCAGAGTACTCACAATGCTCCTTTTTTGTGTGTGTGTTTGGTACGAACGTGTAACTTCAGTTAGACCTCCAAAGCTCTCAAAGGAAGTCATTTGGAGGTTAGATGAATTTGTTGAGTCTCAGATTCCTGTAGCTGTTGCTCATTTCAATATTTGTCATTTTGATCACCATGTTAATCAGTACGTAGATAGAACGGATTGCTGAATTCAATGGCATGACAAGGAATTGTAAATTTAACTGCACACTGACATGTGTAGCCAGTCTAAGGTAAGAGAAATTGGGGCCCTTTTCTCTCTCTCTCGATTCGTTTTTCTTTGAGTGCCACATAGTAATATATATAATTTTTTGAATAGATGCCAAATCATGTGATCCATTTATAAGCGACCTAGAGCTTGGATAAGCATTTAAAAAATTAGTGAATCAGTGTATAACATTTGTTCGGAATTGTAATTATGTAGACCAATGGACTGTCAATAACCTTCTATGGAAATAGCTCTTGCGATGATTATAGCCAACATCTATGAAACCAAACTAGTAAGTGTCTCATACTAGCGATTAAATCTCGTATTTCGTCACAGCATGTCACCAAAATCCGAAGCGTGTTATATATGTGGTAAATTGTTATTTATTCGATGACCAATCGTAGGTATTTACTTACGCCACCATACTGACATTAGCATTGTGTAGTGGGACCATGACGCATCTGGAAATGCAATGTATCCCCAGCTACAGCTGCCAGAGTTTAAAAAAAAAACCTAGTTTCTCTCTCTTGGCTCTATAGGAAGTAATGAAGTGTACGAAAATTCCACCATTCATAAAGCGAATAGTTTTATAAACCGTTATAGGTCCTGATTGCTTTTCTTTCATGTATCGTACTGACCATGTGACTGGAAGTATAAGTGACGGTTTTTTGTTTCTACAGTGAATAATCATAGTTAGTAAAAAGCATTTGCTGTTGGTGATCGTACTGCTTAAGTACGACGCATTTATCGTACACTTCTGTGACATTACTTAATAATCAATTAAAAGTACAATATTAAATACAGCAAATACACATTCAGCTAAAAATATAAGATATAGTCCAATGTTAGGAATCATAACAGTAAAAAGACGTTAGGATCAACAACATCTAATCTAGTATTACTCCCCCAGTAGACAAATTGGAGAATGATCTCATGGACACATATGCGAAAACATTAATAGATAATGGTCTAAGTCTGCTCGACAAACATTTCCTCCTTTATGTATCAGGAAGACATAATTTGCTCTATATAGTTGCCAGCAAGACAGCCTGGGCTCACCTTTGCATTATCAGAATTACTGTCACTAGATTTTTTTCCATATTCTTAACACCTTATCAGAAACCTCTGGAAACGGTTATGCGTTTGGCAACCATAGTAACCGCAAATAACAAACATGTTTCAAACAAAATTATCTTGTGTGACGAAATGTTTAGATGAATAGACAGCCAAACCCATCCGCCATTATCAAAGCATTATAGGCCAAAAAAAGTTGAGTATCGAGGTATTGCATCTCGCCATTACTGAATAAGCCATTAAAACTATAGTCTTCCACAACACATACACATCCAGCTACAAAGTATAACGCTGTGTATTTGAATTATAGGAGTCATAACCAGAAAGACGTCATGATCAACACCGCCTGAGCTAGTATTACGTCCCAAGAAGACAAACTGAGAACAATCTTCGGGTTCCACATACGATAATTTTAATACGTCCGCTGAGTACACATTGTTTTCATAAACGTATCAGAAAGGCATAATTTGTTCTATATTTCTGTTAGCAAGACAGTCAGTCCCTCTAGAGATGTATAGTTGTTCTGTGCATTCTCACTTTTTCGCTCAATAGAATTTTCCATATTTTAACACTGTCAAAAAAACCACTGGGAAGGTATTGTAGCCCATACTAGTTTGCTTACGATACATACAGTCCTCAGTAGAATTTTCAGCACCGCTGTTTGGTGGCGCATGTAATCGATTTCCACGTTAAATAACTAAAGCTATAGCAATACAGAGCATAGGATTCTATTCAATTACCACGCCTGATTATAAGTAATGTATATACAGCCAAATAAGTCAACAGTATCTACTTTAATTCTCTGGAAAATGTCGGTGTAACCCTCACGTCACTCTGTCTTAGTTTTCACAGAAGTGTATGATAAATGCATCGTACGAAAGCAGTACGACCACCAACAGCAAATGCTTTTTACTAACTATTATAATTCACTGTAGAAACAAAAATCAGTCACGTATACTTCCAGTCACACGATCTTCTAAAGGTGATTGAACTTGCGCTGTATATTGTGTGTCGCGACGTGAATACCCCAGTCATGAGGTGGGGGCGTCGTGTCCAGCAACGACGAGCAGCATGCAAAGTGCTCCTCAGCACACCAAACACGCATACTTAGTTGTGTATATTTATTAAAGTATCAGTCCTGATGTCTATAAAAAATGCCAATACAGCTCCCAAACGCGACAACCATGTGGAAGAACGTGATAATGCTACCCTGGCGTGGGGAGGGGGGGGGGGGGAGGAGGGTTCGCAATACGTGGATGACTTCGATATCTTTTAAATAGAAATAAAATGTGTATTTTGATGAAATAATATGCATAATATAGACTTAGGTTGTCAGTCCAGCGCCTATGCACCCTCTGTAGTAGTAGTAAACGGCTCAGAATACATTATTGTGTGAACACACACCAGCAGCACGATTTTTCGCAATCGATTTCCACGTTAAATAATTGAAATCATAGACAGATATACGCTGAAGAGGCAAACAAACTGGTACACCTGCCTAATATCGTCTACGGCTCCCGCGAGCATGCAGAAGTGCCACAACACAACGTGGCATGAACTCCACTAATGTCTGAAGTATTGCTGGAAAGAAATGACACCATGAATCCTTTGGGGCTGTCCACAAATCCATAAGGGTATGACGGGGTGGAGATCTCTTCTGAACAGCATGTTGCAAGGCATCCCAAATAACGCTCAATAATGTTCACGTCTGGGGAGTTTGGTGGCTAGCGGCCGGCCTCGGTGGCCGTGCGGTTCTAGGCGCTCCAGTCCGGAGCCGCGCTGCTGCTACGGTCGCAGGTTCGAATCCTGCCTCGGGCATGGGTGTGTGTGATGTCCTTAGGTTAGTTAGGTTTAAGTAGTTCTAAGTTCTAGGGGACTGATGACCACAGCAGTTGAGTCCCATAGTGCTCAGAGCCATTTGAGCCATTTTTTGGTGGCTAGCGGAAGTATTTAAACTCAGAAGCGTGTTGCTGGAGCCACTCTGTAGCAGTTCTGAACGTGTGGGGTGTCTCATTGTCCTGATGGAACTGCCGAAGTCCATCGGAACGCACAATGGAGATGAATGGATGCAGGTGATCAGACAGGATGCTTACGTACGTGTCGCCTGTAGGAGTCGTATCTAGAAGAATCAGGGGTCGCACATCACTCCAACTGCACACGCCCCACACCATTACAGATCCTTCACCAGCTTGAACAGTCCCCTGCTGATATACGGGGCCCTTTGGATTCATGTGGTTGTCTCCATACCCGTACACGTCGATCCGCTCGATACAATTTCAAACAAGACTCGCCTGATCAGGCAACATGTTTCCAGTCACCAACAGTCCAGCCCGCAGCTCCTGGTCTAATGGCTAGCATTGCTGCCTCTGGATCACGGGGTTCCGGGTTCGATTCCCGGCCGGGTTTGGGATTTTTTCTGCCCGAGGACTGGGTGTTTGTGTTGTCCTCATCATTTCATCATTATCATCATCATTCGTGACAGTGGCTAGATTGGACTGTGTAAAAACTGGGACTTTGTACGGACGCTGATGACCACGCAGTTGAGCGCCCCACAAACGAAACATCATCATCACCAACAGTCCAATGTCGGTGTTGACGGGGCCAGGCGAGGCGTAAATCTTTGTGTCGTGCAGTCTTAAAGGGTACTCGAGTGGGCTTCCGGCTCCCATGTTGATGATGTTTCGTTGAATGGTTCGCATGCTGACACTTGTTGATGGCCCAGCATTGAAATCTGCAGCAATTTGCGGAAGGGTTGCACTTCTGTCAAGTTGAACGATTCTCTTCAGTCGTCATTGGTCCCGTTCTTGCAGGATCTTTTTCCGACCGCAGTGATGTCAGAGATTAGATGTTTTACCGGATTCCTGATATTCATGGTACACTCGTGTATACCGTGTTACTTCCTGCAGAACCAAGACAGAGAAATTAGCTTTCTTATGCACTAGCAGCTGAGGCTGGTGGATACATTTTCTTCCTGATGCGTCACGGTTTCACTACGCAGTACAAATGTCTGTATGGTGCTGTGCTGTAAATATATACCTACGATGGGTCTTCGAGTCAATAATTATTTATCATATGCATGACATGCTTAGGATTTTCATGATGTGTTACGATAAAATACGAGCTTTGACCGTTTTTCAGAGACACTTACCAGGTTGGCTTAATGGAGATGGGCTATAATTATCGCAAGAACTACTTTCATACTACACGTTATTAGGCCCACATAAGTTTTCGTAGAAACTATTTTTTAACACTGCAGTGTGTTAGCGATCCAGGTCGTTTCTTTGGAATTCTCTCGGTCAGTCTAAATTATGTTAATAGAAATGACCACACTCGCATTTCCCTGTAATTGATATAGGAGACTTGTAGTAATGTCGCATATACTAATAATATTGTAGGGTTTATTGTGTTTAAACATCGTAATTAGGTGTCTTTATTCCACCTGGGGATGCTACCTGGCTGAAACACAAGTTTTGAAAGCATCGTGGCTGGGGAGGGAGTGGGCAGGGAAGAGGAGGATGACGACGAGCTTGTTTCTGATTGGTCTAGAAAGGGAGGGGGAGGAGAGGGGAGTGCTTGACGGTAAAACTATTATAAACGTTTGCATTTTACGACAGGTTGGTTGCGGCAGGATGGTACCTCTTCGAAAGACTGAGCGCCATTTGTGCCAGCATCTAGGCTGCTTGCGTAGCAGGTGATTACAGATATATATTGTTTAAATAATGCAAATTTCTTTACAGTGCCTGGGGACATGGTCTGGCGTAGTGTTAGGAAGACATGTGGAGCTCTCCCATTCAAGACATGCTGGCCGCGACAGCACGAGGAGTTCCATATCCTGTCGGCATGATCCAGGGAATATAGGGGAGGAATTCGTCGTAATCTAAGAGTGTATTTGTAGCAGTCTTTGATATTTCCACCGATGTGTTAGGGCCTGTTTGCCATTATTACTACAGGTGGGAGATTCCTCGGCCGGAACTGATATAGCAGCAGTGTTTTGTGTCATCCAACAGGCCAGAGATGATTACTCCTTCTATGATGCAACTTTCTCGGCCATTGCTGGGTAGTGTATCCGCAACCATCTTCCAGACATCCATGTTACAGCCATACACCACACCTCTGATTTCGAGGGGTGTTCTACCTTGCAGGCGTCATACTTTTTTTACACTGATGAGCTCTCTAGGTGCGTATTTTGTAGCGCTGTGCTACACAAATACAGTACCTTCGGTTGGAAGCATCGGAATTTTAGTATGACGTCATACAAGCTAGTAATGTAGTAGTGGTTTGGCAAGAAGTTGATCTATTACAGTGTGATATTTCTTTTACATACTGTAACTTTGGTTAGAAATCAGTAGCGCTTACAGAATTTTTTATGACGTCACTGACATGACATCATCACTGTTTCTACAAATGTGCTCGTTTCTAACACTATTATGTCACATACACACTAATAATGGAGTGGAGGCTAAGCAATGAGGCATAAATCGGGATCATGCTACACTATGATAGTCTGAGAGCATAATGACGTCGACCCGAAGTGATGCAACGTGGACGCAACGTTGTGTCGTGACGCGATGCAATGTTGATATTGACACATAACTCATGTATTTCGATAAAATGCAATAAACTGTGCAAAATGAGATTAATTAATTACATGTCTGTTAGGGCGTAGTGTCTGCTGGTGCCTCTGATAACGAAACATTAATTTGTTATTAACAAATAGACTTCGAGTGACGCAATTTTTTATTAAAAGATAAACACAGCCTACAACCTATCCCTACGGTGCCCAGTCACATATTCCAGTTACAACAGATGGTTTGGGGTGGTGTGCTTCAATGTCAGTGATACCTAATTCGAGCACATTCTGCATTGTGATTGCCTGGGAGCATCCAGACGTTGATGTGACGTCGGGAACAGTGAGGTGGGTCCAGTGTAATTGGACAAAAAGCGTAAAATTGTAGAAAACCCAATAAAAATAAGAAAACAGGTGAAAAAGACTTAAAATTGAGGAAAATACGAAAAATATGGAAAAAATACGTAAAATTGTGGAATAATGAGAGTACTTACATATGTGCCTGGATGTAGTCTCTGCTGGTTCCTCGAATGACGTAACATTAAATTGGTATTAATAAACTGCTATAGCCGGCCGCTACGGTCGCAGGTTCGAATCCTGCCTCGGGCATGGATGTGTGTGATGTCCTTAGGTTAGTTAGATCTGAGTAGTTCTAAGTTCTAGGGGACTGATGACCTCAGATGTAAGTCCCATAGTGCTCAAAACCATTTTATTAAACTGCTATAATCCAGAACTCAAATGACATGACTTAATGTAATTTCTTATTAACAAATACACACAGTCAGATCATCTCCATATGATACTCATCTGCAGAGAAAACCCCTCCCACTCAAGTGTTCCAGTTATAAAATGTGATGTGGAAGGGTATGGTGGGGAGAGGATGAGATGCTTGATCTTCATTGGTCCAGAGGGGTGAAGAGAGGAGGGGGAAGGGGGTACCGCTATCTTTATGTCACACGACGACTATGGAGTTACGTCATGACCTTGAGTACAGCTCGTGCAATTGCCTGTTTGATTCCCTTAGATGACCTTGATCAATTCCCAGTGATTCAACCGGGAGAGAAAATGGGGGCACCAAGGAGCCCAAGTGTGTAACCTGACACTGGATGTGTAACATGACACCAGAAGTGATAAGATAATTATCTGTCTTTGAACCTACAGTGCTGTCCTACTCTCCTCGCCTTTGGGCAGCAGTGCCTGTGGTTCAGAACTCTACCCATACGCGTGAAACAATGCTATGAGCAATACTGACCTCCTGGGCTACACTCGTCACACTTCGCCCATCTTAAAGTTTCCCCATGATTCTTTTCCGAGTAATATGATCCAGATGTTGTCTCTGGGCCATGCTGTAATGAAGAACACCGCCACAGTGCACTGTAACTGCTCACTGACTGACACACACTGTCTCTTTCCGTTCCTTCAACTGCATCGTTTTGCAGGGCCAGCCCATTTAGCGCTACGGTCTCTTAGACCTCACGCCAGGAGACGTCCAGCCTTTTGTGCACAGCTGGGAGACCTCTGACATCATGCTCCCTCATGTTCATTCATTTTCATCTAGTTGTTAATATGTCATGTTACCATACTTTGCCCATCAATGTACATTGGTGACTTATGGAACCTGTTTTTTTTTTGTTTTTTCGTCTTTACTTTCAAGTAACCGTTCTACATAAAGACTCAGAAACTCCAGTTTGGTATAATTTCTGTGAGACTGGAAGGATTTAATACATTCCTGTCGTTCATGGGGTGCACTGATCACACAATGGCAGGGTCTCCGCTGAAAAAAGTGTTATGCCTAGTTCATGCTGCAAATTCAGTTGACAAAATGTGAACTGGAGATGCTTAGAGTAGAGGATTTAAGGGACATTTACTGGTTCAATGTATTTTGGCTCGGATCGTTCTGGAAGAAGCCCACGTTTCAGAAGAAGTGCATTATCAGCTCGTTATTAGAAGAGTTTTTTGGAGTGACTTTTTCAAGTGAAAAGCAGCTCGTTGATTTCCGTCTATCATGGCAAAATAAGTATGCAAAGGCCGGGCAACTATTTATAAGCGGTTCATTCTCATATTCCTACTCCAAAAGCGAGTTCACTGGTGCCTCCGTAAAAAGGGATAAACGGAAGCTGAAGAATGGTCACCGAACCCTTGAAATCAGTACCAGAATATTGGTTGTAATTTTTGTGAAATAAAATAGACTAGGAAGAATGTGGTGTTTATTGTCTTTGACTAGTATGATCAGTGCAGTAAAAGCGAACGGTTGAACAGTGACTGTAGACTCTCCGACAATTATCCAAAGAACAGTCATTGCAAACCAGAGTTTTTAGATCATGTTGCACATCCTATGAAAATGAATCACCTCCATTCCCCCTGGCTTTTTTTAGTTAAAGAAGAATGAGGAAAAGAAAAAAAAACTTCTTGCTACTATGTTTCTCCAAAGTATAATTATGCAACTAATTACCTAAGAACAAGAACCAGTGAAGCAGATGGAGGCTTCCTACTTCACTGTGTGAAACGGAATGTTCATACCAAGATTTCTGTACTTTGCGATCAATACGCACCCTATATAACGAAACATTATGACCAAAACTGTACTGTGGTTTTATATGGTTATGGTGACGTCAACAGTACACTGAGCAGGTCAGAAGAGATAGGTTCTCACACAAACTTCATTTGATATTAATTTTGTAGAAGAATGACTGCCACTGTTCAACAGAACCATTTTTTTGGAAACGGAAGGAACAAAAACAGGCTTATAGAGCTCCTCAGTGACAAACATAGAGCAGGGAGGATGGAAACAGTAGCTACCACAGGCGATGCGAACAACGATATAGTGATATGTGGGCTAAAGAACGCTTCCCTACACTCCACTGTCATGATAGTAGGGAAAAATGTCGAGTGGATTGCTTTACTCATTGCTTTTGCACGACCAGGGAGGGCAAAGTTGGAATTCAACTGTTTTCGACAAAGGACTTCTTCTCCATGCCTTCTCCTGCCTCGGGCATGGATGTGTGTGGTATCCTAAGGTTAGTTAGATTTAAGTAGTTCTAAGTTCTAGGGGACTGATGACCTCAGAAGTTGAATCCCATAGTGCTCAGAGCCATTTGAATCTTTTTTTTTTTTTTCACTGGTAACTTGATAATGAATGACTTAGTAATAATTGTTGCAGGCGCTAAGGATGCTAACGAACAAAGAAGAAACTTCAGTGTTGCGACTCTGAAATTAATCTCAGTGATGAACAATATGGGCTAATGTTACGTACAATACCATATCGATATGACGATCTAAACTTGAACAAGTCCATATTTAATCTCAACAACACCATACTGGCTGGTATGAGTGATACCGTCCATGCAATGGATATCAGCAGTCTGCTACAAAGGTATGCTTGCATAAAACATCTCAAGGCAAGAGGAAAACTTGATCTGTGCAGAAGCCTTACGGTTGCGATTAAACCCACAGGGAAGAGAATGCATGCAATAAAAGGAATATCCAGTTCAGGAAATGAGTTGATATCAGATCTGAGGCATACTGCTCGGAATATGGAATGCAATGAGAGGATCACCCAGTCGTCTAATCCACCACTGAATGGATTCACCTGCTTCCTTCGCTACATTTTCAAGATGTGAATTTGTTTTAACTGTTGCAGATGCTCTGTAGTCCGGGGATAATATCTCATTACTGATAACAAACAGACCCGAACTTTTCGACTCTTTATGTGCAGAACAGGGAATCAGTGATCATAAAGCCGTTGCAGCATCCCTGAGTATGGAAGTTAATAGGAATATAAAAAAAAAGGGAGGAAGGTTTATCTGTTTAGCAAGAGTAATAGAAGGCAGATCAAAACGAAAATTTCTGTTCCGACACTGACAATGTTGATTGTTTATGGAAAAAGTTTAAGGCAATCGTAAAATATGTTTTAGATAGGTACGTGCCGAGTAAAACTGTGAGGGACGGGAAAAACCCACCGTGGTTCAACAACAAAGTCAGGAAACTACTGCGAAAGCAAAGAGAGCTTCACTCCAAGTTTAAACGCAGTCAAAACCTCTCAGACAAACAGAAGCTAAACGATGTCAAAGTTAGCGTAAGGAGGGCTATGCGTGAAGCGTTCAGTGAATTCGAAAGTAAAATTCTATGTACCGACTTGACAGAAAATCCTAGGAAGTTCTGGTCTTACGGTAAATCAGTAAGTGGCTCGAAACAGCATATCCAGACACTCCGGGATGATGATGGCATTGAAACAGAGGATGACACGCGTAAAGCTGAAATACTAAACACCTTTTTCCAAAGCTGTTTCACAGAGGAAGACCGCACTGCAGTTCCTTCTCTAAATCCTCGCACAAACGAAAAAATGGCTGACATCGAAATAAGTGTCCAAGGAATAGAAAAGCAACTGGAATCACTCAACAGAGGAAAGTCCACTGGACCTGACGGGATACCAATTCGATTCTACACAGAGTACGCGAAAGAACTTGCCCCCCTTCTAACAGCCGTGTACCGCAAGTCTCTAGAGGAACGGAAGGTTCCAAATGATTGGAAAAGAGCACAGGTAGTCCCAGTCTTAAAGAAAGGTCGTCGAGCAGATGCGCAAAACTATAGACCTATATCTCTGACGTCGATCTGTTGTAGAATTTTAGAACATGTTTTTAGCCCGAGTATCATGTCGTTTTTGGAAACCCAGAATCTACTCTGTAGGAATCAACATGGATTCCGGAAACAGCGATCGTGTGAGACCCTACTCGCTTTATTTGTTAATGAGACCCAGAAAATATTAGATACAGGCTCCCAGGTAGATGCTATTTTCCTTGACTTCCGGAAGGCGTTCGATACAGTTCCGCACTGTCGCCTGATAAACAAAGTAAGAGCCCACGGAATATCAGACCAGCTGTGTGGTTCAAATGGCTCTGAGCGCTATGTGACTTAACTACTGAGGTCATCAGTCCCCTAGAACTTAGAACTACTTAAACCTAACTAACCTAAGGAGATCACACACATCCATGCCCGAGGCAGGATTCGTACCTGCGACCGTAGCGGTCACGCGGTTCCAAACTGACCCGCTTAGAACCGCACGGCCACACCGGCCGGCGTCCAGCTGTGTGGCTGGATTGAAGAGTTTTTAGCAAACAGAACACAGCATGTTGTTATCAATGGAGAGACGTCTACAGACTTTAAAGTAACCTCTGGCGTGCCACAGGGGAGTGTTATGAGACCATTGCTTTTCACAATACATATAAATGACCTAGTAGATAGTGTCGGAAGTTCCATGCGGCTTTTCGCGGATGATGCTGTAGTATACAGAGAAGTTGCAGCATTAGAAAATTGTAGCGAAATGCAAGAAGATCTGCAGCGGATAGGCACTTGGTGCAGGGAGTGGCAACTGACCCTTAACATAGACAAATGTAATGTATTACGAATACATAGAAAGAAGGATCCTTTATTGTTTGATTATATGATAGCGGAACAAACACTGGTAGCAGTTACTTCTGTAAAATATCTGGGAGTATGCGTGCAAAACGATTTGAAGTGGAATGATCATATAAAATTAATTGTTGGTAAGGCGGGTACCAGGTTGAGATTCATTGGGAGAGTCCTTAGAAAATGTAGTCCATCAACAAAGGAGGTGGCCGACAAAACACTCGTTCGACCTATACTTGAGTATTGCTCATCAGTGTGGGATCCGTACCAGATCGGGTTGACGGAGGAGATAGAGAGAAGATCCAAAGAAGCGCGGCGCGTTTCGTCACAGGGTTATTTGGTAACCGTGATAGCGTTACGGAGATATTTAACAAACTCAAGTGGCAGACTCTGCAAGAGAGGCGCTGTGCATCGCGGTGTAGCTTGCTCGCCAGGTTTCGAGAGGGTGCGTTTCTGGATGAGGTATCGAATATATTGCTTCCCCCTACTTATACCTCCCGAGGAGATCACGATGGTAAAATTAGAGAGATTCGAGCGCGCACGGAGGCTTTCAGACAGTCGTTCTTCCCGCGAACCATACGCGACAGGAACAGAAAAGGGAGGTAATGACAGTGGCACGCAAAGTGCCCTCCGTCCCACACCGTTGGGTGGCTTGCGGAGTATAAATGTAGATGTAGATGTAGAATTCCCAGTAGAGGAAGATGTCTACAAAGGCCAACACACCACCGGAAAATGTAAACTTCGATACATCTTTGTTCTCTGCTAAGATGACGCAAAAAGCAATCAGCCCTACTACGTGTAGCACCAATCATGCTCCAGTATGGGTGTCCTCTACATTAAGAAAACTACCAGAGATACGTAATAATCTTTAATGGTTGGCTTCAAGGAATCTACTTCATCACCAGGGCCTGTGTCCAACACTATGAAGGAGTTGGCAGAATGTGTAAGTAAGATAACTTAGAACAATTTAGTTCGACCATCATGTAACAATTAATCACTTTTTTCGTGCATATAAATATTATCACTTTGAAAATAAGACTGATGGTCTGAGTATTCTATTAGGAAAGAACAGAACATCATATTATGTGTGCACATTGGTTAAGAGAAGATTAGTTGAAACTGTATGTACCTCCTGGTTCTGATTTAGTCACAGGCTTCTGTACAAAAGCACTACATCATGGGGGAGCTTCTATATGTATTAGTAGTGACGTAGATCTGCAGTATATAGTCTTTAACGTTGCTGACTACTGTATAGAAAATGCGCTTGAAGCAGCTGCAATGATATTTCCCACACAAAAACTCTTAATAAATGCAAGAATAGAATATTAATCTTTGGAGATACAAACATTGAATATAAGGTTAGAGACATCAAAGCAGTTTTATCTACTGAATATGATAAGATCACATGGGGTATCTTGCGTTCATAAGAATCCAACATGTCATCACAAGTGTTGAAAAAGATCTGCATGAAGTAGAGTTGTTTGATACTTACTTTCAGACCATAGAGGTATATAGTTAAAATTAAAAATTAACAAGACTATATCTGACTGCAACAAAACAAAGCATATTAGGCTACTGTGTGATAAAAATATTGATAATTACAGGACACAGTTGCAGATAATCAAATGGAATGACATTTTGCTCAAAAGTGGGAACGTGGAGGATGCATTTGCAGTTTATATCAATGTGCCTGTAGACATTCTAAAGACATCTTGCCCAAAGGTTCTGAAAACAAAAACTCGAAAACATAACTCTGCATCCATTTGTGGCTCACATCCAATCCGCAGAGGCTTGAAACATTATTTATGATTTATTATGATAAATATAAAAATTATGATACAAACAAAGCTCGTTACATCAAAGTAAAGAATAAGTACAGATCAGAAATCAGGATAGTGAAGTGCAAAGCAAATGACAATTCTATTAATAAATCGCACAACAAGTGCAAAGCAGCTTGGAATATTGTAAGGACTGGAATGGGGAGAAGAAAGGATTATAAAAATTATGACAGTAATGTAAATATCAATTAGATCAATTAATGCCTATTTTGTTAATGCTTGTGACATAAGTTCCTCTACAGCAACTGATTTAAATTATAAATATGAAGGGCATCCAAAGGTTGCGGACTCTTTCCTGCAACATTCTGAACACATTTCTTCCACATGTGAATGTTTTTTTTCTTTTTTCTTTTTTTCTTTTTCTTTATTGTTATTTTTATACCTGTTACAGGTAGGCCATCAGCGGCATAGTACACCGCCCTTTGGCCACAGAGAAAACAAAAGATACAAATGAAGACAATTATAGAACAAATATGGTGGATATATAAACGGAGACATACACTTTTAAAATACATGGAGCCGTTAACAGGCGTAGAGTCCAAGATAAAATTGTTCAGACACGTGTACACACACAGAGACGAAAATAGTCACACGCGAACGTTGGAGCACAAAACAAATAACACTGGAACACTTGAGCATGAACGACGTCACACACAGAAACACGAGGCGATGATCTCCGGCTCGCGAATGTCCCCTGAGCGTGTACGAGTCCGGGGACCTGCCAAGAGAGGAGGAGGGCGGCGGGAGAGGGAGAGGGGAGAGCAGAGATGCCAAGGGCAGGGGATATAGGGGGGAGGAACGAAGGGAGGAGGGGGGGGGGGTAGGGGAAGCCCAGGGGAAGAGGGGTGGAGGAAGGGGGGATGGAGGGAAAGGGAGAGAGAAGGGAGGGAGGGTGCCCAAAGGAAAAAACACAGGAAGGGGGAGGGGAGGATCAAAGTCGGTAGGAGGGGTAGATGCAGGGTAGGAGGGCATCATCAGGGAGGGGGAGCTGGCGGAAGCCATCTTGGGAGAGGGTAAGGAGGGTGGAGAGATGAAGAGCAGGTGGGACGTGGAGATACAGGCGCGGCAGCAGGCGGGGGTGGGAGAGGATGGGTGAGACAAGCGGGTGAGGAGGATCAAGTTTACGGGGGGTGTAGAGGATCCGTATCCTTATGCGAATGGAAAGAGGTCCACTTATGTGATATCATGAAATCAATTGCAAAACTAAGTAGCTTATGGTTTATTTACTTTTTTAATTAAAAGGTAGCAGATGTAATAGCAATCATGTTCTGTTTACCTGTAAACTGGATACTTACTAATCATTGGTTCTAATCCCGTTTAAAAACGACAGTGGTCACTCGTCTACATAAAAAAATAGTCATGTCAAAGTAACCATCGATCAATTTCTTCAATACTTACGAGGGGCGTTTGAAAAGTCCGTGCAAAGTCCGAGAGATGGCACTACCGGCGCGTATCGAGGTCATGTTTAGTTAGTAGCATCTTAGGAAAGAACGCACACCAGGTTTCAGCCATATTGGTCTATTTCTTTGTGTTTGGCATTCGTGTGAATCAAGGAAGTCGAGGGATTGTCAAAAAATGGAGGGAAAAGAATTTCGTGTGGTGATTAAACATACTTTATGAAAGGCAAAACGCCTCAGGAGACTGAAGAGAAGCTTGATAAGCATTACGGTGACTCTGCACCTAACTGTTTATAAGAGATCTCAAAATTTTTGGAGTGGCCATATGGGCACAAGTGATGCTGAACGTTCTGGACGGCCTGTGGAGGTTACGACTGCAGAAATCGTTGATAAAATCCATGATATGGTGATGGATGACAGAAGAGTTAAGGTGCGTGAGATTGCTAGTGCTGTGGGCATCTCGAATAAACGGGTACATTATATTTTGCATAAATATTTGGACAAGAGAAAGCCATCCGCAACATGGGTTTCGCGATTGCTCACGCTTGCCCAAAAATGGAATCGTGTGAAGTGTTGCAAGGATGGTTTGCAGATGTTCAGGATGAATCGGTAGGACTTTAAGCATCGTTTCGTCAATGTGGATGCAACATGGATATATCACTATACTCCTGAGACCAAACAACAATCTAAACAATGGGTTACCATGGGAGAATCTGCACAAAAAAAGGCGAAGACCATTGCTTCGGCCAGAAAGGTTATGGTGAAAGTCTTTTGGGATTCGCATGGGATAATCCTCATCGACTATCTGGAGAAGGTAAAACTATTACAGGCGCATATTATTCATCGTTATTGGACCGTTTGAAAACCGAGCTGCAAGAAAAACGACGGCGATTGAACCACACAAAAGTCCTTTTCCATCACGACAATGCGTCAGCACACACCTCAGCAGTTGTAGTCGCAAAATTATTGGAAACAGGATTCCAACTCGTTTCACATCCCCCCTATTCTCCAGGCTTGGCTCCCTCACACTACCATTTGTTCCCCAATTTCAAAAAATGGCTGGCGAGAATAAGATTTTATTCAAACGAGGAGGTAACTGCAGCAACTAATAGCTATTTTGCAGACTCGGACAATTCCTATTATTTGGAAGGAATCAACAAATTAGAACAGCAATGGACGGAGTATAAGCCTAAAAGGAGACTATGTCGAAAAATAAAAAAGGTTTACCCCAGACACATAAGTAGTTTTTATTTTTCCACGGACTTTTCAAACGCTCCTCGTATTCTATCGAAAGTGTTAGAGTACTGCATGTAATTCCAAATCCATAAGAACCTATCTGCTGACAACATTCTTAGTGATTCTCAATACGGATTCAGACCTGACTTATCAACTGTGAAAATCGTGGAAAACAACATTTCTTTCACTTTGTCTGCATTCAAATCCAAACCTTCTGTAAATGCCACACTTGTAGACCCGAGTAGAGGTTTTGATTCTGTCAGCCACAGAATTCTATTCAAATAGCTTTATTTTTATGGTTTTAAAGGCAAAGTACTTTCTTTGATTAAACCTTATTGGAGTGATAGAAAACAAACCGCACATTTTAACAAAAACGAATCACACATCCCTGGCATTACACAAGGAATCCTGCTAGGTTCTGTGCTTGGACCTTAGCTCTTGGTAATTTATGTAAATTATTTGGCCAATATGCTGCCAGTAGTAGGGGGATGGCGGCATTGGTGCAATTTTGATATAAAATAGATATGCAAATTAATGAAATTGACAAATTAGTTACCTCCAGACAACACCCACAACCTCCGACCACGCCCACCCCCACCCCCAGAGGACATCAGGTGGTTTTCTCAGTCCTCAAGTGGATCCCAGCCGCCTCCCCCCTCCCTGCCCCCCCCCCCTCCACCAACCTACCCTACTGGTGGGAATTCGAATTTTGATGACAATTTCGAATTTTGGGGAGAGCTTCTAATTTTGGTGGCAATTTCTATGTCTCACAGCTGTGCCGATGTCCCCCCCCCCCCACCTGGGAATTGCTGGGAAATTAAAAATAGCAACACCCTTTCTGGGACTCGAACCCAGGTCCTCCTGGATGGAAAGCCCAAATGCACCCCCTACTAACAGAATTATACCACCAGAGGCGCTTGGAATTGTTGGGAAATTAAAAATGGCGGAGCCCTTTCTGGGACTCGAACCCTGGTTCTACTGGATGGAAAGCCCATGTATACCCATGACACTTGGAAACTCTCCAGATGCAGGAGAGGAAGGTTAGGCTAGTGTACATTATTTATTTTGCTTGGGAAAATGAAGTAAAGACAGGTCCTAATTATGTAATAATCATAAAGATTGGGCCTCATTGCAAAACTATACACGTTGCGCTATACAAGGGTGGTCTAAAATCGCAATACACCTCAAAAACTGACGATACCATACAACTGGTGTTATCCTGCTGGGAAAAAAGTCGTAATACCACTCGAAACTAGTGACAGACACATTCAAACTTTATCCTTCACCTACAAGCTGGTGGAAAAAAGGCAAGGGTGTAAGGTAACATCTTTATTCATTTTGGCTGGAAATATGTTCAACCTACGAGATGCTGGTGTTGAACACAGAGGAGTTTAAAAATCGTATTACCTGTCAGCATACAGCTGAGGCCAGTATCTATTGTTGTTTGATGTCAGAGTTCGCTAAATACATCTGCTAAAAAAAAAAAAAAAACAAAAAAAAAAAAAAAAACAACCTGCAACCCAGGTAACTAAAGCCAATACATGCTACCAAAACTGATGGAAAAAATGCATCCTAGTTCTAATTACACTTCAAAATTTTTGTGAAAAAGCCAGCATTCGTAATGAACAGGTCATAATGCAAGACGTGTACTGGGGAAAATCGTCATCCCAAAAAAATACAGAGGGGCCGCTAGTTGATGTAACGCCCCAAGGACAGAAAACCCCAATTAACAAACTTTGTGAAAACTTAAAGTAGGGAAGTGAGTCATCTTGACAGTGACAACAACTATTGGTGATAAAAAAAATTAATTACACTGACAATGTTTTGATTAACAACTATAACACTTAAATACTGAGAGTAACATACAAAAGAGGAGACAAAAGGAGAGGGTTGTCATGCATTATCTTTCAAACATCTATAGAATAAATTTAAATTCATATGAACGAAGGTTAAATCCAAGGAGGTAATTCGGTCAAAGATAACATTTACCACGGAAGAGAGTTGTAGCGGCATCGAAAAGGAAATTCAATGCACCTACAATGCAACTCGGATATGGAAATGTTTAGTTAGTTGCTCTTGAGTCGCTCTAGAGTACTATTGCGATAGTCTTCTGGAAGCAAACGCTATTAGATTGTTTCTGTGGTGTCACCGCCAGACACCACACTTGCTAGGTGGTAGCTTAAATCGGCCACGGTCCATTTAGTACATGTCGGACCCGCGTGTCGCCACTGTGTGATCGCAGACCGAGCGCCACCACAAGGCAGGTCTCGAGATACGGAAGAGCACTCGCCCCAGTTGTACGACGACTTTGCTAGCGACTACACTTACGAAGCCTTTCTCTCATTTGCCGAGAGACAGTTAGAATAGCCTTCAGCTAAGTCCATGGCTACGACCTAGCAAGGCGCCATTAGCCTTACATAGCAAGTGATAGTTTGATAGTTATCGTATGAAATGTCTCATCCGGAATGCTGTATTCACAACAAAGAATAAAAGATAAGTATTCGAGGAGCTGCATACTTTTCTTATGAGAATTCACTACTTATCCTGTTCCAGAATTCACGCCCGTCTGCGTTAGATAGCTTCCTTTTCGGCCTCCTCTATCTACAAGGTGTTGGCACAATTACCAACACATCATTGGCGACGAGACAACGGAAAGGGTTTTGTCCTTTCTAATTGCTTACATTTACTTGTGTCATGGCTTCGCCACAATCTCCAGATGTACTGTCCGAATTTTATCGCTTGCAGACTCAGCAGACGCAGGCGTTATTGGATGCCCTTGGACAGCTCATCCAGGGTCAACGTGCCATTCAAACCGATGCGGCAGCCGCCGCTTCACCGCTACCGCCGCCCCAACATGCAGTTGCACCGCAGTTTCGCAATTTTGATGCACAGCACGAGACCTGGACTGAATGGTCACGCCAGTTTGGATTTCATCTCGCCGCCTACAGAATTCAAGGTAATGAGCGGCAGCCGTTTTTGCTTTCGTGTGTAGGTGTGTCCACCTACCGTGTGATAGTGAAATTGTTTCCCCGACGCGACGTAGCGACTCTGTCATACGAAGAAATTTTGTCGGCACTGGACGCCTATTTCAAAGAAACAGTTAATGTAGTTGCAAAAAGGCATACTTTCTTTCGTACAAAACGTACGGCCGGTCAAACTAATCGGGAGTGGGTTGCAACATTGCAAGGCCTTACCAGGGAGTGTGCATTTGAATGTGACTGTGGCCTTCCTTATTCAGATACTATGGTGCGTGATGCAATAGCACAGAACGTTTCTGATGTTCGCATACGGGAACAAATTTTGAAACTAGTTTATCCCTCCCTTCAACAAGTGATAGACATATTGGATAGGCAAGACACACTTGACTGTGCTCAGGAATCTTTTGAAACTTCGCCAGCAGTGTGTAACATTAACCGGCGCGCCGGGCGCGCAGCACGGCTCGGTAAACTGCCCTCGCACACGTCCGCACAGCTGCCGCCACGCTATAAACCAGGTGTGCCGCGCCAGCACACAAATGCAGTGAAATCATGCCCGCGGTGTGCTACTAGACATTCGCGTGAACATTGCCCGTCACGCCAAGCTATTTGCTTTTTCTGTAATAAGAAAGGACATGTTCAAAGTGTTTGCCAGAAACAGCTCAGATCAGACAATCATAATCATTCCAGACCTTTTGCTTCGCGCCGGAATCGAACCAAGGACACTCAGGCTCGTGGACCTTCCCCCATGGACATTCATGTAGTTACTTCCACTTCGTCCAGTGCCACTGTCTCTAACAGTGACTGTGTTCGTCCCACAAAACGGGTGCGTCGACGTCGCCGGAAATCACGTCAATTAGCAAGTGATGCTGTACCTGTACCAGTTCAAATTGCACGAGACAGTCGCTCTTGTCGTCAGCAGGACAATAAACTTTTTGTAGATTTGGACTTTAATGGCAAGGTCATATCATTCCAGCTCGATCCCGGAGCTGCAGTTTCACTGCTCAATCACGACACGTACAAACAACTGGGCAAACCTCCATTGCGTGCCGCAAATGTTCAGTTACAAAGTTATTCAGGACAGCTTATCCCTGCGATAGGACAGTGCACTCTTCTTGCAACATACAAGGGACAAACAAAACTTGTGTCATTTTACGTTCTTCGTTCTTCTATTGCAGTGAACTTGTTTGGCTTAGATTTATTTCAGTTGTTTAACATGTCTATAGTAAATCAGGTTCTATCAGTGAATCAGACTGTGCCTTCAGACAGTGTTGCTCGGTTATGTGAAGAATTTGCAGACATTTTTGCACCGGGCCTAGGTTGCGCTAAAAACTATGAAGCACATTTGGAACTGAAAGTAAACGCGCAACCGAAATTTTTCAGAGCGCGCAATGTTCCTCACGCATTGCGTGATGAGGTCGCAAGAACATTACACGATTTAGAATCACAAGGTGTAATTGAACGTGTGCAAGCGTCTCTCTGGGCCTCACCCTTAGTAATTTTGCCAAAACCTTCCGGAAAACTGAGACTTTGTGTGGACTTCAAGGCAACAGTGAATCCACAACTCGTGATTGCAACTTTTCCCTTCCCCGCCCGGAAGATCTTTTTGATAAACTGTGCCCGGGTAAATACTTTTCCAAGTTGGACCTAGCAGATGCGTACTTGCAAATCCCAGTGGACGCCGAATCCCAGCGCGTCTTGGTGGTTAACACGCATCTCGGTTTGTACCGCTTCAAAAGACTGCCATTCGGGTGTGCATCCGCCCCTGCATTGTTTCAGCAATATTTACAAACTATTTGTGCGTCGGTCCCTACTGCTGCGAACTATCTGGACGATATTGTGATCTCCGGAAAGACGGCAGACGAGCATTTAGCACACCTCCGAACGTTATTTCAGGTATTGCGCCAACATGGTCTTCGCTTGCGGAAGGACAAATGTGTGTTTTTTGCTCGTGACTTACCGTACCTGGGCCATGTCATCAATGCCCAAGGCATACATCCAAGTCCAGAGCACCTCCGTGCCATACAAGATTTGCCTTCACCACAAAATGTGAAGCAGCTACAGAGTGTGTTGGGTAAAATTAACTATTATCATCGCTTTCTGCGCAATGCCTCTTCTATTTCAGCTCCGCTTCATAGCTTACGCCGTAAGGGTGTTCCGTTCGTCTGGACGACGGAATGCGAACGCGCCTTTCGCCAGTTGAAATCGGCGTTGCTTTCTAATACTTGCCTTACGCCATTCGATCCCCAGAAACCCCTTTTGTTGATGGTAGATGCATCGGATTTCGGGATCGGTGCTGTGCTTGCACACAAAGTTGGCTCGCATGATCGCCCTATTGCCTTTGCGTCCAAATTGCTCTCGTCTGCGCAACGAAATTACTCACAGATAGAGAAAGAAGCTTTGGCTCTCGTTTTTGGTGTTACAAAGTTCCATGATTTCTTGTATGGTCGTCACTTTACCATCATCACAGACCACAAACCTTTGACATCGCTTTTTCATCCGAACAAGCCTGTACCTCCGCGTACAGCGCAGAAATTCATTCGCTGGTCTATTTTCCTCTCGCAGTACCGCTACGATATCTTGTATCGGTCCACTGCTAAGCACGGAAACGCCGATGCGTTGTCCCGTTTGCCTGTTGCTGAGGATAAAGCATTCGATTCTGCCGAACTTGCTTGCATGTTCATTGATTCGGAAACCGATGAAGTGGTCGAATCGTTTCCGATTGATTTTCGTCGTGTAGCTACAGCCACAGCTGCTGACCCTGTCCTTGCTACCGTTTTGCGTTTTGTTGCTACGCAATGGCCCTTGTCAAAGTCACGGATCGAGGATCCGTTGGTTCGCCAATTTTTCGCTCACAAGGAGAGACTTTTTGTTCGACGTGATGTTTTGTTGTTGCGTTCTGATAATGATCAGTCCAGAGTCGTGGTCCCACGTTCGTTACAGTCCTCTGTTTTACGGCTTCTTCACCAAGGACATTGGGGTATAGTGCGAACGAAACAACTTGTTCGTCAGCACTGTACTTGGTTCGGAATTGATGCTGCGATTACGAATATGTGTTCTTCTTGCATGGCGTGTACCGAACAACAATCCGCACCGCCGCGGAAAGTCTTTGCATGGCCGAAAGCCACTTCCCCTTGACAACGCTTGCACATAGATTTTGCTGGTCCATTCTGGAATGCTCGATGGTTGGTTCTGGTATATGCCTTCAGTAATTTTCCTTTTGTTGTCCGGATGTCTTCCACGACGTCCTCTGCCACCATCCAAGCGTTGTCTGCTATCTTTTGCATTGAAGGTCTTCCGCAGACTATTGTTTCCGACAATGGCCCACAATTCATGTCCGCAGAATTTCAGTCATTCTGCCAGGCGAATGGTATTCAACATCTGACGTCCGCGCCGTTTTCGCCTCAGTCGAACGGTGCCGCTGAACGATTGGTCCGGACTTTCAAGTCACAGATGTTACAGTTGAAAGAGTCGCATTCTCGGGAGGAAGCGTTGTTGCTCTTTTTGTCATCGTATCGCTCTCAGCCCCGAGATGGTCGCTCGCCGGCTGAGTTGCTCCACGGTCGTCCTCATCGAACCTTGACGTCTTTGCTGCATCCGCCGCATCAGGTTCCTGTGCAGCGGCAGACTCCTGCTTTTGCTCCAGGCGACGTTGTATTTTATCGCAACTATCGAGGTTCACGGCTTTGGCTCGCAAGGCGCATTCTTCACTGCCTCGGCCGCGCGCTGTATTTGGTTTTGGGGGCCTCTGGCGAGGTG
The DNA here is from genome assembly GCF_021461395.2 of Schistocerca americana. NCBI lineage: Eukaryota > Metazoa > Arthropoda > Insecta > Orthoptera > Acrididae > Schistocerca > Schistocerca americana. Next base: position 584,091,021 of record NC_060130.1, on the reverse strand, counting down.
CGTCGGCATCTCAATCAGCTGCGCCTCTGTCGTCGCACGGGTTCTGCCGCTCCCCGTCTGCTTTCAGCGACGGTGCCGTCCGGTCAGCGCCCTGGGGACCCATCTACTGGCTCGCCTCATCCCCAGGTGTTACCGACGATGCCTTCCATTTTGCCCCATGGCGACGCGCCGCCGCAGCCGCCGCCGCCGTGGAACTCTTGCCCGCTCCGGACCACACGATGTCATCGCGCGTCGGGTACCCCGACGCAATGGAGGTCGACCCTTCGGCCCCTCCTGTCTCATTACGGGCGCATACACCGCATGTTGACGTGCACCCTGGACTAGGTTTTCAGGCGTTTCCTAGCTCCCCTCGGACCGAATGGCCGGGTGCGGGTGGCACAGCCTCGCCTGTGGTTAGGCTCCCCACCTCATCGCATACGTCAACATGGGGTCCTCCCCACGGCGGGCGGAAGCCTTATAATACGACCGTTCGCCGATTTGCGGGGGAGGAATGTGGTGTCACCGCCAGACACCACACTTGCTAGGTGGTAGCTTAAATCGGCCGCGGTCGATTTAGTACATGTCGGACCCGCGTGTCGCCACTGTGTGATCGCAGACCGAGCGCCACCACAAGGCAGGTCTCGAGATACGGAAGAGCACTCGCCCCAGTTGTACGACGACTTTGCTAGCGGCTACACTTACGAAGCCTTTCTCTCATTTGGAGAGAGACAGTTAGAATAGCCTTCAGCTAAGTCCATGGCTACGACCTAGCAAGGCGCCATTAGCCTTACATAGCAAGTGATAGTTTGATAGTTATCGTATGAAATGTCTCATCCGGAATGCTGTATTCACAACAAAGAATAAAAGATAAGTATTCGAGGAGCTGCATACTTTTATTATGAGAATTCACTACTTATCCTGTTCCAGAATTCACGCCCGTCTGCGTTAGATAGCTTCCTTTTCGGCCTCCTCTATCTACAAGGTGTTGGCACAATTACCAACACATCAGTTTCAATTGTAAAAGTTCAATAGTTCGAGAGAGAGAGACTAAAGCCATACTCAGTCATTCTTTACCGTTATCAACCCGACGGTGATTTTAATTGAATGATACTGATTTACTGGACTTAACCCTCAGACTGAAGAACAGTTGCGAACTTGGTAGTAATGGATCAGTGACACGAAAAATATTCGTGTCATGAAGAAAAACCAATACGCCGTTCAATCAAAAGTTGTTGTCAACGTCACCATTACTGGACTGATGAGAAGTTAATCTCGAATGACATATCGGTGCGTGTGCGTGATAGGGACAAACAATTAATTACAAAAGGACTAATAAACTATTAGTCAAGATATAAATCAGATGAGTCCCTTACATGATTCAAGGAATAATATTACGTTTATTCATACTAGTGATTGAGTCTTTTGAACATTTTAAGTGACTGTGTGGAGACAGGAATAATAGACAGTGAAAGGTGAATAATATAAAAATCAGCATTACGGAGTGTTACAAGGACGTTACTTCAACATAACTGATCTCTGGAATTACGTTGGACCGTTGTTAATAATTTGACGTAGCAATGGAATTACGAACAGCAATTATTACTCCTCGCTAAGGATGATGTGAAAAACGAACGTAATGATAGGATTAAGAACCAGGATTTCACTGTTCAACGAAACTAACCGGGCATAAGATAACAGATAAACAATTGATCAGTTAACACAAACTGATAAGACTGTTACTGTGGAACAATAGAATATTTCTTAACCACACGAGGGTCTCTGCTTTACGAGAGTTACAGATGCTGTTCCAAGTCACACTCACGGGGACGAACATCATTACGAGTCGCGTCTCTTCCCGACGAGTGCAGAAGCAGGGAAGGGACGTCACGTAGGACATGCGTTCTCCTCGAGAGGCGTCCACAAGCTGCCGAAAATCGAGGCCCTCTCCCCTCCCCTCCATCCATCCACCTACGATGAGGACACAGGCTTTTTCAAATGGCTAGCTGCTCTTCCATACTGTGCGTGGTTGCTAACCGCCTTGAGGCGATGCTCCTTCACCAACACAATAGCATCTATAGTCAACTAAACAATAAAACATAAAAGGACAGCCGCTCAAAGTGCAACTTGTTCGTCTACAATATAGCGACTGAGCCCCCACATTTAACACCCATGGTCAGAGAGCGGCTGTGTCCAGCGACCACCCACGCACCCCTTGCCCCCAGCAGCCCATTGTTCTGCAATGAATAACAATTGTATTTATCGTCAACACAATTCTTTCTTGCAGTCTGTGAAAAACGTATTCCTTGGAAAGACTGGACCCCTCTGGAACAACGACGAAGTTCCGGAGAATGCTCCAGATCGCTTTTTGAAACAGCTAGCTGCTCCACCAAGTGCTTTTTCTGCAGTCCACTGCTACCCCTCTGTGGTCATTGGTCTCACCACGCCATCCGCTATCCTCCACGGTTGCTTACGGTACGCTGCCCACCTTGAGGCGATGGTCCTTCGCCAACATAAAAGGAGGTATAGTTAACTCAACAATAGGAAATAAAAGAACGGCCGCCCAAGTGCAACTTGCTCGTCTAAAGTATAGCAACGCAGCCCTGCCCCCACACGCAGCCCTCCTAGTCAGGGTGCAAACCTGCGGCAGCGACTTCACACAGACTAGGCACGCCCCCAACACCTCCAGTAGGCCTGTCGTTCTGCGATGGAGTTTTATTTAACGCCAGTGCAACTCTTTCTTGCAATCTGTTAAATGTATTTCTCGGAAAGACTGGACACGTCTGGAACAACAGTCAAATTCCGCAGAATGGCCCAAATGGCGTTTCCAAAAGTCAGCTGCTTAGAAAACAGGAAGCCTTCCCGCTAAAGCAACCGCAGACTTTAGAGCAGCCTCACACCGCAGTGTCTTCAGTACAATGCGCCTTCGTGAGCACGCTGCTGCCACGTGTTATCGACACCGACCAAAGCTACACTGCGCTAGAGCCCGATATCGGTATCCCTCAGAACAAAACCGAGATAAATAAGGACTATTCAGACCAATTTTTTTTTGTCTAAAGAGACTACTGCTACATTCTATGGAACTCGGCCCCCACCCTGTTCTGCCGGCCGGAGTGGGAGAGCGGTTCTAGGCGCTACAGTCTGGAACCGCGCGACCGCTATGGTCGCAGGTTCGAATCCTGCCTCGGGCATGGATGTGTGTGATGTCCTTAGGTTAGTTAGGTTTAAGTAGTTCGAAGTTCTAGGCTACTGATGACCTCAGATGTTAAGTCCCATAGTGCTCAGAGCTATTTGAACCATTTTTGAACCACCCTGTTCTGAGCATTGATCTGTAACATTTGTATTTAAAATCCACGCGTCTGGTATAAATAAGCAGCTATATAAAAAGGAAAACACAACCGCGGCGATAATAAATGTCCTCTTTCCACAAAAATAGGTGCAGTCCATTTGCTTTTAGTTTTATGAGCAAAAGCAGTATAGATTTTACGTTCAACTGCAGGAGGCAATTCACAGCTCATTATTTTGCGACATCCAACGAAGTGCACTGCCACCGATTACAGATGATCAGCAGAGACATGCCCACCCTGCGTAAAATCAGGATAAAACTTCCACTACTTGGATGCGCAAGTTACCGATCACTGCAGAATATCCATCATCGGAGAAAAGGATAAGCAAGAATTTAAACTCTGTAGAAAAAACATCTATGTTATGCAATTTCTTCCAGCTTGATGGACAAATCACACGATCTGAGAGCGTCTCTAGCGTTCAAATCAGTGTCTGTAAATAAACTGTCGTCCACGTGTATACTATAAACGTTTCAGACACGTGAAATAACATTACAGAATACAATCTTTCACGCCATTTGCTCATATGTCGGAAAAAACACAATTATTTTATGTTCAACAACAACAAGCTATAATTCAAGAGGACGTAGCTGTTTCATACACTACGGCAGGTCTCGTTTTACCAATGCGATGCTATATTATACTGGCGTGTACGAAACAAATCGTGAGACCCTGTTCTTGTAATAGAACCTCTTATAAGATTTTATAATGTGTCTCTCTCTTCGGTTACATCAAAACCAATTTCCATCTGCATGCTTATATTTAACATTTTTGATCCATAACGAACGTCTGCCGACATGTCTGTGAAGGTTCTGTCATATAGCAGCAGATTCTCGCGTTGTACGAGTAGTTTTGTAAGCACTTTGATCATCGTGCAATTTACTCACATATCGAAAGAAAAAAACACTACCATTTCTAGGTTCCACAAAGGGCTATATATAATTCAAGCGGTTATGAGGTGTGAAATAATGTAGGACGTGCGGTAACACCTATTTTTTAAACACGCTGTCGTGACTATAATATAAAAACAGTCATGATACCAAGAGAATAGATACAGCCTATTCCTATTAGTTTTATGAGCAAAATCGGTGTAGTTTTGAGAGATCTATCTGCATCAAAACTTTAACCAGTTATAGCACACCTTGTAATAGAACCTCCTGTAATATTTCACCTCGTCCCTCTCTTCCGAGCCGGCCGGTGTGGCCGAGCGGTTCTAGGCGCTTCAGTTCGGAACCGCGCCACCGCTTCGGTCGCAGGTTCGAATCCTGCCTCGGGCATGGATGTGTGTGATGTCCTTAGGTTAGTTAGGTTTAGGTAGTTCTAAGTTCTAGGGGACTGATGACCTCAGATGTTAAGTCCCATAGTGCTCAAAGCCATTTGAACCTCTTCCGATATATCGAAAAACAATTACCGTCTGTATGTTGTCATGGAGCATATTACCTATACAAGTATTGTTCCAGTGGAGCTGGAGGCCAGAGCTCGAAGTCGTTTGCACAGACCTGCACGAAGTTTTGTCGTCTGTACTGGAGGAAGACCTATCCAACAGACTTTCAATCACACGAGAGGAGTCCTGCACTGTTCCTTCATAACAATTTAATACATTGCTTCTTCGTTTGTAACACATCCAATCAGTGTACACCGCCATACACTTTGTTTTTTCTACTATGGCTTCGAGATCTGTGTCAGCTGCTGCTAAACCGACATTAACACGTTTCTCACAGAAAGCTGAACGATGCATGGTGTAAACTATACAGCTCCCACAACACACAGGTTGGTAGAAATAAAACACAGAGGCGAGGTTTATCACTGACAAAAATCTGGAAGACATCGCAACATATGGAAACTGGAAGAGCTTGTGGTAGAGCGTTTCCAACAGCTATCCGAAGGTGATGACCTCTACAGTTAATCTCATCTTCCACAGCGACAGGGTAGTGGATGTCTCGGTGTTCCGTTCAGAACAGCATTACTTCCTCATTTTGCAGTCATGTACATGATTACTGTTCCGGTGTTGACCACCGCCGGAAGGTGTGATCACAACACGTGTGAGGTAGTGCAAATAAAAAGAAGTATCTTATTGGCTAAAAAAGTAGAAAAAATAAAAATAAAAACATGTGCAGGGCATCACAGTATATGAGAACAGGACGAGTCTGCTGCATTGAGGAACGCCTCCAAATAACTGTCTGAAGATGACGACCTCTACATTTCTTCTCATGTTCCACAGTGACAAGTAGCATATATCCAGTTGTTCCATAATTTCAACACCAGTCAGTGACACTGTAGAAAGCTTCCCAATTTCTGAATAATCGCTAAATCATCCCTGCACTATTTTGCAAGTACCATATACTAGATAGCGAATGCAGATAGATGACTGTGCAGTACATCCACTCGGTCATGTACATCGAAGTATACCAGTTGTTCCGTAATTTCACCGCCAGCCAGTGACATGGCAGAATGCTTCCCAATTTCTACATAATAGCTAAATCACTCCTCCACTACTTTACAAATATCATATACTAGATTTCGAATACAGCTAGATGACTGTGCAGTACATCCGTTCGATCATATACACCAAAGTATAGCAGACAACGATCGGTACCAGTGCAATGAGGTTATCTACATATTTCCAGCGCATCGATCACAGTGCAGAATTTACGATTACGACCAGCCCTCTTTCCCTGTGTGGATGGCCATAACAGAATATTGTTACATTCGTAGGATACGGTCGGCAATTTACAGATCCCTCCTACATTGTCCTTGACCAATCCTCCCTGCAACACCATTCTTACCCACGGCACCCATCCACAAGCACAGGATCTAACCAGATGCGTGCATGTCGAGGAGGGTAGCACCTCTTTCTTATTGGTGTATAGCAGACATGAGAGTGTTGCGTTTGTATAACAAATGGTTAAGAAGAAACGTGTGGCTTATACATGATGCAGCTCCAGACAGCCTGAGTTTGAAAAATTTCAAGTAAATCAACCGTGCAATCCATTCTGAAGTATTACTGCACTGTCCAGAATCAGTACCAGGAAGGTACTGGCATGAGAGAAATGATCATAGAGCATAAACGCGCACTCCAGTGATTACACAGTTCTGTACCTAAAAATTCTGTAGTGTTAAAGCCATTCGTTTTCCGAAGTACTGCAGCGCTCTTAATACTCTAATGCAGGATATATTTGTCCAGCAATCGTAAAATGCGTTTTAGACAGGTACGCGCCGAGTAAAACTGTGAGGGACGGGAAAAACCCACCGTGGTACAACAACAAAGTTAGGAAACTAATGCGAAAGCAAAGAGAGCTTCACTCCAAGTTTAAACGCAGCCAAAACCTCTCAGACAAACAGAAGCTAAACGATGTCAAAGTTAGCGTAAGGAGGGCTATGCGTGAAGCGTTCAGTGAATTCGAAAGTAAAATTCTATGTACCGACTTGACAGAAAATCCTAGGAAGTTCTGGTCTTACGTTAAATCAGTAAATGGCTCGAAACAGCATATCCAGACACTCCGGGATGATGATGGCATTGAAACAGAGGATGACACGCGTAAAGCTGAAATACTAAACGCCTTTTTCCAAAGCTGTTTCACAGAGGAAGACCGCACTGCAGTTCCTTCTCTAAATCCTCGCACAAACGAAAAAATGGCTGACATCGAAATAAGTGTCCAAGGAATAGAAAAGCAACTGGAATCACTCAACAGAGGAAAGTCCACTGGACCTGACGGGATACCAATTCGATTCTACACAGAGTACGCGAAAGAACTTGCCCCCCTTCTAACAGCCGTGTACCGCAAGTCTCTAGAGGAACGGAAGGTTCCAAATGATTGGAAAAGAGCACAGGTAGTCCCAGTCTTCAAGAAAGGTCGTCGAGCAGATGCGCAAAACTATAGACCTATATCTCTGACGTCGAACTGTTGTAGGATTTTATAACATGTTTTTTGCTCGAGTATCATGTCGCTTTTGGAAACCCAGAATCTACTATGTAGGAATCAACATGGATTCCGGAAACAACGATCGTGTGAGACCCAACTCGCTTTATTTGTTCATGAGACCCAGAAAATATTAGATACAGGCTCCCAGGTAGATGCTATTTTTCTTGACTTCCGGAAGGCGTTCGATACAGTTCCGCACTGTCGCCTGATAAACAAAGTAAGAGCCTACGGAATATCAGACCAGCTGTGTGGCTGGATTGAAGAGTTTTTAGCAAACAGAACACAGCATGTTGTTATCAATGGAGAGACGTCTACGGACGTTAAAGTAACCTCAGGCGTGCCACAGGGGAGTGTTATGGGACTATTGCTTTTCACAATATATATAAATGACCTAGTAGATAGTGTCGGAAGTTCCATGCGGCTTTTCGCGGATGATGCTGTAGTATACAGAGAAGTTGCAGCATTAGAAAATTGTAGCGAAATGCAGGAAGATCTGCAGCGGATAGGCACTTGGTGCTTGGACTGGCAACTGACCCTTAACATAGACAAATGTAATGTATTGCGAATACATAGAAAGAAGAATCCTTTATTGTATGATTATATGATAGCGGAACAAACACTGGTAGCAGTTACTTCTGTAAAATGTCTGGGAGTATGCGTGCGGAACGATTTGAAGTGGAATGATCATATAAATTTAATTGTTGGTAAGGCGGGTACCAGGTTGAGATTCATTGGGAGAGTCCTTAGAAAATGTAGTCCATCAACAAAGGAGGTGGCTTACAAAACACTCGTTCGACCTATACTTGAGTATTGCTCATCAGTGTGGGATCCGTACCAGATCGGGTTGACGGAGGAGATAGAGAAGATCCAAAGAAGAGCGGCACGTTTCGTCACAGGGTTATTTGGTAACCGTGATAGCGTTACGGAGATGCTTAACAAACTCAAGTGGCAGACTCTGCAAGAGAGGCGCTCTGCATCGCGGTGTAGCTTGCTCGCCAGGTTTCGAGAGGGTGCGTTTCTGGATGAGGTATCGAATATATTGCTTCCCCCTACTTATATCTCCCGAGGAGATCACGAATGTAAAATTAGAGAGATTCGAGCGCGCACGGAGGCTTTCAGACAGTCGTTCTTCCCGCGAACCATACGCGACTGGAAGAGGAAAGGGAGGTAATGACAGTGGCACGTAAAGTGCCCTCCGCCACACACCGTTGGGTGGCTTGCGGAGTATAAATGTAGATGTAGATGTAGATCTGACATATAACCACCCCACAAGTTTCCTACCCCAATCACTACGGTGAAAAACTGTGAAATGATAGAACTACTTCCTTCTACACTATTCCGGTGTCCAAGGATGGCATCGTCAGTGTATATCCATCGCCCGAACTGCTTTTAAACCAACTAGAACGAAGTCTGGGGACTGTTGTTCCGTCTCTTAGGAAATTAACAGATTTTATACATCTTTGTAAATCGGAAACGTACATACCCTCAATCACACTTCCCGTTTCAGGCGTGTATATCATTAGTAGTACTAGTAGTGGTAGTAGTAGTATCGGTTTTGACGGATGCGGCTATGTCTCATTAGGAAACAGAGCGAAGGAAAACCGACTTGACTATACTCGATAGCTGATACCACACACACACTGCTGCAGGAAAACGCACACAAAGAAGCAGCTACTTCTTACGAGGGAATAAACATCACAATCAGTAGACAAAGGAGATGTAACAGTCTTATTGCTGTTTACAGTAGCATCACCACAGCTCAGGTAGCATTTATCTTGCACAAAGAAGTGCTTGTCTCATGTTAGAGGGTATGGCACAGAAAACGTTCACCTTAGGCGACTCACGTTCATACTGAGTTGTTTCCCGCGGATTCTCAGTGCCCCATATACAGACATTGTGACGGTTGACTTTCCCGTTAGTGTGGAATGTTGCTTCATCACTAAACACAATCTTTGAAACGAAAGATTCATCTGTCTCCATTTGAGCAAGGATAAAATCACAGAAATCGATTCTTTTAATCATATCAGCTGCAGACAGTGCTTGAACCAATTTCTGACGATAAGGTTTCATAACTAACCTTTTTCATAGGACTCTCCATACAGTTGATTGTGGAATTTGCAGCTCTCTGCTAGCTCTGCGAGTCGATTTTCCTGGGCTGCGAACAAATGCTTGCTGGATGCGTGCTACATTTTCATCACTCGTTCTCGGCCGTCCAGAACTTTTCCCTTTGCACAAACACCCATTCTCTGTAAACTGTTTATACCAACGTTTAATACACCACCTATCAGGAGGTTTAACACCATACTTCGTTCGAAATGCACGCTGAACAACTGTCGTCGATTCACTTCTGCCGTACTCAGTAACACAAAAAGCTTTCTGTTGAGCGGTCGCCATCTTAGCATCAACTGACGCTGACGCCTAGTCAACAGCGCCTCAAGCGAACAAATGTACAACTAAATGAAACTTTATAGCTCCTTTAATTCGCCGACAGATAGTGCTTAGCTCTGCCTTTTGTCGTTGCAGAGTTTTAAATTCCTAAAGTTGTGGTATTCTTTTTGAATCACCCTGTATATTGTGAATAGCAACGGTCCTACGACACTCTCCTGCGGCACACCTGAAATCACTCTTACTTCGGAAGACTTCTCTCCATTGAGAATGACATACTGTGTTCTGTTATCTAGGAACTCTTCAATCCAATCACACTATTGCTCTGATAGTCCATATGCTCTTACTTTGTACATTAAACGACTGTGGGAATCTGTATCGAACGCCTCGCGGAAGTCAAGAAACACGGCATCTACCTGGGAACCCGTGTCTATGGCCCTCTGAGTCTCGTGGACAAATAGCGCGAGCTGGGTTTCACACGATCGTCTTTTTCGAAACCCATGCTGATTCCTACAGAGTAGATATCTAGTCTCCAGAAAAGTCATTATACTCGAACATAATACGTGTTCCAAAATTCTACAACTGATCGACGTTAGAGATATAGGTCTATAGTTCTGCACATCTGTTCGACGTCCCTTCTTGAAAACGGGGAGGACCTGTGCCCTTTTCCAATCCTTTGGAACGCTACGCTCTTCTAGAGACCAACGGTACACCGCTGCAAGAAGGGGGGCAAGTTCTTTCGCGTACTCTGTGTAAAATCGAACTGGTATCCCATCAGGTCCAGCGACCTTTCCTCTTTTGAGCGATTTCAATTGTTTCTCTATCCCTCTGTCATCTATTCCGATGTATACCATTTTGTTATCTGTGCGACAATCTAGAGAGGGAACATTTTTCGCTCTATTTCCTAGTGAGACATAGTCGCATCCGTCAAAACCGATACTACTACTACTATTACTACTACTAGTAGTAGTAGTGGTAGTAGTACTAATGATACGCACGACTGACATGGGAAATGTGATTGATGGTACGTACGTATCCGAATAAAAAGATGTATAAAATCTGTTAATTTCCTAAGAGGGGGAACAACAGTCTCCAGACTTCACAGACATGTCGGTAGAGGTGAGTTATGCTTCAAAAATGTTAAATGTAAGCATGCACATGGTAGCTAGTTTCGATGTAACGGAAGAGAGAAATACGTGATAAAATCTTATAGGAAGTTCTATTACAAGTAAAGCTCTCACGATTTGTTTCGTACACGCCAGTATAGCATCACACTGGTAAAACGAGACCTGCCATAGTGTACGAAATAGATATGTCCTCTTGAATTGTTGTTGAACGTAAAATGATTGTGTTTTTTTTCCTACATATGAGCAAATGGCGTGAAAGATTGTATTCTGTAACGATATTTCACGTGTCTGAAATGTTTGTAATACACACGTGGACGACAGTTTATTTACAGACACTGATTTGAACGCGAGATTTGTCCAGCAAACTGGAAGAAATTGCATAACATAGATGTATTTTCTACAGAGTTTAAATTCTCGCTTTTCCTTTTCTCCGATGATGGATATTCTGCAGTGATCGGTAACCTGCGCATCAAAATAGAGGGAGTTTTATCCTGATTTTGCGCAGGGTGGGCATGTCTCTGCTGATCATCTGTAATCGGTGGCAGTGCACTTCGTTGGATGCCGCAAAATTAAAAAAAATGGTTCAAATGGCTCTGAGCACTATGGGACTTAACTGTTCAAAATGTTCAAATGTGGGGTCATCAGTCCACTAGAACTTAGAGCTACTTAAACCTAACTAACCTAAGGACGTCACACACATCCATGCCCGAGGCAGGATTCGAACCTGCGACTGTAGCGGTCGCGCGGTTCCCGACTGTAGTGCCTAGAACCGGTCGGCCACCCCGGCCGGCGTCGCAAAATAATGGGCTGTGAATTGTATACTGCAGTTGAACGTAAAAACTATACCGATTTTGCTCATAAAACTAAAAGAAAAGGGACAGCACCTATTCTTGTGGAAAGAGGACATTTATGCTTTTGTGTTGGCTAAGGACCATCGCCTCAAGAAAGGCAGCATACCGTAAGCGACCGTGGAGGATAGCGGAAGGTGTGGTGAGTCCAGTGGCCACAGAGTGGTGGCAGTGGGCCGCAGGAAAAGCACTCAGCGTAGCAGCTAGCTGTTTGAAACAGCGATCTGGAGCATTCTCTGGAATTTCGTTCTTGTTCCAGAGGGCTCCAGTCTTTCTGAGTAATACGTTTAACAGACTGCAAGAAAGAATTGTGTTCACGATAAATACAATTGTACTCCATCGCAGAACGGCGGGGAACTGGAGGCAAGAGGGGTGTTGGTGGTCACTGGACACAGCCGCGCTCTGACCATAGGGGCGAAGTTTGGGGGCTCTGTCGCTATATGGTAGATGAACAAGTCGCACCTGGGATTGTAATCCTTTTATCTCCTACTGTTTAGTTGACTATGCATGCTATTGAGTTGGTGAAGGAGCATCGCCTCAAGGAGTGTAGTGGCCACGCAAAGCACGGTGGAGCAGCTAGCCATTTGTAAAAGCCTGTGTCCTCATCATAGGTGGATGGATGGAGGGAGTGGAGGGATGAGGGGAGGTAAGAGGACCTCGATTTTCGGCAGTTTGTGGACGCCTCTCGAGGAGAACGCACATCCAACTAGCGCCTCCTCTGATTTTTTTGGATGACGATTTTCCCCAGTACATGTGTTGCATTTGTTGTTGTTGTGGTCTTCAGTCCTGAGACTGGTTTGATGCAGCTCTCCATGCTACTCTATCCTGTGCAAGATTCTTCATCTCCCAGTACCTACTGCAACCTGCATCCTTCTGAATCTGCTTAGTGTATTGATCTCTTGGTCTCCCTCTACGATTTTTACCCTCCACGCTGCCCTCCAACGCTAAATTTGTGATCCCTTGATGCCTCAAAACATGTCCTACCAACCGATCCCTTCTTCTAGTCAAGTTGTGCCACAAACTTCTCTTCTACCCAATCCTATTCAATACCTCCTCATTAGTTACGTGATCTACCCACCTTATCTTCAGCATTCTTCTGTAGCACCACATTTCGAAAGCTTCTATTCTCTTCTTGTCCAAACTGGTTATCGTCCATGTTTCACTTCCATACATGGCTACACTCCATACAAATACTTTCAGAAACGAATTCCTGACACTAAAATCTATACTCGATGTTAACAAATTTCTCTTCTTCAGAAACGATTTCCTTGCCATTGCCAGTCTACATTTTATATCCTCTCTACTTTCACCATCATCACTTATTTTACTCCCTAAATAGCAAAACTCCTTTACTACTCTAAGTGTCTCATTTCCTAATCTAATCCCCTCAGCATCACCCGATTTAATTTGACTACATTCCATTATCCACGTTTTGCTTTTGTTCATGTTCATCTTATATCCTTTTTTCAAGACACTGTCCATTCCGTTCAACTGCTCTTCCAAGTCCTTTGCTGTCTCTGACAGAATTACAATGTCATCGGCGAACCTCAAAGTTTTTACTTCTTCTCCATGAATTTTAATTCCTACTCCGAATTTTTCCTTTGTTCCCTTTACTGCTTGCTCAATATACAGATTGAATAACATCGGGGAGAGGCTACAACCCTGTCTCACTCCTTTCCCAACCACTGCTTCCCTTTCATGCCCCTCGACTCTTATAACTGCCATCTGGTTTCTGTACAAATTGTAAATAGCCTTTCGCTCCCTGTATTTTACCCCTGCCACCTTCAGAATTTGAAAGAGAGTATTCCAGTTAACGTTGTCAAAAGCTTTCTCTAAGTCTACAAATGCTAGAAACGTAGGTTTGCCTTTTCTTGATCTTTCTTCTAAGATAAGTCGTAAGGTTAGTATTGCCTCACGTCTTCCAACATTTCTACGGAATCCAAACTGATCTTCCCCGAGGTCCGCTTCTACCAGTTTTTCCATTCGTCTGTAAAGAATTCGCGTTAGTACTTTGCAGCTGTGACTTATTAAACTGATAGTTCGGTAATTTTCACATCTGTCAACACCTGCTTTCTTTGGGATTGGAATTATTATATTCTTCTTGAAGTCTGTGGGTATTTCGCCTGTCTCATACATCTTGCTCACCAGATGGTAGAGTTTTGTCATGACTGGCTCTCCCAAGGCCATCAGTAGTTCTAATGGAATGTTGTCTACTCCCGGGGCCTTGTTTCGACTCAGTTCTTTCAGTGCTCTGTCGAACTCTTCACGCAGTATCTTATCTCCCATTTCTTCTTCATCTACATCCTCTTCCATTTCCATAATATTGTCCTCAAGTACATCGCCCTTGTATAAACCCTCTATATACTCCTTCCACCTTTCTGCCTTCCCTTCTTTGCTTAGAACTGGTTTGCCATCTGAGCTCTTGATATCCATACAAGTGGTTCTCTTCTCTCGAAAGGTCTCTTTAATTTTCCTGTAGGCAGTATCTATCTTACCCCTAGTGAGATAAGCATCTACATCCTTACATTTGTCCTCTAGCCATCCCTGCTTAGCCATTTTGCACTTCCTGTCGATCTCATTTTTGAGACGTTTGTATTCCTTTTTGCCTGCTTCATTTACTGCATTTTTATATTTTCTCCTTTCGTCAATTAAATTCAATATTTCTTCTGTTACCCAAGGATTTCTATTAGCCCTCGTGTTGCATTATGACCTGTTAATTACGAGTGTGTATTGGCTTTGGTTACCTGGGTTGGAGGGTGGTTTTTGAGCAGGTGTCTGTAGCGAACTCTGACGTCAAACAACAATAGATACTGTTCACAGCTGTACGCTTACAGGTAATACGCTTTTTAAACTTATCTCTTTCCAACACCAGCATCTCGTAGGTTGAACATTCGATTGCATCTATGAGCAGTCTTGTGATCATACAAACAGAATTTCATGAACTGCAAGAGAATGTAGAAAAATTTTGGTGCGAATGGAAGCTGTAAGAAACACAGTTAACTAATTATTCTGTACCACGTAATTATCAATTCATTTGAAAATTCAGAAGAGAAGAAACTAAACATTATGCCCATTAAGACAGAAACTAAAGTGTAGATGGGAGCACTGTGCAGATCTGCGCTTTTTCATCTTCATATCTATACAAATAATGTATACTAACCAGCGTATTAATTGCTTTTGTAATGTTTCCCTCTTGTTTAGTCTTCTAATGATGAACTGCATCCACACCCATGAGTTTGATTGTTTCTTTGTATCCTTCCATCTGCTATCTTTGTGTGTTATTGTTCGGTGTTCAAAAAGCAAAATATTATGCCTGCTCCCACGAGGTATTAAAACGAGGTCGCAAGAAGGCTAACGAATTATAATCAAGAAACAGTGAGACGCCAATTTGTCTGTCGTCATGGTGTTAAGTCGACAGAAATAGTTGGGTGTTATTGCCTGCATCACCGGTATCCCATTGTCGTCTTCTCTTATTGCGATTTTCATATTACCCTGAACACAAGAATCCGAGATAAATGTGTATATTCTCCGTGACGAAACATCCCACATCCCATTCATCCTGAGCCATTCGTTACGTGCGTCGGCGGCAGTGAGCGTTAGGAAAGCTGTTGTGAGGTGACGAATAAAAATAACAATGGCAGTAATAACAAATCAATAATCAAAAATGTTTACTGCATTACAGACGATTAACAAAATAACCAAGATAGGCTGAGTGTTTAATTGGCGCACTGCATAGGTGTTCTTACCACTTTGTTACTGAATTCTGTTCTGGTTGTTTGTAGAGAGAAAAGAAAGAACCCTGTAGCCATACATATCGCTAGTACAACGAGATATTACTTATCAACTATCCTTGCTTTACATCACGAGACGAACATGGCGTCACTGAACTGATATTTGAAATACATTTCTGTTTTCTCTCTCTGTCTGTCTCTCTCTTTTTTTTTATTTTTTATTTTTTTTTTTTTTTGAGGAAAGCATCGAGAAGTGCGAATAATAAGCAAGTAGGCATATAATCTGTTTACAATTATTTTCATTGGGATACGTAATGCAAAAATACAACTTTTAAGTGTATTATTGCGTAGTTCCAGTTATTGACAGTCTACTCGTGAGCTTGCTCGCATTCAGTGGGGTGAAAACTACCACAAAAGCAAGCAAAACACAAATATTTCTTGCATCATGTGCAACACACAAACAAAATCTCGCTGCACTGATGTGTCGTCCGATATATTGCACGGAAAACATATCTGATTCATGTTGCTAAATACAGCTGTATCAGATATCAATTTGGATGCGTACCAAGTGTTTAAAAGTATATCTTGAAATACGCAGAAAGGGACATAGAGGTATTCGACTAAAACTTAGCTATGACGAAGATTGTAACTGAGGTCGACAAGATCGTCGTCTACCACCTCGACAACTCGAACGGTGACAGTCCTCGGCCGGTTACTTACGTTTACTGGTATCAAAGCTACAGCATGAAAACACAAAAATGTTAATAACCCGAAGATCATTAACTTTGGGACCCATAGTAAAGTGAAGCAGTCATCAGTCTAAAGAGTGGTTTGAACACCACAGTGCTTTAATAGGCACGGTCTTGTTGGAGGTGGTATGCCGTTGCTTTCCTCCGACCTTTGAGTTGACTTACCTAGCCAGTTAATAGGGGAACCTACAGTTTAACGTGGCTTTCGGACCACAATGCAACTCGGCATTTTTCACATCAAAAAACGCTACCCAACGGGAAATGAGTGTAAAATGGCACATAAAAATCGTGAGACTGTTGAGGGATCGAACCTCAGACCTTAGTATCCGTAGTTTTGCTCTTCATCACCTTGCCACCATGCACCAAACACTGTGGATTCTGCTTGGCATTAAAATTAGGATCTTTCGTTTGTGCCTGCGTTGGCACACGGGAAATGAGTGTAAAATGGCACATAAAAATCGTGAGACTGTTGAGGGATCGAACCTCAGACCTTCGTATCCGTAGTTTTGCTCTTCATCACCTTGCCACCATGCACCAAACACTGTGGATTCTGCTTGGCATTAAAATTAGGATCTCTCATTTGTGCCTGCGTTGGCACTTGCGTGTCCCTTACGATACCTTACCTTTGGGATTCCCCTCGTATACGTATGTGAAAACGCCTTCCAATGCCCACTCAAGGAAGACAAGGATACACAGTCTAGCTTCAATATTACAAATACGCCTCAGTTTGTGGATGAACGCAGACTTAGGATGACAATCATTCAGAATATTTAGCAGTACTGTACCCACTGGTGTTAAATTCGTTTTCAACCAATGACTCCCACAGCTACAGGAACACTACTTGTGATATCTCTTAGACAAAATACTTACGCAGTGGTATCAGACGAAAAGATCAACCTGACACAAACTGTGGAAAGCTTGTTTTACAACCTTCGTACCTGGATAAAGAGCTTTTCCTATTTGAGATATCTGTGAACGTTGCTGCATAAGACGATTTAAGAAGGAACTAAATTCCTTCAGCTACGTCATTGTTTAAAGAAGCCGTCTTAACGGCACTAAATCATGGTTTCTGAATCGTTTACCGGCCGTACTCTGCCGTGTTTCGCTGGTTGGAAGGCAAAAAGCTTACTGACAAATTTCACAGAAGGAAAATGTCTCCCACTGGAAGGTCATGTTGCTTTATTTAAATGATTACAAAATCAGGTAAAACGAACAGTGAGGTTCTCAGTATAAGCACATTACTATTGTCAATATGATGTTGGACCGTGCAGGGCCTGTAACGATAAAGGGCCCGTTTAAGTCAGGCATATTGTATACAGAAGTGGAAGGGAGAGCACCACTAAATTCTACAATTCGTATGCATTGGACACACACAGAAATTACTGTTACAGTGTACTTATGGAGCCCAACGACTGAATAGCATATTTTCTGGTGAGAAAGAGTACTGGCAAACAGTCTTCGCTATATTAGGTTACTTAAACTGGTGTCACTCTGAGCTAGAATTTATGGTCAGCGGCTAAGTGTAAGGACACTGAGACGGATGCGGGTTTTGCAACTGTGAAATACTTTCCTACATTATAGAAGCGAATATTAAATTTGAACTAATATTGCGAAAACTATGGACTTGGGTAGCTTGGGATGAAAATCTTCTGTTTATTGCAAAGGTAAAACAATTGATTTTCTAAAACATTCTCTGTCATACACAACTTGAAACAGGTCACGTCCAACAAATCATATGGAAGAACTGACAGCGACGTATATCGGAAGGCAATAAGATCCCTTGGCTTTTGATTTGGCAGTATTCGACAGCCATTTCTAGGCGCAAGTAAATGAAGAAAGGCAGCGCGTTTTTGTCATCAAGTAACGTCATCAATTACTTTAGTTTTAATGTGATCTACAAGTAATTGCTGATGTTTGATATTAATATGAAAAGGATTCCGTAGACAGGGAAAGAACCAGATCTTGGGCAACTACTTCTGTAATGACCAAAAGGCTTTAATGATCTTCAAGCACATGTGTTCCAGCAGCGGTATGAAGAAAATGATAGTAATAATGACGGTAATAATCGAATTATCCGGTAACTTCACACTTCACAGTGGATTTTCTCGAACTAAGCAATTTTCTGAATTAGTGAAAATTTCAAAATGGCTTCACATCGAGGGTATGATGCCCAGAAGAGTCTTTACGTTCTGCTGACATGAGAATAGCATAATCTCCACTACAGAAGCTTCTTCAACTTACGTTGAGAAATGACTGTCGCCAGTAAACTTACTTACATTAGAAATTTTTTTTTTATTTGATGAACCGATAGCCATTTAAAGAAAAAGGGCTCTTATTTTAGTTGTACTTGATTGAACTAGAGACGTTGAAAAATATGGTGGTGGACTGTGATTCGAATTCGTATCTCCTCTTTCGGGGATCTGAATCTCTCGGAACAGTATAGTTCAATCATTTCGTTCCTTTCCCCAAGACTGCAATGTTCTCTAGGTCTCCTCCAAAGGTAAGTATGTGGGTCAGAATTCTGATCCAGTACAAAAATATTCATAATTTCATTTCAAGCCCTATCACGTGCACACACCCCTGCTGGTGAAAACTAACGTGCATTTTTAATGTCTGTCCATGTGTTGCCAACAATTTCTGGTCAAACACGCACACATCTTACTGTTGGTGAGTAAGCAATTGATACATAAGCTATATTCGTGGACAATAAACAAGAACGATAGGAGTACGATTCGATTGTCGCTCAGGCACAAAAATTTGTATCCTTATTTCAGACCAAGCGAGGTGGCGCAGTGGTTAGACACTGGACTCGCATTCGGGAAGACGACGGTTCAATCCCGCGTCCGGCCATCCTGATTTAGGTTTTCCGTGATTTCCCTAAATCACCCGAGGCAAATGCCGGGATGGTTCCTCTGAAAGGGCACGGCCGACTTCCTTCCGTAATCCGATGAGACCGATGACCACGCTGTCTGGTCTCCTTCCCCAAACAACCAACCAACCAACCTTATTTCAGATTCAAACACCTAGCAGCTGGTAAGAAAAATCGATACGAAACATTTGATTTTACTTAGTTAACAATCCGATTACGTAATGGGTTCGTATCTCCGTCACAGAACTTCACATCATGCGCTTCATCTGTAAATGGATACACACTTTGTTACTTCTGAATTGAGGTATATCAGAAATCTTTCGTGGTTAGTTAACAGGGATGAAAGGGTCTTTATAGGAGTCCCGGTTTATTACAAAAACTGTCGTCTTATATTTTCAAGTTTAGATTTGGTTACTGATATTGGCGAAAATTCATGACTCTTCATGACCAGTCAGAAATATGATACGATAAGATTAGATTAGATTAATACTTGTTCCATAGATCATGAATGCGACATTTCGTAATGATGTGGAACATGTCATTTTAATGAAAGATTTCTTTACATACCATGATTCAATTTCTTAACAGTAAGTAATTTCCAGTATTCAACTTCTTTACAAAAATTTTTTACCCTCTCTCTCATCCTTTTCTATTTTTATCTCTCTGTCTCTGTCTCTCTCTCTCTCTCTCTCTCTCTCTCTCTCTCTCTCTCTCTCTCTTCTCTCTCTCTCTCACTCTTTTCTCTCTCTCTCTCTCTCTCTCTCTCTCACACACACACACACACACACACACGTTCTCTTTTTATTTGTATTTGTTTGTTGTGCTCGACTATCGGCCAGGCACGAAAACGTCCGTGAACATGTTTCTTAGTTTTGAGTACAGTTACGAAAGAAATATAAAAACAACTCTGAGAGTTACTGATTTATTATGCTTAGTTAGCACTCAGTTCTGAGTATTATTAGTAACTACGCTCCAGTCCCTAAACCTAGTTACAGAAATGCGAATCAGACGCATTACATATTCCAGGCCGTAGCAGCCGCGTCTTTGAGACGCCAGCTATGGTCACTTCCCAGCTCACCATAGGAAAACATCGGTTTGTATTCTTCCTGCTGGTACTGTAACTGAGATTTGGCAACAAGGCAAGGTATGTTTGGCAACACTGTGATCGACGAGTTCCTTCCTAGTGTGCCCGGAATTAAGCCTCGAAGTTCACTTGATTTTTCCTGTCATTTCCACTGAATAATCTGAGTCATTATCGCTTGAGGTGTAACAGAAGATGGTAAATTTACGGTTTTCAGCCCAGGAAAGTAGTTGCACGTGGAAATCGCAACTAATCTCGTCCTTTAGCGGTTTACGAGTTCTAGTCCTATTGGTCTTGTAAAAGGAGGACGCGACGCATACCACTTTGCTAGCTGTGTGGTGATGTGCTGACCTGTGAAGAAACGTCTGTTGTGGTTTGCGGTTCCAGTCATGCTGACTGCAACTTTTTTTACCCCTTCTGTGAAAGAGCTACAAGCAGTCAGATCAAACATCGATAAGCAAATCGCAAGAAAATACTTTCAGTTCATAGTGCAATGGTGAAAAACTTCCAATGCTGCACAACAGGTAACGCCTCTTTCCGCTGCTGACAAGCAAATTATGGGTTTCTAGGAACACATAACTTTATTTATGAAATGCCACATTTGCATACCTGTTGAGCATGACACCAATTAAACACAGACCCAATCGAAATCTAAGTGAGCAGTATTTTACAAATTCGTGCCGATAGAGGCACGCTTGGGTACAGATACTCAGCTTTATTAAAACGGACTTTCATCGTAAGGTTATCGTGGGTAGTTTTATTTCATTTCTTATAATATAGTGCACAATTTCGTAAGATTTCTTTTAGTGTTGATAAAACAATATTAAACATGAAAGAGAAATTAATCATCAACGATATATGCGAATTCTCTGATGTTGCCTACAACAGTCTGACAATGCACATGCAGTTTATTGATTACATGCATGTGGAAAACTTGTTCTGAGTTAAAGCTGTCAAACAAGGTTTGAAGAAGAATAAAATGCCGCTACCACACGACAGCTAATGTAGGAAATACTTTTCTGACTATTTTGGCAAGATGCGCTCTCCCCATACATAATACAAAAGCTTCGAGATGCATCTGCTGCCTGGCCGTCTATTAAACCTGAAAGGAACAAAATGCTGCCCAAGTTAGCCCTTTTTCCACATGCGACTATTTTGGGTTGAGAAGTGAAGGGAATTATGTTCAAAGTTCCATTAAATTGATAACTTCAGCAGATAGCAGAATTGCGTTTTAAAAAATGTAGCAGTGAATGTACGCAAACTCATGACATCTTATCTATAGTGCACAACGCTTCCCATCAGGCTACCAGCTAACACATACTTACAACACTTCCAGAAGTCAATAATAAGTCCTCTAGAACTTCCGCTTTCCACAGCGCTGTGAGATAATGCATACAGTCAGATCTAGACTTCTGAGAGACAGACATTTACAGCTTTTCTTTGCACTCCACGACGTTTTAAACAAACAGATAGGGCAATAGAATAGCTCAAATGGAAAAGAACACTTCCTATTTAAATTTCTGCATCCTACACCATCGGCAGTTCTGTGTAGTTGGCCGTTACGTGATTTTATTTCGGTGATTACAAAAAACAGTCGAATGTATGCATTGGGTGGATAGCTGAGGCAGCTAGTTCACGGCGATTCGGTCAACAAGTAAATGAATGTACTGAACATGCAGCAAACCACTACAGGGAGCCTGAGTGTCAGATGTCTCATCCAGTGTGGCGCAACGGCGTTATGTGGTTCAAATGGCTCTGAGCACTATGGGACTTAACTACTGTGGTCATCAGTCCCCTAGAACTTAGAACTACTTAAACCTAACTAACCTAAGGACATCACACACATCCATGCCCGAGGCAGGATTCGAACCTGCGACCGTAGCAGTCGCGCGGTTCCGGACTGCGCGCCTAGAACCGCTAGACCACCGCGGCCGGCAACGGCGTTATAATAGGAATATGAATGAAAGAGGAGAGGATTTGGTGGTCTGTTGGTTTGATGAGAGGTTCCTATTCTTATGGTCTGGGTTCGATTCAATCTTCTGCCCACGATTTTTGATAGGGAGAGACAGATTCTATTCTCTTCTGGCTACGCCAAGTGAAGAAGGTATAGTAACATTGTGATCTGAAATTCACATTAAACATGATATTCCTTCTCTACCAAGTAGACGTTAGGTTAAACCACAATAAAGACAGGAGTGGCGACATGTAGCAACTCTATCACCAGTATCCTTTCTTATACTAGTTGTTTATTTCTAGTGACGAAACAGACGCTATATAGGGTCACAGGACACTTATTCCATCTTTTGAGCTTCTGTCTGCCGACTACATTTTGTTGTTTGTTCAAAACTGCAGATTCCTCAATATTGCACGTGAATGGGTTCGATCCTGGCCCGTCCCTAAGCTTTCATTATGAATTATCAAGCTCTAGCACGAGAACACCTATCAGCTGGTGGATAATAATTTTGATTTTTAATGCATTTTCATTCGTTGTCAACACTAACGGTATCTGACGTTTTTTACTCACAGTGAGTCATATAACTATTTGCGAAATCACTGTAAGTAGAAGGATGTTATTCCGAGCTGCTGGTGGAGAAAAAGTCGGTAGCTGACTTCTGTTTGTGTGTAGAAACGATACGTGTGGGGTTCGATTCCCAGTCAGCACTGAACTCATCGTCATATTATTTCTAGTTCAAACATGCTCACAATTCGCTGCTGGTGTAACAAACCCACATTTAACGTTAGTTTTCTCTAGAACACAACAGCGATAGGTGCCGGGTTGAGGTCCTGGAAAGGAAAAAATTAATGTTTCGTCTCGTCATTTCAGCTAAAACATCTAGCTACCGCCGAGAAAATCCGATATGCCACAGTTAATTGTGCTTCGATAACAATCCGATTAGGTTCTGGGTTCGAATCCATGTCCAGCACAAAGCTTTACCTCACGGCATTTCAAGTAAGTTACTTGTGAAGAAGCAATATTTAACATCTCATTCGTTAACAGGGACAATAGATGACAGGTAGGAATTCGCGTCCGTTAAAAATGTTTACTTTATGTAATTTAAAGTTGATATTTGGTAACTGATAGTGTCTAAAATCGAGGTATATCACTCTCTGAATGCCTAGTCAGGAATGACTGTTAGTTTCCGTCAGTCACGAAATCTTTGCTTAGTCTGCATGACCTGGGTTTGAATCCAAATGCAGAACGAGACGGTTGGTTGTGTCATTTGAAGTTCATACATATTCTCAACTAGCTGCTCGTGAATAACTTAAATTTTTAATGTCATTTTGTGTTAAATAACAAGTATGGTATGTTACTTTGAAGAGGAAATCATGAATATGACGAACTTGCTACGTGCATTACCTATCTGACGTAATAATGAGAGTGGTAACATTTCAGGTATGTCATTTATTGCAATAAATGTGAGCTTGCAAGCCTTAAGAACAGTCTTATATGCGATAAGGTGTTCCCTGATATTTCTAGTGTCGTGGTATTACTTTACATCTTGAGTTATTGCGATGCAGAGCAGTGTTTTCTAGTGGTGACTTGTTGGAACCATTTTCAATAGTCGAACGAATGTACCAAGAAGCGATTAGAGGACCTGCTAGACAGCTGCGTTATGTGGGTTGCATGCGAATCAGGCGAAATGCAATTCAGGTCGTTCGTATACTTTTGAGCATGACTGTACAGTTCGGTCTTAGAAGTGGTTTAATAACTGATAAAGTTGTGTTCTCTTTTCTCTGTGAGGCATTGGATGATTTGAACAAAAGGTTTAGAACGCTAAGCATCTTTTATGATTTAACTAAGGCGTTTGATTGTGTTGATCACAAAATATTATTCCAGAAGCTGGACCATTATGGAGTATGGGGAGTAGCTCACAATTGGTTCATCTCTTACTTTAACAACATACAGAAAAAACGTTATTATTCACAGTGTTGAGAATGGCTATGATGTGGGGTCTGATTGGGGCACAGTCTGGGGGGTGCCCCAGGGATCAGTGTTGGGGCCACTCCTGTTCCTTATTTATATAAATGACATGCGCCCTAGTATTACAGGTGATTCTAAAATATTTCTGTTTGCTGATGACACTTGCTTGGTAGTAAAGGATGCTATGTGCAACAAATGTGTTGTGCAACACATGCAACATGTGTGTTTCTAATTTGATGCTGTTAAACGCCAACACTACTGTTTTGCCACTGAAATAGTTTCTTGCTAGGTTATATAATGTCCAAGGACATTCAAATTCTAATAGCCCTTTAAGAATGCTGGGCTACCAAGCTGTATCAAAAGCTCCCTCAACATCAAGACTGACCATTATTATATACTGTCCATGGGACATGCTTTTCTCTACGAAGACTCGGTTTTTACAGTTTCTAACACAGAATTCAACAAAACCTGACCTTTTAATTTCACAGAATGGGCACATGATTAGTGAAAACGAATAGTTCAAATTTATAGGCGTTCAGATAGATAGTAAACTGTCATGGAAAGCCCACGTACAGGATCTTGTTCAAAGACTTTTTAATACTTTTTTGTGGGATCTAAAATTTAAAGAACCTCTCTCACACCGGCCTGATTTAGCTTCACTGATCAGGATAGTTCAAATGGTTCAAATGGCTCTGAGCACTATGGGACTCAACTGCTGAGGTCATTAGTCCCCTAGAACTTAGAACTAGTTAAACCTAACTAACCTAAGGACATCACAAACATCCATGCCCGAGGCAGGATTCGAACCTGCGACCGTAGCGGTCTTGCGGTTCCAGACTGCAGCGCCTTTAACCGCACGGCCACTTCGGCCGGCGATCAGGATAGTAAAAACATGCGAATATTAATGGAATTTTCATTCACAAAGCAGGCTTATCGCATTCACACAGTTTAATACTGTTCTATCCTGATTAAATTGAGCTTAACTTAAATTCCATAAGGCAGTGAAGCAATTTCGAAGTCTCGGTGCGACGAAAATTGTCAGTCGACCTCCTGAAAACATTTGTAATAATTACTAACTTTCGGTGATCACATGGGGAAGACCGGAGATCTGCTGGTAAGACCGTGTTAGCCTATTTTTAGGAAGTAATAACTGGATATCTTGAGCATACAAAACGGCAGGTTCGTCCAGTGTAAATCAGACGTTCCCCACTGATCCCGTGCAACACAGCGCAGTAAGCAGACACTGTCAATAATAATCAGTTAAATAATACGCGAACACACTTACTTTAGTTTAGTTCATGTATTAAATTCCTTCTCATACAGAATCTCATCAAGATGGCGACTAGCTCAACAAAAATGGTTCAAATGGCTCTGAGCACTATGGGACTCAACTGCTGAGGTTATTAGTCCCCTAGAACTTAGAACTAGTTAAACCTAACTAACCTAGGGACATCACAAACATCCATGCCGAGGCAGGATTCGAACCTGCGACCGTAGCGGTCTTGCGGTTCCAGACTGCAGCGCCTTTACCCGCACGGCCACTTCGGCCGGCACTAGCTCAACAATACATACATATATATCCTCCTTCTTTTACGGCTAATCGGCAAGATCTTCTTCATTCTTTTCATAAGAGAAAACATAGATAGCAGAGAAGCTATTCCATTGAGTAAATGGACGCTCCAAGTAATAATAGGGCTTGAAACTACTTTGCATTGATAATCATCGTATATTAAAGTTTAGGAATCGGTAAGATAAGAAGAGATATTTCGAGATATGTACTGAGTTATATAATTTATAAAACTTCTGAAAATATCGCGGAGAGACCGCTGCAAGAGACATTACAACTTAATGCTGCCCTTTTTACTATTCGAACGGTATCTGAATTAAGTGGTCGTCCGGCACGAAAAGTAGTTTATTTTGCTTATTTTTATTCGCTTATGTCGTATGGTATTATATTTTCGGGTAACTCTTCCCATTCTCAAAGGATATTTTTGACTCAGAAACGGGCAGTTCGGGCAACAAGTGGTGTAAGGTCGCGAACCTCTCGTCGAGCCCAGTTCACCAGTCTGAGTATTCTGACATTTGTCTCTCAATACATGTACTCTTTACTGTCGTTTCTTGTTAACGATGTCAGCTTATTCCCAAGAATTAGTAGCTTTCACTCGGTTAATGCTAGGCAGAAATGTAATCCGCAATTGGATCGTAATTCCTTCACTCTGGTGCAGGAAGGTGTGCGGTATACTGCTGCATGCATTTTCGGTAAGCTATCACAAGAATTCAAAAATATTAGCAGTAATCCACGCGCTTTCAGGTCGAAACTGAAGACTTTCCTCATGGATCACTCCTTCTATTCTGTCGAGGAATTCCTTGAAAACTTAAGCTGATGTTATGTTGTTGACTGCGTTTACTTAAAATTATGGCTTGTCTTTTTTTGGGTTCATAAAATTTTATTTTATCTGTTAGTACTTTTATGTTGTAATTTCATGTACTGACACGTTCCCTGACCTCGGAGATTTGCTCCTCAATTTACTTAAATTTATGGCTTGTCTTTTTTTTGGGTTCATAAAATTTTATTTTATCTGTTAGTACTTTTATGTTGTAATTTCATGTACTGACACGTTCCCTGACCTCGGAGATTTGCTCGTACGGAACTAGACGTGTAAAAAAATAAAAAAACACGCATTTAGAATCAATATTTATACCCAAGTATTTTAGTCATTCAACTCGTTGCTAAACATTATCGTTTAGATCGATGCTAACTGCTGCTTTTTCTTTACGCCTTCTCTTTGTTATTAGCATTACTTTCGATTTTTGCTCAATAAAACGGATTTTGTTGTTCTGGGCTCAAGCTGCGATTTTTTTCATTTCTCTATTGCACAGCTCCTCAGAAATACTGACAATATCTGCTTTGGCCAGCACAGTTAAGTCATCTGCAAATCCTATCGTTTTTGTGTTTGCTGTGTAATCCAAATTAAGCAGAGAATTACACTGTATATTCCAAAAACCTGGCCCACAGCAAGACCCTTGTGGGCAACCTTTCGTCACCTTCTTTTCGAATTTGATGCTCTTAAACGGCAACACTGCTGTTCTGCCACTGAAAAAGTTTCTTGCTATGTTATATAATGTCCAAGGACATTCAAATTCTAATAGCCCTTTAAGGATTCTGGGCCACCAAGCTGTATCAGAAGCTCCCTGAACATCAAGACTGACCATTATTACATACTGTCCATGTGACGTGCTTTTCTGTACGAAGTTCTTAACAGCCAACTATGCTCCGACTGTGCCTTTCTGTGGAGTAAATCCATACTGATTATTGCTTAGGAAATCCATAAAGAAAACATGGTGCATAATGCTGTTAATTAATAGCTTTTCCAATACTTTTCTCTCCGTCTACAGAAGTATGATGGGACGAAATTTGGACACTTCCATGTTGTTTTCTTTACCAGATTTGAGAATCGGTACTGTTTATCTCTTTTCCACAAACTCGGAAAGCAACCGTTCTTTGAGCAACTGTTGTATAAACCGGTAAGACAGTTGGGAAAGACGCTATACAATCGACGATGGATTTTACTAGTGACGCCGTTTTCACCACTAATCTTGTTTTCGGGGAAGATCGTTATTATTTCCTGTACTTCTGTCTGTGAAAAAGATACATCATCCACCGTTCCATTGAATCGTAGCGTTTGAGATCTTATTAGTGTATGGTATCCTACGTCTTCAGTTTGATCGTCCTCAGGCACAAAATATTCGAGCATATAGGTGGCAGTCTGGGTTAAATCCATTGTTGTCGTGTTATCACTTTTCCTTAGCGTTGCCATGGGAATATTATTTTTGATTTTCCCTGATGCGATTCTATAGAGTGCAATCCAAGGGTTGGGGTCAAGCTGCAATATTGCTTCCAGTACTACATTTTTGCTTCCTGTACAGCTGTGATGTATTTCGTCTTCTCTTTACAATATTATTGCCTTCGTAGCTCCCTTAACTGCCAACTGTCCTTTTTCCTTTAACAAATTCGTCTTAACGTATTTTTTTTTCGCTTACAGTTAATTCAGATGTCGACCAGGGTCAGATTTTCTCCCAGTTCTGTACTTCAGCCAGTTTTGTAGCCTGCACGCTTTAGTGTATGATACATCTAGAACTACTTCAAATTATGTGATAGCAGTCTCAGTATTTGTTTCCGCTTCAACTGCTGCTGCCAAATTCTGGTCTGTTTCCTTTAATAACGTTAGAGAACATGTCTCTGGACTACAGCGGTTTATTTATATTATTTCCTGTACTTCTGTCTGTGTAAAAGATACATCATCTACCGTTCCATTGGATCGTAACATTTGAGATCTTATTAGTGTATGGTATCGTATATAGTTACCGGTTTCGGTCTGTTTTAGACCATCTTCAGAGGCAAATAGTGCATTTACGCTAATTGTTGGCAGCTGTTCTACATTTACAAGCAATTTTGGAACACGGAACGAGCGTGAACCGGAGATACAATCTTTTATTTTTCGTCGAGGCAACATTCTACTGTATGTCAGTTGAGGTAATAGTGACACGTGTAAGTTGACTGCTGTCTTTGATGCTTCCCTGGAAAAAAGAGAACAATCTACCTCTAAACTTACTTGCATTTGCGTTAAAGGATGACAGAGAGTGGATGGAGTGACAGGGTGAGATGGAGTTGTAACGAGGTAGGATTTAATGGTAGACTGATGATGCATTCTAGGGACAGAGGGACATGTCGCTGTAGGTCATTCGACCATTTTTTCCGTTGTTTTGTCGGGATGCATCAGTTGTGTGACATGACCTGCATTCGACTCGCATACAACTGCGTGTTCTGTCAATGACTTAGAGCACTGTCTACTTGCGATCGTTAACAGCAAACCTCTCGGTCATCAGAGGACTTCCATCGTATTTCGACACATTCCTCTAGACGAACGAAAATTTATGCGAGTCACTCCATCCCCCTGCCGCATCTTGGGCATAAAATCGAGTCGCCAGTTTCATAATTACGGTGATTCTAAGTTAGCGACGGGTGTTTGTGAGGTACTACAATCTCCACGTATACATCTGCTTGACGGATGTCCTGTTTACCAAGTTCGTGGCGGTATGATGTGTAATTTCACGTGTCAAACACCGCTGCTATGCGTTCGACTCTTTCCTTGTAAAAGGCATTCTCCGTTATTAAAGATTATTTTATGATGCGAGCATAGTATAATTTCTGAACCGTCATCGGATGTGATTTGTGGAAGCTATATTGTAAGTGTATCACGAGGAATAGATGTTTTAAGGAAGCACTTTTTCGTATTACGGTTATCATCATACAGGGGCGTCGACTTAAAAAAATATTGGGGGGGGGGGGGGGCATGTTGTGGGTCTTGCCCCAGGAAATTTTCTAAATTTTAGATGAAAAATAGTGAGTTTTAAAGTTTTTTTAAGCATTTTAGAGTCATATGATCAACATTACAACCCAGAAAACTGGACTCCCGAACTCAACACTCTGGGAAACTCGACAAGCCTGACACATTTTTTGACTGTGGAAAAAAAAAAAAAAAAAAGAAACATGCACGGTATTTTCGTAAAAAGCTAATTTAATTTACAGTAATAATCATGCTTATAGACTATTACAGAGAAGTGAATATTTAGCTCTGAAAAGACTGAAATTAAATTTAAATAAATCTTACACCAAAAGAATAAAACATAAAATATTGCTGTCACATAGTAATAGCACTTTGATTAATAAGTGAAATAGCTAATTTCTGCTTACTCTGAATAAGGCTCAGGGTTCATTAAATAAAAGCACTATCTCAAAGTTAACACGTTAATACATTTAATAAAGTTAATACAGTATGCCTAATACTTTCTGTCAAAAAGCATGTAAATAGCGGGTTTTAATTGGGTCTTACAACCTAAAAATATTTAAGTATTTGAAAATAATACAGTACTATAATAATACAGTACTTAACTAGTACTAATATTTTGAAACTGAAAATTCAACATTAAGTATGTATTTAATTCTCTATTTTATAAAGATTTTTAATGTTGCTCTAAACGCCATTATTAGGGCTAGAGTGTCTTTAGAAAGGTGCAAATGTCGACCGTCTGACTGGATTACTGAATATGAAGTCGTTGATGGCTGGTCGGATATCCAGTTCATCCAAAACATCTGGGTGGGAATGCGGAACAGCCAAGTAGTTCATTCACTTCTGTCCCATTGTTGATCGGAGATATGACTTCAAACGTCTAAGGGCGCTAAATGACCATTCTGCTGTTGCTATCGTGATTGGAACTACTTGGAGAAGCTTACTGCACTTCACTACTTCACTGCAGGCTCTTGTGTAATATACTTTCTTACATCACGCATGTTTTTTAAGACCAGTTGTTTTTATTAGCGATATCGGCTAACATATTCAACTGTAAGTGCAGTCGCTCAACGTCTAGGTCATTTTTGAAAAACTCAGTTGATTTTTCCAAATTTGTTTCACCTCTGTTTACTAAAAGCAAGCACTCATGTTCAACTGCAATGATCTGTGTGATTCCAGTTGAAGCAAACCGCTCAGTAACGCAAGATTGCACCGTTTCACAAACTTCAATGTAAATAGCTTTGCAGTATTCCTTTGGGGTTTTGAAAGTGTGCGGTGAGCTGGCTTTGTTGCTTTCATTCTTCTTTGGTATACTTCGATTCCGAGGAAGCGAAGGATCATCAACTTGTGAAGGTTTTTCTTTTAAACACAATTCCCAAAAGTGTTCAAAACTATCACGCCTTCCATTCAATATACAAATCAATCCATCATATATCTTTTCCAGATCAGCAACACTTAGATGAGGGCACTGAATTTTTTCATTGATAACCTCTACTGGGTTCATTGCATGGGAATAAAGAGGCAAAAAGAAATCAGTCTTGAATTGAAACATTGACTGAAGGTAGCCTTCACATTTGTGACCTGCCTCTTCCTTTTCCTCTGCAGAAAATGTTTCAAAAAACTCTAGAAGTTTCTTAATATTTTTCAATATTCTCAAGATACTAGAAGCTCACATACTCCATCGAGTCAGGCAAAGGGGTCGTAGACTAGCTTTGTTCTTGGCGCTCTCACAGCGTATGCTTTTTGAAAATTCCCACCCTGTTGTTCGATTCCCTTACGGTGTTCATTAAGTCCTTGGCTAAAGCCATAATATCCCTCATAGACATAAGATGGCGGAGATTGTCTACAATTGCCAAGTCCAAACTGTGAGCAGTGCAGTGCACATAACGTGCTTTTGGTTGTATATCCAGAACTAACCGCCTGTTCATGAATCGAAGAATCATTTGTTTCGTCAACAATAATAGAAAAATGTTCAGTCTCCTTGATTGAAAAAAAAAATGGTCCAAATGGCTTACTATGGGATTCAACATCTGAGGTCATCAGTCCCCTAGACTTAGAACTACTAAAACCTAACTAACCAAAGGACATCACACACATCCATGCCCGAGGCAGGATTCAAACCTGCGACTGTAGCAGCAACGCGGTTCCAGATTGAAGCGCCTAGGACCGCTCGCCCACTATGGCCCGGTCTTGATTGAAGCCAGTACCTTTCTCAAGACGTACTTTCCTAGTAGATCAATGATCTAGTTTTGAATATCGTGGGACGGCCACTTATACCCCAAACGCCCTAACCAATCTTAAATTCAGGCATGTCATTCTTTCGGAGTTCCAACAACTGAAAAAAATTTGAGTTTACATCTTCATGCCCTCTGATTGCTAGTTCTTGTCGGCATAGAAATTGCACAGTAGTAAAAATTGTCTCTAGAGCTAAACGGCCTTTCTTCATATCACTGTCTACCTGTTTATTCAGTTGCGAGGCCGCACTTCGGTTAGTGATAGAATTTAGTTTCAGAACACCTTCTTTATGCGTAAACGTATTTTCATGAAGACGGAATTTTTCCAAAGTCTTTTTCCAGTTAGAAAACCATACGGAAGCAAAAGCAACTTCTTTTTTTGAAGAAAATTGTCCAGGTTTCGGCAGTGAACCGTTCTCGCCTGAAGACGACGAAGTAACTGTTTGCGTGATAGATGTGAATGGACCCTGGGGGACACGGATCTGCTTTGGAGTGCAGTACCTGTATGATGTGTAGTCTTCCTAATTTTCCCAACACGAAACACCACCGCAACTGTACGTACTGTCGTCGTGTTGCGGGAGCAGGCTTCATTTGGCACTGACCTTACACATCATACATGTGTGGCGGAGCAACGACAACATGTTCTCATTTCCACCAAGTGGCCAAAACACGGTCCTATAACATTAACTCAGCTGACTTCATTTCTACACAGGTTGCAGAATGTGGTAGATATTGCTGTCTCTGACTTCTGCGTAAAATTGATCTCACTATCAACTGCAGTGTATATTACAGCACATCGCCCCATATGAATGGTATGTTTCCCATCCCTACTGTCCACTGGCTACGCTGTTGATTGCCGCACTATGATTGATTGACACTACTCCGTTGAGATGGATGGAGCCTTGGCAAAATGCCGGCCGAAGTGGCCGTGCGGTTAAAGGCGCTGCAGTCTGGAACTGCAAGACCGCTACGATCGCAGGTTCGAATCCTGCCTCGGGCATGGATGTTTGTGATGTCCTTAGGTTAGTTAGGTTTAACTAGTTCTAAGTTCTAGGGGACTAATGACCACAGCAGTTGAGTCCCATAGTGCTCAGAGCCATTTTGAACCTTGGCAGAACACTGGATATCTGCTACTTGTCGCTGTGGAACATGGGATTAAATGTTTGTAGGCGTTCCTCATTGCTACAGATTCTGAAACGTCCCCTCAGAAAACTTACTAAATTACTGTGCTGATAAACCCCCTACGTTATTTGATTTTCAAACAGCTGAGCAAAACTGAACGTACTCAGACATTTCGCTCTTTACCTATTCTGATCAACACTAAAATGACACACAATACTTTTAGCGCAACGCAATCTGACTTTCAATAATCCCTACAAATAATGGCCCTGACTAACATTAACCTATACCTTTCACAAATCACTTACCTCACAAAAATCTTCGTTACTCGAACTAGTGCAATACAGCGAGCGCCACTACTGCCAGCTAAATAAAAGATTCAAACTACTGAAGGCACTAACTACTGATAGGCATAGTTAGCAAATGAAAGATTTTGATAGAAAACAAACAATGTATTTACCTTAGTAGTGTTCAAAAGTCATAATATCTATAGCAGTTCAAAACATCCAGTCTTACAAATTTACTGTCTCTGATGGACACACGTCCAGATCATCCGCTCTCAAAACTCCGCCATTTCTCTCCCCACATCCGCCTCTGCTGGCGGCTCACCTCCTACTGCGCAACGCTACGCGCTGTTAACAGCCAACTGCCCAACACTACAATGGCGAATATTACTCCAACAATGCAAACCAACCACAGCCTTCACACAGCACAGTCAGTGATTTTCATAGAGAGCGCTACATGGCGTTACCAACATAAAAACCTAAACAGCCTACTTACAACTCGTCCTATTCCTCTATGTTGCGATGCCCTACACATGTTTTCATTTTTTTTTTCACCAATAAGATAACATTATCTCTTTTTATTTGTGCTGCCTCACATGTGTTGTGAACAGCACCTTCCAGCAATGGTCAACACCGGAACAGTAATCATTTACATGACTGCAAAATGAAGAAACAATGCTTTTCGAAACAGAGCACCAAGACATTCGCTACCCTGTCGATAGGAAGATGAGATTAACTGTACAGGTAATCACCTTCAAATAGCTGTTGGAAGCACTCCACAATACCGCAAACTGTTCCAGTTTCCATATGTTGTGATGTCTTCGACATTTTTGTCATTGAGAAACATCACCTCTGTCTTTTATTTCTACCAGCCTGTGTTGTGGTAGCAGTATAGTTTATACCATGCAATGTTCAGTTTTCTGTGAGAGCCAGAGGATCGAAATGTGTTAATATTGGTTTAGCAGCAGCTGACACGGATCTCTAATTCATGGTAGAAAAAACAAAGTGCATGGCGGCGTACACTGATTGGGTGTGTTACAAACGAAAAAAAAAGTATTAAATTGCTTATGAAGGAGCAATACAGGACCCCTCTCGTGTGATTGACAGTCTGTTGGATATGGTCATCCTACAGTACAGGTGATGAAACTTTACACCAGTCTGTGAAAGCGACTTTGATCACAAACCACCTGCTCCAATGAACCAATACCTGTATATTTAATAGGATCGCCACATATGTTTGGGTGGTACACATGAATGCACCCTGAGCGGCACAGATCTCCTTCGGACTGCCTGTATGTAGTTTGGAGATGTGTCGCAATGCAGTAGCAAAATCTTCGTCCTTCCTCCATGCCATGTATGATGTGTAGTCTTCCTAATTTTCCCAACAAGAAACACCACCATAACTGCTTGTACTGTCTCTTCTACTACCTTGTGTTGCAGGGGAAAGCTTCGTTTGGCGCTGGCCTTACACCCTGTACACGGTTGGCAGAGCTATGACACCATGTTCCCATTTCCACCGAGTGGTCAAAACGCGCTCCTGTCGCATTAACTCAGCGTGTCCTGCTTCCCCTCTGGATGCAGGTCTTAGATATAGCGCTCTCCAACTTCCGTAAAGGTCAGACTTACATTGGGACGATCACATAGACTAAGCTGCAGGGAGGGCAGGGCAGAGACTTAGGAGCAGTTACAAGATGCAGATGGACTGTCTAAAAACAGTACTGGAGTTCTTGGTGTGTGGGATCCTTAGCAGATAGGTTCGAAAAAAATAGGTGACTCGTTTCGAGATACGAGAGTGGCACGAATATGATTCGCCAATGGCTGTAATCATTAAACGACGTCTCTACAGAATCCAACGCAAATATGTGGTTGAATGGATAGACTTGACTCCAAATTGCTGACAGCATTTTAGAACACCATTTCTGCCTGAAAGCGTAACACTATCAGCGATCCATGTGTGCCCTTAGACTCAAGACCGCTTTTATGCAGGCCAACGGTAACATAGGCGTTAAGATTGTGTTTTTAATAGTGCGGTCCTTACGCGAAATGTAAGTTGTGAGCTGTAGAATCCCTCAGTGATTGGCTTCAGATGTCATTTCTCAATAGTGTTCCTCGACAAGAACATCGTGTTCCCTCCATGGATTCCCAGTTGTCCTACTTTCTCATGATCAATTTAATTAATTAGCCTATCAAATTGATATCAATGACGTGCCCCTGGCAGGTGGAAGAGATGGCTAGGGCACCACAGAATGATTCTTGAGAAGCGTTTCTTTCTTTTCATTGTGGCGATATCTTTTAAAGAAATTTCAATCTCCCATCTACACTGGGCGAGACAGGCTCTCACGATTTGTTTCGTAAGCGCTAGTATGATATAGCATCACACTGGTAAAAGAAGACCTGTCATAGTGTACAAAACAGCTACGTTCTCTTGAATTATAGCTTCTTGTTGTCGAATGTAAAATGATTGTTTGTCTTCTGACATGTAAGCCAATGACATGAAAGATTGTATTCCCTAATGTGATTTCACGAGCATGACAGTTTACTGACAGATACTGAATGTAAGAGACATTCTCAGGTCGTGTAATTTGTTCAACAAGCTGATATATATATATATATATATATATATATATATATATATATATATATATATATATATATATAAAGTAATTAAGTTCTCGCTTTTTCTTTGCTCTGATGATGGTTTCAAAATACGAGGACATTCTGTGGTGATCGGTAGTTTTCGCATCAAAATAGTCGAAGTTTTTTTTCCTGATTTTACGCATGGTGATCAGTGGCGGTACACTTCGCTGGACGTCACAAAATAATGAGATACGACTGCAGTCGAACGTAAAAACTATACCGATTTTGCTCATAAAACTAAAAGGAAATGCACTCTACCCATTTTCGTGGAAAGAGAACATTTATTATTGTTGCAAATGTGTTTTTTTTGGTTATAGATACATCGAAGTCAAATAAAATTGTTCTCCATCGTCGAACGGCAAGCTGCTCTGGGCGAGGGGGTGGTCGCCGGACACAGCCACTTTCTGTCCAGAGGGCGGTGAGTGGGGGCTCTATTGTATATTTTAGACGAACAAGTTGCACTTTATTGTGTTGGCGTAGGAGTATCACCTTAAGGCGGCGGCCTGATGGTGGAAAGCCAAGTGCTGATCTGGACCGTTCTCCAGATGGGCGGGGTTATGCCTGTAAATTTCCCTTTTGTGCTAAGTGGCGCCACATCAAAGGCATGCCGCATATCGCGAATGACCGCGAAGGGCCTGTTGCGGTCTGCAGCCATACGCAGTTCGGCAGAAATACAGCAAAGGGAGGAAGGCAGGGGCGCGAAACGCTCGGTGGAGCATCTGGCCGTTTGAAGAAGCATGTGTCCTCCCTCTAGATGGATGGATGGAGGGAGGGGTGGAAGGGGAGGGGGAGGTGTGAGGGGAAATGAGGAGGCCTTCGTTTTCGGCAGTTTGTGATTGTACATGGAGAAGAATGCATGTTCAACTACCATCCCCTTTGCAGTCTTTTAGGACGCCGATTTTCCCCAGTACAAGTGCAGCATTATGACCCGTTCAATATGAGTGCTGTTTTCTTCACTACCATTTCGAAGTGGAATTAGATCTGTGACGCATTTTTCCCCACCAGGTGTGGTAGTATGTATTGGCATCGATTACCTGGGCTGTAGGTGGTTTTTGAGCAGGCGTCTGTAGCGAACTATGACGTCAAACAACGATAGATACTGTATGCTTATAGGTAATGAACTTTTTAAACTCCTCTCTGTCCAACACCAGCATCTCAGTCAGTTGAATATATTTCCCACCAGAAAGGATAAAGATAGTACCTTACACCCCAGCCTTTTCCTTTCAGCTTGTAGGTGTAGGGTAGAGTTTGAGTGTGTCTGTTGCTAGTTTCGAGTGGTATCGCGAATTTTTTTTTTTTTTCCCCAGCAGGATAACACCAGTTTTACGGTATCATCAGTTTTTGTGTTGTATTGCGATTTCATGCCTTCCTTGTGTAGCACTATCCATATGGTTGTGTAATTAGGCCCGATCTTTATGATTAATTACGTAATTAGTACCGATATTTGAGTCAGTTTTCTGACCAAAATAAATAAAGTACATTAAACTAACCCTTCTCTCCCGCATCTGGACAGTATCCATGTACTGGTGGCTGCCCTTGGGCTTTCCATCCAGTAGAATCAGGGTTTGAGTCCCAGAAAGGGCACCACCAATTTTAATTTCCCGCCAATTCCAGGGTGGGGGGAGGGGGTTGAGGTGGGGTGTCAGCACAGCCCTGGGGCAAAGAAATTCCCGCCAAAATTCGAAATTCCCACCAAAATTCGAAATTTCCACCATTAGGGTAGGTTGGGGGAGGGGTGGGGGAGGGGAGGAGGAGGAGCTGGGGCACACGTGCAGCTGAGAAAAACACGTGACATCGTTCGTGGGTGGGAGTGGGCGTGGTCGGGGCGGATTGGGTGGGGGAGGCCGGGGGTGGGGGTGATGAATTGATCAGTTTAATTAATTTGCATATCAATTTGATATCAAAAGTGTCCTCGTAAACCCATCTCCCTACTACTGTTATGTTACGAGGGTTGCTTGCATCTTGGAAGCAGACTCCTACTTTTTTTTATATTCAAATGACAGCGGTACGGTTGACCAAAATAGTTGTTTCCTTGGCCAGTATTTGCTTGTCATGGCTGCAGTAGCATACATGGTTACAAAGAACACTTCTGTCTGGAAAGATCTTGGCGGTACTCACAAAAACACTTGCTTTCCACATCCAAATCATCCTCAGAACGTGTGTGGGTGCTCGTTGATGTCCCACATTTGCTAAAACTTTTCAGGAACCATTTACTCTATGAACGCATAAGCTGGAAAAACAAGGCTGTTACAAAAGGCGTGTTCGAGAAACTATTAATTTTGGCCAGTAACACATGAAAATATGCCCTAAGGTATCTCAGCAACACATTACAATGAAGGGCAGAGAAGGAGAGCAAGTACACCCAGCAGTTCAATTACTATCTCACGTAACTGCGAAGGCGATTCGCGATTTATGTCTGAAAAAGTGCACGCCAGTGATTTCATATGGATGGTGGGATACCTTCCATGTGCTCAATTCAAAGACTTGTTAAAGTAATAAACCATTAACCTGTGCATTCGGTATTCATTTCCAAGCCCAAGAGCAATGCCTACGTAAATTTTGTAAATGCTGCAAGAACATGCGCATTGGCTCCTTAAGGCATCTTCTGCCATTTCAAAAAGGATTTTTGAAATCTATTCAGTCACTTTTAAGCCTGTTCAGTGACTTAGCAGCTTCTAATATTGAATACATTCTCAGTGTAAAGCTAAATCAAGGCAGTCTGGAGAACTTTTTTTCTCTTGCAAGAGGTCTTGCACATTTTTCTGATCGTCCATTGCCAGTTGAGGTAAAGATCTGGATAAGACTCTTGTTGAGAGCAAACGTCCCCAAATATTCCTCTTTAAAATGCTTCGGTTATTGAGCCAGATATATAAGGAAGATTTGTAACAGCAAGATTGTTTGGCAGCATAAGTCTGAGCCGTTGGCAATGGTTGAAGAAGAGGAGAAGATCGAAGACTTAGATCTCACAATATCACATTCCGATATTTCATCAGTGTCATTGGCTACTGACTGCAGCGTTGAAGAATTCAAATATCTTGCTGGATATGTAGCATACCGGTGCAGACAGTCTGTAAGATCACTGACCACAACCACTGGTGATTTACTGACAGTGTCAGAAGATAGGGAGGCTGGGGTTAACTGAACCTTAGCGTTGATCGGACCATCACATTAATTAACAATTCAAGAAGGAAAATTATTTTTTCGTACCATGAAGTAGTTGTTGTAAGTACCATTTGAAGTTATATGGCTGCTGTATATTTCCTAATTTCGCAGATATACACTGACCACCCACAACATTATGTCCACCTGCATGATAACCAGTATGTCCACCTCTGGCACGGCTAACAGCAGAGACGCATCATGGCCTGGAAGCAATGAGGCCTTGATAGGTCGCTGGAGCGAGTCGGCACCACATCTGCACACCCAAGTTACCTAGTCCCCAGAAATTCCGGGGAGATGGGTGATGAACTCCGACGCCACATTCAGTCACACCCGAGATTTGTTCGATCGGATACAGATCTGTCGAGTTGGAGGGCCAGCACATCAACTGGAACTCGCCAGTGTGTTCCTCGAACCACTCCATCACACTCCTGGTCTTGTGATATGGCGCATTATCTTGCTGATAAATGCCAGTGCCATCAGGAAACATGATCGTCATGAAGGAGTGTACGTGGTGTGCAAGCAGTGTACGATACTCCTTCGCCGTCATAGTGCCCTGCATGAGCTGCACTTGGCCCATGGAAGCCCACTTGAATGTTCACCAGAACGTAATGGAGACGCCACCAGCGTGTCTCCATCCCACAGTAGAAGGTGTCAAGGAGCAGTTGGCCTGGAGGAAGACAGGTTCGCGCCCACCCATCGGCATGATCGGCATGAAGGTATCGGAATTCATTAGACCACGCAATGCTCTGCCACTGCGCCTACGTCCAGTGCCCATGGCCACACGCTCATTTCAGTCTTAGTTGCCAATGTCGTGGTGTTAACATTGGCTTATGCATGGATCGGCAGCTGCAGAGGCCCTTCATGCGGAGTGTTCAGTGCTCTGTGTGTTCAGGCACATTTACACTCTGTCCAGCATTACAGCCTGTTGTTAGTTCCGCTACAGCTCGCCGCCTGTCTTGTTTTACCAGTCTGCCCAGCCTACGACGTCCGTCATCTGTAATGAGGGGTGGCCGCCCAACCCCACAACATGTGCATGTGGTTTCATCTTGGTTTCGCCAGATGTTGAAGACACTCACCATAGCACTCCTCGAACTCCGACTAGTCTTGCAGTTTCCGAAATGCTCGTGCCGAGACTGGGTCATCGCAATCTGCCCTCGGTCAGTCTCAGACAGATCGTGCGTCTTCGCCATTCTACACAGGGACAGCACACTCACTAATACTACATGCACTGTGCGTGTGTCTGACTAGCAGTCATTCCTCGCCCGGTGACACTGCTATATCCTGGACGGGTTTATATCAATATTACGTCGCTGGTATAATGCTCTAGCTGATCAGTGTTTAATGTGAAATCGAGCGGTAAGAGTAATTTTTTCGTGGATCTAACAAATGCTCCTAAAATTTTAGTTACCAATTGCACACAATTTTGTTTCTTTGAGTTAAATTCTATGTTTATTGCTTTATGACATTCCATGAAATATAAGCTGCGCATGGAGCCATTTTTCCACAACTTTGAAGATTTTTGATAAAGTAAAGGTGCGATTAGCTGGATCATTAAAGTTTGAAGTTAGTTGGACCGGTTCATTTAACCACAGAAAGTTTCCTATGGATGGGTTCAAAAATGGTTCAAATGGCTCTGAGCACTATGGGACTTAACTTCTGAGGTCATCAGTCCCCTAGAACTGAGAACTATTTAAACCTAACTAACCTAAGGACATCACACACATCCATGCCCGAGGCAGGATTCGAACCTGCGACCGTAGCGGTCGCTTGGCTCCAGACTGTAACGCCTAGAACCGCACGGCCACTCCGGCCGGCTATGCATGAAAATAATGAGTAACTTCACAGGAACACCTGCTGGTGCCCCCAGAATTACCGGTGGTACTGAACCTTTAAATTCAAACATATTTACCGACCAAGACTTCTTGCTCATCACATGCAACGGACAGATCTCTACCAATTCAGCAACAAACAGCTGATGACTCACTGACAGAAGATGCTAGCAAATTTGCAGATGATAACGTGGAGAATATTGGACATCAGACAAGACCACAAAACAGAAATTACGCATCCTGTGCAAGTTTGGGGATATTCTAAGATTGGTGCTAGGAAAATAACAACAGGTGGGAAGAAC
This sequence comes from Schistocerca americana, assembly GCF_021461395.2. Taxonomy (NCBI): domain Eukaryota; kingdom Metazoa; phylum Arthropoda; class Insecta; order Orthoptera; family Acrididae; genus Schistocerca; species Schistocerca americana. Next base: position 584,050,148 of record NC_060130.1, on the reverse strand, counting down.
TGTCCTCACCAGCAAACCTGTTAAACAATAGTTAGAAGCAGCAGCAAAAGACAGAAGATCAAAGCAGTTGCCAAAAAAGCATACATTCAACGACGTGAAGCCTTTAGTAAAACGCCAAATATTGGAAGACAGCAGCAGAAACTCGGAAGATTCTGTTTATGTCCACTCCATTGATTCCGCTGATACTGAATTGTACACAAGTGGTAATGAAAATGTTAAAACAGTGAATAAGACGACTTCATTGTAGTCAAAGTAGAAGGGAAAACTGCGAGAAGTGGTCACTATTATATTGCTCAAGTATTTAAAATGTACGATGATGGCTGAGAAGTAAAATGTTTAACTAGTGTTGCTTTAAATTTGAAGCTGCAGAAGAAGAAAACTTTGTTGCTTCAAATTGCTTTGGTAGAACATGTTTGCAATCCACTGTTTTTTTTTTTAATTTTTTGTAGTAGTGGCAAGGGCCTTATCGACCGTACGCCTGTTCTACAAGCCTCTTCCATTTCCAAATACTTGCCAAACTGCCCAATCCACTACACGGCATTAGTGCTGACTATGAAAACAGGATTTGGTTCTCGACTGATGTTGTTAAATTCATTGTGCGCTATTTTTGTTATTTCCAAGATTTTTTCATTAATGTACTTCTAAAGGTGTGTTTAGCATTGTTACTAATATTGTTGCAATAATTTTTTTGTATTTATGGTCCTGTAATTCATTTATTTAATTTAGAGGTTCAATTAACCCAGCCACTGCGGTCAAAATTCCTTTCCAGTCCTCTAAAATCTGTGTAAGATAATTCGCAAACGAAAGCGCCTGTAGATTTTGTACATGTTTACCTATAGATTTATGACTAAAAATTTTTAAAAGACACATTCTTTACGTAAGATTTCAAGGAAAGAAAAACAAAATAGGTCAAGTTAACACCAACTTCCCCTACATCAAGTGGATGGCTGGGCATGATTTCTCGCAGAAAAGTGGCTTGAAACAGCTAGCAAATTTGAATTAATTTTTGCCAAGATCTATTGAGAAGACAATTCATCCAGGGAAACTGGCATCATACCGAGCATTTTATCACTGTTCACTCAGAAATAATGAAAACTTATGTCAGAACGAGAACATTTATTCGATTACGCTGGCTGTCATCAAAAGATAAGGCAAAGAAGGCATAGACAGCTGACCATCACAAAGCAAGGAAGTGGCACTTCTTATCGCTTTTTAGTACAAATGAACAGTTCAAATGGCTCTGAGCACTATGCGACTTAACTTCTGAGGTCATCAGTCGCCTAGAACTTAGAACTAATTAAACCTAACTAACCTAAGGACATCACACACATCCATGCCCGAGGCAGGATTCGAACCTGCGACCGTAGCGGTCGCTAGGCTCCAGACTGTAGCGCCCAGAACCGCACGGCCACTCCGGACGGCCAAATGAACAGTATTTGCGGAAATTAAATTACGTAGGAACCCAAAGTAGCGACAGAAGTGAAGGTCATCTGACAGTGTTTGATGTCTACCTAGCAAAAATCCCAAGACAGACGGCGCCTGAGTTTGACTCCTTGCCTCCTACACTACATCCCAGCTTTCCTGAACAGGAGGAATAGTGAGTTAACTCGCTTACGTTTCCTGCAAATCGCATTTTGCAGCGCTGTTAAAAAGTTCTCGATTAATGTACCTTTATATGGGTTAATTTGAACCACTGGGATCAACGTTCTCTTCCCACTTGGTTAACAAATGCTGAGGGTAGTGGTGTGACTAAAATTATAACCGTGTTTGCAGCAGTTAGATTAGCTAATTTGAATGCTTTCTACAAATCAGGCACTTACATAATTTTTTGAGTGAAAACCATAGTGTCTACCTATTAGTTGAAGTTGTTTTAAAACTTGCGGTGCATACAAAATGAAAACGAGCGTTAGTTATGTAGATCTTGTTTTTTTTTGTTACAATTTTTCTCTGTGACAACGTAGAAAACTGCATTTACTTCGACAGAAAACTTTGTTAAGCTCTTTTTGTCGATGTTCCGATTCTGCAGAGGTTTGAATTTTTCTTTAAGAGAGCAGTGGGATTAAAATATGGAGAAGTTATAGCGTATTCCAGAGGCGGAGACTATTCCTTAGTGACGTCACAGCGTCAGCCAACGTGGCGAACGAGATATAAGGGCCCTGCAACGAACTTGTGACGTCACACTAGTGAGATTGCCCACGACAGTTCTCGAACGCTCGGCACCGTGTAGGACCCCACGAGAAGTCAATATTTAATTGAGAAGGTACCCACTAAAGGTCTTTAATTTTGTCGTGCATGCATTTAAACACGCAGTCCAGAATTATAGTTACTCGCTACCCGCTGGAGACGGCTGCTGGCACTCTGGGCCTCGGTCAGCTAATGGCAACACTGAACGCTTACAGCGCTAACTTTATTTTTCTATGGGTCTTGTTGGTTCAGCAGTGCAACAAATTCGTCTTACATCGCGCCAATACTAGGCGGCCGATTAGATCACTTAAATACGTGTAAAGTTACAAAGTCTACAAACAAAATTTCACGAACCAGTTTCAGTCGCCCCCACAGGGATCGCGAGGATAAGATTTGACTAAACACAGCAAGCACAGACGTATTTAAACAATTATGTTACCTGCGCTCAGTACGAGAATGGAACAGTAAAAAGCCTTATTAACAGGCACAGTGAGATGTACAGTCACATTCAAAATTATCCGAACGACCTTAATTGCATTCCGCCTGATTCGCATGCAACCCGCATAACGCAGCTGTCTAGCAGGTCCTCTAATCGCTCCTCGGTACAGTCGTTTCACTATTGAAAGTGGTTCCAACAAGCCAACACTATAAAACACTGCTCTGTATGGCAATAACTCAAGAGGTAAACTAATACCACGATACTACAAATATCAGGGAACACCTTATCACAGATAAGACTGTCCTTAAGGCTTGTAAGCTCACATTTATTACAATAAATGACATACATGAATACTCTCATTATTACGTCAGATACGTAATAAACGTAGTAAGTTCGTCGTATTCAAGATTTCCTCTTGAAAGTAACACAAAATGACGTTAAAAATTTAAATTACTCGCGAGCAGCTAGTTGAGAATATGTATGAACTTCAAATGACACGACAAACCGTCTAGTTCTGTATATGGATTCAAACTTAGGTCATGCAGACTAAGCAAAGATTTAGTTACTGACAGAAACTAACATTTATTCCTGACTAGACATACAGAGAGTGATATACCTCGATTTTAGACAGTATCAGTTAGCAAATATAAACTTTAAATTACATAACGTAAACATTTTTAACGGACGCGGATTCCTGCCCAGCATCTATTGTCCCTGTTAACGAACTACGAGAGATGTTAAATACTGCTTCTTCACAAGTTACTGACTTGTAATGCCGTGAGGTAAAGCTCAGTGTTGGACTGGGACTCGAACCCAGAACCTAATCGGATTGTTATCGAAGCACAATCAACTGTGACATATCGGATTTTCGTCATGTACTAGCTGCTCGGCTACCCAGTGCATACATTTGATACTATTTTGTAATCACCGAAATAAAATCACGTAACTGCCACCTACACAGAACTGCCAACAGTGTAGGATGCAGAAATTTAAAAACGAAGTGTTCCTTTCCGCTTGAGCTACTCTATTGTGCTATCTGTTTGTTGAAAACGTCGTGCAGTGCAAAAGAAAAGCTGTAACTGTCTGTCTCTCAGAAGTCTAGATCGGGCGATATGCATTATCTCACAGCAGTGTGGACTGCGGAACTTCTGGAGGAATTGTAGTTGACTACTGGAGCTTCTGTAGTTACATGTTATCTAGTAGTGTAATGGTAAGCGACGCGGACTGTAGATAAGACGTCGTGTGTTCCAGTACATTCACAGCTACATTTTTTTAAAACGCAATTCTAGTGTCAGCAGAAGATATCAATCTAATGGAACCTTGAACATAATTCCCTTCACTTCTCAACCCAGAATAGTAGCATGTGGAGAAGGGCTAACTTCTGCGACATTTTGTTCTTTTCAGGTTTAATAGACGTCCAGGCAACAAATGCATCTCGAAACTTTTGTATTGTGTATGGGGAGAGTGCATCGTGCCAAAATACGTCAGAAGAGTACTTTCTCCATTAGCTGTAGTGTGGTAGTGGCATTTTATTCTTCTCCAAACCTTGTTTGACAGCTTTAACTCATAACAAGTTTTCTACCTCCATGTAATCAATAAACTGCATGTGCATTGTCAGACTGTTACAGATAACAACAGGGAATTCACATATATCGTTGATGATTAATTTCTCTCTCATGTTTACTATTGTTTTAACAACACTAAAAGAAACCTTACAAAAATTGTGCAGTGTATTATAAGAAATGAAATAAAACTACCCAAGATAACCTTACGACGAAAATTAATTTTAATAAAACTCAGTATCTGTACACAAGGTTGCCTCTATCGGCACGAATTAGTAAAACACTACTCACTTAGATTTCGACTGGGTCTGTGTTTAATTGGTCTGCTGTGTCATACTCAAGAGGTATGCAAATGTGGCATTTCATAAACAAAGTTATGTATTCCTAGAAACCTAAAATTATCTTGTCAGCAGCAGAACGAGTCGTTACCTGTTGTGCAGCATTGGAAGTTTTTCACCATTGCACTATGAGCCAAAAGTATTTTCTTGCGATTTCCTTATCGATGTTTGATCTGACTGCTTGTAGCACTTTCACAGAAGGGATAAAAACGTTTCACTCAGCGAGACTGCAAGCACGAACTATAACAGACATTTTTTCACAGGTCAGCACATTACCACAGAGCAAGCGACAAGATATGTGTTTTGGTTTCCTGGCCGGCCGGAGCGGCGAGCAGTTGTAGGCGCTACAGTCTGGAACCGCGCGACCACTACGGTCACAGGTTCGAATCCTGTCTCGGGCATGGATGTGTGTGGTGTCCTTAGGTTAGTTAAGTTTAAGTAGTTCTAAGTTCTAGGGGACTCAAAGGTTAACTCCCATAGTGCTCAGAGCCATTTGAACCATTTGGTTTCCTGTTACGACGCAAGCAGTGTCTAGAAATCGTAAACCGCTATTTAAAGGGTGAGATTAGTTGTAATTTTCACGTGCAACGACTTTCCTGGGCTGAAAACCATAAATTTACAATCTTTTGGTACACCTCAAGCGATAGTAACTCATATTATTCAATGGATATGACAGGAAAAATCAAGTGAACTTTGAGGCTTAATTCCGTGCACACTAGGAAGTAACTCGTCGATCACAGAGTTGTCAAAAAAACCTTGCCTTGTTGCGAAATCTCAGTTACAGTACCAGCAGAAAGAAGACGAACCAATGTTTTCCTACAGTGGGCTGGGAAGTGACCATAGCTGCCGTCTCAAAGACGCGGCTGCCACAGCCTCGAATACGTAATGTGTCTGATTCGCATTTCTGTAACTATGTTCAGGGACTTGAGCATAGACACTAATAATACTCAGAACTGACTGCAAACTAAGCATCATAAAACAGTAACTCTCACAGTTGTTTTTATATTCGTTTCGTAAGTGTACTCAAAACTAAGAAACTCATTCACGGACGTTTTTGTGCCTGGCCGATAGTCGAGTACAAGAAACAAATTTAAAAAAAAGGAATGTGTGTGTGTGTGTGTGTGAGTGTGTGTGTGTGTGAGAGGGAGAGAGAGAGAGAGAGAGAGAGAGAGCGAGAGAGAGAGAGTTATAAATATAAAAAAGAATGAGAGAGAGAGTAAAAAATTGTTGTTAAGAAATTGAATCATGGTATGCAAAGAAATCTTTCATTAAAATGACACATTCCACATCATTACGAAATGTCGTATTCATGATTTATGGAACAAGTAATAATCTAATCTAATCTAATGGTATTACTGACAAGCCATGAAGAGTCATGAATTACCGAAATTTTCGTAAATATCAGTAAATCTAAACTTGAAAAAAAATTACGACTCCTATCAACACCCTTTCATCCCTGTTAACGAACCACGAAAGATGTCTGATGTACCTCCATTCAGAAGTGACAAAGAGCGAATGCATTTCAAGTTGATGTGCATGATTTGAAGTTCTGCGACGGAGATACGAACCCTACACGTAATCGGATTGTTAACTAAGTAAAATCAAATGTTACGTATCGGTTTTTCTTACCAGCTGCTAGATGTTTGAATCTGAAATAAGGATGAAATCGTACAGCACACTTACCGTTCTTTATCATCCACGAATATAGCTTAAGTATCAATTGCTTACACACCAACAGTAAGATGTGTGCGTGTTTGTCCAGAAATAACGACACCTATTTGAATTGTTGGCAACATATGAACGTACATTACAAGTGCACTTTAATTTTCACTGACAGGCCGGTGTGCACACGATAGGGCTTGAAATAAAATTATGAATATTTTTGTATTGGATCAGGATTCGGACCCACATACTTACCTTTGGAGGAGACCTAGAAAAGATTGCAGTCTTGGGAAAAGGAACAACATGATTGAACTATACTGTTCCGAGAGATTCAGATCCTCGAAAGAGGAGATACGAATTCAAATCATAGTCCACACCAGATTTTTCAACGTCTCTAGTTCAATCAAGTACAAGTAAAATAAGAGCCCTGTTCCTTTGAGTGGCTATCGGTTCACCAAATAAAATAAAATTTTCTAATGTAGGCAAGTTTATTGGCGACATTATTTCTGTTTATCATGACTTCCGTCTATGTCTTTCCCAACGTAAACCGGCTCTGCCCAGTTGATAATGAAGGAACGTGATGTTTAATGCGGATTCTGGATTATAAAGTCTTTCTCTAGATGTTACGAGAGGTAAAGTAAATTTGTTTGTGCCTCTTAAAAGTAAATGTCTGAACCCACGCATTGCACCTGTGATAGTTCTTTCCACCAGACCATTGTGGCCACATTTCCCAGCCCCAAGAGTGTGCACTATCAGATGATGCGCTTAGCTTACAAAATTAGTCAAGGTGTAAAACTGCGAGTCTATTAAATGGTTAAGTAGAAGCAAGTTTCTGACGCGGAGATTATGCTATTCTCATGTCAGCAGGATGTAAAGCGTCTTCTAGACATCATAGTCTCGATGTGAAGCCATTTTGAAATTTTCACTAATACAGCAAATCTCTTAGTTCGAGAAAATCCACTGTGAAGTGTGAAGTTACAGGATAATTCGATTTTTACCGTCCTTATTACCATCATTTTCTTCATACCGCTGCTGGAACACATGTGCTTGAAGATAATTTAATGCCTTTTGATCATTAGAGAAGTAGTTGCCCAAGAACAGGTTCCTTCCCTGTCTACGGAATCCTTTTCATGTTAAATTCAAACATCAGCAATTACTCGTAGATTACATTAAAACTAAAGTAACTGATGAAGACGTTACTTGAAAACAAAATCGCGCCGCCTTTCTTCATTTACTTGCGCGTAGAAATAGCTGTCGAATACTGCCAAACCAAAAGCCAAGGGATCTTATTGCCTTCCGATATACCTCACTGTCAGTTCTTCCATATGATTTGGTTGACGTGACCTGTTTCAAGTTGTGTATGACAGAGAATGTTTTATAAAATCAATTGTTTTCCTTTGCAATAAACAGAAAGATTGTCATTCTAAGCTATCCAAGTTCAAAACTTTCACAATATTAGTTCAAATTTAATATTCGCTTCTATAATGTAGGAAAGTATTTCACAGTTGCAAAACCCACATCCGACTCATTGACCTTACACTTAAGTCGCTGACCATAAATTCTAGCTCAGAGTGACACCAGTTTAAGTAACCTAATGTAGTGAAGACTGTTTGCCAGTGTTCTTTCTCACCGGAAAATATGCAGTTCACTCATTGGGCTCGATAAGTACACTGTAACAGTAGTTTCTGTGTGTATGCGATGCATAGCCCCGCGGGATTAGCCGAGCGGTCTTAGGTGCTGCACTCATGGACTGTGAGGCTAGTCCCGGCGAAGGTTCGAGTCCTCCCTCGGGCATGGGTGTGTGTGTTTGTCCTTAGGATAATTTAGGTTAAGTAGTGTGTAAGCGTAGAGGCCGATGACCTTAGCAGTTAAGTCCCATAAGATTTCACACACATTTGAACAATTATTTCTTTTATTTCACACGCATTTGAACATTTTTTTTTTTTTTGGCTATGCATACGGATTCTAGACTTTAGTGGTGCTCTCTCTTGCACTTCTGTCCGCAGCTCGTGGTCGTGCGGTAGCGTTCTCGCTTCCCGCGCCCGGGTTCCCGGGTTAGATTCCCGGCGGGGTCAGGGATTTTCTCTGCCTCGTGATGACTGGGTGTTGTTGATGTCCTTAGGTTAGTTAGGTTTAAGTAGTTCTAAGTTCTAGGGGACTGATGACCATATATGTTAAGTCCCATAGTGCTCAGAGCCATTTGAACCATTTTCTTCCACTTCTGTATACAATATGCCTGACCTAAACGGGCCCTTTATCATTACTGGCCCTGGGCTGTGCAACATCATACTGACAACAGTAATGTGCTTATACTGACAACCTCACCTGATTCTGTAATCATTGAAATAAAACAACATGACCTTCCAGTGGGAGACATTTCGTCCCCCTTTTCCTTCTGTGAAATTTGTCAGTATGCTTTTTGCCTTCCAACCAACAAAATGCGACAAAGTATGGCTGGTAAACGATTCACAAACCATGTTTTAGTGGCGTTAAGACGATTTCCATAAACATTGTCGTAGCTGACGGAATTAGTTTCTTCTTAAATCGTCTTATGCGGCAACGTTCACAGATATCTCAAGTAGGAAAAGCTCTTTCTCCAGGTACAAAAGTTGTAAAACCAACTTCCCACAGTTTGTGATAGGTTGATCTTTTCGTCTATAGCACTTCGTAAGTATTTTGTCTAAGAGGTATCACAAGTAGTGTTCCCATAGCTGTGGGAATCATTGGTTGAAAACGAGTTTAATACAGTTAGCAATTTGTCTGAGTAGCTATAGAGCAGGTTCTGAAAGGTATTGACACAGTGTTTCGCATCCATTTACCATAGGGAATCAAAGAAAGACATCAAGCACATTACATTGCATTTACTCCTTGTGCCTTGACTAACACATATGAATCCATGACAAAAAAAATTATTTGAAGAATCTCCTGTGAAAGGAAAAAGAACAGGATGTGACACTTTAAATATAGATCACTGGATCAGAAACAATGGAATTAATTCTGTGCCACATTGATGTATTGCATAGTAGTGTAATAAAATACTCATCAAATAAAAACAGTTTTGTGCCTCTGTTGCTATCGAGTGTGAAACACAAATCGTAGACAGATTTAATGGATCACCAGTCAACAACATTACAGCTTTTTACACTCGTGAGGAGTGGAGCAGACGTTGTCGGCAGAATGCGAGGCAGCGCAGTGCCTCAGCCCCCGCCGGTAGGCAGAAAACTGGTCCCAGAGAACTCAGGCGCGTGCGGTGGTCAGATGCAGATGGTCGGCCAAGAATTCTCTCTCTAAAATATTGTTGAACCAAACTGTTATTACCAATGTGAAAGAAAGCGAAATATATTGTAGATTCACTTTATCTACACTCATAGCTTCAGCACCGAGAGGGAAGGGGCGATAAAAGTTTTGTCGACGTGTGCTTTCAGATGCCAGACGTCGTATTAGCTAGTCTCGCGTTTTACCTCAAGACTACGGTCGTAGTCAAGAGTGATGTACTCAGACTGCAGTCAAGACTTCCTCCGGGAAGTGCCGCAGTCTACAGTGTCGACAGGTCGAGCATATAGCCGGACATACAACTCTGAGGGGGGGCACGACTGAATTGTCCACCTTATGTGAAAGACTCGGCGGTCAATTTTTTTTGTCTAAGACTGTATCTACATCACATATTGCACGCTGAAGACCCAGAAGAATTAAAAAAAATAGTTTATGAGAGAAATTTTAACTACAGCGTTCGAAGTATTCATTGTATTGTTTACGTATGTGTAAATGCCTTCCCATGCCCACTCAAGACAGACAAGGATACACAGTCTAGCATCAATTTTGGACATACGCCTAAGTTTGTGGATGAACTCAGACTTAGGTTGATAATCATTCAGAATATTTAGCAGTACTTTACCCATTGGCGTTAAACTCGTTTTCAACCAATGATTCCCGCAGCTACAAGAATACTTCTTGTGATACCTCTTAGACAAAATACTTACGAAGTGCAATCAGACGAAAAGATCAACCTGACACAAACTGTGGGAAGTTGGTTTTACAACATTTATACCTGAATAAAGAGCTTTTCCTATTTGAGATATCTGTGAACGTTGCTGCATAAGACGATTTAAGAAGAAATTAAATTCCTTCAGCTACGATAATGTTTAAAGAAATCGTCTTAACGCCATTAAATCGTGGTTTGTGAATCGTTTACCGGCCGTACTCTCCCGCATTTCGCTGGTTGGAAGGCAAAAATCTTACTGACATATTTCACAGAAGGAAAAGTTTTATTTAAATGATTACAAAATCAGGTGAGGTTGTCAGTATAAGCACATTACTGTTGACAGTATGATGTTGCACTGCCTAGGGCTTGTAATGATAAAGGACCCATTTAGGTCAGACATATTGTATGCAGAAGTGGAAGAGAGAACACCACTAAATTCTACAATCCGTATGCATTGCTTACACACAAAAATTACTGTTACAGTGTACTTAAAGAGCCCAATAGGCGAATTGCGTATTTTACAGTGAGAAGGAGCACTGGCAAACAGTCTTCTCTATATTAGGTTACTTAAACTGGTGTCACTCTGAGCTAGAATTTATGGTCAGCGACTTAAGTGTAAGGTCAATGAGTCGGATGTGGGTTTTGCAACTGTGAAATACTTTCCTACATTATAGAAGCGAATATTAAATTTGAACTAATATTGTGAAAGTTTTGAACTTGGATAGCTTAGAATGACAATCTTTCTGTTTATTGCAAAGGAAAACAATTGATTTTATAAAACATTCTCTGTCATACACAACTTGAAACAGGTCACGTCAACCAAATCATATGGAAGAACTGACAGTGAGGTATATCGGAAGGCAATAAGATCCCTTGGCTTTTGGTTTGGCAGTATTCGACAGCTATTTCTACGCGCAAGTAAATGAAGAAAGGCGGCGCGATTTTGTTTTCAAGTAACGTCTTCATCAGTTACTTTAGTTTTAATGTAATCTACGAGTAATTGCTGATGTTTGAATTTAACATGAAAAGGATTCCGTAGACAGGGAAGGAACCTGTTCTTGGGCAACTACTTCTCTAATGATCAAAAGGCATTAAATTATCTTCAAGCACATGTGTTCCAGCAGCGGTATGAAGAAAATGATGGTAATAAGGACGGTAAAAATCGAATTATCCTGTAACTTCACACTTCACAGTGGATTTTCTCGAACTAAGAGATTTGCTGTATTAGTGAAAATTTCAAAATGGCTTCACATCGAGACTATGATGTCTAGAAGACGCTTTACATCCTGCTGACATGAGAATAGCATAATCTCCGCGTCAGAAACTTGCTTCTACTTAACCATTTAATAGACTCGCAGTTTTACACCTTGACTAATTTTGTAAGCTAAGCGCATCATCTGATAGTGCACACTCTTGGGGCTGGGAAATGTGGCCACAATGGTCTGGTGGAAAGAACTATCACAGGTGCAATGCGTGGGTTCAGACATTTACTTTTAAGAGGCACAAACAAATTTACTTTACCTCTCGTAACATCTAGAGAAAGACTTTATAATCCAGAATCCGCATTAAACATCACGTTCCTTCATTATCAACTGGGCAGAGCCGGTTTACGTTGGGAAAGACATAGACGGAAGTCATGATAAACAGAAATAATGTCGCCAATAAACTTGCCTACATTAGAAAATTTTATTTTATTTGGTGAACCGATAGCCACTCAAAGGAACAGGGCTCTTATTTTACTTGTACTTGATTGAACTAGAGACGTTGAAAAATCTGGTGTGGACTATGATTTGAATTCGTATCTCCTCTTTCGAGGATCTGAATCTCTCGGAACAGTATAGTTCAATCATGTTGTTCCTTTTCCCAAGACTGCAATCTTTTCTAGGTCTCCTCCAAAGGTAAGTATGTGGGTCCGAATCCTGATCCAATACAAAAATATTCATAATTTTATTTCAAGCCCTATCGTGTGCACACCGGCCTGTCAGTGAAAATTAAAGTGCACTTGTAATGTACGTTCATATGTTGCCAACAATTCAAATAGGTGTCGTTATTTCTGGACAAACACGCACACATCTTACTGTTGGTGTGTAAGCAATTGATACTTAAGCTATATTCGTGGATGATAAAGAACGGTAAGTGTGCTGTACGATTTCATCCTTATTTCAGATTCAAACATCTAGCAGCTGGTAAGAAAAACCGATACGTAACATTTGATTTTACTTAGTTAACAATCCGATTACGTGTAGGGTTCGTATCTCCGTCGCAGAACTTCACATCATGCACATCAACTTGAAATGCATTCGCTCTTTGTCACTTCTGAATGGAGGTACATCAGACATCTTTCGTGGTTCGTTAACAGGGATGAAAGGGTGTTGATAGGAGTCGTAATTTTTTTTCAAGTTTAGATTTACTGATATTTACGAAAATTTCGGTAATTCATGACTCTTCATGGCTTGTCAGTAATACCATTAGATTAGATTAGATTATTACTTGTTCCATAAATCATGAATACGACATTTCGTAATGATGTGGAATGTGTCATTTTAATGAAAGATTTCTTTGCATACCATGATTCAATTTCTTAACAACAATTTTTTACTCTCTCTCTCATTCTTTTTTATATTTATAACTCTCTCTCTCTCTCTCTCTCTCTCTCCCTCTCACACACACACACACTCACACACACACACACACACATTCCTTTTTTTTAAATTTGTTTCTTGTACTCGACTATCGGCCAGGCACAAAAACGTCCGTGAATGAGTTTCTTAGTTTTGAGTACACTTACGAAACGAATATAAAAACAACTGTGAGAGTTACTGTTTTATGATGCTTAGTTTGCAGTCAGTTCTGAGTATTATTAGTGTCTATGCTCAAGTCCCTGAACATAGTTACAGAAATGCGAATCAGACACATTACGTATTCGAGGCTGTGGCAGCCGCGTCTTTGAGACGGCAGCTATGGTCACTTCCCAGCCCACTGTAGGAAAACATTGGTTCGTCTTCTTTCTGCTGGTACTGTAACTGAGATTTCGCAACAAGGCAAGGTTTTTTTGACAACTCTGTGATCGACGAGTTACTTCCTAGTGTGCACGGAATTAAGCCTCAAAGTTCACTTGATTTTTCCTGTCATATCCATTGAATAATATGAGTTACTATCGCTTGAGGTGTACCAAAAGATTGTAAATTTATGGTTTTCAGCCCAGGAAAGTCGTTGCACGTGAAAATTACAACTAATCTCACCCTTTAAATAGCGGTTTACGATTTCTAGACACTGCTGGCCTCATAACAGGAAACCACAACACGTATCTTGTCGCTTGCTCTGTGGTAATGTGCTGACCTGTGAAAAAATGTCTGTTATAGTTCGTGCTTGCAGTCTCGCTGAGTGAAACGTTTTTATCCCTTCTGTGAAAGTGCTACAAGCAGTCAGATCAAACATCGATAAGGAAATCGCAAGAAAATACTTTTGGCTCATAGTGCAATGGTGAAAAACTTCCAATGCTGCACAACAGGTAACGCCTCTTTCCGCTGCTGACAAGATAATTTTAGGTTTCTAGGAATACATAACTTTGTTTATGAAATGCCACATTTGCATACCTCTTGAGTACGACACAGCAGGCCAATTAAACACAGACGCAGTCGAAATCTAAGTGAGTAGTATTTTACTAATTCGTGCCGATAGAGGCAACCTTGTGTACAGATACTGAGTTTTATTAAATTTAATTTTCGTCGTAAGGTTATCTTGTGTAGTTTTATTTCATTTCTTATAATACACTGCACAATTTTTGTAAGGTTTCTTTCAGTGTTGTTAAAACAATAGGAAACATGAGAGAGAAATTAATCATCAACGATATATGTGAATTCCCTGTTGTTATCTGTAACAGTCTGACAATGCACATGCAGTTTATTGATTACATGGAGGTAGAAAACGTGTTATGAGTTAAAGCTGAAACGTCCCCTTTTCTTTCACTGCACACGTTTCTGTTGGTCATAGTATATGGACAATATGTGAGAAGTAGGGATTGTTAGTGTTTGCACGTGTGTTAATAATTCTGCAAGGGATTGGATAACAGCATTGTTGGTTCTAAGGACAATTTCAAAAACTTTGTGAGTGCACAAGTGGTGGTTTATGGACTTGCTATATTCTCCGCAAGACTCTTCGATGGTGAATGTGCACCTGCACAATCGCAACAGATGGCTGCTGGCCATCTCTACAAGGACTACAGTGGGTCTGCACCTCTGGTGGCCCACCAATACCATACTCTCTACCAGGACTACAGTGGGTCTGCTCTGTGATGACCTACCCACCAATATTCTTCAAAACTTCGACTGACTCTGCTGTGGGTTTGCTCTGTTGTGGCGCATTACCTGTCTGCATGTCGAGAGTCAGCACTGTCTTTCCGTTGGAAGGACAACACTACTTCTTCAAGACTGCATGGAAATCCACTACTTCTGTGTGCATTTTCTTTTACTGCTCAGACTTTGAGAAAAACACTGCAATTTTACTGTGACGAATGATGATGAAACGTCCCCTTTGAACAATTATACATGACTGTGCTTAAACTGACGCACAATATTTTGTTAGCGCAACGCAATCTGACTTTCAAAATTCCCTACAAAAGAATGGCCCTGACTAACATTAAACTATACCTTTCACAAATCATTTACCTCACAAAAATCTTCGCTGCTCAAGCTACTGCAATACAGCGAGCGCCACTACTGCCAGCTAAATAAAAGATTCAAACTATGGAAGGTACTAACTACTGATAGGGATAGTTAGCAAATCAAAGATATTAATAGAGAACAAACAATGTATTTACCTTGATATCATCATATATAAATATAGCAGTTCATGACAAATTTCAAAACTCCGCCATCTCTCTCCCCACATCCACCACTGCTGGCGGCTCACCTTCAACTGCGCAACGCTACGCGCTGTTCACAGCCAGCTGCCTAACACTACAATGGCGAGTATTACAACAATGCAAAGCAGCCACAGACTGCACACAGCACAGTCAGTGATTTTCATACAGAGGTGGCGTTACCAATAAAAAAACCTAAACAGCCTACTTACATAGATAAAAAAACCTAAACAGCCTACTTACAAAGCTGTCAAACAAGGTTTGGAGAAGAATGAAATGCCACTACCACACTACAGCTAATGGAGAAAATACTCTTCTGACGTATTTTGGCACGATGCGATCTCCCCATACACAATACAAAAGTTTCGAGATGCATCTGTTGCCTGGCCGTCTATTAAACCTGAAAAGAACAAAATGTCGCAGAAGTTAGCCCTTCTCCACATGCTACTATTCTGGGTTGAGAAGTGAAGGGAATTACATTCAAAGTTCCATTAGATTGATATCTTCTGCAGACACTAGAATTGCTTTTTAAAAAAATGTAGCTGTGAATGTACTGGAACACACGACGTCTTATCTACAGTCCGCGTCGCTTACCATTACACTACTAGATAACATGTAACTACAGAAGCTCCAGAAGTCAACTACAATTCCTCCAGAAGTTCCGCAGTCCACAGTGCTGTGAGATAATGCATATCGCTCGATCTAGTCTTCTGAGAGACAGACAGTTACAGCTTTTCTTTTGCACTGCACGACGTTTTCAACATCCAGATAGCACAATAAAGTAGCTCAAGTGGAAAGGAACACTTCCTTTTTAAATTTCTGCATCCTACACTGTTGGCAGTTCTGTGTAGGTGGCAGTTACGTGATTTTATTTCGGTGACTACAAAATAGTATCAAATGTATGCACTGGGTAGCCGAGGCAGCTAGTTCATGACGATTCGGTCAACCAAGTAAATGAATGCACTGAACATGCTGCAAACCACTACAGGGATCCTGTGTTTCAGAAGTCTCATCCAGTGTGGCGCATCGGTCTTATGATAGAAAAATGAGTCAAAGAGAAAGTGCTTTGGTGGTCTGTTGGATTAATAACATTTTCATATAATTATGGTCTTGGTTCGATTCCAACTTCTGCCTATGATTTTTAATAGGTAGAGATAGACTCTATTCTCTTCTGTTACGCCAAGTGAAGAAGGTATAATGGCATTGTGGTCTGAAATTCACATAAACATGATATACCTTCTCTACCAAGTAGACGCCTACGTTGAACCACAATAAAGTCAGGAGTGGCGACATGTAGAAACTCTCTCACCAGTAACCTTTATTAAACTAGTTATTTATTTCTAGTGACGAAACAAACCCTACGTACTGTCACATTACGCTTATTCCATCTTTTATTTGAGCTTCTGTATGTCGATAAAATTGGTTCTGAACTGCAAATGGAACTCAGACCGCCCTTAACGCGGAATTTGATCCCTTCGTGAAAATACAGCTCGACTACAATTTGTCGTTTGTTCAAAACTCCAGATTCCTCAACATCTCCACATATTGCGCGTGAATGGGTTCGAATCCAGACCCTGCACTAGAGTTTTCGTTATGTATTATCAAGCTCTAGCATGAGAACACCTATCTGCTGGTGGATAACAATTTTGATTTTTAATGTATTTTCATTCTTTGTCAACACTAACGATATCTGACGTTTTTGACTCCCAGTGAGACACAGAACTATTTGCGAGATCACTGTAAGTTCAAGGATGTTATTCCGAGTTGCTGGTGGAGAAAAATTCGGTAGCTGACGTCTCTTTGTTTGTAGTCAACAACGATATGTGCGGGGTTCGATTACCAGTCAGCACTGAACTCTTCGTCGTATTATTTCTAGTTCAAACATGCTCACATATCGCTTCTGGTGTATTAAACCCATATTTAAAGTTCGATTTCTCTATAATATATCAGCGATAGGTGCCGGGTTGGAGTCCGGGGAAGGAAAATATTAATGTTTCGTCTCGTCATTTCAGTTAAAACATCTAGCTACTGCCGAGAAAATCCGATATGTCACAGTTGATTGTGCTTCGATAACAATCCGATTAGTTCTGGGTTCGAGTCCCTGTCCAACACAAAGCTTTAACTCACGGCATTTCAAGTCAGTTAGTCTGCATGACCTAGGTTTGAATCCATATGCAGCACTAGACGGTTTGTCGTGTCATTTGAAGTTCATACATATTCTCAACTAGCTGCTCGCGAATAATTTAAATTTTTAATGTCATTTTGTGTTAAATAATAAGTACGGTATGTTACTTTGGAGAGGAAATCATGAATACGACGAACTTACTACGTTTATTACCTATCTGACGTAATAATGAGAGTATTCATGTATGTCATTTATTGTAATAAATGTGAGCTTACAAGCCTTAAGGACAGTCTTATCTGTGACAAGGTGTTCCCTGATATTTGTAGTATCGTAGTATTAGTTTACATCTTGAGTTATTGCGATACAGAGCAGTGTTTTCTAGTGGTGACTTGTTGGAACCACTTTCAATAGTCAAATGACTGTACCGAGGAGCGATTAGAGGACCTGCTAGACAGCTGCGTTATGCGGGTTGCCTGCGAATCAGACCGAATGCAATTCTACATCTACATCTACATCTAGATTTATACTCCGCAAGCCACCCAAAGGTGTGTGGCGGAGGGCATTTTACGTGCCACTGTCATTACCTCCCTTTCTTGTTCGAGTCGCGTATGGTTCGCGGGAAGAACGACTGTCTGAAAGCCTCCGTGCGCGCTCTAATCTCTCTAATTTTACATTCGTGATCTCCTCGGGAGGTATAAGTAGGGGGAAGCAATATATTCGATACCTCATCCAGAAACGCACCCTCCCGAAACCTGGCGAGCAATCTACACCGCGATGCAGAGCGCCTCTCTTGCAGAGTCTGCCACTTGAGTTTATTAAACATCTCCGTAACGCTATCACGGTTCCCAAATAACCCTGTGACGAAACGCGCCGCTCTTCTTTGGATCTTCTCTATCTCCTCCGTCAAACCGATCTGGTACGGATCCCACACTGATGAGCAATACTCAAGTACAGGTCGAACGAGTGTTTTGTAAGCCACCTCCTTTGTTGATGGACTACATTTTCTAAGGACTCTCCCAATGAATCTCAACCTGGTACCCGCCTTACCAACAATTAATTTTATATGATCATTCCACTTCAAATCGTTCCGCACGCATACTCCCAGATATTTTACAGAAGTAACTGCTACCAGTGTTTGTTCCGCTATCATATAATCATACAATAAAGGATCCTTCTTTCTATGTATTCGCAATACATTACATTTGTCTATGTTAAGGGACAGTTGCCACTCCCTGCACCAAGTGCCTATCCGCTGCAGATCTTCCTGCATTTCGCTACAATTTTCTAATGCTGCAACTTCTCCGTATACTACAGCATCATCCGCGAAAAGCCGCATGGAAATTCTGACACTATCTACTAGGTCATTTATATATATTGTGAAAAGCAATGGTCCCATAACACTCCCCTGTGGCACGCCAGAGGTTACTTTAACGTCTGTAGATGTCTCTCCATTAATAACAACATGCTGTGTTCTGTTTGCTAAAAACTCTTCAATCCAGCCACACAGCTGGTCTGATATTCCGTAGGCTCTTACTTTGTTTATCAGGCGACAGTGCGGAACTGTATCGAACGCCTTCCGGAAGTCAAGAAAAATAGCATCTACCTGGGAGCCTGTATCTAATATTTTCTGGGTCTCATTAACAAATAAAGCGAGTTGGGTCTCACACGATCGCTGTTTCCGGAATCCATGTTGATTCCTACATAGTAGATTCTGGGTTTCCAAAAACGACATGATACTCGAGCAAAAAACATGTTCTAAAATTCTACAACAGATCGACGTCAGAGATATAGGTCTATAGTTTTGCGCAACTGCTCGACGACCCTTCTTGAAGACTGGGACTACCTGTGCTCTTTTCCAATCATTTGGAACCCTCCGTTCCTCTAGAGACTTGCCGTACACGGCTGTTAGAAGGGGGGCAAGTTCTTTCGCGTACTCTGTGTAGAATCGAATTGGTATCCCGTCAGGTCCAGTGGACTTTCCTCTATTGAGTGATTCCAGTTGCTTTTCTATTCCTTGGACACTTATTTCGATGTCAGCCATTTTTTCGTTTGTGCGAGGATTTAGAGAAGGAATTGCAGTGCGGTCTTCCTCTGTGAAACAGCTTTGGAAAAAGGTGTTTAGTATTTCAGCTTTCCGCGTGTCATCCTCTGTTTCAATGCCATCATCATCCCGGAGTGTCTGGATATGCTGTTTCGAGCCACTTACTGATTTAACGTAAGACCAGAACTTCCTAGGATTTTCTGTCAAGTCGGTACATAGAATTTTACTTTCGAATTCAATGAACGCTTCACGCATAGCCCTCCTTACGCTAACTTTGACATCGTTTAGCTTCTGTTTGTCTGAGAGGTTTTGGCTGCGTTTAAACTTGGAGTGAAGCTCTCTTTGCTTTCGCAGTAGTTTCCTAACTTTGTTGTTGTACCACGGTGGGTTTTTCCCGTCCCTCACAATTTTACTCGGCACGTACCTGTCTGAAACGCATTTTACGATTGCCTTGAACTTTTTCCATAAACACTCAACATTGTCATTGTCGGAACAGAAATTTTCGTTTTGATCTGTTAGGTAGTCTGAAATCTGCCTTCTATTACTCTTGCTAAACAGAAAAACCTTCCTCCCTTTTTTCATATTCCTATTAACTTCCATATTCAGGGATGCTGCAACGGCCTTATGATCACTGATTCCCTGTTCTGTACATACAGAGTCAAAAAGTTCGGGTCTGTTTGTTATCAGTAGGTCCAAGATGTTATCTCCACGAGTCGGTTCTCTGTTTAATTGCTCGAGGTAATTTTCGGATAGTGCACTCAGTATAATGTCACTCGATGCTCTGTCCCTACCACCCGTCCTAAACATCTGAGTGTCCCAGTCTATATCTGGTAAATTGAAATCTCCACCTAAGACTATAACATGCTGAGAAAATTTATGTGAAATGTATTCCAAATTTTCTCTCAGTTGTTCTGCCACTAATGCTGCTGAGTCGGGAGGTCGGTAAAAGGAGCCAATTATTAACCTAGCTCGGTTGTTGAGTGTAGCCTCCACCCATAATAATTCACAGGAACTATCCACTTCTACTTCACTACAGGATAAACTACTACTAACAGCGACGAACACTCCACCACCGGTTGCATGCAATCTATCCTTTCTAAACACCGTCTGTACCTTTGTAAAAATTTCGGCAGAATTTATCTCTGGCTTAAGCCAGCTTTCTGTACCTATAACGATTTCAGCTTCGGTGCTTTCTATCAGCGCTTGAAGTTCTGGTACTTTACCAACGCAGCTTCGACAGTTGACAATTACAATTCCGATTGCTGCGTGGTCCCCGCATGTCCTGACTTTGTCCCGCACCCGTTGAGGCTGTTGCCCTTTCTGTACTTGCCCAAGGCCATCAAACCTAAAAAAAGCCCAGCCCACCCCACACAACCCCTGCTACCCGTGTAGCCGCTTGTTGCGTGTAGTGGACTCCTGACCTATCCAGCGGAACCCGAAACCCCACCACCCTATGGCGCAAGTCGAGGAATATGCAGCCCACACGGTCGCAGAACCGTCTCAGCCTCTGATTCAGACCCTCCACTCGGCTCTGTACCAAAGATCCGCAGTCAGTCTTGTCGACGATGCTGCAGATGGTGAGCTCTGCTTTCATCCCGCTAGCGAGACTGGCAGTCTTCACCAAATCAGATAGCCGCCGGAAACCAGAGAGGATTTCCTCCGATCCATAGCGATACACATCATTGGTGCCGACATGAGCGACCACCAGGTCGTTCGGATAATTTTGAATGTAACTGTACATCTCACTGTGCCTGTTAGTAAGGCTTTTTACTGTTCCATTCTCGTACTGAGCGCAGGTAACATAATTGCTTAAATACGTCTGTGCTTGCTGTGTTTAGTCAAATCTTATCCTCGCGATCCCTGTGGGGGCGACTGAAACTGGTTCGTGAAATTTTGTTTGTAGACTTTGTAACTTTACACGTATTTAAGTGATCTAATCGGCCGCCCAGTATTGGCGCGATGTAAGACGAATTTGTTGCACTGCTGAACCAACAAGACCCATAGAAAAATAAAGTTAGCGCTGTAAGCGTTCAGTGTTGCCATTAGCTGACCGAGGCCCAGAGTGCCAGCAGCCGTCTCCAGCGGGTAGCAAGTAACTATAATTCTGGACTGCGTGTTTAAATGCATGCACGACAAAATTAAAGACCTTTAGTGGGTACCTTCTCAATTAAATATTGACTTCTCGTGGGGTCCTACACGGTGCCGAGCGTTCGAGAACTGTCGTGGGCAATCTCACTAGTGTGACGTCACAAGTTCGTTGCAGGGCCCTTATATCTCGTTCGCCACGTTGGCTGACGCTGTGACGTCACTAAGGAATAGTCTCCGCCTCTGGAATACGCTATAACTTCTCCATATTTTAATCCCACTGCTCTCTTAAAGAAAAATTCAAACCTCTGCAGAATCGAAACATCGACAAAAAGAGCTTAACAAAGTTTTCTGTCGAAGTAAATGCAATTTCTACGTTGTCACAGAGAAAAATTGTAACAAAAAAAACAAGATCTACATAACTAACGCTCGTTTTCATTTTGTATGCACCGCAAGTTTTAAAACAACTTCAACTAATAGGTAGACACTATGGTTTTCACTCAAAAAATTATGTAAGTGCCTGATTTGTAGAAAGCATTCAAATTAGCTAATCTAACTGCTGCAAACACGGTTATAATTTTAGTCACACCACTACCCTCAGCATTTGTTAACCAAGTGGGAAGAGAACGTTGATCCCAGTGGTTCAAATTAACCCATATAAAGGTACATTAATCGAGAACTTTTTAACAGCGCTGCAAAATGCGATTTGCAGGAAACGTAAGCGAGTCAACTCACTATTCCTCCTATTCAGCAAAGCTGGGATGTAGTGTAGCAGGCAAGAAGTCAAACTTAGGCGCCAGCTGTCTTGGGAATTTTGCTAGGTAGACATCAAACACTGTCAGATGACCTTCACTTCTGTCGCTACTTTGGGTTCCTACGTAATTTAATTTCCGCAAATACTGTTCATTTGGCCGTCCGGAGTGGCCGTGCGGTTCTGGGCGCTACAGTCTGGAGCCTAGCGACCGCTACGGTCGCAGGTTCGAATCCTGCCTCGGGCATGGATGTGTGTGATGTCCTTAGGTTAGTTAGGTTTAATTAGTTCTAAGTTCTAGGCGACTGATGACCTCAGAAGTTAAGTCGCATAGTGCTCAGAGCCATTTGAACTGTTCATTTGTACTAAAAAGCGATAAGAAGTGCCACTTCCTTGCTTTGTGATGGTCAGCTGTCTATGCCTTCTTTGCCTTATCTTTTGATGACAGCCAGCGTAATCGAATAAATGTTCTCGTTCTGACATAAGTTTTCATTATTTCTGAGTGAACAGTGATAAAATGCTCGGTATGATGCCAGTTTCCCTGGATGAATTGTCTTCTCAATAGATCTTGGCAAAAATTAATTCAAATTTGCTAGCTGTTTCAAGCCACTTTTCTGCGAGAAATCATGCCCAGCCATCCACTTGATGTAGGGGAAGTTGGTGTTAACTTGACCTATTTTGTTTTTCTTTCCTTGAAATCTTACGTAAAGAATGTGTCTTTTAAAAATTTTTAGTCATAAATCTATAGGTAAACATGTACAAAATCTACAGGCGCTTTCGTTTGCGAATTATCTTACACAGATTTTAGAGGACTGGAAAGGAATTTTGACCGCAGTGGCTGGGTTAATTGAACCTCTAAATTAAATAAATGAATTACAGGACCATAAATACAAAAAAATTATTGCAACAATATTAGTAACAATGCTAAACACACCTTTAGAAGTACATTAATGAAAAAATCTTGGAAATAACAAAAATAGCGCACAATGAATTTAACAACATCAGTCGAGAACCAAATCCTGTTTTCATAGTCAGCACTAATGCCGTGTAGTGGATTGGGCAGTTTGGCCTCTTCGGCTTGTAGAACAGGCGTACGGTCGATAAGGCCCTTGCCACTTCTACAAAAAATTAAAAAAAAACAGTGGATTGCAAACATGTTCTACCAAAGCAATTTGAAGCAACAAAGTTTTCTTCTTCTGCAGCTTCAAATTTAAAGCAACACTAGTTAAACATTTTACTTCTCAGCCATCATCGTACATTTTAAAGACTTGAGCAACATAATAGTGAGCACTCCTCGCAGTTTTCCCTTCTACTTTGACTACAATGAAGTCCTCTTATTCACTGTTTTAACATTTTCATTACCACTTGTGTACAAGTCAGTATCAGCGGAATCAATGGAGTGGACATAAACAGAATCTTCCGAGTTTCTGCTGCTGTCTTCCAATATTTGGCGTTTTACTAAAGGCTTCACGTCGTTGAATGTATGCTTTTTTGGCAACTGCTTTGATCTTCTTTTCTTTTGCTGCTGCATCTATTGTTTAACAGGTTTGCTGGTGAGGACAGTTGATTTTCTTTTCTTCCCACCTGTTGTTGTTTTCCTAGCACCAATCTTAGAATATCCCCAAACTTGCACAGGATGCGTAATTTCTGTTTTGTGGTCTTGTCTGATGTCCAATATTCTCCACGTTATCATCTGCAAATTTGCTAGCATCTTCTGTCAGTGAGTCATCAGCTGTTTGTTGCTGAATTGGTAGAGATCTGTCCGTTGCATGTGATGAGCAAAAAATCTTGGTCGGTAAATGTTTGAATTTAAAGGTTCAGTACCACCGGTAATTCTGGGGGCACCAGCAGGTGTTCCTGTGAAGTTACTCATTATTTTCATGCATAGCCGGCCGGAGTGGCCGTGCGGTTCTAGGCGTTACAGTCTGGAGCCGAGCGACCGCTACGGTCGCAGGTTCGAATCCTGCCTCGGGCATGGATGTGTGTGATGTCCTTAGGTTAGTTAGGTTTAAATAGTTCTCAGTTCTAGGGGACTGATGACCTCAGAAGTTAAGTCCCATAGTGCTCAGAGCCATTTGAACCATTTTTGAACCCATCCATAGGAAACTTTCTGTGGTTAAATGAACCGGTCCAACTAACTTCAAACTTTAATGATCCAGCTAATCGCACCTTTACTTTATCAAAAATCTTCAAAGTTGTGGAAAAATGGCTCCATGCGCAGCTTATATTTCATGGAACGTCATAAAGCAATAAACATAGAATTTAACTCAAAGAAACAAAATTGTGTGCAATTGGTAACTAAAATTTTAGGAGCATTTGTTAGATCCACGAAAAAATTACTCTTACCGCTCGATTTCACATTAAACACTGATCAGCTAGAGCATTATACCAGCGACGTAATATTGATATAAACCCGTCCAGGATATAGCAGTGTCACCGGGCGAGGAATGACTGCTAGTCAGACACACGCACAGTGCATGTAGTATTAGTGAGTGTGCTGTCCCTGTGTAGAATGGCGAAGACGCACGATCTGTCTGAGACTGACCGAGGGCAGATTGCGATGACCCAGTCTCGGCACGAGCATTTCGGAAACTGCAAGACTAGTCGGAGTTCGAGGAGTGCTATGGTGAGTGTCTTCAACATCTGGCGAAACCAAGATGAAACCACATGCACACGTTGTGGGGTTGGGCGGCCACCCCTCATTACAGATGACGGACGTCGTAGGCTGGGCAGACTGGTAAAACAAGACAGGCGGCGAGCTGTAGCGGAACTAACAACAGGCTGTAATGCTGGACAGAGTGTAAATGTGCCTGAACACACAGAGCACTGAACACTCCGCATGAAGGGCCTCTGCAGCTGCCGATCCATGCATAAGCCAATGTTAACACCACGACATTGGCAACTAAGACTGAAATGAGCGTGTGGCCATGGGCACTGGACGTAGGCGCAGTGGCAGAGCATTGCGTGGTCTAATGAATTCCGATACCTTCATGCCGATCATGCCGATGGGTGGGCGCGAACCTGTCTTCCTCCAGGCCAACTGCTCCTTGACACCTTCTACTGTGGGATGGAGACACGCTGGTGGCGGCTCCATTACGATCTGGTGAACATTCAAGTGGGCTTCCATGGGCCAAGTGCAGCTCATGCAGGGCACTATGACGGCGAAGGAGTATCGTACACTGCTTGCACACCACGTACACTCCTTCATGACGATCATGTTTCCTGATGGCACTGGCATTTATCAGCAAGATAATGCGCCATATCACAAGACCAGGAGTGTGATGGAGTGGTTCGAGGAACACACTGGCGAGTTCCAGTTGATGTGCTGGCCCTCCAACTCGACAGATCTGTATCCGATCGAACAAATCTCGGATGTGACTGAATGTGGCGTCGGAGGTCATCACCCATCTCCCCGGAATTTCTGGGGATTAGGTGACTTGGGTGTGCAGATGTGGTGCCGACTCGCTCCAGCGACCTATCAAGGCCTCATTGCTTCCAGGCCATGATGCGTCTCTGCTGTTAGCCGTGCCAGAGGTGGACATACTGGTTATCATGCAGGTGGACATAATGTTGTGGGTGGTCAGTGTATATCTGCGAAATTAGGAAATATACAGCAGCCATATAATTTCAAATGGTACTTACAACAACTACTTCATGGTACGAAAAAATAATTTTCCTTCTTGAATTGTTAATTAATGTGATGGTCCGATCAACGCTAAGGTTCAGTTAACCCCAGCCTCCCTATCTTCTGACACTGTCAGTAAATCACCAGTGGTTGTGGTCAGTGATCTTACAGACTGTCTGCACCGGTATGCTACATATCCAGCAAGATATCTGAATTCTTCAACGCTGCAGTCAGTATCCAATGACACTGATGAAATATCGGAATGTGATATTGTGAGATCTAAGTCTTCGATCTTCTCCTCTTCTTCAACCATTGCCAACGGCTCAGACTTATGCTGCCAAACAATCTTGCTGTTACAAATCTTCCTTATATATCTGGCTCAATAACCGAAGCATTTTAAAGAGGAATATTTGGGGACGTTTGCTCTCAACAAGAGTCTTATCCAGATCTTTACCTCAACTGGCAATGGATGATCAGAAAAATGTACAAGACCTCTTGCAAGAGAAAAAAAGTTCTCTAAACTGCCTTGATTTAGCTTTACACTGAGAATGTATTCAATATTAGAAGCTGCTAAGTCACTGAACAGGCTGAAAAGTGACTGAATAGATTTCAAAAATCCTTTTTGAAATGGCAGAAGATGCCTTAAGGAGCCAATGCGCATGTTCTTGCAGCATTTACAAAATTTACGTAGGCATTGCTCTTGGGCTTGGAAATGAATACCGAATGCACAGGTTAATGGTTTATTACTTTAACAAGTCTTTGAATTGAGCACATGGAAGGTATCCCACCCTCCATATGAAATCACTGGCGTGCACTTTTTCAGACATAAATCGCGAATCGCCTTCGCAGTTGCGTGAGATAGTAATTGAACTGCTGGGTGTACTTGCTCTCCTTCTCTGCCCTTCATTGTAATGTGTTGCTGAGATACCTTAGGGCATATTTTCATGTGTTACTGGCCAAAATTAATAGTTTCTCGAACACGCCTTTTGTAACAGCCTTGTTTTTCCAGCTTATGCGTTCATAGAGTAAATGGTTCCTGAAAAGTTTTAGCAAATGTGGGACGTCAACGAGCACCCACACACGTTCTGAGGATGATTTGGATGTGGAAAGCAAGTGTTTTTGTGAGTACCGCCAAGATCTTTCCAGACAGAAGTGTTCTTTGCAACCATGTATGCTACTGCAGCCATGACAAGCAAATACTGGCCAAGGAAACAACTATTTTGGTCAACCGTGCCGCTGTCATTTGAATATAAAAAAAGGTAGGAGTCTGCTTCCAAGTTGCAAGCAACCCTCGTACCATAACAGTAATAGGGAGATGGTGTTGCGAGGACACTTTTGATATCAAATTGATATGCAAATTAATTAAACTGATCAATTCATCACCCCCACCCACGGCCTCCCCCATCCAATCCGCCCCCGACCACGCCCACATCCACCCGCGAACGATGTCACGTGTTTTTCTCAGCTGCACGTGTGCCCCAACCCCTCCTCTTCCCCTCTTTCATCCTCCTCCAACCTACCCTATTGGCGGAAAATTCGATTGTTTGTGGGAATTTCGAATTTTGGCGGGAATTTCTTTGACCCAGGGCTGTGCTGACACCCCACCTCCGGGTTGGAGTCCTGGGAACGAAAAAATTTATGTTTCGTCTCGTCATTTCAGTTAAAACATCCAGCTACTTCCGAGAAAATCCTATATGTCACAGTTGATTTTGCTTCGAAAACAATCCGATTAGCTTCTGGGTTCGAGTCCCAGTCCAACACAAAGCTTTACCTCACGGCATTTCAAGTAAGTTACTTGTGAAGAAGCAGTATTTAACATCTCTCACAGTTCGTTAACAGGGACAATAGATGCTGGGTAGGAATTCGCGTCCGTTAAAAATGTTTACGTTATGTAATTGAAAGTTTATATTTGCTAACTGATACTGTCTAAAATCGAGGTATATCCCTCTCTGTATGCCTAGTCAGGAATGACTGTTAGTTTCTGTCAGTGACTAAATCTTTGCTTAGTCTGCGTGACCTAGGTTTGAATCCATATCCAGACCAAGACTGTTCGTCGTGTCATTTGAAGTTCATACATATTCTCAACTAGCTGCTCGTGAATAACTCAAATTTTTAATGTCATTTTGTGTTAAACAATAAGTACGGTATGTTACTTTGAAAAGGAAATCTTGAATACGACGAACCTACTGCGTTTATTACCCATCTGACGTAATAATGAGAGTATTGGCTCTGAGCACTATGGGACTTAACATCTTAGGTCATCAGTCCCGTAGAACTTAGAGCTACTTAAACCTAACTAACCTAAGGACATCACACACATCCATGCTTCCTGCGACCGTAGCGCTTGCCCGGTTCCAGACTGAAGCGCCTAGAACCGCTCGGCCACCACGGCCGGCAACTGAGAGTATTCATGTATGTCATTTATTGTAATAAATTTGAGCTTACAAGCCTTAAGGACAGTCTTATCTGTGATAAGGTGTTCCCTGATATTTTTAGTATCGTGGTATTAGTTTACATCACGAGTTATTGCGATACAGAGCAGTGTTTTCTAGTGGTGACTTGTTGGAACCACTTTCAATAGTCAAACGACTGTACCAAGGAGCGATTAGAAGACCTGCTAGACAGCTGCGTTATGAGAGTTGCATGCATATCAGGCGAAATGCAATTCAGATCGTTCGGATACTTTTGAGCACGCCTGTACCTTCTGCCACGCTCTTCACAGTGGTTCGCAGAGTATATATGTATCTACATGTCCTTAGAAATATTGCAAAAAAGTGGCTTCAACAAAAAAAGCCTTCTATACTGTGTAAGAATTTAAAATATGCAATAAAAATGATCTAATTTACTATACTAAAATTGTTGCATGATCTGACTAACGCACTATATTATTTGAGGTTTTTTTAAAAAAGTGTTTATTGTGTCAGACTGTTTTGCGTTATTTTCATAAGGCATTTATACTTAATGATTAACACGTATCAAGCATATCTCATTTATATTTGTTAAAATGTTTTTCTCAGCGTGTGTATTGTGTCACGCACTGTTTCTCCTTTTTTTCATTCTGCATGACACATTTATATTTAATGATTTGTACCGTACATATCTTTAGTATAAACCATATACATTCCTTTACATCTATACAATGTATGTAAAATGACGACATGAATTGCATCTAAAATGCTTAAAGATGGATCAATAAATCAACCTATTCGTTTCTTCGTGTACATCGTGGCAACACAGCATTTCTCCTCACTTTGCGAATGGTAGTTGCTACAGCAACGATAGACGTCAATTGCATCAAAAATGCCGGTAGGTGGATCAATAAATCAACGTATTCGCTTGCTCTTGCACGTTGTGGCAACACAGCATTTCGCCACACTGCGATTGGTAGTTGCCACAGCAACCAGAGCCCTGGCAGGGCGCATGCTCGTTGTCACTGTCAGTACTAAGTCACTGCCAGGTGCGAATAGAGTGTGGCGTCAGGACTCGGGAAGCGAGAGGTGTTGTTGCTACTGAGGCGTCGAATTATTGTTGATTGTATGAGTTCGCCTGAAAGTGAAACTCCAACCATGTGGGTCTTTGCATATGGAGCTATGCTTTGGAAGGAAGATTTACCTTTCCTGCAAAAAATTACCGGCTGTATAACCGGGTATGTAAGGCGTTTTTGGGTGGCAACTGACGATTATCAGTGCTTCCCCAACAAGGTATGATACGGATCGTTGTACAAAATAAATTCACAATTTTCTTGATGTATGGGAGTGATAAATTTATTCAAAAATGTTTCAGCGTGGTCGTGTGGTTGCGTTAGTTCGGACGGGGTGCCCCAGGGTAAGTGTACTCTAATAGTGGTAACAATAAACAGTAGCCAAATAAAGCGCATTGTGTTGAAACAAAATGAAAGAACTTCTAGCAATGAGAGCTCATTCCATCATTTACTACTTTGTTTGCTCGAGCAGCTGGCATTGCCTGGGACTTGTTGATAGTTTTGTTTCAATACAGACGCACGCCTAGCAACACGAAGAATTTTGCTTAAAGTGGTATGCCAATGATGTGTCAAGGAAGAAGCTGATAATGCCAAGGTCCCATAAATACAGAAATGTTCCCTTTTGTTCCCCAGATTTCTTCGAATGGCTATATTTACTTGAACCCTTAGGCTTACCTTTACATATGACATTTACACAAAACCCAAATCATGAGAAAAGCATACTTTGAACGTGTGCATGTGTGTAGGAGTTGTGGGAAACTAATTCTGTGACGAAAATTCATTTTTCCAAGTATGACTTGGATTTTCCTCTAAATTGTGATGAGTATTGCCCATAGTTTACAGTTCCTTGGAAATCAACTCAAACTTTGGTGTTATTTTTTATGTCTCACGTTATCATCATTTCAAAAATTGACCAGCAGTAGGCATACTTGAGGAAGTATTTTTTTCTGAGTAAACAGCCTATTTACAACTGCTTTCATTTCTTTTATTATAGATACACTGACATTGAGTGTGTGTCAGTATGTTAATTTTGGTGGCTTGAAATCTGTCTATGGCTTGACTTTCACCTTTATGTATTACTGTTACAATTAAAAAAAATAGTAGAATATATTTGATGCTTTATTAAGCAGTACTGGTTTGAGTGGACATACTTATCCAGTATGACCATACATTGAGCATGTGTAGTATATGAAATGTGTATGGGAAAACTTTAAATCACACCGTCTTTGTCTCGTGAGCAGTAGTGGTTCATCACCAGATGAAGTAAAACTATGACAACAGTATTGTGCACACAGTGGTGCTGCTATGTTTCTCATTTGAATGCTCAGTGCTCACCTTGTGAGTGACAAACTTAGCTACGTATTCGATAATGACAGAGAAGTATGGTCTTATGCATGAAGCATTTTTTTTTGGCCTGTTCACTATTAAATATTGTGTTGGAAGAAAAATCACTTATATGATACAAGGACTTATGTACTAGTCAGATACTGAAAAAGTTCTCTCCCAGTTAAAACAGGGAAACTTTGTTTAGGAGGAACCAGTTGCTAATTCTAGTCTTTCAATGCTGTTAGTTAGTTTGTTTACTTTTACATGGATCATTTGCACGATAAATTGTAATGCTGTGGAAGAGTTCGTTTTACATTCACATTGCAAGTTAATTTGTAAGTGTAGCCACATGCTGAAAATTTACATTTTTAAAAAAAAATTCTGCAACAGAATAGGAGTAGTTGTCAAGGAAGAACTTCCTCAGTTTGTTTTCAAATTTTACTTTGCTGCCTGTCAGACATTTTATATCACTGGGCACTGGTAAATTATCACAAATTTTAGTTCCACTGTTGTGCATCTCTTTCTGTGCTAAAGACTACATTGATATGGAGTAATGAATGTTTTTTTCCTTCTGGTATTGTAATTATGTACATTGTTGTTCCTTTTGCACTGCAGTGTATTATTTTTTAAAAAACCTAACTCATTAAACAGATGTTTGCAAGACGATTGCGGGTGAGCACCACATATTATTCTTTCAGCAAATTTTTGAGTAATGAAGACTTTCTTTCTTAAAGATGAGTTACCCCAGAACATTATTCCATATGACATTGTTAAATGAAAATATGCAAAATATGTCAACTACCGGTTTATCTCTCCCAAAGATATGCAGTGATTTGGAAAGCAGATGTGGCTGAACTAAGTTGTTTTAAGAGTTCCAAAATGTCCTTTTTCCAACTTAAATTCTCATCAGTATGGACACCTAAGAATTTTGAAGCTTCCATCCTATTTATTATTTCCTCACAATGTTTTACAATTACCACTGGTGTAGTACCCATAGATGTCCAGAAATAAATGTCTTTTCAAAACTAAATGTGAGACCATTTACAGAAAACCAGTCAATGATACTTTTAAGAACATTGTTCACTAATCTGCTGTTGCTGTATATATGCTAGGATTGAGTACAGTACTAGTGTAATTTGCAAAAAGAACTAATTCTGACTGTTGTGTATTAGGCAGAAGGGCTACGTTACATATCGATCCCCCCCCCCCCCCCCCCCCCCCCCCCCTCCCACATACACACACAAGAAATCTTGGTTGTGGTGACAGACTGATTTGCAGCACAGCCGGAGGTTGGGCAGTGACAATTTGGTTGAGAATTGAAGCAAATGAATGTCAAAGCAGAATGTCTGGTTGTGGTAACAAATTGTCCAGTAGTGAAGCCCAATGTTTGTCAGTGCCATATTGAAAACTGCAAGGGGGCTCCAATATGTAACTTTTACCAAGGGAAGATAATTTTCATATATGAGGGACAATAGATTGAGCCTGGGGAACCCAATCAGAATAATGTCCCTGGACTGCATTGGTTGAATTATTATGTACAGCTTTCTGCATTCTTTTGGTTAGGAATAACATTATCCATTGCTTGGCTATACAATCAACCTCATAAAATTTTTGCAGAAAATACCAACTGTGGTGCTATTTTGTTATTTAATGCTTGTAAACTTTGGTGAGTGAACGTATAAATGGCATTCTCCATATGTCGGCTCTTTTGAAATCAAAACTGTCATTTGCAGAGGGTATTATTGTTGCTCAGGTAAGATACTGTTCTATAATACATCACATTCTCAGATATTTTGTAAATGATTTCAACAGTGAAATGGGTCGGTAGTTATTGACATCTCTCCTGCCACCTCTCTTAGAGAGGCCCTTGACAACAGCATATTTAAATCTCTCTGGAACGATGCCCCGAGTTAGTGATGCATTTTATATTTAGGATAAGATAAGGCTTGTTATATGGGAACAAATCCTTATTACTCTATTGGAAACAGCATCAAAACCAAATGAGCTTTTATTTTTGAGAGAATATATAATTTTCTTAATTTCAGAAGGGGAAATTGGTGATACATTCATATGATTGACTTTTATGCTTTTTCATCATACTGCTCTGACTTTTCTCTTGAGCTGTTAGTCCTTATACTTTCTACTATGTTTAAGAAATGATTATTGAATATATTTGCTACATGTGACTCATCATTTGTAGCCCTTCCATTCAGTTCAGTAGTGATGCTGTACTATTCTGTGGCTGGTTGACCTCTCTCTCATTTTGCTTTCCATATCGCCTTAAGTGTTGCCAGAATAACTGATTTCTGGCATTATGTGCATGTTCCTTGATTTTTGACTAACTTTTTGTAGTAATTTTGAGTAATTTTTGTAGTGTGAAAGTACTGCAGGATCTCTACTTATTCTTGCCAACAGGTACATTTCTCTTTTCATGTACCAAGATACCTTAATCCCTGTAGTGATACATGGTTTGTTACATGACTGTTTAATGTCCTCACAGAATAGTTTGAGGAAATCTATTTCCAAATAATATGAATTTATTGTGGGATAAATTAAACTTTACGTTAGCATTTGGTTCATTATAAATTTCAATGCAAGTCACCTCTTGTAAAACATGCTTAAGCAAAATTGTCATGGAGTTATTAAATGTTCTGATTTCCACTGAGGAGTAGCCATGCTCTAAGACACTGTTATTTATCCTAACTGTGCATTTTTATCACAGAGAGCATTTGTTTCTGAGTAACAGTAATTGTCTTGCCTGATTTGTGTGTTGACAGTTTTCCTGAAACACTTGGGGTGAATGACAGAATGGTACCTTCAGAGTGTATAACTGTTTTGCTCTCCATATGTACCCAGTTCAGTTTGTATGTCATTTCTAATGACATTGTTTTCCTAAGAAGTGCAGTACACAGAAAAATAGATGTAATTTTTGGCTGTGGACACAGTGTGCACAGACACTCAGAACTGTAACACACTTCACTGGTGCAGGACACTAGTACAGACGTAGTATTATTTATTTGTAGGATGGCATTAGCAGGGTGGTGATTCTTTCAGAATACCTGGAAAACCTGAAATTCTCAAAGAATTAAATTTTACCTGGAAAAACCAAGAAAATTCAGAAATTTCATAAAACCCAAGGGAATTCTGTGTTTCAACTTAGCATTGGAATTTAATGTTATGGAGGTTTATAAATCACACTTTTAAAATACTTAATATTTTGAAATGTGGTAGGCCTATATGAATATTATCCATTATAAATTATCACTGCTTAAAAACACAGGACATAATCTTGCTCCTATACCTGAATTCTCAAGTAGCCACCCTGATTAGGTGAAGATAGGACAGGAAGTCAGCCATGACATCAACAAAGAAACCATACCAGCATTCACCTTAGTAAATTAGGGAACTCATGGAACACCCAAGACAGAATGGCCGGATGGGGACTTAACCACCCTTCTCTTGAATGAGAGTCTGGTGCATTAAGATTGGCATGGCCATCTTGCTTAGTATGTATTTGGGAAAGGAATCACAATTACATAAACTACACTGTAACATGCACAAAAAGCAAATCAGTGACAGAACAAGAAAATGAAATCTTGACAATAAAAACACTACCGAGAAAGTGGAAACACATGAACATATTACATTATACTGCTGAAAAGTACAATGACCAAAATGGCTTGTATGTCTTTGGGTTGTTCTAACATGTTCTCTTTGGGGTGGACCCATAGTTGTGAGTAATCAGTTGGTTTACAGTTCATAAAGTCAAGTTCTTGGCATCAACACACATGTGTATATTTACAAGGAGAGTACAGTAGTTAACATCAACTTTTTAAATAGGGGCTTGCAGTAAGCCCTAACAGAGCTGTATGACAAGATTTGAGTTGCCCTGTTCTATAATGTAAAATTTCATTTGATTGACTATTAATTTTGCCCCAGAAAACTATTCCATAAAGTACAAGGGATTGGAAATAAGCAAAATGAGTCATTCTAGCACCACCTTAGGGGCAAGCTTTAGAAATAATTCTCAGAGCAAAAGATGCAGAGCTGAGTCTTGGGGAGATTTTAGGTACAGGATCTTTCCAGTTTGGCTTGATCAACACGCATTCCTAAAAGTTTTTTACAGTGTACCCTTTCTAAGTCAATTGGTTTTGACTCATCTTTCCAAACTGTATATAATTTGTAGTCTTCACATTAAGGGTCAGCCTACTGGCACTGAACCATGAATGCAAAGACTTCAGGACTTGATTGGTTGTTGTGGACAGATGCTCCTTAACATCACTTACTATGACACTAGTTTCATCTGCAAACATGATCGTGGCTGCAGTTTCTGAGGTGTGTATGTCATCTGTATAAATAAGGAACTGTAGGGGCCTAACGCACTACCGTGGACTACAAATTTTTTGACTTTCCTTGCATCAGATATTAATCTGATTTTGTGATTAGGATGAGCTGATGTGAGCTTGTACTAACCACAAAATCAGATTAGTATCTGATGCAAAGAAAGTTGAAGTAAGTGTTCCCTAGGGTAGTGAGTTAGCCTCCTCTTCCCTCCCCCACCCCCCTCTGCCTGCTGTCCTTACTTGCACCATTTGCCAATAGAAATGGATCATTCATTCCTACATTACTTACACAATATTATATTAAAAAGTGTCTACCCAGCTTGGGAAAGGAATTCCATACTGAAAGGTAGCAAAGTAAAATTCTGTACCTTTTGTGTGTGTATCTGTCGAAAACGCAGCGCTTCTGCCTTTAGGTGAGTTGTCTCCTTTGTTCCGAAATAATTCCTAATTGATTACTAAAAAAGCTATGTAAATACACAATGTTCCAAAATTATTAACTTTCATTTTGAATCTGCAAATGTACATCTTAAAGCTGCATAGGGATATCAGTTATCAAAAGAAACCTTTTTCTGTATGCTTCATTTAGAGACCTGTCTAGGAGATAATTGACAAAAGCTGCTGTTCTAGGCCCTGAAGGCTCCAAGAGATGTTGACCAGCTGCCATGTCATTGTCTTACATTTTGCATCATGCGGATGCAGTATGGAGGGGCATGTGGTCAGCACATCGCTCTTCAAGTTGTTTTGCCAATTTTCCAAACCTTTTAGCCACTAATTCTCATTCAAATACCTCTTCAGTTGGCAGTGAAGGTAGCAGAAGTATAACTAGACAAAAAGGCAATGCCAATGCAGAAAGTCTCTTCTGGAAGTGTATGTGTATATATGGAAGTGAAACATTGAAGGAAAACAGTACAGGCAATGGAAGAAGAGTAGCTCATGAAATGTCCTGCTGCAGAAGAATGCTGAAGATCAGATAGGTAGTTTGGGTGACCAATGAAGACTACTGAATTGAGAAAAGATCTTTATTGTGCAGCTTGACTAAAAGAAGGGACAATCTAACAGAGCAGGTGTTGAGGCAACAAATAGTTAAATGTAATTGTTTCAACTGTGGGTTCTTGGTCAAACAGTGTATATTGTATTAACTAAATGAAACATTTTTTAGCCCAGTTTCACAAACTTTACTATGACTGTTAGGTAAGCCCCTTTTGTAGAACGTAACTGATCCCAAAGGTGAGAACCAAGCAAAAATGCAAAGATAAACATGTAAATTTTTAAATCTATCGATTCTTGACTTAAACCATAAATGTTATCTCTGTTGACCACTTTGACAAATTACCTAGGGATTTTAAAAAATCATTAGCACAGCATTCACAAAATTCATTAGTGCAGCATTTGCAGTAACTATTACTAAACATATATTGGAGTAGAGCTATGCACAGAAATAGAATTTTTTGTTATGTAAATGAAGACACCAAGGTTTTTCTTCTATGGAGAAATTGCAATATTGTCTAAGAGGGGTGAATGATTGAATTGAGTTTGTTCATTCAATAATATATGTGGGGTTACATATGTGTGTCGTAATATCTAAAATTTGTTAATGACTAATGTCTTTACACTTTTCTTCTATGTGTAGGTCTTCGGTTCCTATTATGTATTTATGGTTTTCATGTATGCAATGTTTGGCAAAAGATGAATCTGGCCTATCTATGCTGATCACTGGGTACAGCAGGGACCTGGCTTGTTTTATTCAATTTTTTATTGGCAATATTTTCAGTAATGTTGGAATCAAATTCACTGTTTGTGCCCCCATTCTGTGTCCCAGGAAGAGTAGTACAAGGAACTCAATACAATAAAAACAGTAGCCACTGAAAACATAAGCAGATTGAAAAGCAAGTGGTGCAGTTTAAATTTTATAGGTAAAACTTCAAATAGGATAACAGTATTTTAAAAGCCAAAGGTTTCTCTGTGCTGTTCGATGTCCCACAGACAGCAAGTAGATGTCTCTTCAATTTAAAAGGTAAACAATCAGACATCATGGAAACCCCCCACCCCAGGGGGCTCGCCACTCTTTGGCGGGTTCATGCTTGGCTACCACAGGGCCCCAGCCTTTGCAGCATTTTTTTCACTTCTGTGCTGCATGTCTATGCTCTTACTATTCTTTTACCTCTCCCTTGGGGAACGTGTCTGGGGTGTTATTGGCAATGTTCTTCATTCTGTTGCTTATGTAAGAACAGTCTCACCTTTGTTTTTTGCTCCCTTTTTCTTTCTTTGTTTCCCATCTCCTCTCGTTCCTCCGCTTCAGTGTTTGAGGTTCCTCTTTTTCTTCTTCTTCCTCCATGTGCACTCCTGAAGGGCCAGCCCACATATGTGATGTGTAACAGGTGACTGGGTAACACACAATTTCCAGCCCTGGGTCAACAGGTAGGGTTCACACGTACCCCCTGGTACAGGCCAGGCCCAGGGACGGGTGATTTTCTGTGCTGCTACCTTTCCAAATTGTCAATTGGTCCCTCTGTCAGGTGTTGGATAGGTGTGAACAATCGCCTAAGGTGGGTCCGCCCTCTTGTGAAGGGGGCCCCCAGGTGGAAGGAGTGCACCATCGGAGATGCTGGCAATCATGGGGGATTTCCTCGCGATTGGTCCATCATCTTCCCACTCAACATCTACAAAACGTAATGAGGCTACTGATTCAAAGACCCTACCCACTGCACCACAGTTCCTCGTGGTCTTACATACTGCAGACGGTCAGTCCTTCACCACAGTAAAACCATTTATTATTCAGGGAGGTGTTGCTGCAATTGTTGGCCCTGTGAAATCCTGCTCTCATTTACGGAATGGCACTTTGCTTTGGGAGACCACTTCTGATTTTCTCAAGCACAACTGTTTGCTCCCTTGCTTCTCCATGGTTACCCTGTTCTTGTCGAGGCCCATAGATCTTTGAATTCTTCCCATGGTGTAATTTACACCAGACTGCTCGACAGTCTAACTGAGGCCGAAATCCAATCTTACCTCTCTGATCAGGGTGTCATTGCCATCCATCGTGTAATGAGAAAGATAGATTCCTCCTTAGTGCCCACCCGCACTTTCTTTCTCACCTTTGATAGAGTGATGCTTCCCTCCAAGATCAAAGCAGGCTATGAAATTATCACAGTCCGGCCGTACATTCTGAACCTGATGCTCTGCTACCAGCATCATCATTCCAACCACTCTAGAACATCTTGTCGACACCCAGCCGAATGTATCTCCTATGGTAGGGATGCACACGAGGGCAATTGTCCACCTCCTTCTCCTTGCTGTATAAACTGCAATGGTAGCCATGCTGCCACCTCTTGGCATTATCCCGTGTCTCTTGATGAGCGGGCTGTCCAAGAGATCCGGGTAAAGGAAAAAGTGCCTCACCCACACACTCACAAGTTACTGGCTAGTTGCAACCCCTGCATTCTCCCGTCTGGTACCTATACTTCTGTCCTTGTTACCCCTTGCTCCATGAAAGACATGGCCACGCAGGCATGCGACCTCCAATTCAGCTCTGAGGTTGTGAAATTGCCCAGTGTCAAAGAAGCGTCACCATCCCCCCATCCAGCTGTGCAACCAGCTGTCGTGCCTCAAGAGGTGAAGCCACCAGCTACAAAACCAGTAGGCGGGAAAGGACAGAAGGGGTATTCCCATGAAGATTTCCTCTGTCCCTCCAGCCAAACAACACCCAAGTCTTCCTCTAACCGGAAAGGCTCAAGAAAATCCACCAAAGGCAAACGATCTTATCCTTTGCCAACTCGAAGATCCTCTACAGTGGTGTCGTCACGTGACACCTTAGCCCCGCCAGCCTCCGTGTCACTGGTGCGCACCAGCAACCATTTTTCAGCATTGGACTCCACAGACCAGTGGCATGGGCAAGCTGATGCCTATGTGGACCCCATGTAGCAGTATCCTCCTGCTTCTGTGCCCCGTAGTAGCAACTCTTCCCCGGCTGTCACTTGGCAGCCACCGAGATGCCACCCCTACATCTCTTCTTCATCATGACTCTCCTCCAATGGAATGTGCATCAGCATGCATGCCCAATTGGCAGCTTCCGTAGGTTAACTGGCAATTTTACTCCTCCTTGGCGACCTCTGAAGAACAAGATTTCCCCATTTGTGATGACCAGGTGGAATATCTCATGAACGTTATCCTTACTGCTGCAGAATGTTCCATTCCCCACACTTCCTCTATACCACACTGTGTCCCAGTCCCTTGGTGGACTGAGGCATGCCGTGATGCAGTTTGCGCATGGAGACGTGCTCTCCGCATTTTTAACTGCCATCCTACGATGGCAAACTACATTCATTATAAGTAGATGTGTGCAAAGTGTCATCACAATCTTCTAGATAGCAAAAGAGCTAGCTGGATCTCATTCACTAGTTCTTTTAACAGCTCCATCCCTTCCTCTGTCATGTGGACCAACCTCGAACACCTCTCTGGGACCAAGGTGCATTCCCCAATTTTGAGCATGACAGTAGCTGACAATGACATCGTGGACCCTATTGCTATCTCCAACATGTTGGGCCGCCATTTTGCTCAAGTTTCGAGCTCTTTCAACTATCACCCTGCCTTCCTCATCGGAAATCAGCGGAGGAGGCTCGGGCAATGCCCTTCTCTTCTCCGAATCTCGAGTGCTACAATGCTGCCTTTACTATGAGGGAGCTAGATCATTCTCTCAGTTCACCGCAATCCCCCACCCCGGGGCCACATGCCGTCCACATTCAGATGTTGCAGCACCTTTCTCTTGCGAGCAAGCACTTTCTGCCTAACACACACAGCCACATCTGAACAGATGGCACATTTCCCAGACTTTTGTGTGAAGCCACTGTCATACCCATACCTAAGCCCGGTAAGGACAAAAACTTTCCTTCTAGCTACTGTCCCGTCTCTCTTACTAGCTGTGTTTGCAAGGTGATGGAACATACGATTCTTGCCCAGCTGGTATGGTGGCTGAAGTCTCGCAATTTACTGATGAATGCACAGTGTGGATTTCAAACACAGTGTTCTGCAGTTGACCATCTCGTTACTTTGTCCACCCATGTCATGAATGGTTTTCTGTAGAAATCCCAGACTGTGGCCATGTTTTTTGATTTGGAGAAGACTTACAACACCTGCTAGAGAACTGGTATCATCCATACTCTTTATATGTGGGGCTTCTGTGGGCACCTACCCTGTTCCCTTCAAGCTTTTTTAAAAGACCAAGTTTTCAAGGTGCGTGTGGGTTGTGCCTTGTTGGACACCTTTATCCAGGAAAATGGTATGCCTCAGGGTTGTGTCATGAGCGGTGTCCTCTTTGCTATCACCATTAACCATATAATGGCCCGTCTTCCACCGGGCCTCTCCAGCTCCCTTTTTGTTGACAATTTTGCCATCTACTGCAGTTCTCCACGGACCTGTATCACTAAGCAGCACCTTCAGCAATGTCTTGATCATCTCTACCACTGAAGCATCGACAATGGCTTTCGTTCTTGCACTGATAAAATGGTCTGTATGAATTTCTGGTGACGCAAATGATTTCTCCCACCATCTTTACATCTTGGGCCTGTTGCCCTTCCGTTCATTGAAACTACGAAATTCCTGGAGCTCCTGGTTAATGGGAAACTCTCTTGGTCCTCCCATGTGTCTTACCTGGCAATCCACTGTACTCAGTTCCTCAGTGTCCTACATGTCCTCAATGGTACTTCCTGGGGTGCTGATCGAACCACCCTCCTCCATTTGTACTGGTCCTTTGTCCATTCAAAACTCGACTACGGGTGCTTTGTTTATGTGTCTGCATGTCCATCCCTCTCATGTCGTCTGAACACTGTCCACCATTGTGGCATCCGTTTGGCCCCAGGTGCCTTTTACACTAGCCTGGTTGAGAGTCTGTATGCTGAAGCTGCTGAACTACCACTGTCCTACCACCGTGACTTTCTCCTCAGCAGGTATGCATGCCATTTGTCTGCCATGCATGGCTTCCCATCCTATGCCTCCTTCGAACATTTCTTTGATCGCCAATATGGGGTGCATCCCTCTTCTCTGTTACCTTCTGGAATCCGTTTTTGCCACTTGCTATAGCAGCTTAACTTTACACTACTTGCAACTTTCTCGCTGGCTGTGAACCCTTCACCACCTTGGCTTCATTAAGCAGTCTGTGTTAACTTTGGCCTTCATTCGCTTCCTAAGGACACTACTCCAGCCCTGGTCTATCGCTTTCAGTTTCACAACCTTCACATGGAACTTCGTACCTTTGTATACACTGATGGCTCTCGGACTGACCATGGGGTTGGGTGTGCCATCGTCATTGGCACCCATCTTTTGATATTGGCTTCTGGAAAACTGCTCAGTATTTACAGCTGAGCTCTTGGCCCTGTGTCCAGGCCACGGAGTACATCTGGCAACACAGCCTTCACAATTCTGTCCTCTGCTCAGACTCACTCCTCACTCAGCCCCCTTCAAAGTTTATGTGCGCTTACACC
Source organism: Schistocerca americana (assembly GCF_021461395.2). NCBI lineage: Eukaryota > Metazoa > Arthropoda > Insecta > Orthoptera > Acrididae > Schistocerca > Schistocerca americana. The sequence continues at coordinate 584,008,870 of NC_060130.1, read as the reverse complement.
GCCCATCCATTAGTGCAGCGGGTCCAGGAAAACTGTCGCTTGCTCACTCTTGGTGAAGCCAGTGTGATGCTTGTATGGGTTCCTGGTCATGTCGGTCTGCCAGGAAACGAGACTGCTGAAGGCTGCAGTCCTTGTACCCCAGCCCACGAGTTCCTATGTTCCCTCTGATGATCTCTGTACTGCCATCTGTCAGGAGTTGGTGTCCCTTAGGCATCACCAATGGTCCTCCCTTCACGGGAATAAGCTCAGGATTATTAAGCCTCTCCCAGCGGCTTGGACAACCTCCTCTCGGTCCTCCCGCCGGGACTAGGTCATTTTAACTAGGCTGCTTGTTGGGCACTGCCTTTTTAGCCATCGTCATTTGTGCCACTACCCCACCACTTTGTACTCATTGCGCCCAAGTTTTAACTGTCTACCACTTCCTGATGGAATGCCCGTTTTTTAACCATTTATGTTCCCACTTGGGTTTGCCGTCTGAGTTTGGCCATTTTAGCAAATGACACACAGGCTGTCAACCAAGTTTTACTTTTTATCCGCCAAAGCAGTAGAGCAAAGGCCATTTAATTTTTAGTTTTGGACCTCTGTTTCAGTATGGTATCATTTTTTTAGCCTTTTTTCCACGTGCCTGTTTTTAGCTGTCTTCTATTGTGTCAATAGGGACTGACGTATAATCATTTTTTAACGCCTCTCTGTTTTCGTGTTCTATAGTTTTGACTTGGGTGCATATGACCCCAGTTGTTTTTTTTTTGCCCTAAAGCAAAACAAAACCAAACCATGAAAAGTGAGGTTTATAAGATCATCAGCTGAGTGTGTCAAGAGTTGCTATATTCGACAGACTGGAAGGTTAATCTGCCGTAGGCTCAGAGAACACAGTAGAAATTGCAAATTAAAGAACCCAGGTTAATCCTGTGTCAAACATTATGTAAATGAAAACCACAAATAATAGATATAGAAGTCCAGCACATAAAAGGAAAGGGTGCAAAGCTCACACAGGTAGAAATCTTAGATATTAAGGAACAAGCATTTGTACCTCCACATTTATTACTGAGTGAGCAAACTGAGTTCAAGTATTCGCTCCTTTTAGATACTACTGCAAACCCTGCATAGAAGAAAAACCTTGGTACCATCATACACATAACAAAAAAATTTCATTCCTCAGCATAGCTCTAATTCATGTATGTTTACTCAGAGTTATTGTAAATGGTGTACTAATGAATTTTGTGATTGCTGTGCTGTTTAATTGTGTAAATCCGTTTGTAATTTCTCAAGGTTGTAAACAGATATAACTTCTATGGTTTAAGTCAAAAACTGATAGATTTAAGAGTTTACATGTTTATATTTCCTCGGTTCTCATCTTTGGGATCAGTTATGTACTATAAAATGGACTTCTAACCTCACACCTAGGTCATGCAGCAATAATAAAGAATGTGACAAAGGCTAAAACGTATAGTTGCTACTCACCGTATAATGGAGATACTGAGTTGCAGATAGGCACAACAAAAAGACTATCAAACAAAGCTTCAAACAGCCCCCCCCCCCCACACACACACACACACACACACACACACACACAGAGAGAGAGAGAGAGAGAGAGAGAGAGAGAGAGAGAGAGAGAGAATCACATTTATCTTGTTAATATTGTATAAAAGTTCATTACTGAATGCCATCTGATGCATAATAGCAAAAGAGTAGTAAATTTCTTTATTTGGCACGTGAAAGACTATGGGACCAGAATTGAGACAAATTTAAAGATACGGTATCATTAGGACTTTCAATCAGATTGAGTAAATGAACATTAGTAATTGTTGAAGAAATACAGTCTTTTGTTTTGACATTGTATCACATACCCTTTTGTTAGATGTGAAACAGTATTTATACTTTGTTTGTAGCAATATTTATAGCAGTATTACTTTACTTTCTTGTGAAGCTCAATTTGCCAAAGGGTAAGCCTTTCATCTAGATACCTTTTCTTCAGCTCACATGCCCATCATGTGTGGACTGTGCCTGTCATATATCTGATGGTGATGGTGGTTTTGGTAGTGGTGGTGGAGAGGGCAAAGGCAGTACATAGCTAACTCCACTTAGTAACTGACAAAAGATTTTGTAGCTTAATGCCTCCATCCAGTGTACAGTTACTATCAATTGTACCATATGCACTCATTCCAAAATACAACTTCCTCTTCCCAATAATGACTGGCAATGAAAATTTCTGTCAGTCATATAATTTAACCTGATTAGCTCAAATGCCACAGTACAACCTTGACTACAGCGATAGGTATTGGCATAGATGCCCTAAGACAAGCGTGAGAAATTAATTATTTGCACTGAGTCATTACAGTTGCATCCATAATGATTAAATCTCATTGTAGTCACTAAAAGCCATCAGTATTTTGTGTAAAGCTCTATCATTGAGTTATGCTAGTTTTTAGAATTTTGGTAAAAAAAATTTTGCTTTTCATTAAAAAAATATAGTTTAATTTGGTTTTCTTTACTATGAGTCCCAGATAATTAGGAAGACACTGTTAAGATTAAACTGTGCATTGTGAACATTCCCCCCCCTGCAGGTCCGGGGGTTAGAATAGGCCCGAGGTATTTCTGCCTGTCGTATGAAGTGACTAGAAGGAGTTTCACATGCTTCGGCCTCTATGCGATGGTCCCCTGTAGGGTTTGACCTCCATTCTTCAAAATTTTCCTGGAGAGCGAGCCAATTGGGGAAGGGTGCCTTACAAGGTGCATTGTGTCCATCGTGCATTGAGATCTTTAGCCCACTTTCTCGTCGTCGCATTGCAGTCGTCCTGCTCATTCTCCATCTCTTGGGTGAGAACACCTTCCTGGGTGCTTTTTCCACCATGCACTATGCAGTGTGGATTTCTGCATTGATGATGACCATGGACTTCTTTGCACCTGATATCCAGCATGGTAGCCAGTCCATTGTGGTGGGACCGCCATGTACCCTGTTGGTTGCAGCCCCCTGACCACACAGGGCTCACTCTGCTGATACTCGCACCGTTAACTCCCCACATATGCCAATGGGTAGATGCCCAACCCCCTGGGGCATCGGGACTCCCGGAAATGGCCATCCTGCCAGGTGGCCTTTGCTGCGGCTGGGTGGCGCCCGTGGGGAGGGCCCCTGGTCGGAGTGAGTGGCAACAGGGCGGACGACACGTGATGAAGCATCACATCATCTCTCATGTTCATCATCTCTTGCTGGTAGCGAAACACCAGCAGTGTCTAAGCGATCATGAGCTCAATTCAACGCACAGAAGTAAGATTGCAGATCGTTCCCCTCCCTGGGCACACCATGGGAGGAACGTCAGGCTAAGAATGGCAGCGGGTCTTATTCGCCCTGGTACCTTGTATGTTCGAGAGCTGATGGGGAATCTTTCATGATGATGAAGTCTCAGTTTTTTGTTGAGCATTTAGAGGACAAGTTTGGGGAGGTGGGGGGCTTGTCCAAAATGGGATATGGGTCAGTCTTGATCGAAACAGCCCAGTCACGGGACTTACTCGCTTGTATGAGCCGGGGGATGTTTCTGTAACCATCATGCCCCATAAGAGCTTAAATATGGTCCAGAGTACAATATTTCACAGAGACCTTCTTTTGCAGTCTGACGATGAGCTTCACACCAATTTAGAGTGGTGAGGTGTACATTTCATCTGGCGTGTCCACTCGGATCCGAAGGATAATCAGGTTGGCACCGGTGCCTTGATCTTGGCCTTCGAGGGTGATACATTGCCTGAGAAGGTCAAGGTGATGGTCTACTGGTGTGATGTAAAGCCCTATATCGCTCCCTCGATGCTGTGCTTTAAGTGCTGGAAGTTCAGCCATATGTCTTCCCACTGTACTTCCAGTGTCGCATGCCGAGATTGTGGACACCCATCACATCTCAATACTCCATATGCCCAGCCTGCCATCTGTGTCAACTGTGGAGAGCACCATTCGCCTTGCTCGCCTGACTGCAGGATTCTCCAGAAAGAAAGGAAAATCGTGGAGTACAAGATCCTGGACTGACTAACCTACACTGGGGCTAAGAGAAAATTTGAACGCCTGCATCCTGTGCCTATGATATCGTCTTATGCCGCCGCTACAACAGTTCTGGCACCATCAGCTCCGCCAACCCAGGTCACCTCTCAGAGCCGGAAAACTACATCTGCCCCCTTGATGGTGGGGGGCATTTCCCTCCCTGTTGCTCCTGCACCACCTACTTCAGGAGCAACCCCTCCCCCCCCCCCCCCCCCCCCCCCCGCAACCATCGTGGACGTCCGTCCCCACTTCTAAGCCGGAGAAGCATAAGTCTTCTTTGGCTTCTTTCGCTAGGAAGGGTCCCTTGTGCCTTGTGTCACTCCCTTCCCAGGTTTCTTCTACATCTACATCTACATCTACATCTATACTCCGCAAGCCACCTGATGGTGTGTGGCGGAGTGTATGAGTACCTCTATCAGTTCTCCCTTCTGTTCCAGTCTCGTATTGTTCATGGAAAGAAAGATTGTCGGTATGCCTTTGTGTGGGCTCTAATTTTATCCTCATGGCCTCTTCACAAAATATACATAGGAGGGAGCAAAAGCCCGTACTGAGCTACTGAGCATCTCTCTTGCAGAGTCTTCCACTGAAGTTTGTCTATCAGCTCTGTAACACTTTAGCGATTACTAAATGATCCTGTAACAAGGTGTGCTGCTCTCTTTTGGATCTTCTCTATCTCTTCTATCAACCCTACCTGGTACGGGTCCCACTCCGGTGAGCAGTATTCAAACAGTGGGTGAACAAGTGTACTGTAACCTACTTTTCCTTAGGATTCTTCCAATGAATCTGTCAGGCATCTGCTTTACCGACGATTAATTTTATATGGTCATTCCATTTTAGATCATTCCTAATGCCTACTCCCAGATAATTTATGGAATTAACTGCTTCCAGATGCTGACCTGCTGTATTATAGCTAAATGATAAAGGATCTTCCTTTCTATGTATTCGCAGCACGTTACACTTGTCTACATTGAGATTCAATAGCCATTCCCTGCACCATTCGTCAATTCGTTGCAGATCCTCCTGCATTTCACTACAATTTTCCATTGTTACAGCCTCTTGATATACTACGGCATCATCCGCAAAAAGCCTCAGTGAACTTCTGATGCTATCTACATAGTCATTTATACATATTGTGAACAGCAATGGTCCCATGACACTCTCCTGTGGCACACCTGAAATCACTCTTACTTTGGAAGACTTCTCTCCATTGTGAATGACATGCTGCATTCTGTTACCTAGGAACTCTTCAATCCAATCACACTATTGGTCTGATAGTCCATAAGCTCTTACTTTGTTCATTAAATGTCTGTGGGGAACTGCATCAAATGCCTTGCGGAAGTCAGGAAACACATCCACGGAACACATGTCTATGGCCCTCTGAGTCTTGTGAACGAATAGTGCAAGCTGGGTTTCACACGATCATATTTTTCGAAACCCATGCTGATTCCTACAGAGTAGATTTCTTGTCTCCAGAGAAGTCATTGTACTCGAACACGTGTTCCAAAATTCTACAACTTATCAACATTAGAGATATAGGTCTACAGTTCTGCACATCTGATCAACGTCCCTTCTTGAAAATGGGGATGACCTGTGCCCTTTTCCTATCTTTTGGAACGCTACGCTCTTCTAGAGACCTACGGCACACCACTGCAAGAAGAGGGGGCAAGTTCCTTTGCGTACTCTGTGTAAAATCGAACTGGTATCCCATCAGGTCCAGCGGCCTTTCCTCTTTTGAGCGATTTTAGTTGTTTTTCTATACCTTTGTAATCTGTTTCTATAGCTACCATTCTGTCATCTGTGCGAAAATCTAGAGAAGGAACTACAGTGCAGTCTTCCTCTGTGAAACAGCTATGGAAAAAGACATTTAATATTTCAGCCTTCAGTCTGTCATCCTCTGTTTCAGTACCATTTCAGTCACCGAGTGTCTGGACATTTTGTTTTGATCCACCTACTGCTTTGACATAAGACCAAAATTTCTTAGGATTTTCTGTGAAGTCAGTACATAGAACTTTATTTTCGAATTCATTGAACTCCTCTTGCATAGCCCTCCTCACACTACATATTGCTTCGTGTAATTTTTGTTTGTCTGCAAGGCTTTGGCTATGTTTATCTTTGCTGTGAAGTTCCCTTTGCTTCTGTAGCAGTTTTCTAACTCAGTTGTTGTACAACAGTGGCTCTTTTCCATCTCTTATGGTCTTGCTTGGCACATACTCATCTAATGTAGATTGTACGATGGTTTTGAGCTTTGTCCACTGATCCTCAACACTGTCTGTACTTGAGATAAAACTTTTGTGTTGAGCTGTCAAGTACTCTGAAATCTGCTTTTTGTCACTTTTGCTAAACAGAAAAATCCTCCTACCTTTTTTAGTATTTCTATTTACGGCTGAAATCAATGCTGTAACCACTTCATGATCGCAGATTCCCTGTTCTGCGTTAACTGTTTCAAACTGTTCGGGTCTATTTGTCACCAGAAGGTCTAATATGTTATTGCCTCGAGTTGGTTCTCTGTTTAACTGCTCAAGGTAGTTTTCAGATAATGCACCCACTTCTAGTGGGAAAGACGACACCCGCCAGTGGCTGAAGAGCCCAAAAGCAGCTGGTCGTAGGGCTTCAGGCTCATCCTCATTCCCGGAGACTGAGCCAGTGAAGTCCTCCCAGCCAGGGAAACCCAAGGAGCAGCGAGAGAAATCAAAAATAAAACCCCTAAGACCAAGGAAATTGCAGTGGCACTCAAACCACCACTACCTATAAGCTCTGCATCTGAGGATGGGGTGGAGATTTTGGCATCTGCTGAGGACCTAGATCTCACCATACCCTCAGACACAATGGGTATAGACTGCTCAGGGAATAAATCGGTGGCAGCAGGTGACTCTGAGGCATAAACTGCCTCATTGAATGTTCCATGCCTTCCCAGTCTCACGATGTCATCCTCCAGAGGAATTGCGGTGGTTTTTTCCACCGCCTGGCTGAGCTACAGCAACTTTTAAGCTTTTCACCTGCTATCTGCATTGCCCTCCAGGTAACATGGTTCCTAGCAATGCGGACCCCTGCCCTCTGTGGCCATAAGGGATATTACAGGAACCGTAGCGACTATAATTGAGTGTCAGGTGGAGTTTGTGTTTGTCCTAAACTCGGTCTGTAGTGAACATATGCCCCTTCAGACCCCTCTTGAAGCTGTGGTTGTCAGAATAACGACAACACAGGAAATAACTGTCTGCAATGTATATCTTCCTCCAGATGGTGCAGTACCCCTGAACGCATTGGCTGCACTGATTGATCAACTCCCCAAACCTTTCCTACTTCTGGGAGATTTTAATGCTCATAACCCCTTGTGGCGTGGTACCATGCTTACTGGCTGAGGCAGAGATGTCGAAACTATACTGTCACAATTCGACCTCTGCCTCTTAAATACTGGGGCTGCCACACATTTCATGGTGGCTCATGGTAGTTACTCGGCCATTGATTTATCAATTTTCAGCCCAGGACTTCTCCCATCTATCCACTGGAGAGCACTTGACGACCTATGTGGTAGTGACCACTTCCTCATCTTCCTGTCACTGCCCCAGAATCAGCCACATGGATGCCTGCCCAGATGGGCTTTGAACAAGGCAGACTGGGGAACTTTCACCTCTGCTGTCACCGCTGAATGTCCCCCACACGGTAACATCAGTGTGATGGTTGAGCAGGTGACTAGCACAATTGTTTCTGTGGCAGAAAACGCGATCACTCGGTCTTTATGGTGCCTGAGGCATAAGGCAGTCCCTTGGTGGTCGCCAGAAGTTACTGAAGCAATTAAGGAGCGTTGGCGAGCTCTACAGTGGCATAAGCCGTACCCTTCCCTGGAGCACCTCATAGCCTTTAAACATCTGTGTGCCCGTGTTCACTACCTTATCAAACAACGGAAGAAGGAGCGTTGGGAGAGATATGTCTCCACCATTGGGTGCCACACGTCCCCTTCCCAAGTCTGGGCCAAGATCAAACGTCTTTTCGAGTACCAGGCCCTAACAGCTGTCCCCAGTGTTACCATAAATGGCAAGTTATGTACTGATGCTAACGCGATTGCCGAGCACTTTGCCGAGCACTTTGCCGAGCACTTTGCCGAGCACTTTGCCGAGCACTTTGCCGAGCACTTTGCCGAGCACTTTGCCGAGCACTTTGCCGAGCACTTTGCCGAGCACTTTGCCGAGCACTTTGCTAGATCCTCTGCATCAGAGAATTACCCCCCAGCCTTTCACACACTCAAACAGCAGCTGGAAGGGAATGTCCTCTCATTCACTACACGATGCAGTGAATCCTATGACTCCCCATTTACAGAGTGGGAGCTCCTCAGTGCCCTTGTACATTGCCCCGACATAGCTCCTGGGCCTGATCGCATCCACAGCCAGATGATTAAACATCTCTCATCTGACTACAAGTGATATCTTCTCATCATCTTCAACCGGCTCTGGTCCGAGGCCATCTTTCCATCGCAATGGCGGGAGAGTACCACCATTCCAGTGCTAAAACCTGGTAAAAACCTGCTTGATGTGGATAGCTATCAGCTCATCAGCCTCACCAACATTCTTTGTAAGCTGCTGGAACATATGGTATGTCAGCGGTTGGGTTGGGTCCTGGAGTCGTGTGGCTTGCTGGCTCCATGTCAGGGCAGCTTCCGCTAGGGTCGTTCTACCATTGATAATCCTGTGTCCATTGAATCTGCCATCCGAATAGCCTTTTCCAGAGAGCAAAACTTGATTTCAGTCTTTTTTGACCTATGTAAATACAACATGACTTGGCGACATCATATCCTTGCCACATTGTATGAGTGGGGTCTCTGGGAACCACTCCCGATTTTTATCCAAAACTTCCTGTCGCTCCGTACTTTCCGTGTCCAAGTTGGTGACTCCCATAGTTCCATCCATATCCAGGAGAATGGAGTCCCACAGGGCTCTGTATTGAGTCTCTCTCTGTTTTTAGTGGCCATTAATGATCTAGCAGCAGCTATCGGGCCCTCTGTCTCACCTTCTCTGTATGCAGACAACTTCTGCATTTCGTACTGCTGCTCCAGTACTGTTGTTGCTGAGCGGCGCCTCCGGGGAGCCATCCACAAGGCACAGTCATGGGCTGTAGCCCACGGCTTCCAGTTTTCAGCCGCAAAGTCGTGTGTCATGCACTTCTGTCTGTGTCGTACCATTCATCCAGAACCCACACTTTACCTTAATGATGATCCACTCACTGTAGTGGAGACGTATCAATTCCTAGGACTGGTTTTTGACACTTGATTGACTTGGCTCCCTCATCTTTGTCAGCTTAAGCAGAAATGCTGGCAGTACCTCAATGCCCTCCGTTGCCTCAGCAACACCAATTGGGGTGCAGATCGCTGTACGCTGCTGCAGCTCTACAGAGCCCTTGTCCAATCCTGAGTTGACTATGGGAGTGTGGTTTATGGTTCAGCAGCGCCTTCAGCATTGCATTTACTCGACCATGTGCACCATTGTAGGGTCCAATTAGTGACAGGAGGTTTTAGGACGAGTCTGGTGACCAGCGTACTGGTGGAGGCTGGTGTCCCTCCACTGCAGATCAGACGTGCGCAACTGCTTGCCAGTTACGCAGCACACATTCATAGTTCCCCTGAGCATCTGAATTACAGTCTCCTTTTCTCTCCTGCTGCAGTCTATCTCCCGCATCGGCGGCCCAGATAGGGGCTAACAATTGTGGTTCGCGTGCGGTCCCTTCTCTCCGAACTGGAGTCCTTCCCTTTACCACCAGTACTTGCGGTCCGTTCATGAACGCCTCCATGGTGTACGCCTCGGCCACAGCTTCATCTGGACCTTTTGCATGGCCCTAAGGACTCCGTTAACCATGCCGCTCTCCGCTGTCGCTTCCTCTAGATACTTGACGTGTTCCGGGGCTCTGAAGTGGTTTACACCAACGGCTCAATGGCTGATGGTCCTGTAGGCTTCCCATATGTTCATGGAGGACATATTGTGCAGCACTCCTTGCCAGTTGGCTGCAGTGTTTCCACTGCAGAGCTGGTGGCCATATCTCGTGCTCATGAGTACGTCCACTCATGCCCTGGCGAGTCGTTTCTCCTGTGTACTGACTCATTGAGCAGCCTACAAGCTATCGACCAGTTCTACCCTCGCCACCCTCTGGTAGCATCCATTCAGGAGTTCATCTATGCCGTGGAACAGTCCTGCCATTCCGTGGTGTTTGTGTGGACCCCAGGACACGTTGGAATCCCCGGCAATGAACTTGCCGACAGGCTGGCCGAACAGGCGACACAGAAACCGCTTCTGGAGATAGGCATCTCCGAAGCTGACCTGCGGTCTGTCTCACACTGCAGGGTTTTCTGGCTTTGGGAGGCGGAATGGCATAACAGCACGCACAACAAACTGTGTGTCATTAACAAGACTATGAATGTGTGGAAGTCTTCCATGCAGGCCTCTCGCAGGGAATTAGTTGTCCTCTGGCGGCTCTGCATTGGCCATACGTGGCTAATGCATGATTACCTACTCCATCGCGAGGACCCACCTCAGTGTCGCTGTGGCTCCCAAATGACAGTCGTCCACCTCTTGATGGACTGCCCACTTTTAGCCGCTCTGCGGCAGACTTTTAACTTTCCTAGCACCCTGCCTTCGGTGTTGGGCGACAATGCTTTCACAGCAGCTTTAGTTTAACGTTTTATCTGTGAGAGTGGGTTTTATACTTCCATGTAGGTTTTAGCGCACGTCCTTTGTCCCTCTGTGTCCTCCACCCTAGTGCCTTTAGGGTGGAGGTTTTAATGTGTTGCAGAGTGGCTGGCTTTCCCTTTTTGTTCTCGTGGTTGGCCAGCCACTGTAATCTGCTTTCATGTTTTACTCTCTTCTATTTCTAGTGTCTCTCTGTTGTTTTCTTGTCGTCCTTTGTTCCTTTTAGTGTTCGTTGCCTTCCCTTCATTCTTGTTGCTTTTGCTATCTTCCCGTTTTGTGTTATATATTTTGTCCATTTTATTCTCACACTTGTGGCATTGTTTTATTAAGGATACAGGACCGATGACCTCGTAGTTTGGTCCCTTCTTCTGCCTTTAAACCAACTGACCAACCATGGTGAACATTTCTTGCTATAATTACATACAGAAATATGTCTGAAGACCTTCAGTTTGAAAGAGATGTCACAACAATTTGGAACCAGTTAGATAAATTAAAATATGGATTTGTAATTCTAAGCAAAAAATAATGCTGATCACTCATGCAGTGTTATTGTTTCAGGATATGGTGTGGGGTGCAACATATGAAATTGACAAAAAAAATGAAGCAAGTGTTGCCTCAGAACCAGAATTTTTTGGAAGGGCTGGCTTTGTTAAACAGACTGCAACATTCTATCCTGTGCTGACAAAAAGAGCACAGTTCACTTCTCATGTCAAACCTTTCGACATAACACTGTATGTGGCAACAGATAACAATTCGTGTTTCAAGAGGAATGAGCCGCTTAATGAGACTGCTTCATGCATAGCAAATGCTCATGGTCCCAATGGCAGCAATGCTGAATATCTGTATAATCTTGTTGCAGAAATGAGGCTGATAGCACCAAATTATAAGGACCATCATCTATATCCTCTTGAAAGTGCCGTGAAAAAAATCATAGCTGAAAGGGAAGCATCTGTAGATCTCTGAACTACAAACTGTCATCTTGATCGTCAGAGCTGTGAGTCAGATCGGAACTCGAATGAGGCTTTGAGTCATGTCGTGTTGTGCTCGAATAGCTCAGTCGGTAATTGCATTGCCTGCAAAAGGTGAACGTTTGAGTTCAAGTCTGACCCACAGCATACGATGTTTCATTGCAGTATACTCCTATGTTAGCAACCATAAGACTACTCGGAACTGAACTCTGGTTCAGTGCTTCAATACTCTTATCAATTGTACATCTCCTCATTAGCTTTGTTTTAATTCAGAAGAGGTGACATCCCAGAGAGTGCCATTCTTTCAAGGATAATTGTTGTATCTGTGTAATATGTGTATGATAGAGGTAGAAAAAAATACTCAAAAATAACATTCCAAAATGAATGAGAGTAATTTTAAAATTTAAACAGATGTTTCTCTGCTCATTATGTATCCAGTCATGACAATTTGTACTGGTTTCCAGTGGTGAGAAATTGATCTGAACATGGCTTACATGAAATTAACTGTTGTAGCCTCAGAAAACTGTGTACTTGTTCCACACTTTGTTTTGTTCATGGTTTTCAATCTTCAACAGTTCATTTTTTAAAAATGTTTCTAGTCGGTCTAAGTTGAATCTTTATAAACTATGTATAAAAAGGTGGAGAGAGAACACAACTGGCTCATTATTTTTGTGCCAGATATTTTACTGTCCTTATACATCTGCAGAATGCAAGGAAAGATAAGCGATTCTTTCGTATCACATGAACATCTTGAAGACCAAATTTCTTCTTTGCTTGTAAGTCTTAGTAAGGATTCTTTAGGTGGCTTTTCGTTTTCAGAGGAATTGTACAAAAGTCTCTGCAGTGTACTCTAGCACAATTTTATTCTCTCGTACTTCTTTTCTGAGAAGTCTGTAGGATTGTAAGTTCACATAAATTCTGAAGATCAGAGGTCAGACCCAGTTAGTAAGAATGTGAAATGGTACCAAATAAAATAAAGTATTTGTGGCAGCCAAGTAGCATATTATTATTGTTACTGCTTGAAAATAATAATACAGACAAAACTCGGAGGTGCTTCAGTATTCTTCCACATAGCTCTGTTTGTACTTTATAACTTAACTTACTCAGCTTACATTTAATTGACCATCTTTCTCTCCCCTATTTTTATTAGGTTTCCTCCTGTGATATTGAATGTAATTAAACTACCAAATGTAATATATAAGAATACTGTAATTGATGTGAACTAAATTTTCTTTATGTATTGTATGTATGTATGTGTGTATATGTGTATGCATTAATGTTGTATGAAAGTTCGTGTAGGATGTAAGTACTTTAGAATTAAAGTTGAATTGTCAGTAGGCACACAGAAAAGAAAGGAAACTATCTTTTGGAGCCATACTTTGAGCTAGAGTAATATTTTACTCTAGCAAATCAAAGAATAACTCTAAAAGCTAGCAAGTTCCCTTTCTTTTCTGTGTGCCTATCAACTCATCACTTCTGATTTTCAGTGAGTGGTCTCCTTTAATCCAAAATTATGTGTGTAATAAATGGACTTGTTCATTATATTTATGTATTGTACCAACCACTGCATCAATAAAAATGTTTATCTACCAGCTGACACCATTATTGTCTGCCTAGAAATTGTCCTTTTTTGTATACAATAGTAGTTTTGGTGGCAGATAATGCTATCGCATTATTTCTTATCTCTCTGCGAAGTGTGAGATGACTGAGTGTAAATAAATGATGTTTGTAGCATTATGTGTCTCATAAATAAATTCTGAAGCATTTGTGCTTGACAGTTCACCAGATATGACACTAAGTACTCGCCTAGCAAACTGTCAAAGTTGGTCAAGTGACAATGTTTTTTATTGGTTGTTGGAGCCAGTAGTACTACCACTGTTACTTCAGGTATTCAATACCTGAAGCAACAAACAGAAATGTGCAGTAAAGCACAAAGGAACATAGATTTGAGGAAAAAAGTTTCATTGTATAATAAAGTCAATGACTACAAGGTAATACTAACTAAGGAGTGAGATTTAATTTTTGGCTTAGTAATGTTGCTATATTTCCTTTGATAGAGGTAATGGAATAAGCAACTGTTACTAATGTGTGTTCTGTTGTTTAATAAGCGTATTAAGACTAAATAATAATGTATATAGACATCAGTGTAAAAAGTGAAACAAACACAACTCAGTAATCGCAATAACAGATAGCAGCGCAGCAATCTAGAGTTTCATCCATTTGCGAATAAAATGGTACTGTACTCAGTAATTGTTTATATGTGTAGACTGTAATATTTGGTAATAGCAAAACTTTCCATAGTGTGCACCCAGTATCACCTTTATTTTTACTTATTAGTTCCTGACTTCCACACAGTTTATTAGTTTATTCTAGTCCTCATCTCCCTTGCACACCTCGTATTGCTGTGTGAGATTTGAGTTTTGCCAGGTGATATTCCTACCAAAATGCCAATTATATTGGTGAAACCATTGTTAAAACTGCTTGAAACTCAAAATTTGAAGATTTCTTACAGATGAAATGAAATAAAATAAAATGAAATGTCAGTGTTAGTAAATTGGTGTTAAAGAAACTGTTGGAGACTCCACTTGAAACTTTCTGACAGGTTTAAACAATGTGCTGGATTGAGAATTGAGCTCATTTCACAAGTTCTGCACACTGTAAGACAAAATTGAAGAAGATAATTTATTTTACAAAATACCTTTACAGGCCTTCAATATAATCTTCATTTTTGCTTATGACAGCTTCCCAGCGTTTTGACAACTTCTGTATTCAGGACAGAGTACCTTCATTGTTGAGCTGTCTGATTACTCATCCCACCTCACTGGAAGCTTATTGAAATATATAAAAAGGTTTTCCATGAAGGTGTTCCTTCAATTTTGGAAACAAATCAAAGTGCGTTGGGCCCATGTAAGGATTGTGTGGTGATTGGGGAAGTGTATTTGTCGAGCATTTCTCTCACTGTTTGGGCAGTATGTGGTCTTGTATTATCATACCAAATGAGGACACCAGCTACAAGCATGTCAGACCTTCTTTGGCAAATTTTTGAGCATAAAATATTTTGCAGAAACAGCTTTTAGTATGGGCCTGTTAGAAGTCCCTTGGGGCACTGTATTTGTAGCAATGATGCCATTCATGCCACGTGCAAAGATCATAATCAATTTCACCTCTGATTGTTGGTGACAGAATTTTTTTCAAGTGTGAAGAGTTGGTATGTTTACATTACTGAGACTTCAGTTCTTTCTCAAAATTTCATATTCAGGTCTCATCAAGTGCAAAAATCCTTTTCAGAAACTGTTCTTCTGTTAAATATCATTGAAGGGATTATTCTGTGGTTCTTTTGGGACCTGCTACCTGATATTCATTTAGATCGTACAGGGACTCCACATGGCAGCAACTTTTCTCGTCTTTAGCTTTTCAGTAATGGTTGTGTAAACTGAAGCGACAAGTATTCTGGCTACATATGCAATTTCCTCACATGCGTTTCAGTGATCCTGTCTCAAAATGTCATTACCAGTAACCTTCCACTTCTTGGGTTGTCTCCGCTGCTTACTCAACCTTCACAGAAATGAGCAGACCACCATGATACTGATACTGTCCTACAATCCACCATAATATTTCCACATACCTATCTCAGTGTTGTAAATTCTCATTAGGTTCTTTCCATGCAGGGATTAGATTTTGATGTAGGAATGCTGGTCACTATGTGTAATCCAGCCTTACTTGATTTCAGCTTCCATTTTAAAACTAAGTTACTCTTGACAAAATCATGCAAACTAGTAAACACATATAAGACTGTCATGCCGAAAGTCTTGCTCACAAGTGATATGAATTCCAACACAATCATGCAACCATAACAGTCGCACATGCGCAGTGTGCAGGACTTTCAAAATTACCCTCCTAGTTGTGTCTGGAGTAAGCTGTCCATCCAGATAATTTCATTAGACATTTTTTTATTATGCAGTGCAACTGCCATAGTTTTGTACTAAGAAACTGATATGCTGTATTCTGCATTCATCCTAGTGGATGAAACCAGCATTTCCATAATTTAATCTCTGTAAACTTGTATACACTAATGAAACGAGAAGTCCAATTGCCGCAAAACTGCGATGAACAAGGACTCTCACATTTCTGAAGTATTTTCACTGGGAGTGAATGAAGATAAAACAATGCATTTTCCAAATTTAAGTGTCCTTCTAAAAATTAATACATATATATTCTGCAGTGCCACTTGAATTTCATTGGCTGTAGAACATGCTTCTGTTAACCAGCCAGTCTCTTTGTCTATCAGCATGTTAAATTGGGCAGTAGTTTGTGAGCAAATTCTACAGTAATTTTTTGTTGTTGTTGTTGTTGTTGTTGTTGTTGTGGTTGTCAGTCCTGAGACTGGTTTGATGCAGCTCTCCATGCTACTCTATCCTGTGCAAGCTTCTTCACCTCCCAATTCGTACTGCAGTCTACAGCCTTCTGAATCTGTTTAGTGTATTCATTTCTTGGTCTCCCTCTACGAATTTTACCCTCCACGCTGCCCTCCAATACTAAATTGGTGATCCCTTGATGCCTCAGAACATGTCCTACCAACCGATCCCTTCTTCTTGTCCAGTTGTGTCACAAACTCATCTTCTCCCCAATCCTATTCAATACTTCCTCATTAGTTACGTGTTATTGTAATTTGTTAGCAGTGAGATATTTGAGTATTTATTTGAGCTAAACAATGTACGTAGATAATTCCTGTGGCAGTCTTTAAGGAAATAGATCTTTAAACTATACACTCCATCACAGAATATTTTGTAACCCAACCATTAATTTTTTGCTTCATATGGCAAGGCTAATGGAAAGCAGAACACTGTGGTATATGTTGCTTCTTTAAAATGGCCTTTGGAAGGAATTGAGCATGAGATGATGTTATTCACAATCCAGAATTATATTCATCTCTCAAGGTGGTGTACCACACTAAACTGTGTGATTGATTGGATTTATTTGTCTGACATGGTGTATTTGCTGCTTTAGTCTTCGATTAAAAGTTATTGTTGATCTAACCATTTCTGATGTCCCATACTCTAATGCTGAAACAAACATGAAAAGAGTATAGGTAATATTATGGAAAATATATGGATTATGAGATTTGAGCAACTGCCCTACAGACATGTAAATAATTTTGTGGTATCTTGAGATGATCGATTGACTGAAACTGGTGTTTAAAAAGGTTTATTTCTTCAACATGTCTTTGTGGCTCTTTTCAAATATTGTGAAGAAAATTAATCTCATAAATGTTTACTCATAAAAGATTTTTATTGTCAAATAGGTGAAAATCTGACATTTACATGTGCATTTTATGCATAAAGGTTGCTGTTTGCCCTTGCTTCAGTCAATGGGAAAGTCTTTTGCTTTTTTGTGAGTGAATGACACCTATTTTTCTGTTATATGGTCAGCTTCTTTGCTGAGAGTGAGTGGTAGTTCCATTAGCTACTTGCCTCACTGTTTTCTGGGGGTGTTTCTGATCCGTTCACCACCAGCCAGGCATGTGTGACTATAACTTGTGCTTGTTGAATGAGTACATTATGTATAAGGATATTACTCTTGTGAGAAACTCGGGTAGGGAATTTTATGACTGATACCTAATGATAATTGGTTAAAAGCACCTCTAGATCACTTTTTCCGCAGATTCCTTTAAGAAATTTACATGAAAGTTGCCACAGATTAATAATCCCATCCTTGTGTCTGATACAGAGGACAATAATCCATCAAAATTTGTCATGAAAGTTTCTCAGTTACCCAGTTACCCAGTGGAGACCTGTATGCTATAAAAACAACAAATAATACATTTTCCTTCAGTAACTCAAAAGCACATGTTTCTCTATCTTGATCTATACTGAATTTACTTATTTTTGTTCTAGTGTTATTTTTCCTCCACTTTCCAGTGTGATTATATCTATATGTATATAAGCAACTTCAATGAAGTCTGACATAGTAAAAGAGTGTACATATGCAGGTAAATAATGCACTTGTGACTGCTGTTCTGTGTAATGTGCTGTGTTCTATCAGTTAAATATTCCTCAAGCCATCAAATATTTGGTAAGATGCAGTGTGTGATTGTGTCTTAGATGTTGATGATGTGGGGCAATGCCGAACGCCTTATGGAAAACTAGAGAGAAAGAATCTATCTGTTCGTCTCCAGCTATTGTTTACTAGATGTTGTGCATAATGGGTGAATTACTTATCCAAATGCTTCCATCCAGGTTAATTAATTAAGACTGTTGAATAGATAAGTGCTGAATTACTGTATCCTGTACCTGTTGAGTTTGTGACAGTGAAAAATGTGCAAATGAGGAAAGCAGCTCTAGTTGTGGTGCTACAAAGACTTTAAGGTCTTATTTGTCTTATGATTAGGTGTTTAATCAAGACAGCAAACTAGTGTACAGCGGTACAGTTGACAGACAATCCATGATGATAACATTTCTCTTACCATTTTGTTTGTTCACTTTATTGATTCTAAGTGCATACAGGCACAAAATACCAGTAATAATTTCAGCAATGTCTGCTGCAACTGAAATGTTGACAGTAGTTCATATTATAACATGGAACAATGCTTTGGAAATAATCTGGAAATCCACATGCTATTTTCTGTAGATGTGTTTACATTGCCTGAAGTATCAGTATTAAATACGTATTCAGATATGTATCATTGAGTATTGTATTGACTGTTTTGCAGATTTGATTGTGATTATCACTAACAACCTCAGGTACTATGAATTATGTCATCCTCAAGGCCAACTTATACCCCCAGTAAATATTTTGTTTATAAAGCTATACATTCCACCACTTGCTCATCTGTTTACCAAGCATGTCAGTGCGGTTCATGGCATATGGTCACTTAGCAACTGGCCCATTGCAGTCCCCCAGAAGGAGTCGACATTGAGACAACTAGGTCTGTAATACTTAATGAACATATTCAATGTTATCTCGATTTGTCATGATGATTATTTCTTAATACAGTTATTGGTGACTGAATGAAACAATAATGTTTCTACATTACTAGGTTACAATAAAGTGAAACATAATAATTTGCAAGTGCAACTATTACTTACGCGGAATGACCTCACCATGCTTGTAGAGCTCATTATGCTACACATGCCCCGTGGATTGTTCCTACTGCCTTGTATGTGAAAGAAGCAAATTAACATTGCCTAATTTAAAGTTTGGTGAATACAACTCCTGGCAATCCTCTGTTACCTTAAATTCTCTGTGTGGTTTACTGTTGACCAGCAGACATGACAGCAGAACTCCACACATTGCAGTGAATGGGAGTTTTAACATTGCTGCTTCAGATCATAAAGATGGTGGTAAACCATTTAAAAGAAATGCTGGGAATGCTCCATAGTGACAGTAATTCATCATCATAATCGTAATCATCATTGCTACTACTACTACTACTACTATTATTACTACTGCATGAAGTAGGCTGCACAGTCTGTTATGAAAACCACCTTGTCCTTGGACATCCCACACCTCACTTGTAGTTCATGGTGATTCTAGGCAGATGATCTTGTTGCATTCTTTGTAAATGGTTACACCATTTGAGTTTAAATTTTTAAATTTTGATTTCCAGATTGAAATTCTGTAGCAGATTTCTTATTTCTGTGTTTCATATTTTGTGCGCAGCCTTTGACTGTCCAGAAAAGTTTCATGTCAGCTGACATAATTTTACTTTTGTCTTTCTTCGAAAGTACCCACATCTCACTTCCATATAATATTTCTTGTGCTGCCATTGTTTTCTAAACCTTAAGTTAAGTTTCTCTTCTGTTTTTATATTTAAGAGTTGTATGAATTTTTCCACATATATATGTTTAAACTTGTGAAGTTTTCTCTCTACGTCATGATCTGTCGTTGAGGATATTTCACATTGAAGATATGAGATGGATACTGACCAAATGAGAAAAAAATATTTGCCCAGTTTTATCCTGCTTTTGAATTTTGCCATGGTTTGCTCCAGAAATGCCATTACTTTTGATTGATCTGGAGGTATGAGTCAATTTTCTTCTGCTATATTTCTTAAGATACATAGGCCCCTAAGTAAATTATCTTCTGTCCATTGCACAATAACATCGTCTGCATATAAAATACTGCCTAATCTTTTCTGCGGCGAGAGCATTATATCAGACCTAAAATCCCTTTGGGAAGTCAGTAGAGGTGATGTAAGTTTCAAAATGGAATTCCCTACTTGTCTCAGTCATTTGTTTCACTATGAAAACTGAGTGAGGTTGCGCAGCGATTATCACACTGTACTTGCATTTAGGAGGGCAATAGTCTAAATCCCCGTCCAGCCATTGGTTTTCAACAGTTTTCCTAAATTACTCTAGGCAAATGCCAGGATGATTATATTGAAGGGCATGGCAGATTTCCTTCCCCATCCCTCTGTAATCTGAGCTTCTCCTCCATATCTAATGACCTTGCCGTTAAATTTTAATCTGATCTAAATCGCTATGAAAATAGTATACCATGCACAGTGTCCCTGCCTAAACCCCACTTGTTCTTTGCTAATGATAGTGTCTGCTATGCCATTAACTATACTACTGATCATTTTGAAGTATACTTTATGAGCACTGTCCAGTAAACTGATGCCCCTATAATTTCCACATACACTCCCATCACCTTTCTTGTAAAAAAGTATCATCTTCACTTTTAGCTAATCCTGAAGTATTCTTCCTTGTCTCAGTACACATTCAGCAGATACATGAATCTAACATGTAATAATAATAATAATAATTTTATTGTCATTTGGCCATTACAGCAATAGACAACGTCATATACATACTAAAATACAATTAATAGTTTGGAAGAAACAACAGGTTTGTTGTTAACATTATAGTATTATATTACAGTTCTTATATCATAGAATGGGTGGAGGACTAGCCAGTCATGAATTGTTTGTTTGAATAATTATTCAGCTAATTCTTGAACAGATTGAGGAAGATTATTAAATAATTTGTACCCCATGATTTCGTAGCTGTTGAGTGACTTTGACAATCTGTGGTAAGGAATATAGAGGCACCTATTCCTTCTTGTATTGTGGCTATGTACATTTTCTCTGGTTTTTGTTTCTGGTAATTTTCTTCTTCGTATAAATTAGAACATAGTATATGTACAAGTTTATAACAGTCATGATTTTCTGTTCACAGAACAATGATTTACAGTGTGCCTTATATGCAGAACCAGTAATTATTCTAATAGCTTTTTTTGCAGTATTAATATGTCATGTACACAGCTAGAGTTTCCCCACAAAATAATTCCATATGTTGTTATACTTTGAAAGAATGAAAAATAGGATGTTCTAACATATTTTTCAGGAACACAATCCATAAGTCGCCTTAACAGGTAAATAACTCTTGACAATTTACCACTAATATATCGTACATGTTGACCCCAAGATAATTTATCATCAATGTATACCCCCAAAAATTTGACACAACTCATCACTAGCATGTAAATTACACATTCTAGTATTTTAGAAAAAGCTGGGACTATGGAGGTTGATCTGTAACTGGAAGGTGAGTCTATATCTCCCTTTTTATATATTGGAACTACCCTAGCCACTTTGAGTTCTTCGGGAAAATATCCATCAGATATGCATTTATTTATACAGAATGTTAAGGGGTACACAATATAGTCTATTACTTTCTTTAGTAAATTACAGGATATGTCATATATATCTACACTGTCTGAAGATTTCATCCGTTTTACAATGCTTAGGACATGACTAGGTGAGACCTCGGAGAACATAAACATACCTGTGTCTGTTGGTGTTCTGCAAACATTTTTGGAAAGTAACTCTGATGAACTGATATCAGGTTTGATTATAGTATTTCCTACATCTTCAACAGATTTAATAAAGAAATCATTGAATTTTTGGGACTTATATTAATTTTTTTGCTTCTTACATCTTTAGCAACAACATTTATTAATTTCCATGCAGCTTTGCACTTATTAGTGGAATTATCAATGGTACTGAAATTATGTGCTTTTTTGGTTTCCACAATGGCTTTTTTATACGTATTCCTACATTTTATATAGGCTAATCTGGCATGTTCTGTTTTCTGATTGCTACATATATTGTGCAACACCATAACTTGGTTTTTCATATTTCATAATTGTTTAGTGAACCATGAATTTTGTCTGTCTGTAGCCCTGTTTGTAAAGCCTTTGTCAGTTAATTTGCATTTCTTTATGGAGCATTTCTTTAAGGAGCTTCCACCATATTTCCAGCATTCAGCATCAATGCCATTCATTCTTGCTACCTGTGTGATTTTTAACATCCTGGAAAGAGATGATTTCTAATCCACGATGTCCATGTTGCTTGGAATTCTTATCTTCTTACCAAAGATTTCCATTCTATAAGTGCCAGGATTCCTTGTTCAATCACGTTTGGTTTCACAGTATCTTTCTGTTGTTTGTATAAAACTTTCAGTGCCTTGGAAGAGAGAGACTGTCAACTATATACATCATTTTCAATGTTTTAAATGAATTTATCACATGAATCATGGATGCTCTTCTTTTCTAGATTCTGTGCTATATTTGTCCTTATCCTATAGAATTCCTGTTTATTTGCTGTAGGGCTGCATAAAAGTATTTTGTATGTTCTATGCTTTTCCCCTACAACCTCTTGTATTTCTTCAGTCCAGATCATCATTTCTCCTAAATTTTCTTGTTTTCCCCTAAAACTTCTGTGGCTGCTTTGTTTACAAAATCCTCACTGCTCTTCTTCCATTCCTCCTCTGTCGTCTCTTGTTTCTCTTTGCCACAGTTCTAGATTTAGTCACTGCTGAAAAGGTAGTTTAATGTTCTCATGTTGTAACCCATCAAGTTCTAAATGTGTTAATTTTTGCTAGCAATTATAGTGTTTCCATTTTTCTAACAAGAAACTCGCATTTGAATGTCTGTATCAGGGAATAATAAAATTTATATGACAAAAATGGCTTTGAGGAATAGTCCAAATACAGCTACAAGTAAAGAAGAAGCAGTAACCATTAATAGGACAATAATTTTTTGTGTACGATTCCCTCCCTCCCTGCACCCACCGAACTGTCTAAAGAGGACATGGAAGACAAACTGAAGGGCTTTAGAGTACTGGTACTGCATCACTAGTCAGTTAAATGATCAAGAAATGAGATGGTTTCAACAGGAGCGTCTACATTCCATCAAACAATACTCTCTCGTCATGATGAAGCTTCAGAATACATTGACTTTTAGCAAGATTGGAAGATGAGTCAGTTTAATGCTCCAATTTGATTAACACAAATAATCAGGAATTAAAGAAATATTGGTAAAATATTGAATTAATCCACCTTAGGGTAGATTGACAGCCCAGTGAGGTTATTCGAATGTCAATACTGTGGACATAATACCATACAATGTTGTGAAAGTGAGATGCAGCTTGCATTAATTTCATCAAAGCTACACACTAGGGAAACTTAATCCTAATTGACTCTAGTGCACGTGCACTGTTCTGGCATCCGTTGGCCTGGAGCCACTATCATGAAGTATTTACTAAACATAATATTACCAAGGAGTAACAGTGATGAATTAAAGTGAGGGGGCAAAAAGTCTCCAACTTGTTGAAGTTGTTAATCAGTTGGAGCGATGTGCTGTGTTTTCCACATAGATGTGTAATGGATCATTTAAACATCTGACAAGAGATGAATAATAGGTAATGATATGATCCAAGTATCACTTTATTAACTTTACCAGTAGTCCCTCATCCTACACAGGTGTGAAAATCCACACCCAGTATTCCGGGCTATACCTCACTGGCCGATGCTTGGCATTATGGCACTCTTGACCTTTCTCCATGGCATCTAGCATCTCAGTGTGAGCCGTTTTGTTTCTTTGAATCTAGTGATGAGAGTTATCTTGAGTGTCAGACACTTGAAATGGGAACAGTGTATACACTGTCATTTTTACCTCGAGACCATGGAGCAGGAAGAATGGTGTGAAGCTTGTAGTGACTTGCTTTATGCGAATGGATGGTTTGGTACGCCAGACTTTCTTTTTGACATCAACTTTCATCAAGAGCATATCTGCCAACGTCATTAACCCATGGACCACCACTGGGATGTGTGTGTCTCATGATAGGTTATCAGCAATCCAATTGGAATTTGTCGCATGTTAGTGCTATGTATCAATGTTCCACTGGTAAAGGGGAGCCTACTAGTGGTTAGCAGAATTGTTATAATTACAGATAGTACCTGTAGGCTGTGCTGTCTATAAGTTTCATTGTTAACCCTCGTCTCCATATTATCACATCAAATTAGTTCATATCTGCATCTAGGCAACCCAATGACCAGATTTGCAAAGCGGGCTGCCTTTTCCGGACATATGATGTCAGTGACTTGCAGCTATGAACTGACCCTTGGCACATCACAAATGAAGCCCATATTGAGCACTTACAGTGAAAGTTACAAACTTGGAGAGGTGCTCTATCTACTGATATGTGTCTGTTTTCAGTTATGTCATCTGTTTTCAGTATGTCATAGTTGTTGTACAGTCATCTTCTGAAACCCTGAAGGTACTTACAAATAATTCTGTATGTCCTACGCCCCCCCCCCCTCCCCCCCTCGTACTCCCTTGGAAACCAAATGGCGGGAAAGATTCTTTTTTTTTTGTAGTGTTTCTTCTGACTAAGATATAATTAAAATAACCATACATTAATGTTTTTGAAATAAAATGTTCTGAAAGCTAATCCTGTGGGTGATGCTACAACCAGAAATTACCCCTGATACTAGTCTTGATGGGAAAACTTTTCCACAATCTGAAATCATCATATGGGCTACTCTGTTCTTCAAAATGATATCTGCTATAAGAAATGTTGCAATCTCTAGAGATTCGGCAGTCAGCACAACTTTGGTGACAGAAAATCGGGTGAGATAGCCAGTGAAGAATATGATCCATGTTTGCCAACTTCAGGAACCTCTCCAAGAGGTTGACTCCAATTTGGTGGAATGGTGTTCCTACAGGCAGAACTGGTACCAGATGCCTCATAGGTAACTACAGTATGTGCTTCTGTTGTTAGTATTTCTTACAGTGGCTCACACAGTGTCTAACAGATCAGTAAAGATATGGCCCATGATACCTGCTTCTGATTTGGTGTAGAGTCTTCACAAATCCCAAGTGACCAGACGTAGCATCGTGGAAAACTACAGGATAGCTGTGATGACCTAGGATAATGAGCAACTATTTCCACTCCATCACAGCATAGCTCCTCTTATAAAATGTTCCATTTATTAATTGAAATCTTCCTATGGCCAGTTCTTTATTCTTTAAGGCTTCAATGGTTTTCTGCAATTCTGAATCTTCCCTCTACTGAGCAGCAGTGTCATTTAATGCAATGATGACTCGGATACCGAAGCTTCATCAGTTGACAATGCTAAAGAATCGTATGTTTTGTGCAAGCAAGAACTAGTGGCTGGTGAAACAGTTCCACCAGCGGAAATAGCTTTGGGAACCTGACCAGATATTACGAATGATAATTTTAGGATAACAGCACGTAGGGAAAGTTCACAGGACATTAGTGAAGAAATGTAAAGTTTCCTGTGGATAGCTAGACAAGAAGGTGTTTTACTGTTTTCAATTGCTTCCATCATCTTTCAAATGACGAAAAAGCTAAGCGAACGTGGTAGTGTATTATCGAACAAAGGTGCAGTGTATTGCTTTTTCCTGCAAGTTTTTTTAAATTCTAGTGCTGACTCTCTCACAAGAAATGGTTTAAGAGGCTGGCAAAGCTTGTCAGAATTACTCTCTAATCACAAATTGTCCCACAACCATATTACTGAAATGAGCAAGTGAAAATAGTTCTTGTAGAGAATTAAAATTCAAAATTAGTGAATAAGGCAATGCAAGATCAAAATGATCAGGATTAAAACAGGTGGAGATTGTTTCTGTTAAGGTTATTTTCCACAGTAGGCCTATGTTTCCATGCCGAAGGAAATCTTCCATCAAGAGATAACCATTAAACGGGAAACTTTTTAGTGCAAGGAGAATAAGTTGATGGCCAAATTTGATCCCATATAAAATGATAATATTAATTGTGTGGTTAAACCTGAAAGATTGGTTACTTACATAAGAAAATACAGAATGAAATCATTACTATAATTACTGATGAGATTGTATCTATCCAGAATAATGCCATACTCAAAAATAAATATTATTAAATAATATTGGATTTACCTCAGATTTAAGTCATGAGGAGCAGTTAAACAGGGCTTTTAGAGTGGTAGATACATTTTCCAAGCTAGATGCAACTGAAGATTCTTTTTTTATATATATATATATATATATATATATATATATATATATATATATATATATAAGTGAGTTACACTACTGGGAAAGGTCCTACAGAACTGTTGCTTCAATGCTACATAACCACATGCAGACTGTCAAGGACAATCGTATGACAATGGAATTAACATGGAGAGAAAGAAGAGTGGTACTCAAGCTTGTATCATCGAAAAAAATCTAATAGCTCATTATATCCTTTACTGTGCTCACGGCTTGAATTTGGTTGTTAGTGATGCAGTCAATTATCTGTAATTGTGCTATATTTTTTGGGTATAGTTCAAAGATGGTTCACATTATTTTCTAGTTCCCTGTGAAGTGCTAGGAAGCACTCAAGGATCACGTAGACGTGGCTCTGTGTTGATAATATCTTCCGCTCGCATTCACTGTGCATGTAAGTTGATTAAAGTATACAATACTTGATAATTAAATTACAGATCTAACTGGCATTTTATTGGTGAATTAAAAGTTGAAAATCAGACTAATAATTTAATTCAGGAAGACTCTATTTATGTTAGGATGACATATGTTAAGAATACTAATAACAGTAATTTATCCTTATAACCCCAATACACTAGCATGACAGCCCTTTCCAGCCAGTCATTGTCACAAAGACCTTTTTGTGGGCGAACACCTGGTCGGTCAGTCAGTCCGTCACTCTGGTCTCACAATTGACCCTGCCCCTTTCAGACTGAGATAATGAGTCAAACTCGGAAATGTGTGGCCTGTGGCTGCATCCAAGTACACTTGGAACCAAGTTCTGATCCACTTCTCTTGCGTTTAAGTCAGCTCTGTTACTGAATGAGCTAGGGCAGCCCCAACTGATCTTTACAAGTATATTTTACTTTAACATAGCACAACCCTTTATGACAGATAGTGTTCATAAAAGATTATAAGTAAAAGGTAATCATTTAAAAAAATATGAAGACTCCCCTGAAAAAATATACTACCTTCTGCCATTGGTATGCACCCACAGAAATTTTGGAATATTGGCACCTGTGATACTATATGCTTCACTGAAACAAATACGGTCTTTTTTGGCGAATGTTCTGTAACTCTGCTAATGTAAGCCTTGTTTTATTAAGCTCAGATCTCTCAATCCGAACACTTTCAATCATTGCATCCCATCTTTTATAAGGGGTGTTCAATAAGTAATGCAATACAGTTCTTTTCTCAGACAGTTTCCCTTGAAAAGATGAATTTGTTACGGGGCATCGTGGATATTCCCGCTTAAGCCCAGTTTCTTCAAGTCTTGATTGGTGGTGGCGACATACATAGCTTTCAAAACGGTGTCCTTAACGGAGGTGCCTTCCAAGCAGAGAGCCATCATTGAGTTTATTTTGATGGGAAACCAGAGCATTGAAAATATTAATAGGTGCTGGTAGAATGCCTATGGAGAATTGTTAGTGGACAAAAGCGTGGTGAGTCATGGGCGCGGTGCATGTTATCATCACAACAAGGTGACACACACCTGTCCAATCTTCTGCATGCCTACTGGCTGCCCGCATCTGTGACTCTTGCAGTGTTGGAACATATGGACACACTCATTTGAGGCGATCAATGGATCACCATCAGACACCTCACTGCACAACTGGACATCTTTGTTAGTAGTGCTGACACAAGCATCCACCAGTTGGGGTACTCAAACAAATGTGCCCACTGGGTTCCGCATCACCTTACAGTAGACCATAAAGAGCAACCGAAGAACCATCTGTGTGACCTGCCTGTGGGGTACAAGGCTGCTCATTACAATTTTTTGTCGAATATCGTCACAGGCGATAAAAGATGGAAACAAAGTGGCAGTCCATGGGCTGACACCACACCACCTCTCTTCTGAAGAAAAAGTTCAAAGACACACCCTCAGCTTATAAAGTCAACAACGGTCTTCAGGGACTCTGAAGGCGTTATCCTGCTTGATGTCCTACCTCGTGGGCAATGATCAACTCTGAAGTGTACTGTGCTACCGTCAGAAAATTAAAGGAATTAATTCAGCGAGTTCATCACCACAAAAATGCAAATGAACTTCTCTATCTCCATGACAATGCAACGCCTCACACAAGTCCGCACATCCAAGAGGAACTCACAAAACTCTATTTGACTATTCTTCCTCAACCACTCTACAGCCCAGATCTCGCACCTTCCAACTTCATGCAGTTTGGTGCAATGACAGATGCTTTCTGCAGGAAGCAGTACGTGGATGGTGGGAAGAAGCACGTAATTGGCTCCACAGACGCCGACTCCATGGGGCCTGAGGGGGCCCGAGCCCCCTTAAAAATTCGAAAAGAAAATTATTAATTATATTATGCTTTGTAAAATCACAAAATTATGTTGGAATTTTTATTCTCCTTGTTTGACGATAGTTACCCTTCACAATACATTCAGTAATGACTTAAAACAAATAATTATTACGGTATTAAGAAGGTTAACTGCAAACGAGTGGTGTGAATCACGATAGTGTTACGGTGCTGCAGGCACACTTAGAATTTGTCTCGGTGCGCAAACCATCGGGTAAAGTCTGGCGCCGGCGGGTCAGTGCTGCGGCTTCTAGTGTCTAGTCGACTGTTTTATATGACTATACTTTATTCATTTACTTTAGTCTCTTAGTGTATTGTGAATTAAGTTTGCAGTGGATAAATTTGTTGCCAAACAGGCACGCTTGGAAGCTGATGACACTGCAATTCAACCTCCAACAGTTATCGAGTCGTCAATTGCTTTGTCGTCTTCAGGTAAGAACCGTTCACAGCCGAAACCTGGACCATCCAGTAAGGGAAGATCATTTCAGAAGTCTTGGTTGATCAAATAAACATGGCTAGAATATGAAGCATTTACCGAAAAAGTTTCTTGCAAAATCTGCAAAGAGGCAGATGCTAAAAGTCTCTTACAATTAAATTCTATCACTAGCCGAAGTGTGGCCTCCCAATTGAATGAACAAACAGTTAGATAGTGATATGAAGAAGGGCCCTTTAGCTCTTGAGACAATTTTTACTACTGTACAATTTATACGCCGACAAGGACTACCAATTAGAGGGCACGAAGATGTAAATTCAATTTTTTTTCAGTTGTTGGGATTCCGAAAGAATGACGTACATGAGTTTAAAGATTGGTTAGGGCGGTCGGGGTATAAGTGGACGTCTCACGATATTCAAAACGAGATCACCGATCTACTAGGAAAGTCTGTGTTGACAAAAGGTATTGGCTTCAATCAAGAATACTGAACATTTTTCTATTATGGTTGGCAAAACAAGTGATTCTTCAATTCACGAACAAGTGTCATTTTGTACTCGTACTGTCGATAATTTCTTAACCATCAACGAAGACTTTATTGGATTATATGAGAACCCCCCCCCCCTCCAACTCTGAATGACAAACTCTGTTTAGTATTTTAAAAGACATTTTTGCTACTACTGATTTGTCAATGGATAACTTAAGAGGACAGTGCTATGATGGTGCCTCAAATATGACAGTTTAGACTTGGCAGTTGTAGACAGTCTCCGCCATCTTACGCCTATGAGGGATATAATGGCTTTAGCCAAGGACTTAATAAACACCGTAAGGGAATCCAACAAAAGGATGGGACTTTTCAGAAGCATCCGCTGTGAGAGCGCCAACGACCAAGTTGGTCTACAACCCCTTTGCCTGACTCGATGGACTATGCGAGCTTCTAGTATCTTGAGAATATTGTAAACAATTGAAAAACTTCTAGAGGTTTTTGAAACATTTTCTGCAGAGGACAAAACAGAGGCAGGTTACAATTCAAGACTTATTTCTTTTTACGTTTTTATTGATATGCAATGAACCCAGTAGAGGATGTCAATGAAAAAATTCAATGCCCTCATCTAAGTGTTGCCGATCCGGAAAAAAATATGTGAGGACTTGATTTGTATGTTGAATGAAAAGCGTGATAGTTTTGAACACTTACTTTTGGGAATTGTGTTTAAAAGAAAAACCTTCACAAATTATTGATCCTTCCCTTCCTCGGAATTGAAGTGTACTAAAGAAGTATGAAAACAATGAAGCCAACTCACCACACACTTTTAAAACCCCAAAAGAATACTACAAAGCTATTTACATTGAAGTTTGTAAAACGGTGCAATCTTGCATTACTGAGCGGTTTGCTTCAACTGGACTCGCACAGGTCATTGCAGTTGAAAAAGACTGCTTGCTTTTAGTAAACTGAGGTGAAACACATTTGGAAAAATCAACTGAGTTTTTCAAAAATGACCTGGACATTGAGAGACTGCGCTTACACTTGAATATGTTAACCAATATCGCTAATAAAAAACAACTGGTCTTAGAAAACATTCGTGATGTAAGAAAGTATATTACACAAGAGCCTGCAGTTGGAGAAATGTTATGTGAAGTAGTTAAGTGCAGTAAGCTTCTCCAAGTAGTTCCAGTCACGATAGCAACAGCAGAATGGTCATTTAGCGCCCTTAGACGTCTGAGGTCATATCTCCGATCAACAATGGGACAGAAGCAATTGAAAAACTTGGTTGTTCTTCATGCCCACGGATTTGTTTTGGATGAGTTGGGTATACAGCCAGTCAACGATTTCGTATTCAGTAATCCAGTCAGACGATCGGCATTTGCACCTTTCTAAAGACACTCTAGCCCTAATAATGTCATTTAGAGCAATGTTAAAAAATCTTTATAAAACAGGGAATTAAATACATAAATATTGTTAAATTTTCGGTTTTGAAATATTAGTACTAGTTTAGTACTGTATTAGATATTTTCAAATACTTAAATATTTTTGGGATGTAAGACCCAATTAAAACCCGCTTTTTACATATTTTTTACTGAAAGTATTAGGCATACTGTATAACTTTATTAACTGTATTAAAGCATTGACTTTGAGATATTGTTTTTGTTTAATGAGCTCTGAACCTGATTCAAAGTAAGCTTAAATTAGCTATTTCACTTATTAATCAAAGTGCTATTACTGTGCGACAGCAATATTTTATGTTTTATTCTTTTAATGATTGTTTAGGATTTATTTAAATGTAATTTCAGTCTTTCAGATGTAATAGTCTATTTGCATGATTATTACTGTAAATTAAATTAGCTTTTTACGAAAATACCGTGCGTGTTTATGTTTTGTTTCTCTTTTCAAAGCCAAAAATTTTGTCGAGTTTCCTAGAGTGTCGACTTATCGAGAGTCCAGTTTTCGGGGTTCTAATGTTGATCATATGACCCTAAAATGCTTAGAAAACTTTAAAAATTACTTTTTTTATCTAAAATTTAGAAAATTTCCAGGGGCAAGACTGCCACTATGGGCCCCCAAAATTCTTTACAAGTCGGCGCCTATGATTGGCTCCTACATCGACCAGTAGAGTGGTATTGTGTGGTCATACAGGCCCTCATCATAAAGTGGCGTGAGGATTTTGTAGCCAAAAGCGTGGGTTGCGATATGATATACTGGAGTCCTGAATGAATCCAACCCGTTCCCAGAAAAAGTAATTATTTGTCAAACGCCCCTCACATACTCGTTTGTAAAGGTAAACTTGCAGACATAGTTGCCAGAAAAGTTTTTATTTCTTGGTATGACAACGATTTCTTTGGAAAAGAAGAATGAAGTGGTTCAATAACGCTGAATGGTGAAGTTAACATTTTCAGAAACATAAGAAATCTGAAGTGACGTAGGTTTGAAAAATATCCTCTAGCCTTCAAACAGACTTCACTTTTTTCTCCTGACATATCTCCCAAAAATTTCAGGACAACGTCATAATTACTTTCCAACGATTTCTGTGGTTGTACCATCACACATCATGTTGTAGGACAGAATGCTCGCAAAATCAGTCTGGCAAGCTTTTAACACCACTGTCTTTATTGTCTTCTTGTATTGGCTCAAACACTGCTAGCCTCTTTGGTGAGTATAGACCGAAGCGCCAAAGAAACTGCTATAGACATGAATATTCAAATACAGAGATATGTAAACAGGCAGAATATGGCGCTGCGGTCGGCAACGCTTATATAAGACAACAAGTGTCTAGAGCAGTTGTTGGATCAGTTACTGCTGCTACAATAGCAGGTTATCAGGATTTAAGTGAGTCTGAACGTGATGTTATAGTCGGTGTACGAGCGATGGGTCACAGCATCTCCGACGTAACGATGAAGTAGTGATTTTTCCGTACGACCATTTCACGAATGTACTGTGAATATCAGAAATCCAGTAAAACATGACACATCTGACATCGCTGCAGCCGGAGAAAGATCCTGCAAGAACGGGACCAACGACTACGGAAGAGACTCGTTCAACATGACCCGTCTGCAAATTGCTGCAGATTTCAATGCTGGGCCATCAGCAAGTGTCAGCGTGGAACCATTCAACGAAACATCATCAACATGGAGCTGAAGGCACACTAGTTTAACCTTGATGACTGCACAACACAAAACCTTACGCCTCAACTGGGCCCATGAACACTGACATTGGACTGTTGATGACTGGAAACATGTTGCCTGGCCGGACGAGTCTCGTTTAAAATTGTATTGAGTGGATGGACTTGTACAAGTGTGGAGACAACCTCAGGAATCTGTGGACCCCAAATGTCAGCAGTGGACTGTTCAAGCTGGTGGGGGCTCTCTAATGGTGTGGAGCGTGTGCAGCTGGAGTGACAGGGGACCCATGATACATCTAGACACGACTCTGACATGTGACACATACGTAAGCATCCTGTCTGATCACCTGCATCCATTCATGTCCATTGTGCATTCCGATAGACTTAAGAAGTTCCAGCAGGACAATGGACACCCTACACGACCAGAACTCCTACAGAGTGGCTCCAGGAACACTCTTCTGAGTTTAAACCCTTCTGCTGGCCACCTTACTGCCCAGACGTGAACATTATTGAGCATATCTGGGATGTCTTGCAATGTGCTGTTCAGAAGAAATCACCCACTCATAGTCTTACGGATTTATCTACAGTCCTGCAGGATTCACGGTGTCAGTTCCCTCCAGCACTACTTCAGACATTAGTCGACACCATGCCATGTCGTGTTGCAGCACTTCTGTGTGCTCACCGGGACCCTACATGATATTAGGCAGGTGTACTAGGTGGGTCTTCAGTGTATTAGAAATGATATTAATTCAAAAAGAATCACCAGAAAGTCTTGAACACAACTAATACCTTGCACCGCATCTTGTATTACCAAACCCTAATTATATGCCACACAATGAACAAATATAGCTCTCGGCTCCAGCTGAGCAACCCTACTTTGTAATCGTTTTAAATGTCCACAGACATTACTCGCGCCGTCGTAATAGTGACTGCGACCCAAGGTCCTTCGAAAAGGCCTGAAGGAAGCTTCTTTTTCATATCTGTTTCCGCTGTCTGGTGGCAGGGGTTCTAACTTACGCGACTAGAGGCTACTCGCCGATTGTTTTCGACTCCTTCCCCAGTAGCACGGTTTCGGCCTCCTATTTTGGAAACCTATGTTTAAATAAATATCCACCGTTACAATATGCAACTTGCAGTATGCATAGTACATTATTCTTTAGTTTAATAACAAAATATGAAGCCAGATGAACTGTCCGGTACTAGATAATGCAACTGGTACTAGATAATGCAACTGAATATCGCAGGAAATACATGATGGGTGCTTTTGGTCGCTAATTTCGGAGGTGAGTAAATAAATAAATATCCGCCATCGTAATATGTCATTTTCTGCATATACAGTAAACTCCTTATTTAGAGAAGATGGGCAAGTTTTTCCTAATGTTCGACAAGTATTGGTATTACACTGAAGAGCCGAAGAAACTGGTACACCTGCCTAATATCGTGGAGAACCCCCGCGAGCACGCAGAAGTGCCATAAAACGACGTGGCATGGACTTGACTAATGTCTGAAGTAGTGCTGGAAGGAACTGACATCATGAATCCTGCAGGCTGCCCATAAATCCATAAGAGTACGGGGGGTGGAGATCTCTTCTGAACAGCACGTTGCAAGACATCCCAGATATGCTCAATAATGTTCATGTCTGGGCAGTTAGGTGGCCAGCGGAAGTGTTTCGACTCAGAAGAGTGTTCCTGGAGCCACTCTGTGGCAATGCTGGTCGTGTAGCGTGTCTCATTGTCCTGCTGGAATTTCCCAAGTCCATCGGAGCGCACAATGGACATGAATGGATGCAGGTGATCAGGCAGAATGCTTACATATGTGTCACCTGTCAGAGTCGTATCTAGACGTATCAGGGGTCCCACATCACTCCAACTACACACGCCCCACGCCATTAGAGAGCCTCGACCAGCTTGAACAGTCCCCTGCTGACATGAAGGGTCCATGGATCCATGAGGTTATCTCCATACCCGTACATATCCATCCGCTCAATACACTCAATACAATTTGAAACGAGACTCGTCCGACCAGGCAACATGTTTCCAGTCATGAACAGTCCAATGTCAGTGTTGACGGGCCCAGGCGAAGCGTAAAGCATTGTGTCGTGCAGTCATCAAGCGTACACGAGTGGGCCTTCGACTCCAAAAGCCCATATCGGTGATGTTTCATTGAATGGTTCCACGCAAACACTTGTTGATAGCCCAGTATTGAATTCTGCAGCAATTTGCAGAAACGTTGCACTTTTGTCACGTTGAACAATTCTGTTCCATCGTTGTTGGTCCCGGTCTTGCAGGCTCTTTCTGCGGTCGCAGCGATGTCGCAGATTTGATGTTTTACCAGATTCCTGATATTCACAGTACACATGTGAAATGGTCGTACGGGAAAATCCCCACTTCATCGCTACCTCGGACACGCTGCGTCCCATCACACGTACGTCAACTATGACTCCACGTTCAAAATCACTTAAATCTTGATAACCTGCCACTGTAGCAGCAGTAATAGATCTAACAACAGCGCCATACATTTGTTGTCTTGTATAGCCGTTACCGACCACAGCGCCGTAATGCACCTGTTTACATATCTCTGTATTTGAATATGCATGCCTATACCAGTTTCTTTGGTGCTTCAATGTACAATACCTTCGTAGTAGTTTACTTCCGAGCCGTCTGCAGATGGTACTTGGCAACGTTGAACCTGCTTGTGGGAGATGACACTGATCCACATTTCCGGGAATCGGTGTAACTCAGGCAAGACCAGAATGTGACGCGTCCCACCGTCGGTGAAGAAGAGATTGCAGAGATACGGGGATCTAAAATGAATATTAGATATTAGGAGGTAATTATGGACGCATTAGTAACGTGTATGAATCATTCAACTCTTTCTGTAACAGCGACAGCAACGAAATGTAATGTACTAAATGCTACCAGTAGAACGTACAGTTCAGAGTGCAAACAAGGAGAGGGATTATTTGCAGTGTCTATTAATAATGTTTCCACACGAAGCTGCGACTCATTTTGAAATTATTACAATGACACCGTCTGTAGGTTTTGAGTATGTTATTAAGAACAGAGATAATCAAGTAGTAGTTTTTGTAACGTATTCGACTACAACAACTAGTAATACATCAAAATAAAAATCGTTGGATGTGTTGATAGTTACCAAAATTAAGACATGACAGTAGTTAAGGGTAATGTAAGAATAGTAGAAGGCATAAATACAAAAATAATTACAGAATTGTTACATATGCTAAGTAATGTCCAGGGATTAAACTATGTTACACTAGTTTGGTACCAAAACAAACACAAACAGTTGAGTTTACAGTTTTGCTCGTCTTGCTTTATTAAATATTATTCAATCCTTTCCCACTGCAGTGACGGTTTCTTTTATTATTATTGTGCTTGGACCGCTCATTCTGAAGGCTGATATAAGGTATGGCCTCACTGAAAGTATTTAGCCGTTAGCATATCACATCGTGTCATATTGTTCAACCAGTTTTTGCTAATTTCTTTAGATCTCCGCCTTTATTCGATATGAAACGAAATTTTTATCTATTTCTTCTGCCCCCCCCTCCCCACCCCCCACTCTGATAATTTATCTGCTGAACAGTTCAAAGAAAACTTAAGTCTCATCACAAATACGTACTCCCCTTATACAGTTGTAGTTGGTGGCGACTTCAATCTATCCTCGATATGTTGTGATGTTGTGAAAACCGATGGTAGATATAAAACATCGTCAGAAATTGTACAAAAATTATTATGAACAGTTACTCCAGGAGCCCACTCGAAGTGTAAATGGTTGTGAAAACTCACTTGATCTCTTAGCAACAAATAATATTGAGCAGATAGGGAGCATAATATCTGATACAGGGATCAGTGACCACAGGGTCCTTGTATCAAGACTGACCACTGCAACATCCAAATCCACCAAAAGTAAACCTGCCATTGTAGCAGCAGTAACTGATCTAACAACTGCTCCGGACACCTGTTGTCTTATATAGAGAGACAGTCTCCACTCCTTCCCAATGAACTATGTAAGTGTAGACCAGATGTGGCTTAGATTCAAAGAAACAGTATCTGAGGCAATTGAGAGATTTACACGCCTAATTTGAAAGAACACAAACTCCCCAAGATATGAAGGAAGTAAGATAGGATTTAATGTCCCGTCAACATCGAGGTCATTAGAGACAAACCACAAGCTTGCATCGAGTCAAGGACAGAGAAGGAAATCGGCCGTGCCCCTTCAAAGGAACCATCCCCGCATTTGTCTTGAGCGATTTAGGGAAATCACGGACAACCCAGAACTGGATGGCCGGACAGAGATTTGAACCGTCGTCCTCCCGAATGCGAGTCCAGTGTGCTAACCACTGTGCACCTCGCTCGGTCCTAGGATTGGCGATATATTACTGAAGCACGACACTTAGCATGGACTTCGATGCGAGACAAAGAGAATGAAGTAAATATTCCAGAATTTGAATGGAGAACTGCCAACATGAGTAGATATGAATAGATGTCTTCGGTGTGGCGAAGCTACTTATGAATAGATGTCTTCGGTGTGGCGAAGCTACTTAAAGCACTTATTAAAGGTAAGTCTTGCGGTCTAGATGGCATACCAACAAGGTTTCTTTCAGAGTATACTGATACAATAGCCTCCATACTTGGCTTTAATATACAACAGTTTGCTCGACGAAAGCTCCTTACTAAAAGCCTGGAAAGTTGCACAGGTCACATCAATACTCAATGTCGTTCTTGTGAAACACAACTAGCTCTTTATTTGCAAGTAGTAATGAGTACTATCGACAAGGGATCTCAAATTGATTCCAAATTTCCAGATTTCCGGAAGGCTTTTGAACCCATTCCTCACAAGAGACTTGTAATCAAATTCCGTGCCTATGAAGTATTGTCTCAGTTGCGAGACTTAATTCGTGATTTCCTGTCAGAAATGTCACAGTACGTAGTAATCGATGGCAAATCAGCGAGTAAATCAGAAGTGACACCCGGCTCCCCCAAGAGCATTTTAGAGGCCCATAGATTGTTTCCAAAAGATGCTGTTATTTACCGAGTAGTAGTCTTCATAAGACGAAAATGAGTTGCAAAACAACTTAGACACGATATCTGTATGGTGTGAAAAGTGCCAATTGTCTCTCAGTAAGGAAAAGTGTGAGGTCATCCACATGAACACAGAAGAAACCCTTTAAATTTCGGTTACACGATAAATCACACAAAATTAAAGGCTATCAATTCGACTAAATAACTAGGAATTATAATTATTCACAATTTAAATTAGAATAATAGTTCGTCGTTGTATTCCACCTCATTTTCTGCTGTATAAGAAAGAGGTAGACAATTTTGACTTTGATAATGTTCTAGTTCGACTGTGTAAATAGACAGTTTTTATTCCTCAAGCTTGTTTTAATTTCATATCAAAGGCCTTTTAAATCACACACTTTTGCAGATTGTTTTCAATGATTTCTCGAATTCTGACTACGACTGCTATCCTTACCACATCCTCGGCAGTGCACTCAACCAGGTCGAAGGTGTCGTAGTGGAGTGCGCCAATCCCCAGAGCGGAAATCGCCATACCTGAAACAGAACAGAGGGCTCACCATCCACCTAGGATATTTGTTTGTGCTCCGCTGCTGCCTGCGCTGTTTTCTTGCTTCCGCTTTGACGTTTTTCCAGGATAGGTTAATGGTGTTAAACTGTGCTACTACAAAGTAATGTCTTCAAAAGATTTTCGGACGTTGGCTATGCCGCATTTCATATCGCGAAGGTGGTTGAGAGACGAGACATGAGCTATGAAGACTTTGACTTTGATGATCCTGAAGCCCTCTCTGCCTTCGAGGAAGTCACCAGCATTGTGAGGCATTCTGCTAGAAATGTAAGTGTGCGTCGACTTCATAAATGGTGGCAGAAAGGTACAGGTGGAGTACAACAAAAGCTCACTTACAAGGAGAGGACGCAATGTGACTAATCGGAATAATCAGTCAGCGTCATTTAATAATGAATTAGAGGTAGTTGACTTAGAATTTGTTACCTACGGTCTTCAAAGTATGCAAAACATAGATAAAGAGAAGTTCTTAATGGCCCTTAGACTCAAGCTTACTGAGATGAAGTTACCTTGTATCATATTTTTAAAAGGACTACACAAACGCCGGCCGAAGTGGCCGTGCGGTTAAAGGCGCTGCAGTCTGGAACCGCGAGACCGCTACGGTCGCAGGTTCGAATCCTGCCTCGGGCATGGATGTTTGTGATGTCTTTAGGTTAGTTAGGTTTAACTAGTTCTAGGTTCTAGGGGACTAATGACCTCAGCAGTTGAGTCCCATAGTGCTCAGAGCCATTTGAATTTTGACTACACAAACGGAAGACAAAATACAAATCTTATTTCAATTATGTTTGCTATGGAAAGTGCAAATATAGCAACTGTATGACTTTCAAGTTCGACTGTGTTCTCAAAAACTGAATTGTCCGTGTTTTTGTGGCCACAACTGATGTAATCAAATGGTTCAAATGGCTCCGAGCACTATGGGACTCAACTGCTGTGGTCATAAGTCCCCTAGAACTTAGAACTACTTAAACCTAACTAACCTAAGGACATCACACACATCCATGCCCGAGGCAGGATTCGAACCTGCGACCGTAGCGGTCGTGCGGTTCCAGACTGTAGCGCCTTTAACCGCTCGGCCACTCCGGCCGGCCAACTGATGTAATCGGAAATCATACAAATCAGGGT
The DNA here is from genome assembly GCF_021461395.2 of Schistocerca americana. Taxonomy (NCBI): domain Eukaryota; kingdom Metazoa; phylum Arthropoda; class Insecta; order Orthoptera; family Acrididae; genus Schistocerca; species Schistocerca americana. Next base: position 583,969,818 of record NC_060130.1, on the reverse strand, counting down.
AAAAAATTCTATGCCCTTAGAGGTGCCGAGAGAGAGAGGGTAAAAAGTATTCTTAGAGACGTCGCTCCAAGATAGTTCTGCACTGAACAGCCACATAAACTGGGACATATGCCTAATATCGTGTAGAGCCCCCGCGAGCACACAGAAGTGCCGCAACACGACGTGCCATGACTTGGCTAATGTCTGAAGTAGTGCTGGAGGGAACTGACGCCATGAATCCTGCAGGGCTGTGTATAAATCCGTGAGAATAGAGGGGGAGGAGATCTCTTCTGAACAGCATGTTGCAAAGCGTCCCAGATATGCTCAATAATGTTCATGTCTGGGGAGTTAGGTGGCCAGCGGAAGTGGTTAAACTCAGAAGTGTGTTCCTTTAGCCACTCTCTAGCAATTTTGGACATGTGAGGTTTCGCATTGCCCTGCTATTTGTTTAAGTGCGTCGGAATGCACCATGTACATGAACGGATGCAGGTGATCAGACTGGATGCTTACGTAAGAGTCACCTGCCAAAGTCGTACCTAGACCAATCAGTGGTCCCATATCACTACAACTGCACACGCCCCACACCATTAAGAGCCTCCACCAGCTTGAACAGTCCCCTGCTGACATGCAGGGTCCGTGGATTCATGACGTTGTTTCCATACCCGTACACGTCCATCCACTCGATACAATTTGAAACGAGACTCATCCGACCAGGCAACATGTTCCAGTCATCATCAGTACGATGTCAGTGTTGATGGGCCCAGGCGAGGCGTAAGGTTTTGTGTCAGACAGTCATCAAGAATACACAAGTGGGCCTTCGGCTCTGAAAGCCCGTGTTGATGATGTTTCGTTGAATGGTTCCACGCTTACACTTGCTGATGGCCCAGTACTGAAATCTGAAGCAATTTGCAGAAGGGTTGGACTTCTGTGACGTTGAACGATTGTCTTTCGTCGTTGGTCCCGTTCTTGGGGGATCTTTCTCTGGCTGCAGCAATGTCAGATGCTTCATGTTTTACTGGATGCAGTACACTAGTGAAATGGTCATATGGGAAGATCCCTAGTAACCACTTATACAGGGTGTGACAATAAAGTAATGAGACTGATGTGAAAAAAAAAATGTTGCTTACCGTTTTAGTCAAGTTTAGTCTTGTCTCCTTCAAAGTAGTTCCCTTCTGATTGCACGCACTTTTTCCAGCGCTTCTGCCATTGGTGGTAACATTTCTGGAACTCATCTTCTGTAATGTCCTCCAAGACCCTCGTCACAGCTTTTTGGACATCTTGTGTTGTTTGAAAATGGTGTCCTTTGACCGCCGGTTTGATTATTGGAAATAGAAAAAAGTCGCAGGGAGCGATATCTGGTGAATATGGTGGCTGTGGTAGTACTGAAATTTGTTTTGAGGTTAAAAATTGCTGTACTGACAGAACAGTATGCGATCGCACATTATCGTGATGCAGAATCCAATTATCAGCATAATATTGGTTAACTGTTTGTCCAGGAGGCACCCACTCTTTATGAACAATTCCCTTGGAATCAAAGAAGCACACAAGCATGCATTTCACTTTTGACTTTGACATGCGCTCTGCCTTCACTAAACATTTTATGCCGACCAAAAACTTGAGCTCTTGACATAACCTCCTCTCCAAAAGACTTCTGAGGCTTACCGTTAGTTGCAGTCGCGTTTTCACCCAATTTAACGCAAAAAGAAATGGCATACCGTTACGTAATATTATGCAGTTCCATTTCCGTGACGAGAGACACAAACAAATGTTAACTTATTACAGCACAACTCACGACTGAGCAGTTGCATCGATGTGCTGCTTGGACTAGAAGCAGCTTATAGACCAAGGTCAAAGATACTGTGCCTAAGCAAGCCTGCAGGGTTGCTACATATTGCAAAGAAAATCAGTCTCATTACTTTATTGTCACACCTCGTATACACATTGCCGACCGCAGCGCCGTATTCTGCCTGTTTGCATATCTCTGCATTTGAATATGCATGCCCGTACTAGTTTCTTTGGCGATTCACTATATATTAAATTAAATTACCTTTGCAACAAAAATTTTGCAGTGCAAATACGCAAGATGTAGGGAAATTATTTGTTTTGCAGAAAGCCACGTCGGAAGCTTCTTGTGATCGTGATTTGGATGAGAACGATTATCTGGATATGCAACGGGATGCGCAGTTCACGGGAAACAGTGTGAAGGGAAACAGAATGTATTGCTACCCTGGAGAAATAAATAGTGTCAAAATAATTCTGCTTGTGCTCAAAGTAATAAGAGCTACGCATAACGCCAGGTCAGTTGCATCTTTGTATGGCTGTTTTAAACAACATTGGTTAAAGGAGGCGTCAAATGGCCAACCGTGCCTAGGATCGTAGTCAACTGGAGTTGGGCTAACATCGTTTCAGAAAAATTTTGTTGTGTGAATTTGGAGGTATTCTTAGACTACCCGTAAACAGACATTGTGTCCAGCGCCTCCTCTTTTAAGGTCAAGTGTTCAGCTAAACTCCGTTTGCTGTGCTCGTTTCATGAAGATTTTATCTGTGTATCTCAAGAAACGAAGGCTTCCAAAGCGCTGCAAGATGTCTGTTATGGTGGATACGGCTGCAATCGTTTCCGCAAAGAAGTTGCAAGAACTACTCAGCATTTTTCAACATTTCGTCGTTGTTTTCACGAAAAGCGCAATGACACCACGTATGCAGGAATCGTTGAATTTGCTAAATCAGTTTCACACGAACGACCATTCGCTGTAATCTACAGATAGCTCTGAATGCGAATCTGAGGACCATATGCGAGCGTCTACATTATTCGAATGGAACAGATTTTACTGGCTTTTCAACACGAAAACGAAGGTAGAAGAAATAAGAGAACAGATATTGCTTAAAACTGATACTGCCCAGAAACCTTTGCATGACGAAGATTTTGTTACACATATTGTAATGAGAGATTTGACATTTCTGCCTTTGTGGTCTGGAATTGCCATAGATCTCCTGGTCGGCGGAGAAGACATTAAAGGGTGCAGCAATGCAGTAGAGGACAACTGGTTCCGGAAGATCAATATAGGACAACTCATTAAATTCAGGAAACAGAAAGTTGGGCGGTTCTTGGAAATCATGGAGACCAAGTACGAACTATTTTCAGAAAATCAATGCTTCCCATTCAGTGGGAGAAGTTGCAGGAGAGTCAAAAGGGAAGTGAAGGCAGAAGCAATAAGAAAACAATGATGAGCGAACTGCAGAGGAATTCTGGCAAAGAAAAACGAAGACAAAATTTTCTTATTTCGCACCGAATTTTTATGTCGCAGCCATTCAGAATTCTGTGCGTGGTTACAAACAAATTTAGTGCACAGGAAGTAATAACGTTTCTGAATCTGTAACAGTATGTTTAAAGAACGGCTTGCTCAAGTATCCAGCCCACTATGGAAGAAATTGCGATGTGGATTTTGTTGGTGTTATTTTCCGTGACACGGTCGAGCCACAAAAAGAACAGTTCTGCGAAGTCAGGATTATAAATCTCTCTTCGATAAGAACTGGCTGAAAAAAGTTATAGACTGTTGTGCAGGAATTATTTTTCAGGGACATGAGAAAGATTTCTACATTAGCTCTCAGACAGCATTTGGAAAGAAAGAAGTTGTAGAAATGATCTCATATATCGCAAGAATTTCAACGATTTTTAAAGGATTTTCATTCCAGTACATGTAAATAGCAGTCACTGGTGCTTGTTTGCAGTCAACATGATGCTAAATGAAGCACTGTATTGGGATTCCGTGCGACAGCAAAATGGGAAAGATAAAGGTTGCATGCGAGTGTTCAAAAACTTTTGTAAATTGTGTAATTATTTGTCTATCTTCGATAAAGTGATCTGCAGAGACTTTAAGTTGGTTGAGGTGGAACATTCAAGGCAAAGAGATAGTTGCAGCTGTGGATCATTTGTCATTACTTATTTGAATAACATGGCTACAGGAAAGTCACTCAGCGAAGGCGTAAACCAATCTGATGCAGGAAAGTATTGGACGTTGAGCTGTTAGAGACGTCTGCGGGTGATTAATATACACTACTGGCCATTAAAACTGCTACACCACGAAGATGACGTAGTACAGACGCGAAATTTTACCGACAGGAAGAAGGTGCTGTGATATGCAAATTATTAGCTTTTCAGAGCATTCACACAACGTTGGTGCCGGTGGCGACACTTACAACGTTCTGACATGAGGAAAGTTTCCAACCGATTTCTCATACACAAACAGCAGTTGCCCGGCGTTGCTTGGTGAAACGTTGTTGTGATGTCTCGTGTAAGGAGGAGAAATGCGTACCATCACGTTTTCGACTTCGATAAAGGTCGGATTGTCGCCTATCGCGATTGCGGTTTATCGTATCGCGACATTGCTGCTCGCGTTGGTCGAGATCCAGTGACTGTTAGCAGAATATGGAGCAGATGGGTTCAGGAGTGTAATACGGAACGCCGTGCTGGATCCCAACGGCCTCGTATTACTAGCAGTCGAGATGACAGGCATCTTGACCCGTATGGCTGTAACGGATCGTGCAACCACGTCTCGATCCCTGAGTCAACAGATGGGGACGTTTGCAAGACAAGAACCATCTGCACGAACAGTTCGACGACATTTGCAGCAGCATGGACTATCAGCTCGGAGACCATGGCTGCGGTTACCCTTGACGCTGCATCACAGATGGTGTACTCAACGACGAACCTGGGTGCACGAATGGCAAAACGTCATTTTTTCGGATGAATCCAGGTTCTGTTTACAGCATCATGATGGTCGCATCCGTGTTTGGCGACATCGCGGTGAACGCACATTGGAAGCGTGTATTCGTCATCGCCAAACTGGCGTATCACCCGGCGTGATGGTATGGGGTGCCATTGGTTACACGTCTCGGTCACCTCTTGTTCGCATTGGCGGCACTTTGAACAGTCGACGTTACATTTCAGATGTGTTACGACTGTGGCTCTACTCTTCATTCGATCCCTGTGAAACCCTACATTTCCGCAGGATAATGCACGACCGCATGTTGCAGGTCCTGTACGGGCCTTTCTGGATACAGGAAATGTTTGACTGCTGCACTGGCCAGCACATTCTCCAGATCTCTCACCAATTGAAAACGTCTGGTCAATGGTGGCCGAGCAACTGGCTGGTCACAATACGCCAGTCGCTACTCTTGATGAACTGTGGTATCGTGTTGAAGCTGCATGGGCAGCTGTACCTATACACGCCATCCAAGCTCTGTTTGACTCAATGCCCAGGCGTATCAAGGCCGTTATTACGGCCAGAGGTGGTTGTTCTGGGTACTGATTTCTCAGGATCTATGCACCCAAATTGCGTGAAAATGTAATCAAATTGGTTCAAATGGCTCTGAGAACTATGCGACATAACTTCTGAGGTCATCAGTCGCCTAGAACTTAGAACTAATTAAACCTAACTAACCTAAGGACATCACACACATCCATGCCCGAGGCAGGATTCGAACCTGCGAGCGTAGCGGTCGCTCGGCTCCAGACTGCAGCGCCCAGAACCGCACGGCCACTCCGGCCGGCGAAAATGTAATCACATGTCAGTTCTAGTATAATATATTTGTCCAATGAATACCCGTTTATCATCTCCATTTCTTCTTGGTGTAGCAATTTTAATGGCCAGTAGTGTATGACAAATGCTCTGAAGGTTTTTGCGGTGTCAACGCCGTACGATTGAACTGCTAACGATTAATAGACCCTACTCTTTTTGCATTTGCCGCTTTTTTTGGCACAGGACACAACAGGTTTCGTAACAGGTGAAATGAGTATTACTGGCTCAGTTTCTGATACAGTGATAGACATCACTTGAAGTTGTTTGTTAATAGGTATAACACCCTGAGTTCTGTGTGGTCCCCGTCAGCCCTGTACAGGGATGCCCAGCCCTACCACCTACACGCCACTCACTGTCAAGTGGATGAGTAGTGATAGATCGTGTAGATCTAGGCAGGATCCACAGGACAGAGTAGTACTTGAGGTACCTTTGATATTTCTGCTACGCGACTCCCTGCTTACAAATGTATACTAAGCGGGACCAATACTCCTGAAAGAAAGTATATTACGGAGAAATGGCCTAGCCATAGCTTAGGGAATTGCTTTCATAGTGAATTTTCACTCTGCAGTGGAATGTGTGCTGATCTGAAACTTCTTAATGTACTAAAATTATGTGCCGTACCGGGACTCGAATGTGTAAGTTTTCCCGGCATTTACCGACAGTTATTCAAGCATTACTCACGACCCGCCTTCACAACATTACCTCCGATTGAGCCTCTAATGAAACTGTTGAAAAATCTGAGCTGATACACTGTTCGTCAACAGACGCAAATTATCCCGGGAAAGCTTGCTTACAACGTCTAAAGAACCAGTATTAAGTGAAGCTAATTACAGCATGCGCAGAGGCATTTAAACAGTTTTTACTCCAGATCGCCGTACACAGTTTGAACAGGAAATAAAACTAATACGTGTTAACAAGGCTAAGTGCTCTCTCTCCACGCACTTCGCTGTGGTTTTCGGAGAATGTATGTAAATACTAATTTTCAAGAACTATCGTAGCAGTTAGGACCTTTTAATGAAAATGAAAATTTTGAACTATCGTGTACCTTCGGCAGTCCAGATATTCTTGCAAAATCTTTCCTCTATAATTTTAGGTTAGACTAAGCATGGTAGACGAATTATGTGGTACTTGCGGGTACTATTTCACTCAGATACTTCAGCGATTCCTAATCAGAATAGTATAATGTTGGAAATTTTCTTATTGTAAGAAATTCCCGTTACTAATATTAGCCCCGCGGGGTGGCAGTGCGGTTTAAGGCGCACGTCACGGTTCGCGCGGCTCCCCCCGACGGAGGTTCGAGTCCTCCGTCGAGCGTGGGTGTGTGTTGTCCTTAGCGTAAGTTAGATTAAGTAGTGCGTTAGCCTAGAGACCGATGACCTCAGCATTTTGGTCCCATAGTCCTTACCACAAATTTCCATTTTACTAATATTAAGGGTCCGTATTCACTGTGGTAGACATACAGAGGCGGGGAATTAAGATGTGACGTTTCGGTGATTATGAAGTAGTGTAAAAGTGATCATGTGATTCAACTCCTATCTGAATGTAGACCTCAGTGAACCCTCCACCATGGATGTTCACAAAAATTCATCCACGGAAAGGGGGGGGGGGGAGCAAATTCTGAAACTGCCGTTTTTTATATAAATGTTAAAGTTTTACAGTAATTGTTAAAACTATAATCGCTATTGTTTTACTGCAATCAGCCACATAATGCTACAATCGGGTAAACGAGAGACTTAGCGGAATCACGGGAAGTCTCTTCTCAATGCATATGAGAATTTTAAAAGGGATGAAAACTTCGCACTCCAGATTCAGCAGGTGAGGGGGAGAGGCGGTGGCAACTGCCCCTCTTGCCCCCACCCCCGCCTTGTGGACGCCTATGCTCTGGAATGGTTAGTACGCAAAGTATGATCCAAAACTAAAGATGCTACACAGTTAGAAGATTCATGTACTACCAGGAGTCCATAGGTTCTTTAAGAACACGTAACAGCTGAATAAGCTCAACCAGTCACTTTTAACTTGTTCATTAAATCTTTCTTATATTTATGAATATGACGTTACCCCTTTACTTTGCGTATTTTTTATGATTTTGTTAATTAGTTGTAAGAGCACCGCTTAAATTACGCTATTTAAATAACCATCTACTAAGTGCTGAAAATGAGCTCTGAGGCAGCAACAAATTCACATTACATTGTCTCGTCTTATGTGCCTTTTGTGATGAAATTAGTTCCGAATTGTAATCAGCAGGTGTGTCTTTCATTTGAAGATTTTTCTTATCCCCAGAGAGAGAATGATGTAACCAAAATGGTGCTGCAAGATGTTGGATCTTTCAGACAGTAAGAATTTTTTAAATTATCCAAGTACTTTGCGTGTATCGATATTCTTGTAAAATCTCTTAATCACGAAAAAAATTAGTTTTAACTTCGTTTAATGAACTACGGAAAAAATGCTGACAAAAATCCAATTACATCCCTTCAGTATGTTTTCGATAAAAATCTGGAAAGAAGAAGAAATCCTCACAGAATGGAGAACAGCTCTCATCCACTCTATCCACAAGAAAGGTTTGAAGATAGATCCCAACAATTACAGAGGAATATCACAGCTGGATATAAAACACAAGATTCTTTCCAAAGTCCTTCTGAGCAGGGCAGAGCCGCAATTGGATCTGTAAATCGAGGAATACCAGGGAGGTTTTAGAAAGGGTAGATCATTTTCGGAACAAATACTAAACCTCAGTAACATCATGGCATACAAAAAATCAAGGGCAAAGACATACGTAATCTCCTTCATTGATTTCAAAAACAGCATGTGATTCGACTGATAGAGAATCTCTATTATCATTCCTGGAAGAAATAAGTTTCGACGAGAAAACAACTAGTACTATAAAAGCGACCCTTACAAATACGTTTTCGAAAGTAAAAAATTATGGGCGAATTATCGGAACCCTTTGAAATAAAAACGGGAGTGCGACAGGGGGATGGGCTCTCACCGTTGCTGTTCAATTGTGCGCTTGAGAAAGTAATCAGAGAATGGAACACAAATATTAAGAGTGGTATAAGACTGGGTTGCAAAAAGAAGAACCTTAAAGTAAATTGCATTGCTTTTGCAAATGATATGGCCCTGTTTGCTGAAACAATGGAAGAAGCACGGGAACAAATCCTTGAACTAAAGAAACAAGCGCCTAAAATAGGTCTTCACACCGCCTTTGAAAAAACTGAGATATTGACAAACATCAAGCCCTCATGTAAATACCTCAAAGTTAAAGGACAATAGATTGAAATAGTAAAAGAATTCAAATATCGCGGAGAATAGATTAGTTGGAATGCTGGGGAAAGCAAAGCAATGGCATTCAGAAAAATAAACTTGAATTGGCCTTCCAACTGACAAAAAATACATACAACAAAAAATCCCTTTCATGAGGGTCCAAAATTACACATTACAAGACAGTGATTAAGCCAGAAGCACTGTATGCAGCAGAAACACTAAACATGGATTTAAAAGGCCAAATGGAGAAACTTGAGATAAAGGAAAGAAAAATTTTAAGAAAAATCATAGGACCAAAATTTCAAGACAATGAGATTATATACATCAAAAATGAAACTCTCTACAAGAAAACTGAAAAACTTTCAGATACTCCTGGTATGCGGAAAAGGAGGATAAATTTTTTGGTCATCTTCTCAGAATGAATTCCAACAGATTAACCAAACAAATCTGTGACTTTTTCCGTAACCGCATAACGCTTATCGATTGAACAGCTAAATTAATTACTAAAGATGAAAACATAAGGTTCCAAGACAAATCTACACAAAAGTCCAAACCCTTCATCTCGGAAGAAGAAAGGAAAAGCTCAGAAAGAATGAAGAAATACTGGGCCCTAAGAAAAGGACAACGCACAAAGAAATGATTGATCCAGCGTACCCCAAAGAGGGTGAAACGAAAGAAGAAGAAGAAGCAGAAAGAACGAATTATGTGATAGCATTACAGGTATTAGCTGTCTTAGATAATTTTGTAGATCCTAATCTGAGCGATAACATGTTTGAAATGTCACTTATTGTACGAAATTTGTTTGCAAGCCTTAAGCACTGACTCATCTTTAATAACACGTTTACTGATATTCACTATATTGCGTATTAATTTACATATGACTCGATGATCATACAGAACATATTCCTCGGTGGCCTCTTGTGCTAATACTTTCACGCGACTCGTCCGCCAAGTGGATAGAAAACACGAGCCGAACACAATTCGTGTTGTCCGAATAATTTTGCACATCGTAGTACCTCAGCAAATTCGGTGAATAGTGTTTTTATTTTTATTTAGTTTTTAACTTTGATTTAACAACTAGGGTACTGTATATCAACTGTTATTCAAAAGCTGGATCCGTAGAAAGCTGCCGGCCATGGTGGACGAGCGGTTCTAGGCGCTACAGTCTGGAACCACGCGACCGCTACGGTCGCAGGTTCGAATCCTGCCTCGGGCATGGGTGTGTGTGATGTCCTTAGGTTAGTTAGGTTTAAGTAGTCCTAAGTTATAGGGGACTGATGACCTCAGAAGTTAAGTCCCATAGTGCTCAGAGCTATTTGAACCATTTTTGTAGAAAGCTACATATTATGGAAAGTTTTAGAGTGTTAACTTCAAACAACTTACATGCGCGGATCCGTGCTTCTGTCCTAGTGTGGCTTACAAGTTGTTTCATCCCTGGGGTCTGTGTTAGGGGAGGGGGTAAGAAAGTGACACCTGCACCCCTCCAGATTTTGGCTGCTGCGCACTGTACAGGCTTGTTCCACTATAAATTATCCATGTCCACAATTCCAGTCCCACTCCACTTTCCTTACAAACAGAACTTACCATTACTGCAAGTTTTAATGTGGAAAGGGTGCCTAGAATAGGAATAGTAATAATAATAAAGTATACTAAATGTTTTGATATAATAGTTCCTGTCAGTGCTTAGAACATCATGAGGGCATAGCTCGAAAGAAACTGAAATTCAGGGAAATACATCATTTGAAAAGTTCCCGCCACGAAATTTGAGATATTCATGTAATGCGGTTTATAAAGAACTATAACAGCGACAAATTTTCACAACTTTGGCAGCTTCTTAATCTACAAGCTATGAAATCGGCTTATTCTCTAGGACATATTCCATTCTGCCAATCTAGCTCGCTCGTAGGACATAGATTCTGGCTTCTCCCACTTTCAATTGATTTATAATCGATCCCTACATCTGGGTTTGACATCCACTTTCTTTCAATCTTTTAACAGCTTGTGAGGGCCGTGCGGGTAAGGTATCCCACTACCCAGCATGGTAACCAGACTATGTGGGAAGCGGAAGGGGGGTATCAGGTAGCCATACAATGGTACTCCCTCCCCCCCTCCGACCACAAGTGGATCGCTCTACCATCTGAAGGGTCGAGGCAACAGGTCTGCCCTTCACGCCAGGTGACCAACACTCTGCCAATTGCAGAAATAACCACACTCCCTACTCCTCGAAGTGTTATACCCAAATCAAGATACGCAAAATTCAGGAACTGAAGGTCCTAGATCGCTGCTCATACTTTCAGGATCAGAAAAGATCTGATTCTCAGTGATATCAGTATGAAGGGCCTTGAGGCTAGCAAGCAATCAGGCAGTCACACTCCAACTGCCGTCTGGTACAAACCTGGAAAGCAGCAAGTTACGTATTTAGTTTCTGTGTTTTTGTAGTAGTATATTTCTTGCGTATTTTTTCTCTGTTGTATGCTTAATCTCGCATTTTTGTAACTGTAAATTGTTTTCAGGCAGTCTGTAGCGCAGTTTGCATTGCTGCACAGCTCACAATGTATCAAGCTCCGTTGGTGACACGTCAGGAGGTTAGCAAGTTGCATATCTTAGGTTTTGTCTGTGCTTTTATAGTCAATTCCTTCTTAAGTGAATAATACTGGGATAGGTAGAATTTGTACATGCTGTGTGAAGACGCAGGAGGAGCTGGCCACAGTTCGTTAACAGTGGAATGTGCTTTTGACTATGGTCAGTCGTCTTCAGACTGCTGCCTCAGAGTATAACAGTGGTCGAGAGACTGGTGTGTTGCATGAGACACCTCAGGTGTCGCTTGTTTCGCCCACATGCTCTGCTGCCGAGGCACCTCCCAGTATACCCAACACGATGGATCCACCTTCACAAGATGAGTGCCGGATGGTAACGCATTTGCCTTGTTCCAGGCGAGCTCCAACGTTAGGCACGTTATGGAGATCCTTAGGCAGATAGCGGTCAGGACCAGAAAGAAAGCCAATGTGCACTCAGTATGTTTGCTGGGGGCCTCATCGGAGTGTGGAGGACAACTTGCCTGCAGCTATTGGAGTGCGCTGGGTGCAGTCATCTGCAAGTTGTGGCTCAAGTCGGCACTGACGACATCTGTCCCTTGGGTTCTGAGGCCATCAGTTCATAGAGGCAGCTGGTGGAGGTGGTGAAGGCTGCTGGCCTCACAGGTGGGTTGCAAACAGAGTTCGCAATTTGCAGTTGATCAGGATCCTTTGCTTTGAAGCCTAGTGGAGGATGTCAAGGTTTTTTCGACTCTGTGATGGTTTTGGCTGCAGATTTCTGGACCTGTGCTATCTGGTGGGTAATTGTAGGACTCCCCTTGATAGATCATGGGTGCATTACACACAGGAAGTAACTACTTGGGTAGCAAAGTACTTGTGGAGTGCATATGGGGGGTTTTTAGGCTAGGTGATAGGCTAAGGTTCTCTGATAGACACTTGCCACGTGACTCGCAGATAGCGAAATCAGACCGCTTTCGGAGTAAAGACGCTTCGACTGTCAAAATTTTATCAATAAATTGTCGAAGTATTGCTCACTGAATTACCGAATTTACTGCCCTTCAGGAAACTTCTTGCACTCAAATTATTTTCGGGACAGAGAGCTGGCTGAAACCCAAAGTAGATAGCTCTGATACGTTTAGCAATTCATGGAACATAAATAGAAAAGACAGATTAGATGCCATAGGATGGGATACGTTCGTTGTAGTTGACAAAAATATTGTCTCTATTGAGTCGAATTTGAGTGTGACTGGCCGGGTGTAACAGTCCAGGAGGAGGAGGAGATTAGTGTTTAACGTCTCGTCGACAACGAGGTCATTAGAGACGGAGCGCAAGCTCGGGTGAGGGAAGGATGGGAAAGGAAATCGGCCGTGCCCTTTCAAAGGCACCATCCCGGCATTTGCCTGAAGCGATTTAGGGAAATCACGGAAAACCTAAATCACGATGGCCGGAGACGGGATTGAACCGTCGTCCTCCCGAATGCGAGTCCAGTGTGCTAACCACTGCGCCACCTCGCTCGGTAACAGTCCAGGAGAAATAAAGTTAATAGTTGGATATTTATATCGGGCATCCAATTCTGCTGCGATTGCTTTAGAGTCACTGAAGTCTATGGTCAGTTGTGCAAAAGTACCCAGATCATGCCATGTTAGTTGCAGATGGCTTTTACCTACAGAGTATTGACTGGAATGTCTATGGATTCCTTGCAGGGGTTACAGGCAGTCTTGCGAAGAAATTTTGAACATGTTTTCTGAAAACTGTCTTGAGCAACTAGCTTGACAGTCCATATGCAACGGAAATATTTAAGTCCTTGTAGCTATACGCAGGCCTGGTCTAATCGACGACGTCATTATGGAGACAGGGATTAGTGACCATGGTGTCACCACAGCGACTTTGATTACTAAAGTTCATAAATCAATCAACAAAGGTAACAAAATATTTCTGCTAGAAAGAGCAGATAGTTGTTAGCATCCCACGTAGACAATGAACTGACAACATTTGCTTCCAGTACGATGGACGTAGAGGAATTACGGGCAAAGTTTAAACGGATTGTAAATCATACTCTGGAGAAGTATGTGCTAAGTGAGTGGATTAAGGACGGAAAAGACCCACCATTTTTAACAACAAAATTTGGAAAATGCTGAGGATGCAAAGACTGTTGCACTTGCGGTTCAAAAGAGAACGCACAAATGACGACAAGCAAAAGTTAACAGAAATTCATACGTCTGTAAAAAGATCGATTCGCGAAGCTTACAACAACTACAACCGTCATACTTAGCAAAAGATATTGCCGAGAACCAGAGAAAATTCTGGTCCTACGTAAAATCGCTAAGCGGACATTAGGCTTCTATGTTCTATCCAGTCAGTCGTTGACCAGTCCGGTGTGGCAGTACATGACAGTAACATTAAAGTCGAAGTTAATTTTCGCATTTAAGAAATCGTTCACGCAGGAGAATCGTACAAACATGGTCGTTGTTTGACCATCGCACAGACTCCCATACAGAGGACATAGTAATAAGCATCCCTGCTGTAGAGAAAACTGGAAGAGTTGAAAGCAAATACAGTCAGACACTCCCATTTTGTAGCATGTTGCGTACGGTCTGGATGCACAGAGGTAGACATGTAACTCTGTGTCCACGTCCACAATAATATAAACGAATGTCTTAAGACCGGTATCGTGCACTGCAAGCGTGATAGATGCAACAGTGTTTGTTTACTGCGGTGCAGAAGTCAATATACACTTCGAGTCTGTCGTTAGTTGCAAGAGAGACGTTGCAGTTAACACAGTGCAAGTGATGTGGTTTGTTGATATAATAGATGAATATTGCAATTCATAATTGGATCGCGTAACATGGATTCAAGAAGAACCGAAATACCAGTGGAAGTGAGGAAAAATATTATTGAGCTCAGTAAAAAGGGCTTTTCACTGCGGAAAATTGGAGAAATTGTTAGGAGGAGCCATTCAAGTGGCCAAACCGTAATAAGAAATCACAGGGATCGAGGAAGTGTAGAAAACAAAGCTAGATGTCGACAACCACCAAAATTATCTAACAGAGAGCGCCGATACATCATTAGATAGGTGAATGCGGATCCCAGAATTACAGCTATGGAGTTGGCATTACATGTCGCAAATACTAGTGGAAATAATGTTCATCCCATAAGAGTACGAACACTGCTGCATAATCATGGATTTGAAAGTAGAACAGTAAGGAAGAAACCGTTCATAAGCAGGGTAAATGAACAGAAGCGCCTAGAATTTGCAACTCTGCACCGAAATAAAGCCGGCCGCGGTGGTCTAGCGGTTCTAGGCGCGCAGTCCGGAACCGCGCGACTGCTACGGTCGCAGGGTCGAATCCTGCCTCGGGCATGGATGTGTGTGATGTCCTTAGGTTAGTTAGGTTTAAGTAGTTCTAAGTTCTAGGGGACTGATGACCACAGTAGTTAAGTCCCATAGTGCTCAGAGCCATTTGAACCATTTTGAACCGAAATAAAGATTCCACATTTTGGAATACAGTACTTTTCATGGGTGAGAGTAAGTTTAACATCTTCCAGTGTGATGGGCAGCAAAAGGTGTAGCGAAAAAATAATGAAAGTTGGAAGAAGAGAAAACTTGTCCCATCAGTGAAGTATGGTGGTATTCTTGTGTGTGGTTGCATGTCTGGAGCTGGAGTTGGGAATTTAGTATTTATTGAAGGTATTATGGATAAATGGAAGTATCTCACCATCTTAAAGAAGAATCTGAAGCAATCTGCGAGAAACTGGGACTAAGAGCAGACTGGGTGTTTCAGCAAGACAATGACCCCAAGCATATGGCCATTGTCGTGAAAGAATTGCTGCTTTACAATGTACTAAAATAAAAATAGTTGCATTCGCCTCCCCAGTCACGAGACATTAACCCATTGGGGAGAACTAAAGCGCAGGATAAAAAAATACAACATCAAAAGCAAAGATGATTTAAAAGCAGCCTTAGTGAAAGAGTGGAATAACTACTCCTGAATCTATGACTCGAAGTAAGCTGTGATCGAAGCAGAAGGTGTTAATACAAAATATTAAATTGGGCCTGAAAGTGAAGAACATAGCAGTTTGTGTTTACTTTTGTACCTGACCACTGTTTCATTTGTATGTTCAAGATGTCAGTACATGGAATTATTATTAATTATGCAGTGTATATGTTGTTTTTCAGTTCCTAACACGTATGTTTATGTCACAGAAAATGAATACATAATATTTTCTTGGCTGATTTTGACTTCAAGTGTTATTTTTAGGGTGTATGTAGACTTCAGTGTCCGACTGTATGTCGCCAGGTCCGGATGGAATCCCAGTTCGGTTTTACAAAGAGTACTCTACATCATTGGCCCCTTACTTAGCCTGCATTTATCGCGAATGTCTCGTCCAGGGCAAAGTCCCAAACGACTAGAAGAAAGCGCAGGTAACTACTGTATATAATAAGTGTAAAAGGAAGGACCCGCAAAATTAGAGACAAATATCGGTAACATCGGTTTGCTGTAGAATACCTGAACATATCCTCAGTTCGAATATAGCAAATTTCCTTAAAAGAGAAAAGCTTATGTCTACAAATCAGCATGGTTTTAGAAAACACCGCTCGCGTGAAACTTTTCCCGCATGATATGGCTGTGTACTATGGTTGAAGGGCAACAGGCAGATTCCATAGTCCTAGATCCCCATAAACCTTTTGACACAGCGCCACACTACTGGCTGTTAAAGAGGGTACAAGAAAACGGAAATAGTTCCCAGATTTGTGAATGGCTCGAAGACTTGTTAAGTAAAAGAACCCAGTACGTTGTCTCGACTGCAAGTGTTCATCAGAGACAAGGGTATTGTCAGGAGTGCCCCAGGGAATTGTGACAGGACCGTTATTATTCTCTCTCTCTCTCTCTCTCTCTCTCTCTCTCTCTCTCTCTCTCTCTCTCTCTCTCAGGTCTCTCTCTCTCTCTGCAGGTCTGGGCAAAGATTTGATGTCTCTACGGACACCAGTCCCCCATATATATATATATATATATATATATATATATATATATATGTGAGATTCGATGAACAGGGTGACCAACCTGCGGTTGTTTGCTGATGATGCTGTGGTGTATAAGAAGCTATCGTTATTGAGTGACTGTGGGAGGATACAAAATGACTTAGACTTAATTTCTAGTTGGTACTATGAATGAGAACTAACTCTCAACGTAGAAAAATGTAAGTCAATGCAAATTCGTAATGTTTGAATACAACATTAGTTGTGTGCTACTTGACACAATCAGATCGATTGAATATCTAGGTGTTATGCTATAAAGCATTGTGAAACTTCCTGGCAGATTAAAACTGTGTGCCGGACCGAGATTCGAACTCAGAAACTTTGCCTTTCGTGGGCAAGTGCCCTACCCTCTGAGCTACCCAAGCACGACACACGATCCATCCTCACAGCTTCAATTCTGCCAGTACCTCGTCTCCTACCTTCCAAACTTCACAGAAGCTCTTCTGCAAACCTAGCAGAACTAGCACTCCTGGGAGAAAGGATACTGCGGAGACATGGCTTAGCCACAGCCTGGGGGATGTTTCCAGATTTTCACTCTGCAGCGGAGTGTGCGCTGATATGAAACAGAGAAGATAACACCTTGTAAAGACTCCACTGTGAAATTACGCATGGCCCATTCACAGGATGTAACTCTCACACGGAAATTGTTTCCATGCAGCTCCTGCGTCAGTGACAGGCGTTATGGGTGAAACCTGTGGCCATGTACTATACACCACACACATGTGAGACTGACACCAGCGACTGCAGCCTTGGCTTGTAAGCTGGCATTTGGATCGTGGTGTATTGCAGCTAAAACAAACACCTCCATCTCCTCACTTCTTGCAATTCTTCGTCTGTTACTGCGGCGCATTGCCAAGTTGCCTGTTGCCCAAAGTCGTTGTTTGGCACGTAAGAACGTAATGGCTGCCAGAGCTCTTCACCTAGGATCTCTCATGGCGTACGCCATGGCTGCTTCAGTGACATCGTGTTGGCACTCGCTGAGCATCAGCAACATGTCAACATACTTGTTTTTCATGTATGCCATCTTCATCCAATCATAGTAACTATGGTATATTGAGCCCCGTTTGTTTGTGTGGCTCGAACTGTCTGGTGGTATACAGCCGTGTGAGGCGACATTCGGCAGCCTTACAGTGCATCGAGGAAGCTTCTCGCTCCGTGACACTGGCGATGTTACAACTCGGCCGCATCACATTTAGAAGGCGCATTGTGTTATCAATGGAGCACCTCATTGGCTTTAAACAGCTTCATGCCTGGTGCCACCATGTAATAAAGTGACAGAAACAGACTGCTGGGAATGGTATGTTACTAAACATTTGACCACATACCCCTCCTTTGCAGGTCTGGGCAAAGATTTGATGTCTCTACGGACACCAGTCCCTCACAGTTTTACCTGCTGTCTCCCTGAATGGTGTTATCTATACTGAGCTAGATGCTGTCACTGAACATTTTCATTTTGCCTTGCATTACACTTGAGCATCTGCATCTGAAAGTCATCAGCTTGCATTTCATGTCCCCAAACAGTGGATGGAGTGAGTTCACTTATTTTGCCTTACACTTCACCTGAAGCCATATAATGCTCTATTAAGTGACTGCGAACTACTCAGTGCTCTAGCCCTTTGCATTGACATGGCTCCACGGACAGACTGCAGCCACAGCCAAATGTTCAGGCACCTATTGGTTCACTGACATCACATCCTTGCCAATTTCAACCAAATCTGGAGTGAGGACAAGTTCCTATTTCAATGGAAAGTGTGATCATTCCAGTGTGGGTAAACATCCCTTTCACATGGACAGCTATTGCCCAGTTAGTCCCACTAATATTCTCTGCAAGCTGCTCAAACATACAGTGAGCCGGCACCTGTGTTGGTACTTTGAGTCCTGGGCCATTTCCATCAGGCCATTCTACTGCTACTATTTGGTCTGCCTGGAGTCTGTTACCCAGTCAGCTTTTGCCTGGTGTCAACACCCTGTCACTGCCTTCTACAACTTTCAAAAGGATTATGACATCACATGGCGTCATCATCTCCTTGTTAAGCTGCGAGAGTGGGGTCTCCCGGGCACACACTCGATTTTTGTCTGGAACTTCTTATAATACTGTATTTTCCTGGTTCAAGTTGGTGCTTTCCACAGTGCCCCCACATACAACAGAATGGGGTCCTGCAGGGCTCTATATTGAGTGTGCCCTTTTCTTGTGGCTATCAATTGTCTAGCTGCAGCTGTTGGGTTCTAGTGTCACTCTTTCTGCTTGGTGACAGTGTTTGCATTTACGATTGCTCCTCAAATGTGGGTGTTGCTGAACGCTGATTGCAGGCTGCCATACACAACAGAAGCCTACCTCAATGACCAACTGCTCAACGTGATGGAGTCTTATAGCTTTTTGGAACTGCTGGTCTTCAGTGCCCAGATGACATGGATTCCTCATCTTCACAAACTTAAGCAAATGTTCTGGTCACACCTTCATGCTGCCTCAGGAAGACCAGCTCGGGTGCAGACGGCTCTACACTTTTGTAACTTTACAAAGCTCTGATCCTGTTCCACCTTGATTACGGGAGTCTGGCATGTGGCTTAACTAACAGCTTACCAGATTACATTTGCATTTTGTGGTTTTTATTTTCCTTTGAATTTTGTCTATTGTTTGTATGTGTGTTGTTTTCCATATGCCTGTCCCTTTTCATATTATATTATGTCGATAAAGTTTTCAAGATAATACTTATGTTTGAAATGGATGTGTTCGTTTAGAATTTTGTGTGTAGATAATTTTACCAATATTATTTTCGCAGGTCACTTGATAATGGCAATAAGCTGAAGCAGGCATATTGTAAAATATTCAATATGTTATTGCAGTTAGTTTTGGAGCTTCATTTTCACCGTTAAACATGTTCAGTAAGTTGTTAGTATGACATACTCAGTAAGTTGTTAGTATAACAAGCTCCAGAAACATCAGAGTACATTTTCTGTCAGAAAAGGTCACACAACTTGGATCGCAAACAGACAATTATTCTAGGAATGCAATATTTTAAGCATACTTATACAGATTTCACAGGAATTTAATTTAACTAATTTATTGTAAAACAGAAACCACAGTGAAGCATTAGACTCCATTCTTCTGGTTAGTCTAAGACTTCAACAGATAGGGACTGCCAACTTCTAAGGAAGCATGCGGACATTTATAGAGCTTCACTAATTGCACAGATCTTCTCTCTCTTAAATTGTATCTTCATGGGTGGAGAAGATTCTCACAAGGTGTGCTGGCAGAGCAAGAAAAGAAGTACTAATAAAGTAGTTCTAAGAATGGGTTACTGTATTGAATAAATTAATCATAGGAATTTAAATTGAAGTATTTAATCATCAATACAAAAAAGTCCAATTTTGCCCACAGTTTTTTTTTTTAATTCACAGGTCATTTCAACCGTGTATACATCCTTATTTTAGAATTATTGCAGAAATATGCAGATGGACAAATGAATAGAAAAGTTGTACAATGAAAGAAAGTTCATATAGTAATGTGGCAGTGTGACAAGTATTTACTAATTTGTAGTTTATCTTAAAGAACGAAGTTCCTCAATTTTTAAATATTTCCTAAAATTTAGTACAAAAAATAACAATATTCGCAAAATTTGGTGGGAGAATACCAGTAGTCTTACTGAAATAAGAGCCATGAATAGAGTAAGGGGTATTAAAAATCTGAATTCTTGTTTTCCATTTTTTCAACAATTATAACAATAAAATGGTCATTTGGCAGTTTCCATTAATTAAAAAACTGGTGATCTGACTTTGCATGAATTTGTCTTAAAATGTGCAAGCATTAAGTAATAAGATTCATATGGGACTATTTTGTTGGGACTCCTGACTCTATATTATTAATCAGTAGATTTTAATGTAGGACTGGGCTGGAAACAATCATGAAGTACACTGGTGTCCAAAATTAAAGCAACAACTGCTATATCCCCATCCTGTGTCAAAGTGATGATATAATTATATCAACTGTCAACAGATGTCCATGCGATCGTGTTCTGCATGGAAGATGGCATTCTGGTCAACGAACAACCACGCCAGCGATGACATCGGGCCACCCATCAGAAGGGTAGTATTTGTTGAGTAGTCTCACATCCACAATCGGTGTGTACACAGTCATAGACAGTGCAGTACGGTACAGAGAAGTGCAGTGGAGAGCCATAGGAAGAATGGAAGCAGCATGATCGCAAATTTATGTGACCTGATGATTTAATGTGAATCGTTCTTTGTTCTTGGACGTGGTGACAGTTTGTAAAGACCAAAACTGTATCTGAAAGACCAGGTAGGGCCGACCATGCATGACATCAGAAAGAAAGGACCTTTATTTGCCTGTAAAAGCATGACGGTACTGCCTTAGCACTGCACGGCAACTTGCATCTGACCTCACAACACCCACTGCACATGTTTTGTTGAGTCAAACGATGTAGAGAAGGATTCAGCAGAGTGGTCTTTATTGTTGGAGACTTCTTGTAAGTGTACCTCTGATGTGTCTTCTCAGAAGGGAACGTTAGAGTTGAGTTGTCAACACACCACCTGGATGGTCAAACAGTGGGTCAATGTTCTTTTCACAGATGAGTTCCAGTGTGGTCCAGAGAGTAATTCGCAACAGATTCACGTATGTTGCGAGTGTGGAACATGATTTTGTGAGCGTGCAACACGACTTTGGGACCCAATTTTTTTGGAAAGAGACCAATATCGAGGAGGATCCCAAATGGCATGGGCAAGGATTATGCTGACCACTTGAACAGCTCTTCATGAAATTGTATTGGTGAATCGATAAGGTTTAACTGCTGTCAGGTATAGTGATGAGATATTGGGACCTCATGTGTAGTTTTTGAGAGGTGGTGAGGGCCAAGACTTTGTATTGATGGACAATAATGCTGGACCTCACAGAGCACGGATGGCTGATGCTTCTTTGGAAATGGAAGATATTGCATGCATGGTATAGCCTGTTCGCTCTTACAATTTGAATCCCATAGAGCATGTCTGGGATGCACTGCAGAGATGGGTTGCATCACGTCAGCACCCACCAACCACTCTCCAAGACTTACGAGCAGCCCTGCAGGAAGAATGGGCATTATTGCCTTAACATGAGCTTGATGTACTGAATGATGTCATGTCCTGTCGTCGTCAGGCCTGTGTTGCTGCCAGAGGTGATCACACCTCCATATCGAGCGTATTAACCAGTTGTCAGAATGTGTGCACAAATAGATTAAGTCGGAAAAAACAAAGAACATTTTTGTCTATCATTATGCATGTTGCAGTTGTTTACATTCTGTATTCCTTGCATTGTGTTTTCTTTAATATCATCTGTTTATACTGTTTTGTGGCAAAATAAATGCAACCTTTGAGAATTACCATCTTTTGCTTTAATTTTGAACACCAGAACACATTACCCTTTTGACAACAGGAAAATGGGAAACATGATAAAATCATAGTAAGCAATTAGGTGAATTCATTATTTTACACCATGATACAGTTCAATTAAGCTTGTCTGTGAAATACCTTGCTAGGTACAAATCTGGCAGTAGTGTTACTGAGTAAGTCCTTGATGTGCAAAACTAATGTATTTAATGTTAAGAAGTTTGACCTTATTAGTTATTTTATCATATATTTCCCACATGCAAGGCATAGTAAAGCAGACAGATTTCCAACATCAC